>NC_052021.1:11610362-12224268 GCF_015832195.1 Motacilla alba alba | reverse complement strand
ATGGGTGTTTGGCAATATGCCTGGCTGTCATGTGTAGTTGTGTGTAAAAACTCCTCCTATGCTAGGTGTGATAAAATACCATATTTTTGGAAATAACCAGCAGTTCTTCATGTTCCTATACACCTTTGCATTCCTACTGTTTTTCCAGTGACAGGGCAATTGAGAGGTTAGTCTGGCAGAAACTTAGAAACCAGTTATCTTCCACATAGACAAGTGCTATTAAATTGTCCTGTTTCAGCCCACTTTCCAAATGGTTAATATATGTTTTCTAACTATTCTTTGGGGTGGAAAAACTGTAGTTCCTTAATAGGCTGATTTACCTGGAAGGTCCTTGAAGTAATTTGTGTCTGTCAAGACATACACTTCATTAGAGCAAAGTTGCAGTAGGATCAGGTTAGAAACAAATGTTCATGTGAGTTTATATATGTTTGTAGTCCATTAGTAATGGAAGATTTTAATTTTTTTTTTTTTTTTACTTAATGACATTACAACTTGTAAATATGCTTTTAAGATCTTGGCAAAATGGAAGCGTAGGTGGTCCTTGTATATTTTGTGTTTCTGGCTTTAGTACAAGACTGACCTTCTTTAGAACACGCAGTTAAGTGTCTGTCTGTTACTGTTTGTGACACCTTGTATCATTTTGATAGAACCACAGCCCCACAGATGGTCTTTGAGCAGACTTGCAGGCTGGCTTTTTGAAGTATTTGAGATGGAAAATTATGAGGACCAAGTGATTGTTACTTGCAGGGAACACATTTATAATATGTGATGACCCACTCCTTTTCTCATGTTTCTGTCTATGTAGACATATCTAGTAAAACTAGGATGTTAGCTATCTGGCTTGCCTGACATGCAGCAAACTTCCTCTTTGTCTCTGCATCTACAAAAAATATCAGGGAGATTAATTCTCTCACAGAGAGAGTTTGGGACTTTGGAGAGTTGATCACTAGTGTGCAATACCCCATAATCTTGGATTTTGTATTTTGTGGTAAGCAGAACAAAGGATACAGTTTATAATATTTGCTAAGTTAAGAGTAGGTTATAGGAGATCAAAAAATGGAAGTTTTGAAGTCCCATCTTAAGTGCTGACTTTAAATGACTCACTTGAAGCA
This sequence comes from Motacilla alba alba, assembly GCF_015832195.1. Classification (NCBI taxonomy): domain Eukaryota; kingdom Metazoa; phylum Chordata; class Aves; order Passeriformes; family Motacillidae; genus Motacilla; species Motacilla alba. Next base: position 12,223,156 of record NC_052021.1, on the reverse strand, counting down.
CTCATGAATCATGTTGCAAAGGCAAAAATGTCCTTCTTGTTAAATGACTGTAATCTAAAATGTTATAGAGAGCCAAATGATTTATTGATGTCTATTTCTGAGGCGTTTACCTGCACCTGTAGCCAGCCCATTCCATTTATTTTGGCTTGCTGACAAATTAGCAGGCTATTTGTATGTCAGATTTGGTCAGTAGTCAGCTCCCACCCCTTTACATTCTGAACTGCTTCTAATTTAATTGTTTGTGGTATTGGCAATTTATTATCCAGATAGATGTCATTCAGGGGAGCTCTTCTGCATAGAGAAGAGAAAAAGCAGAAGATCTATTTGTGTATAGTCTCACAGTGCCTTGTAGAAAGCCAGTATGCAGAAGAGAGCAGTTTTCAAGCCTTTTCCATGCACACAGACAATGATCTATGCATTACCTTTCTTTCCGCTGGTTCGGAATGTCAAATATTAGGTTTCATATTTAGTGGTTGAAATAAGATTAAGTCTGTGATTATGGCCATTGTTGCTGTATCCAGACACCCCTCCAGAGTGAGCAATCCAAATTACATATTGGAGCTTTAACTGCATGTGTAAGTTGCATAAATACTCTCAGGGGGAGTTGAAGCAAGCGTTGCCACCTGCAGTGGTTATGTTGCAGTGCTTGAGTAAGTTTTGCGGGGTATTGAAGGCAAAATTACTGTTTCTTGCTAAATTGTTTTAACTGCTGGCTTAGATCTTCATCACAGTAAGAATCTGAGCGCTGCTTTTTTAAGTCAGAGTGCTCCACTGTTGCACAGAGGCAATTGCAGGTTGCCTGACCTCGGCTGCCAGGATGCCTCCAGCCCTGCTGCGCCTCTGTGGCTCAGCCGCTGCTGCCAGCTGCAGCTGCTCACTGCGTTTGCCAGATGAAGAGGACTAGTGAAATCTATTGTGTGGCTATGTTTTCTTCAGCTTAATTAATCTGATCTTGCACTCTTGAGTTTTAAGCAAGATAGGAAATTTGGGCTTTGACACGGCCAAAAACATTTTCATGTCACGGGAGCATGGTCTGTACTGGCCATCCTGGCCATCTGATTCTGCTGGGCTTCCCTGGGGCTGCAGGTGGGGGCAAGACTCAGCCATTGTTTTCTGCTCTCAAACAGCTCCACCGTTAACATTGCTGGCACTGTGCAGCTTGAAATGTTTTATGGTCTTACAGCCTACTTAACCTTTGATGTTTTCTGTCAGCATCTATTATGACCTGGTGGCCTATGGTTAGTAAAATGTGCCCTTGCAGGCTGCCAGATACTGTAATGGAATTAAGCCTTTAAAATTATCAGACCTGTCAAAGGGGATTATAATCCTGTGAGAGCTTTAAGTGGTTTCTTACCTTTGCTTCAACACACATTTGACCTGGTTGAAGTGGCTTCACTTGCTTGTTTTGTTTTTACTTCCTGTTAATATTTCTAAAACTGGGGGAGAGCAATGGGAGGAAGAAAATTCATTTCCTTGGCATCTTTATGAGGCGTCTCTTCACTTCTGTCCCAGATAACCTTTTTTTTTTTTCCCCCCACTCTCTTGCACTTGTAGATTTAAGTCTGGAGATATTTCTGTGGGAACTTGTTCCTTTGAGTAGGGGCATAAGGATGCTTCATTACGTGCCTTAGTCAGCCACTGTGCACTGAGGGCTGGCCCAAGTCAGGAGGGAATGTCAGGCTTGCTTTGCAGGAGGTTGGACTCAACCAAGTTCTAACAGAAGGTGCTGAACCAACACCTCTGGAAATGAATGTCCTCTGCAGAGTGAGTGTAGGAAGGACAGTAGCACTGCAGTTACTCATATTTACCACCTTTAATCTGAGCAGAGGATAGTACGAGATTTTGAGATGGTTTACCATTTGCTAGTTAGTTTTCAGTTACCTGTGGAAATGCTGAAAGTAATTTTGTAGCATTTTAGTGGTGTCCCTGTGATCATGAACACCGCAAGTTAACTAGCAGAGAGATACTACATGTATCATATCCAGCAGAAATTGGAATATACCATAGAGGGGCAGTTTGACTGTGTTGCATGCAGCCTGTGGCCAAGTCTGGCAGGCCAACTTATCTGAGCCTGATTCCTGAGCCTCACTTCATAGTAGTTTCCTGTCTTAGTGAAGTGGTTGTATGTGAGCCATTTCTTTAAGTTACTGCACATTTTAAACACTGTTTTGTTTTTGAGGATGATGCAACTTTGGCTTCTGAATTAGTGCCGTGCAGACTCAGTTTCTTACCACCAGCAGGGTGATACAAGGTGAGGAAAGAGAATAAAGCTAATAAAATGCTATTCCAAAATAAAGCAAATAAAATGCTGTCTTGTTTGAGACTTATCACATAAGTGATAGAGGGAAACACGCAGCAGCCATTTCTTTTGCAAGGAAAAGCCCTTATATTACAGCAGTTTTTGGGGATTTTTTTACATTTTCCCTCTTCCCATATAGCATAATCAAGCAAGGTGAAAAAAATGTGGTTCGTGCTGCTAAACTGCATGCAGGCGTTAGCCCCATAAATAAAATTAATTTTAAAAAATACATTAGGTTTTCTGAAGTGACTTTAATTGGGATAGATGCTGGAATAAATTGGCCTCTTGGGTAAGGAGGACAAGTAGACAAATATCCATCCCCCCAAAAAGTAACTCCTGTTACAGTTTTTAGAGCAATTGCCATCAATTGCTCTAAAACTGATGCAATCCTGAGTTGGAATGCTCTGAAATCCTGACCTTCCTACACGTGTATTTCTCTTTTTTCTTTGTTTTTGGTATACAAATCTCAAGAACCTCCCAGGACACCCACTACTAAGCAGAAGAAATGGAGATGTAGGAATGAAACCTGTCATCAGGCAGCCCTGGTGAGTGTCATGAGATGGGCTGTCTCTTCTGATCCAGGAGCTTGAGTGTATTGATGGCTAATATTTTTACTTCATGACAGTTTGGTGAATCAGTTGTTGCTAGCAGATGCAAAAAAGATGCACTTGTGGTAGCAAGACAGGTATTTTTTCTGTGCTTCTCATGGAACATGAGTGTCAGACATGATGGACTTTTCTTTCTGAATGTAATAACTGTCCACAGCATTTTGGAAAGGTATAAAGTAGATAACAATTGTTTCTTAGTGGAGGGAGGGGAAAAGGACCTGTCTCAGACAGCAAATGCCTCTTCATGAAAATTTGGGATTCTTCCTGCCTCCTGGGAAATTGATGTTTTAAGGGTTGACTAGCTGTTCTAAGAGGAAGTAGCTGAACTGTTGCTATTTCTACTGTCCTGGCAAAGGTGTGATAACGGGTGACAAAAATGAGGAACAATGAGTGTCTTCTTTCAGTACTTATTGTGGTTTATGTAGCTTGATTGCAAAGACATCATGCCTATTTTTAAATAAATTTTTAGAGAACAACATGGAAAACAGCTTGTGCAGTCAGACAAGCAGCTTTCCACAGTGGCCAGATTCGCCATCCTGATTCTCTGCTGTGTTCTTCTTAGTGTCAAGTGAAGCAAAGCTGATGCACTGGAAAATGGGAGCTCTGTCAATGTTTAGGTTATTTAATCCTCCGTGTTGATTCCCAGTTGCAATGGTTTCTGGTACTGGTTTCTTTACTTTGGGCATCCTGTTTCTCAGTTGTATGTCTCCTGTAGTCAGAGCACATGTGCCTGTGAACGCTCAGGCTTTGGCCAAGTCATCCAAAATGATGGGTGACAGACACTTCACTTGAAATAGGCATTTGGCTTTCCAGCCATCTCACCAGTTTCAAGGATGTACAAATTGCACAAGGCATCAGGGAGATTAAAATGAAGGAATTTATTTGAATGAAGTAGAGGCTGATAAAACAATATGAGAATTCAACATTTCTTGTTTCAGTGGAGTCCTAAGTGGTAGCCTGAGTATTCCCTCTGCAGCTCAGTTCTGCCTTCTTTCTGCTCTGTTTACATAATGGCACTTTCCCCTAACATTTTGCTTCTGTGCCTGTTTTTGTGCAGTATTTGACTGTCAAAATGTCTGTCTGACTGCGGTATGGAAGTTAATGTCTTAGTGCGAAAGTAATATTTATTATTCATTGTCTCTTCACTGAAATGTCTCTGTATTTGTTGATCTTCGCAAAGCACGTCAAGCAGCTGATAATTTTTCAAAAATTTCACTCTAAGTAGTGCTTGTTACCTTTAAACTGAAGGGTGATTGTGGCTCTCGGTTTTTTTATCAATGGAACCACCATGAACCACCCTTTTAATTAATGCCATTTCAAGCTGTTATACAGTTTCACTCATACTATTTGCCAAATTTTAAAAAGTCTTCTTCAGAGAGCTTTAGATTGTTAACAGACTGAGGCATTTTAAAGCAATGTTACCAGTTGTCAGCATCTAAAACTGGAATCTACAGCTGAGTTTTCCCATATGCATTTTCATTGGTTTTGTAATCTGTTTTGAGATCAGTTTTGGGTGAATCAAAGGATCCAAGGGGGGAAAAATATTTCAGTGGCTGTCTTCAGAAGCTTCTCTTGCAGATTTCGTTGATGATCAAGATATTTGTGGTCTGTCCTTAACTCTCCTTTTTCTTCATAATTACAGTAGAGATTGAAGATTGTGTTTCATACTGCATGAGTAGTAACATCCACATACAAGTAGTGATTCAAGCAGTGAAATAATCCATAATCAGATTTCCTCCAGTAACGGTAATTTCTCTCTTAAAAGCAGGAAGATAGCTCCATCTGTATAGGAAATAGAATAGACCTGTGTTCTGATTTAACACACCTGTTAATAAGCAGGGAAAAGAGGAAAAATGCAGGGGAAGAGAAGGCTGCCATATCAAGAATTCTCAGATAGTTACAGAATTACTAACGTCATAAATTTAAGTTAAACTTTGACTGCTAGAAATTAGCCATCAGACTGGTAACTTCTGCCTACCTTACACTACTCCTTCATGTTTTTCTACAGAATTGCATATGCTTCCCTTTTTATAGACTAAACTCTGAGAACTTATCTGCTCTCCACTGAATTTCCATTTTACATGATGTGAAAGGCATGTACCTTTTGGGGAGATAGTTTATTACTTGATTTCAGTGATTTCTCTGAAACGTGAAAGAAAGACATTTATGCCTTAATGATAAGGAGTTTTGTGGAGTGAGGATGAAATCACCTGGAGCAAGATCTGCACATGAAACTTGTGTGTGCATGGAAATGCCATTAAAGACTGTGGTTATTTACAACACTCAGTACAGGCAAAATGCTAGAATAGCTATCGTTCTACAATAAACATGCTGTTTTGCTGATGCTGTTTGTTTCACTCAAGGAATCAATATTAGCTATAAACTAGCCAGATCACTTTTCTTTGCTGATACAAACCACATTTAAAATAGGCACACATATCAAACTTTTTGAGGGATGTTGTGCTGGGAGAATATCTATTGAAGTAGTCCCAAGGAATGGAAGAGGCAAGAACCATGCTCCTGGAAGTATCTCTTACTGCATATTTGAGCTTTCCAAGGTTTTCACTGGGTGCTCTTTTCTGGGCAATGCTCTCTTGCTGTCTGATACTGTGCATGCAGACTGGGATTGTGTGTTTTGTTAGGCAGTGTTGATACCATGAAAATGGTAGCTTACAGGGTTTGTTAAGGTGTGTGCTCTAACAAATGTATTTCCAAACAATCTCTCCTGGATGTACTTCAGTATATCTCTCTGAAACAGTCCCCTTGCCCATAGCATTGTTTTCTCTGTCATGGATCATCCATGAATAATGGTAAACCTGCCTAGTCTACAAATTCTGTAGGGAGAAAGTAGAGCTGGCTGTTAAAAAGACTGGTAATCATTTGAACTACACCAAAATGTTATTCATTCACTCAAGAGAGTCTTCTCAGCATTATGGAAATACATGAATACGGCTTCACTCCTTGAGAGGGGTTTTTAGGATCAGTCTGGTGCAGACATGTATGTAATTCATAGGTTTCAGTCCAGCAGGACTTGATCCCATCTTAAGTTTCATCTTGAGTTTCAGGTTCAAAGGACTATCAAAGAAATTATGAACTCAATTTAAGTGGATTTGACATTATTGATAGCAACATCTTCCATATTCCCTGAATTTGCAGCTGCCCAAAACTGTTGACCAAAATACATCCCAACCCCTCTTGCTCTTTCAGCAACCTCAGCTATGTTGCCTTTGATAATTTTCTGAAGAAGCAGTTTAGCCTGGTTTCAGTATGAAAATATTCAGTTCTAGCTCTGAGTGAAAAGTGTTTTCCATGTATTCCCAAGGCTGTTTGGTTGGGTGTTTTTTTGTCCTTCTGTACAGTGACCTACCCTTTGGGAAAAAAATTGAGACTTGCCAGAGCAAGGCATATTTGCAACTTGAGCAACTCCTGTCTAAGCCACATCTGTCAGCTTTTTGTAAATGAATTAAAATGATTGTGTGGTCCAAAAAACTGTTGTGGTCCTTTTTTTCCAGCCAAGTGGTCTTTGACTGTGTTTGAAAGATCTGTTCAGAGATAGTATTGCTGCTGGTCTTCTTTTGCCATGTTGATTTACTTCTGTAGAAATGTTTGGTTTTTTGGGGTTTTTTTCCCCTTATCTTTTAGGTGTTGACAAATTTGAATCAAATAACATTGATTCAAATCTCTCCATATTCTAGCACTTTAGCTGTGATAATTGTTTCTTTCTAGCATTTGATAATCTCTTGTGTGGAATTTCATGTTTAGCTTATCTAAAAAAATCTTGTTAATCCAGCAGGAGTTGACTGTTGATGTTACAGTTCCGTGAAACCATCGTGTTACCCAAAGTGGGGCTAAAATTGGTTCCTGTGTGGAGCCTGTTTGCAGAGCAGTGTCCTTTCCCTACCTGAGGAAGCCTGTGCTGAACTCAGAAGTTTAACCTGTCAGTTCTCACCTGTTCTGTGCACTGTGTGCATGCAGGGAGGAGGCCACAGTGCAGATTACTTTGATTATATTGCAGTAGGTTTGAAAATGAATCGTGTTTTCATCTGCATGCTGCTTTATTGAAATAACAATGCAGAGAAAAAACAATTCAGTGATTTGATTTGGTTTCAGTAATTGTTGAATTCAGCTGTTAATCACAAACTGAATCCTTTAATTTCTATTAATGACTATTAAAAGTTTCTATTTTCATTGGAACAGTTGAAGTGGGAGAATTTAAGTTGAGGTAAAACTTTTACATCTGCAATCCTACAAAAAGCTCAGCTTGAGTGAAATGCACTCAGGACTGGGACATGCTCTTGTAAGCAGCCAGCATGGTGATCCTGATCCCTGCACACTGTTTCACTGACATGACTCTCCCTGCAGTCCTTCCCCCAGAGATAGTGTTTTTTCTCTCTGCAGAAAGGTTGTGTCTGTCAGCAAGAAAGAGGATGTGTGCTCCTTTTGGGCTGCATAACTAAGGCTGCTGCTAGTAATCCAATTTCAGAATAAAGGCAGCTGAATAAAGAATCATAATATCCAAAATCTAAGCAGAATAGCTTAAGTCCATGAGCACAGGAATAACAAAATGCCAGTATACCAACAGTGTCAGGCAACACACCTGAATCTGCTGTTAGGCTGACGAATAACTCCTTAAGTTAAAGAAGATATGAGAGAAAGTAAAGTGTCTAGTAGCAATAGTGAAGTTCAGGTGTGCTTTTTGCTTTACAAGCTTATACTTGCCAAGAGTGTTTGTGACTTACTTTGAAAAGTTCAGCTAACAAAACCTATAAAGAGTTGAAGTACAAGGAGATAGCAGCGTTTTGTCTCAATTTTGAGAGTAGGTTTTCAAGATTTCTCTCCTGCTCAGGGAAGGGAGTGGCCAGTGTTCTGGTCGCTGCGTGTGCAAAGGCAGATGGGTGAATGTACCTGCCTGCCGTTCCTCTGTGACAGCTGTACCCATTAGTCTGCATTTGCTATCTCTGTGTCTCTAGTGCCATATGTTCCTTTTCTTTAAATAAACAGGTATATAATAGTTAGGACAGATGTGAGTAGCGAAAGGGCGTAAGCAGAAGAATGATTTGAAACAAGACTCAAATGATTGATCTTGACACCAGTAGTCTTAACCAGTTTATGGTAGAACTGGATTAGTATGTGCCTTACAGTTGCTTTCACTGTTCCTGTCAATGGAAGGATATCTGTAATCAACTCACAATTTTAGTTTCTATCTGTCTTCTTATGACTCATTAGTATTTGTAATTACATCCTTTTTGAGCTTAGCCACTTGCCTGTTGCTTACTAATATGCTTGAGGAGTGTTGCAGATTGGTTTTGTAGACAGTCTAGTCAGTGTCGACAGCAGAGAGGATCATGCAACTGTTTTTGTTTTGTTTAATTTAATTTCATCCGTACAGACTCATTGAGGTAAATACTTTTTTGAAATGCCTTAGAAAACAATGGTATTAAAAGCATCAAGTATAAACATGAAGGAATTAGCATTAAATTACAGAGAAATGGCAGCTGCAAGTGTAATCATGTAGACAGTTTATAGCAAGATGTACTGTTGAGTTGCACATACTTCATTCAAAAAGGTACTAGGAGTGTGTCAGTGTATGCAGTGGAGAGATGTAGATTCCCCTGTCAGGGAGGAGTTCTTTGTTTTCAGTTTTACCTGAATAGTGAAGTCTAGAAGGTTATTGTTTTATTAGAGAAGAGGATCTTTGAAAACAATGCCTACTGTTATGTCTGATCATCTTCCTTTTCCTTGTCAGCAATCTACCACATCTAGTTATGAACGAACACAGCTCTTAAACATGAATGGGATTCTCATTATTTGCTATCTGCACCTGATTTCTTTCTTCCCCAACCTTTGGTGTTAATGAACGTTAGTTCACAATAGTTTCCTATTCTCATCATGTGTTTTAGAACTGACAATCTAAAGATTAAAGAAGACAAATAAGGAGCCTCAAAAAAGCCTCTTTAGAGTTGCTTATCAGAGTTTGATTCCCTCATTGATAGCATAAGCTAAGGATTTATGAATCAAACACAGTTCTGAACTGCATTCTCCAATACTGTTTTTAATCTGATTTGTTGCTGCTGCTTGTGTATTTACACTTCTTCTTAAGGTATCAGGAGGAAATAGTGTATCATAAATAAGACATCAGAACGCAATTTAGCCTAAGCAAACCTTAGCAACCTTAGCATTTGTTGCTAGGAAGACAGAAAATAATTCTACTTGCCCAATTCAACATGATTTTGAAAGAGCAACCCTATGTAAGTTTGCTGGGAGAATATAGAGAAATCCCATTTACTGCAGGATTCTGTCCTTTATAAGTCACTTGGTTTTCCAGGGTAAAGGACTGGAATAAGCTCAGCACTGGTGTCTCCTCCTTGATGAGCTGCTGTGGTTGAGCAGCCCACTGGAATTCTAATGCCCACCATGGGAAGTGTGTACCTGTGAGACTGAGGTGTGGAGTGGGGCTGACAGCCTGACACAGGTCTGTAATTTCCACTCTCCCCAGGAACCAAAGGGTTGTTGTTTTGTGATGGAGAGGGCAAGATCAACATCCATGGCCCTAGAAAAGTAAACAGAATTTTTAACAGATAAAATCCCGTCCTTGCAGCAATCGAGGACGGTTTTGCCATTCTTCTGAGCATGTGGAAGATTTCACCAGGGGAGTTCATTTTCTTGTACTTGTTTCTCCCACTCCCTAGAATATAGAAACTTGAATACATTCTCTGCAATTCATGTGCATTTTAGACATGATAGCTAACAACTCCTGATATGCATTTAATCCAGCCTTTAGGTTTCAAATGCTGCCTTAGATGCAAATGTAAGATAAGCATGTTACCGATGTGACCTGCACATACTTGTCTTTTGGCCATATGATCTCTATGCATCATCATGTTTCCTTCTTCACATTCTATTAATTCTTTATGAGCTTCATTAGAACTGTAAAGCACAAGCTGTTTTCGTGTGTAGAGGGTTTTTATGGTGACTAAACATTGGAGAAAAGAAAACAAATAATTGTCCCACTATACATATTGCCCAGAATGAACAGATTGATTTAAAATGCACTGCTCCAGTGCTTTATATAGGCATCAGTATGATTCAGTTCTTATTTTCTGGCCTTCAGTTTGCTAATCCTGATTTTCCAGTTTGTCACTTTTTTTTTTTTTTTTTGCTAGCTAAGTCTGTTTCATTGTTAGCTAATACATGAATGTTATGTTTGTTGCTTTCATTGGAGAGGTAAACATTGAATAGAATCAGTAGGTAAGAATAATTGCCAGGTCTTTTTTGAAGTTTGTAACCTACATTTCAAAAAATTACTTTTTTTCTTGCACTTTTGATTATAGATGTTACATGTGACAAATGTATGAAACTTGCTATACTTCTAAGAACAAGAGCTAATGTTTAATGTCCATTTATGTCATTTATATTTTCCAATGTCAGTGAGCATTTGTGCATATAAATGCTTATTTTTACTTTGAGTTTCACTCTGTTCTTGGCTTCATAAATATTTGTAATAGGGATTTCAATGCACTTGACTGTGTGAAGGGAAAAAAAAAACCTAGCAGTAGTAAAAAATCATGTAGTCTTTTCTGAATACTAGTAACATAATTTTGAAACCTTTCTGTCAAGTATAACTTTTCCATGATACTTAGTGTTTAGCAATAATGCAGTTTTTTACTGTTTACTCACTCAGGTGTCTTTGTGTTTCTTCAGTTGTGCTTGCCAATCTCTGAATCTTATAATTGCTTGCTTAGCTTTTTAAGACAGAGAAGCCAAAACCATACCATTATTTCATCGAACAATGAGCCTTTCACTTTAGTAGCAGTAATTGCAGTACTATTGTTGTTTACTTCTTATGTCCCATGTTTCTATTCATTATCATAAATTGATGATTCTAAGTAATTTTTATAGTGCTGTGCCCTTATCCTGAACAGTTGTACATATTTAAAATCCACTCATATTTTAACCTTGTACAAATGGTCATTTTCATCAAAACAAAATGTAATGTGACATCCACTTGTCCATTCCCTTTTTTTTTTGTTCCCCATATTGTCTTTTTTTGAACCCAGAAATGTGCCATCTGCAACTCTTTCATGCTACTTTTAACTTCTTTCCAGAGACTGGATGAATGCATTAAACATCTTTCATTTCCGATGTGTTTTTGCTCCCCCCTCGCCTGTTCATTGTTTGCTGTATTCAGGACTGCTGGTTCTGTTTGTGTTCCTGTTAAGCAGCAGTTCCAAGGGGGGGACTGTGCAGTTTGCTGCAGACCCCATGACCACCAAGCTTCTGGAGAGTCTGTTGCCAGGGGGTTTGTCCAAGGCTCTTCTCAAGGGCACTTGGGTTACGTGAGCAAGCTGCACTTCAGGCCTGGCTTCATTGGCACCTTCAAAGGTCTGTGCTGCTTTGCCTCTCGTGTGGTCAGTTCAATGTTTTCAGTGAGCTGATTTGAAGCCCTTTAAACTGGGACTCTGCGCACCTCAGGTATTCCACTGTTCAAGAAAGCAATGGGCTAAACTCATCTCTGTGAAGAAGGACAGCATTTGTTGTTTCTGTTGCCAGTGCAGAGTGCAATTAACCTACATCCTCTTTAATTGTAAGGCACGTGGTAGATAAAACTCATGGAGCTCTGGTGTGGTGCTGTAACTGCCAAAATTAACAGATATTAATTGGTCCACCTCTCCTTGAACCAGCTTTTCAATATCTTGTTCATAAGATTCAAATTTCATGCCAGCAATAAAAGCCTTGCAGGCAAAATACAAGCAGGGGTTTTGCTGGCATTCTAGTGCAAGCCAGCTGTCTGCCCCTGCACTTTGTTTTTATAAATATGGTACCAGGGCTTCACAGTCAAGAAGGTCAGTTTGAGGAAGCAGCTAAAGGAGGCAGTATTGTCTGCCTGCTGCTTGCACTGGGCTGGAGAGATGGACTGGTCATGTTGCCTGTGTGGAATTTTTTTTTTCTTGTTTTGATTCATCGTGCTCTACTGTAGTCATTTGCACAAAGGATGCTTTTAAAGGAGTAATGAGTGCTTTCCTGTTTGGCGGTTGGTTAAACTGAACTTTGTGTCCCAGTTCTTTACGATTCACTCACACAAGACCTAAAATATATAAAACTGGTAGGGGGGCAAAAAGCTCTGTCTGGCTCATGCTGTTTTGAGGAAAAGGGAGTCTTGGGGTGGAGAGGGGGGAACCCTGCAAAGACCTACAAATTATGCAGTATACTTTCTGTCCATGAATAGTTTCTCTTGTGTGTGAATGAATTTTTGGACTCACCGACAAAGCAACTTTTGCTACAACTGGCTTTTCTCCAAAGCACACTTTCTGTGCTTATTCTATTTATTTTTTTATTTTTTAAAAAAATGTAATTATCAATTGGTTGAAAGCAATCAGTGGGTTTGAGTCAAACATCCAGTGTCCTATTTGCCTTGTCTGTGATAGTACCACAGATCACCTTCCTGGGCAGCAAGGCTCTATTGAGCCTCTCTAGTAGAGTGACTCTGTTTTAGGAGAAATTTTGTTCTCTGGCATCTCATCTTTCTACTGAGAACTGCCTCATGCTTGCAGAGGAAGTCAGAAGCAGAATCAAATTCAGATTTCAGACTTATTTGCCTTTTGCTGCACGTTGCAAATAATCCCATGAAATTACAGTTTTATCCTTCATTAAGTGCATAAACATAATACACATGCTCACCTCTTCTGAGTATAGGGGCCTCTGTGACCTCAGGACCTGTCTTTCAATTTGAAATAAGGTAACTTCAACTTGTGAAGCTGGTGGAAATCTAGTTTAGGGTGCTATCTTGATTGACTTCACTTGTGTTTCATCTTACAACTTATTTCATGTTTAAGTTGGTACTTTTGTGGTTTTGCCTACCTGCCTTTCATGTGAGAATAATTCAGTTTTGTTGCAGGTTTTGAGAGAATTCATTATTTTTTACTTTAAAAACACATGTGCAGTAAAATCTAATGAGATGACAAAATTTATTGGCCATTGTAAAAAACTTCTAATGTATTCTGTTTTTAACTTCAGGGTGTTGCAATGGCTATTAAAAACAAGTGCTTCTTATAACCTTTTCTGATCGTTTCTCAAGACATCTGCATTGCAAAGTCCAGTCTTCAGAGCTGTAGAAATCAAAAGATGTCTCATGAAAAACTGTAGTATCTAGTGAAATGTGAAAATTGCAGTTGAACAAGTGAAGAGAACTGCAAAAAAATTATTAAAATGAACAGATCCCTCTTGCTCTTGGTTTATGGATTATCTCTTTGGTTTAACAAGTGTCTCTTTGGCAGGATCACCAGCAAAAGTAAAAAAGAAAATCATCTTTATGTCATATGCTCTAACCAGGTCTACCACCAAACTTATTTCAGCAGTTACAGAGATCATTTTACAACTTGGTCTTTGTGGAATTAAAGTGCTTGTCAGAGCATTTTTTAATTAGTCCTACATGGATCAGTACATCGGAGCTGAATTGTAGGTATATTTCTAATAAAGGCAGGATTGTTAGGGTTCATCATACTAATCATGAGACTGGCTTTGGGACTTATACTTTTGTTGGGTTTTAACAATTCAGGCTGAAATTTAACAAAATAGGCATCTAAAACTGAAGGGGGAGAAAAGAGGGAAAGGAAAAAAAGAGGAGGGAAAGAAGGAATGTGTATGTGTGTGTATTTAAAACTATATATGTGCTTCAGAGAGCAGGTTAGGGCATTGTTTATGAAGAAGAAAAACTATTGATCTTTTCCTTCTAGAGTAGAGTGTTTCCCAGTTGGCAAGATGGTGGCCTTTGAGTAGCAAAGCCATCAAGATTCTTTTGTCTTTAAAAAAAAAAATCAACCCAGTGTTGGCTAAGCTGATACGCAGCTGAATAACTGTGGTTTGTAAGTACTCACAAGGGACCTCTTTGGCTTTAGAAGAGAAAATCTCAGAAGTTCTCCTCATGTCTGCCCATGTTTGAACTGCTCCCAGCTTTGACTGCTAAGCAGCATGTTCAGGCGCCAGCTCGCCTTCCCAGCTGAGCAGGCAAAACCCAGGCAGCACCAGGGAGGCCAGAGCCCTTTGGCAGCTGGTGCCAGTCACGTGGGCACAGAAATCCGTCATGTTAGCAGTGTCGAGTCACAGAGCTGGAGATTTCAGCTGCATACTGTATCTATCAGAAAAATCACAGCATTTCCTCTATTACATCCCTTGTCCTATGCTTCCTGTCAGGACGTTTGCATGCTCTGCTATCAAAAGTATGTGGTATTTCCCACCTGAAAAAATATGGAAGCTGAGAGATTGCTGAAGTGGATCATTTTGAATATGTTACTGTTGAACTGATCTAATTTAAATTGACTGCAACTTATTTTAGTGTAGCTGTTCAAAACAGAATACTAATTTACAGATAGTGGAGTAAAACACAGCTTAAATGTACGCTTACGTGATTTTTTTTTTTTGTTATTCTTCATAGTTCATTTTTCTAGCAAGCTGTAAAACCTGAAATCATTTTGTGAGCAATTGAGATGTTGGAATTCACTTGAAGAACATGAAATAGTATCTCAATTTTTTCTCTAAAGGTTAAATATTTGTGGTGCCATTTATTCCATCATGTCCCTGTCTGCTCCTTGAGCTGCCTGGTTAGAGGTGTGCACACCTCACATCCCTGCCTGAGGCTCTGGCTCCTGTGGTTACACAGGCAGTCAGGGTTAGCTCAGGTGCACCTGTATTCTGGCTTGACTTGCAGTTACTGAAGTCTCAATTAAATCTAAATGGGGTCCGTCTGCTTTCTGAACTACAGTGGCTGCTTAGAGTAAGGGGGAGCGAGGCTCGTATCATCACTTTTGGTCAAATATCCAAGGTACTTGGGCATTTTTATACATAAATTTTCTCAAGTTCAGTCATCACCAGTTAGACTTGAATTTGTTTAGAGCTGAAAATTTGGGTTAATTATATATTATCAAAAAAACCCAGTGTAATCACTCTTTGAACAAAGAAATCACTATAGATAACATCTGTACATGTAAAAATACCATGGGCTAATTAAAATAAAATCTTAGGAGTTGGGCAGTTAGTGTTCTGAATTGTTGCTTGCACTCCTGAGTTGACCCACAACTTCCTTCAGCCTGCAGCCTGCTGCAGGGGTTAGCAGGTTTGGGAATTGAGCATCCTCCAGCAGGTTTGGGAATTGAGCATCCTCCAGCGCCTGTGGGGAGCTCATTTTTTTCCGGTCCTTGGTAGACAAGTTGTTCTTAAACTGGGATGTGGCAGGTGTGCAAGGGAATAATGGGAGAGCTCATGAAACATGAGACTGTTTCACTTCCCACTGCCCACACAAACTTATTTTTCCCTAGGTTTCCCTTCCCTTTTCTCCTGAGCTGATCTGCAGGTCTGGTCTGTCTTGTTTACTGTTTCCAAGCACAAGTTGAGCAGTGACCTCCTGCTTCTTGTGTCCATTCCTATCAGGGGTTTTAGTGCATGGGAGCCACACCCTCATGTGTGTCCGTACTGTGTCCGTCCTTTCTTCTGTTTACTCTTTTGTTTCTTGCATATTGTTTTTTGTTACGTCTCTGGCTTATCTACTCGTTTTTACCCTGTTCTAAGCAAGGTAACAAGCAGCTAACTGTTCTCTTGTAGCCATTGTCAGTAGTTTCTTATGCCTTATTCTGAGTGTACTTTACTATTAATTACTAAAACATTTCTCAATGCGGAGTTTTAAACTGAACAAGGTAAATGCAAAACTGAGTAGTCCCTATAGTGCAAGTCATGAGCCAGCACATGATAACATAATATTTTTGATGGTTTTGATCATAAATTAGAATGCTAAATGATTTCACCAGTTATAGCTACTATGACTCTTAATATTTCATTGGGCTGTTTCTTGTATGATCCTCGTTCTTTCCAGCATTACTTTAGAACCAGGTACTGAGGTTAAAGTATTTGCTGTTATTAGTTATTATTATTTGGGTAGTGCTCATATCTAAATCAGAGTGCCTGTTGTGCTAAGCACTCTGCAGACATCTCTGAAGAGACAGTGTCTTCTCCAAAGAGTGGAGCAGATTAATACTTTAGTTCTTTTTTCCTTACTACTTAATGCTGCCTTTTTTGCACTTTGGTTACATTTATCTAAGGGATATCTGTGCCACTCATTCTTCTCTGTAGTAATAGAAGTGATAATTAGGTAGCCAATTTCTATCTGGATTAAATGCAACTTCTCAAAGCATTAAAAAAACCAGTGTATCATCAGATTGAATAAAGATGTTGAAACACTTGTGTTCAGTGAGACCCTGCTGGGAGCTCATGTCTAAAAAAGGAATGTTTCCTGCTTTTTAAAGGTTTGGTTAGAATCTGGAGTTAATTATAACTTTCCCACATGTATGTTAGGATTGAGATTGCTGCATTTTCAGTTCTACAAGTGTGCTAGATAATTATTTAAAATTTCTGAGCTGATGTTGCCTGTCCAAACTCTGGAAGAAAGGGTCTTCTCTGACCCCTGTAAGGTGCATCTGATCAAGTAAGCATATTGGAAATACTTTTTCCATTGCCTTGGACAGATGAAATGACACTGTGAACTCAGGAGACCATTGGTTTCATCCACTGTAGTTTCTCATCTTTACTGAAAGAGGTCTCTAGTAAAGACCTTATGACTTCCAGTCATAGAATGTCTGGAACACAGCAGTATCAATTGCAAGATATTACAACTGTCTTTGGTAATTGGTCTTTTGTTACTGCTCATTAGTGCAGTGCCTGTACTTCTCTCTACTCTTTCTCCCTCACCTTAGCCCAGAGGGGTTCAGATTGTGGATTTTGCTGGTTGTTTTTTAATCAGTGTCTATCTGCAGAAACTTGTTAGTCAAGAACCTGTCTGACAGAAAGTTGTAATTTGTCTCATCATGATACCTATAGGAATGTTTGCTGTAAATCATGTAACAATCTTCCAGTTTTCTCTTATGAAGTCTTTATGCCTTTTTAATACATTCCTTTTATCTTACCAAGCTGTTCATTTTGGCTTACCCATGTTGTGTTCTGCTATCCTTTTTGATTCTCAGATTTTTCCAGGATGAAATACATTTTTGCTTTACAAGGCTTTCTTAAATGTACCTTCTCTACTAGTTTATTCTAGTCTGTAATAGCAGGGGCTTAAGTCTGTACTCCATGAAAGCTTTGAGATAGTACCTTTTATAAATACTGCAGTGAACTAGACTATTTCACTTTAAAGCTTTGATTGCTTGATGGTAGGTTTCAGCTTTGAACCCTCTCCTCTCTGTTTAATGATCTGCTCGGGTTGATGGACTGGTGCTGGAGTTGTCTGTGGTCATTGCTCTGGGTGTCAAATAGGCTGCAGAGTCAGATGCTTTCCCAGAACATGCATGTGCATGGAAGGCCCCTTAAAAAGAAGATTTTTAGGCTCTGCCACTTGGTTGTTATTTATTCTCCAGCGTTCAGTGGTGTGTTTGCTTGGGCAAGAATTTGCAGTGAGTTTTTAGAATGCCTGCTTTATTTTCTGCTGTGTGAATCTCTGCTTTTTTTCGGCTGCCTTGCAGAAACTCCTCCTGTCAGATTAGCATGGTCTAGTGGTCTGCATCCAGGCTAGGAAAAGAGCCTTTAATCCCTCATCTGATGTGGAGTGCATTGATTCCTCTCCTCTTCAGGATGCTGTGAATGACTGTGAATGTATGTCTTTGTTGACTGGCATTATCCTTCTCCAGAGAAGTTCCTCTCTCCATTCAAGACACCCTGATGTATAGATGTGAAAATCCTGTTTCTGTGTTGACGTCCAAACTCATTCTCTCCTTCCTGGTCTTTTTTGTCAACATTTACCCCGAGAGGTTCCTCAGGAAGTGGAGATAGTTTTGGCAGCAAGAAACAGAAATTTTCACATAGCCCTACCAGTCAGTACCTCAGTGTCCCTCACCAGTAACTTGTCTCCCTGGCCTTCTAACCTGAATATTTTCCCCAGAGGATTAGTTCACTGCCTTAGATTCCCCCTTTGTGAAGCTAGGATGATGTTCTCTTCACAGGATTAGGTAAGGATTAGCTAGTGTTAGTCAGTGACTTGCAGATAAAAGAAATGCTTTGTTTACATGTATATCTTTGAGAATGGTGTGGTCTTGATCACTTGATAGTGCTCAACTCTGCATTAGAGAGCCATCTGATGTAGAAAACTGTTATGCAGTAATTGATACAGATAATTACTAGCATGTGTGTGCATATTTAGACATGAATACCACTTCTCAAAAAATGAAGCATTTTAAAATTTGAAAATATTCTGTCCTCTTCTCTTTTTTTTTATTGGTATTATTATTGTTGCTACCTTTAAATTGTTTTGTGTTAGTGTTGACACATAGGATTTTTGTGGACATATCAACAATATTTTTGGCCTAATGACTGTAAGTACTTCTAAAAGTAGAAGGAAACCTTTTGAAAGATCTTTCAAAAGTTACCTTTCTATAAAGACAAACAATGTCTGCTGTTACCTTTCAACACCAAATATCCCTAGTTCATTAATTATAGCAGCTGGAAGCTGAAATTTGGAGTGTTTCTTCTGCTTCTTTTATAATTTCTGGAGAAAAAGGGTTTGCAGCAACTTGGAATCAGCTAACAGTCTTGTTGAAAATACATCTTGTTCTTCCCTAGCGACATTGGCTCTGTGGGGCTTTCTTGGTAATGTGAACAGATATGACTCAGAAGACAGAGAGAGAACAACTATGTTGTGTAGGAAGTTAAAAATGGGGGATTTTACCATTTTGTTTTGGCCAAGACCACAGTCAAGCTGCAATGCCTGCCTTTTTTTTGTTTGTTTGTTTATTTTGCATCTTGACAGCCAGTGGAACTGGAGCTGGTATCTTGAATTGATCTTAACAATCCATGAGAAATCTAAGAAAGAACAAACGAGATGTTCTCAACACTCAGTGATATTTTTAAGTGTTGTAATTCCTAGTTTTCATAGCATCAAACTGCAGATTGCTAATGCCGATTGTTTTATATTGCAATAGGCAAGATTAGATGAGTATTGCATTAAAATATTATTTGAATTGGGCCAAATTTAGATCATTTGGCTTTTGGGGGCCTTTATTACATGGAAAACCTCTAATCAGAGGTTTTCAAACCTGTTCTCAAAGTAAAATACAGGATGAAAAGTATGCAGCGAGAGGGGGGATGTGGGGGTGTATGATAAAATTCCACCTTCTTGGAGCCCATCTAATTACCTTCTTTATTCTCATTAAGTAGACAGCACCCTCAGGTCTGGTCCTTGTTCCCTGGGCTTCTGTTACTCTTGAGGCTTGTCCTCATCTCTTCCTCCACCCTTATGTTTTCAAAATTACCACAGTCTATTCCCCTTGGAGAAAATTTCCTATTACTTGACTGCAAATTTGTTCTTTCATTCAACCAGCTCCTTTCAGAAAACATTTCCTGTGATAAAATCCTTGGCAAATTTTTTGCCCATGACATTTTGGTTTTGAAATTTTATTGCATTTCTTTCAAGTTCCTTATGGAAGGAGCCAGTCCTTATGTGTTTGTCAAAGGCCATTTATATAGGCCCCGGGCATTAAGTAGCCAGGCACAGTCTGTATGCAATAACATATCTGTAACCTTTCAGAAACCTTATCTTTGGCATAGTATCTTATCTTTTCCTCTAATTTCTCTTGGGTTTTATCCTCTGTTGTAGAGGATAAAGTGTAGCCACTTTTCCACATTTCTGAGTTTACATGAGTAAAATTAAAAATATCATCTGCTAGACTAACAGGGAAGTATTTCTTAATGTATAAGGAGAAGTTCTGTTTTGTATCGTACACTTGAAATGGTGTATTGAAGGAGAAAAGATCATATTGGTAGAGGTTGTGTAAATGTAATGTAAGAGTCTGAGCTTCAGACCACTAAAATTACTTAGAATATTTTCAACCAACTTCAGTAGGAGTAAGAGTTAATCCAAAATTATTTTGACCAAGAAGGTAGAATTTTTTTCACCATGTGCTTGTACACCATCTTACTGTGTGCTGTATAGTAATATTTGATGTTCTGATGTCCATTCTGATTGTGATTCTTCTTTCCAGATGTTCTGGGAACATGAAATTGATGTGGTTGCTATTTACATGGTTGCAGAATTGACGGTGCTTGAAGTCGTGGGAAATACTCGGTGTCCCCTGCCGCCCTCTCTCTTCCTTTATCTTCTCCTCAGTACATGCTCTCCTCAGTTTTCACTTCCAAAGATTAAAATCTTACCCCGATAATGTCTTGTGGGTATTACAGCCTTGCCTAAACTGCAGGCCCTGTTGGTCGTGTCAGGTTGTATTCCAGTCATTTTCCCAGAAAATGCCCCGAGGAGCTCCATACGGCTCATTTGAAATGGTTTCCTATTCGTGTTTGTTACTACTGCCGTGGGATTGTTTAGGCATCCAAATATTTTTTTGTTGTTTTATTTTTAAAATCATCCTTTTGCACTGCTCTGACAGTTTTGCTGTAAAGAATCGATGCTAAAATCCGGTTCCGTGTGTGATTAGGGGTGTGTTGCTTTTTCTGCCGCCGCAGCCCACTCCGTTCCCGGGAGGCAGAGGCGCCGCAGGCTCGAGCTGCAGCTCGGCGCAGCATCAGGAGCGCTCCGGTGTGGGATCCGTGCTGGGCTGGCTCAGGAGCGCTCCGGTGTGGGATCCGTGCTGGGCAGCATCAGGAGCGCTCCAGTGTGGGATCCGTGCTGGGCTGCCTCAGGAGCCGCTCCAGTGTGGGATCCGTGCTGGGCAGCATCAGGAGCGCTCCAGTGTGGGATCCGTGCTGGGCAGCATCAGGAGCGCTCCAGTGTGGGATCCGTGCTGGGCTGGCTCAGGAGCCGCTCGCTCCAGCGTGGGATCCGTCCTGGGCAGCATCAGGACCTCTCCAGTGTGGGATCCGTGCTGGGCTGGCTCAGGAGCCGCTCCAGCGTGTGGCATCCGTGCTGTGCTGGATCAGGAGCCTCTCCAGCGTGTGGCATCCGTGCTGTGCTGGATCAGGAGCCTCTCCAGCGTGTGGCATCCGTGCTGTGCTGTCTGGCTGCCGTTCGCACCCGCCCACCGCTCCTCGCCGCCGCGCTCGGGCCCATGCGCCTTTTCAGGGGCTGAGAGAAGATGTCAATGAGAGGGGCGGGCGGGTTCGCAGAGCTGCCGGAGCAATTGATTCTTGTCTGCCTCTCTGAGCAGTCTGTCTGCGCAGCAGCACACGAGATGCTTTTGCACGCTTTTTTTTACCCCGCTAATGCCCTAGTCAGCAGCTTGCAAAGGAAGAACAGCATTTAAAAAAAGAAATAATAGCAGTCCTCTGTGAGCCGCAGTGAGTGCACGGACCAGAGCTAAATTTGGAAAGCTAAAGCTTATTCCGTGTAGTATTATTAGAATTATTTGGGTTTCCGAAGGCACGCTCACATACATGTATGTGTTGCTGGCCAGCTTTTCCACGTGACTCGGCTAGATCCAAATGCAGTTATTTATAGATGGCAGAAGCAGTGATGACATTATCTTACAGCGCTCCAGTCCTGAAATTATAGCACTTGTGTGCAGGGCGAGGCGGCCAGGTGTCCTCTGTGAGAATTTAGGCAGGCTGCTCTTCTGCAAATGTCCAGAAGAAGAGGTGGTCACAAATAACCCTTTCCCTCTCCCCCAATTCTTTTTAATTTTCAGACAGAGAAATGAAAGGTATTGAAAAATCATTCTGGGCTGTGATTTCTACTGGCTTCTTCCCTAGATGCTTGTGAAAAGCAATTAGCCACGTTCATTTTTATACCTCTCCCCTCTTCCATAGATAACCTCTTTCTACCTATGTAAAATGATAAACATGCCCCTGAAGACAAGGAAACAGCAATTTCTAATCTGTCTAAAACTAATGTTCGTCGTTAGGCTTTTAAATGAAAGTCTCTTGCTGCAGCCCTCGGTGTGCTTGTAGCTCAGCTAATTGAGCTGAGGCTGCTCCGTGCGCACCCCAGCCCCGGCTCGGGGCAGCGCCTATGCCTGGTCCCGCCTCTGCCCAGCGCCCGAGCCCTGCGCTGGGGCCGCGCTCTGAGCCGCGGCAGGGGTTTCATGTGGCCAGGGAAAAACCAAATGCATGTCTGGGGGGAAAAAATATTTTTAAGGAAGAGAGACAAGGAAAAAGAAGATTTAAAAAAAAAAAAAAAAAAAAAGGACGAATACAAAAAAAAAAAAAAAAAGCTGGTCGGGTTCACAGAGTGGTTACACAAAGAAATGCTTCAGCACAGCTGGGAGTGCGCAGGCTGCAGCAGAGCATGGGCACAGACAGCAGAAGATGGGGCTGCCTCAAGGCAGTACTGTTGCTGAACACTTTGTATTGCGAAACTACAACTGAAGATTGGGGTAGGGTTGTTTAGATGTTTCTTATTTTACGCCAGCTTGGGTTTTCTCTGTGGCCCTAATTGTAACAGAGCATAGATGATTTGCTACTTTATTGGTAATAAATGAAATAAACATAGTGTATGTGGAGTCTTTAGGGGTATCAGAATGCCTTAGCAAGAGCATCCGTGGCTCACAAAGTCTGCTCCTGTAGGATAACTATGTTTCGGGTGGGAAATGTCCATTAGCCCAGAAGACACAGCTAGAGGAAATGGAACTTTAAGGATATGGAAGCCCTCCTCTTGCTCAGATTAGTTACCAAATTCCCAGTGCAGCTTGGGAACAATTATTTGGTATTTGACTTTGGTATATTAATTGAATGTTAATTAATTAGGCAGTTCTCAAGAAAAGGTGATTAGTACCAGAGGAGCAGAGCAGGTTGCTAGTAAAGGAAGATGACAAGGTTTGTGAGGTTGGTAGGACTCAAAGGGGGAAAAAAGAGAAGTAATGACTCTGTTAGAAAACTACCTCATCAAATGGGCAGTCAGATTGGAAGCATTGCTGCCTTGAAACTTCAGTGCATGGACATGTCTGTCTGCCCTGTATTGTTCGAGCAGAAATCAGTTAAGCTAAAAACTGCTCTAGGCTGAATTTCTCTTTCCTACTGTCCTTAACTGTTTTCATGTTCAGCACTAAGAGAGTGGAAGGATAGGGTTAGGGTACTTCTAGCTTAGTTCTGTTCAACTACGAAGTTTGGATAGTATGAAAAATGGTCCTGTAACTCCCAACTTTTAAAGCAAGCTGGTTTTTTCCTTCAGCAGTTATAGAGAAGTTGGCAAAGTTTGTATTACACTAGTCTTACAAAAATAAAATAAAAAAATCTGAGGACACCTGATAAAACATTCTTTTCCTGTAAGAATATAAAATAATGTAAAGTTAAAACAAAAAGCAAGACGGCAGAACCAAAAAGCCTAAAGTTCCTAAAATAGCTTTTGGTCCTTCTGAGTTCTGGCTGTGCAGTGTTAACTTTGGAAACACGTTTCTGCTATAAATTTTGGTTGTGTGGTTTTTGTAATTTTTTTCCTCTCCTTGAAAGCCTCTCCAGATGTTTTACAGTTGTTTGAAAATGTTCCATGGCAGGCACAGAGACTGTGGGCACAGAGCAGTAACCCCTTGATGTGGTGGTTGTGGTTTTTCCTTGCAAAGAGAGGAAGGTGTATGATCCCCTCTGTTCTGGGACTCTGTTCTGTCACAAATGGTGTGACCTTCAGCACATCACCTGCTCTCAGTTTCTTTCATCTTTAAAACTTAGCCAGTAAGCCATGTAGCAGGATTGCCACTTCAGCAGTCTCTACAGGGCTCCCCACACTGTAGCTAAGATGTCTTTTTGGGATAATTGTGAATACAAGCCAGATTTAAATACTTTCCCAACGCAGACTGATTGAATTTCCTCTGTTCACAAACACAGATTTCATTAGATTCTAGAAGACTTCAAAAAGCCATCTGTGCCATGCCCCCTTAGCTGAAGAATCCATTCTCCCTAGATCTGTATCTGACCCTTCCTCTGCATCTCCATTTATGGAAATTCCTCACCTTACCCCTTGGGGTATTAAAGAGCATTAGCATGCTCCTAATATCTAATCTGTGTTTTTTTATCTATGTATTATTGGTGTTTCTTCTGCGGATACAGTTAAGGCTTTGTTACTCAGTAAATCAGAATGCTGCTGTCAGTCTTCTCTCTTGTAAAAAAAAAAAAAAAAAAAGCTCAAACCAAGCCCACCAAAAGCCCTAATCCATGTAATCATTTCTTGCAGGGTGTATTAATAGTGTTTTTTCTGTTTACTTGTCCCCCCTTTTCTGTGGCTGTACATTGTGGTGGGGTAGAGAAAGAGAACTGTGCCTTTCCGAGGCTTGGGTCCCACTCATGCAGCCAAGGAGGCTGGCTGGGTGTGCTTTGGCAGCACAGCACTGCTACTGCCTTCATTGGCCCTCTGAGCAATCTGGTAATGCTCATTTCCATTAGTGACTGTTGGTTTAATAGTTTGGTAAGCCTTAAGTTTCCTGCCATTTGGTGTTGTGTTCAGCTAGACCTAATTTCCCTTGTTTATTTATGAGAATGTCATGTTAAGCAGCATTAAAGCCTGACTGAAATCAAACTAATCTATGCTCAAGGTCTGTTGTCTGGTAGCGTAGAAAAAAGTACAGAGATAAGGCATGATTTGTTTCTGAAAAGTCAATTTTGGTTGTTACTCATTTTTTACTTTCCTTTTGGTCCTTTTGAATAGTTTGGGTTAGGTTTCCATGACAGGAAGCTCCAGTTCTGCAGTTATTCCTTTCTTTCATTTAACGATAGACACCAGTTTTTCCCTCTTCCCAGAATCCCATCATTGTGGTGATTGTGCATGGCTTCTTTGTGTTCCAGCTCTTGTTAAATTCATCTGGTGGGTTTTTTCCTAGCACTTTCAGATGTCAGTGGTGGTATTAGCTCAGGAGTTGTTTACAGTAGTAATTGGAGGGCTGAGGATGGATTAAGTGAAACTGAGCCTCTCACCTGTAGGTCACTGCTTTGTCTGTAGACAAAGATGGGTTCAAGTGTGTCAGTCTCATTTTTCAGATGTCTGGATTATGTATGAAATCTGTTGATGACTAGAACTGGCATTACAGAACAAAAGCGTACAGCAGTAATGAAAGATGCTGTTGTTTGAAGTCTAAGCAGTGAAACCAACAATTGGATGAGTAAGAAAACAAGCAGTCTAATGCTATTGGAGTGCATTTCCTTGAAAAGCCTTATCCAAGATTCACTTGCTGGTAGCCTTTCACCAGTGTTGTCTTCTCTTTATTTAATGGGCTGTGTTTTCAGATGTAGCAGCTTGGGCAGAGCTAAGCCTAAATGAGATGCTTACGTATTTTATCTGGATCTGTACAGAGTGTTTTGTGCTTGCCAAATTGAGCCATTGTTGCTATGTTTTGTAATGTATTACTTCAAAGTTAATGTAGTGAATCTGGTAAGATCCTCTGCCAAGTTTTGGCAAGTGTAGAAGGAAATTAGGGAATCCCAGTTCCACTGAAGGCATGGGGTGAGGATAGCAGTTTTCAAATCTGTGTCTCCAGCATGTACTATTCCAGTTGGCAAGAGCCTTTGGGGAAGCCTACATATATATGTGTCTTGAGAGGTATTTGTGAAGAATTGAAGATATGCCAAGGCAAGCTGGACCCATATTCAAGACCAGACTTTGTACATGGTGTCAGTTGCATGCAGCAGTCCTGAAACCACATGCTGAATAAATCTCAGGTTTGCAGTAAGGCTTTTATTGAATAAAAGCTCTGTTAATTAATGTGATACTACATTCAGTTTAATTAGGTGTTCCGTTCATTATCTATTTTCCTACAAACCTGCATGATTTTTTGTTTTTAATTGTAATACATAATTGCATTATAGACCCGACTGGGGCAAAGCTGTATGTTTCTGCAGAACACAGCTGTAGCTATAGTAATGAAGGCGAGAAGGAGACATTCTTGATAAAAGGCATTACTTAGATATTAGGGTTAGAAATGTGTATTATGCCCTGTTCGACAGTGTTGAATTGTGGCTGTCAACTTGGCATTCCTGTTGTCACTAGCAGGGCAGTTCATGCCTCCCAAATGAGGATCTGAGCCAACTGCCCCCTTGCTCTGTTGAGGAATTCAGTTCCATGCAGTTTGCTGTGTAGTTGCTGGGATGAGGACTTTTTAAATCTGCGTGCCTTTGGAGGGGGCTCTCCTCCCTACAGGGGGCAGGTTTGTGTGGGCACTTTTCAGATAAAATCAGTCCCTTTAATCCAACTTACTTGGTCTTCTAAGCTAACATCACTGATTTTGCCTGATGGAGAAGAGCAGCCACAATCCTCAGGTGCTCCAGAAAAGCAGCCAGCTGGGGTGCAAGCCTCCCGGGACGAGGGGGCAGCAAACACCTGGGAGTAAGCACTGGCTCTTTGCCATGGGCTGCTGTGTGCAGAGTGGGCATCTGCTGGCAGCTGGATAGATAGGCCTGGGAGGAGGGATGGACTCCCTGGGAGCTGCTTTGAGCCCATGTTGAGCAGCCAGACTGCTGAGAAATTAGTACTTTTGCTTCGTAATTGGCTTTGTATATGCTCCTTTTGTGCTGTCAGTGTTGAGGCAGACACCGGGCAGTAGCTCTGGGGTAGGGCTCATCTGTCACAGGGTTAGGCCATGGAGCAGTACCTTGGGAGAACTGCAGAGGAGGGACAAACACAAATCTCTGCTAATGGACTGTTACATCCTGGGGTTGTGGCCTTGCTTTGCTGCCCTGACCGACAGGTGAGCCAGCCATTGCCAGGCTCTGCTGGGGTATGCGAGGAGGAGAGCTGCAGGAAAATCAATCTTTGAAATGGTTTGACATGACCGGTTTCTCCCTCTCTCCATTTCCTAGCTCTTTAAAAGCAAAATGGCTTTCAAATCACATGGAAAACATCTGATTTTCAGTTTCACAAAATTGCAAAGATTCCATCCTTTTAATGCAATTGACCTTATTTTTCTAATGCTGTCAGCACATTCAGCTTTAGGTAGTTAACATTTTCAGTGTATTTTTCCAAACGTGATATAGTCTCTGTTTTTCTGTGTAGAAAGAATAACTCCTCTGAATAACCAAGACAATCGTTATTTCCACTCCTCTCATTCTCTTCTCATCGCTGCTTCCTTTCCCTCCCCACCAAATTACCTCACTGGATGCTTTATAAAAACTGTATTTAGATTGCAGTCTGTAGAGGAGAGAGCAGAAAGCACTCAGTAGCTCTGTATTCTACTTATCTGGGATTCTCTATGTAAAAAATACAGACTTGTTTCTAAAAGCAATATAAAATTAATAGATATGATTGATGAAAAATGATGTATTTTCTTACTTATGCTGTAAATATCTTTTCAGCCAAATGCATTTCCTTCTGAGACATGAAACCAATCTAGTGAGATGGTGCTGAACAGATAGTTCTCCAAATCAAACTCCTCCTTTTTTCCTAATATTTTCATTGCAGCGAATAAGAAATACGGATCTGCCAGTCTGCCTATTGAACTATCTACTGCAGCTTAACTGCAGCAAGGAAGCAGTAATCCTATTGTGCTCTTCCAGCAGTCTCCCGGGAAGCAGAAGGCATTGAAATTACTGAGCTGTTGTCCTATCCCCTCCTCACCTGTCTTTGTGGCTGTAAATATAGTGTCTGCCTGTAAATAACAGTTTGCTGCACCTTTAAGCACGTTCCCTAACAAGAGGCAGCGATTTACTGAGGTGATAAGCTGTAACTAATACTAGGGTATCATAATGGGTAAATAGATTAACACTGTGCTTCTCTGTATTTAGCTTTCTAGGGAGCTGCTGCTCCTGCACTCGAGGTGCTTCCTGTGGCACATTGCAGTGCTGGAGAGTGCAGCTCCCAGGGCAGGGCTGGGTGCAGCTGGGGAAAGGCAGCAGTGCCTCTCTGGGGTAGCAGTCACTGCTCACCCTGGTTTCTTTACTTTTTCTGATCCCTGGCCCAGAAAGGGTTGTCATGGGTTGTACCAATCTTCTGTGCTATGGCTATAAAATGGCATTTGACCTGCATCCATCATGTAATATTTACAGGTATGCCAGCATCATTTGTTGTCAAGAAGTATTAAGCGGGCCAAGCAGCCTGGGCATGATCTGTGGCTCCTTGATTTTCCTAATGGAAGGGCCCCAGCATTTAGGAAGCAGTTGTGATACTGCTGCTGGGTGATGGGCAGTTGTGGCTGTGAGGGATGGAAAGGTGCCACGGAGCAGGCAGTGGAGGCCTTTCTTTCTGTACTGCCTGGCAGGTTTTCGGCACAAAAGGGCCCTTAGAGGAAAGGAGCAGTACCAGGGGATGTGGCCGGTCCTAATAATTGTGTCGCAAATCTTGTGATATTTGGCATGTTCTTAAAGACTTGGCTCGTAGAGGGAGGGGATTAAATAACAATTGCTTCCTTTCTCTTTCAAGCAAGGCTTAGCTCTGTGGTTGCAGAGAAATGCTTAAAATGTGACTTGGGCTGACTGGGCAAAAAAAAAAAACTGCCTTCCAGCCTTCCTTCCCCTCCTTGTCCCCAGGATCCCAATGTGGATACATTGCCATGTCTTATGATTTTTTTCAATGAAAGAATTTAAGACTATTGGACACATCCAGAAGGACATAAAGTGTTGCCAACTTTGGGTGCGTGGGAGTATTTATGAGTATTTTAAGGAGAGGTCAGTCGTATTCTGTGCTGAGACCCACTCTTGTGATGTCTGGTCCTCTTCAAAGAATAGAAAAACAAAAATGGGACCGGGTAGCAGCAAACTGAATATCTCTGAACTGATTTTTTTTTTCTCTTGCTTCCTTAGGGAAATCCCTTGGGCTAGTTGTAATTGAAATTTCTCTTGTTTTTAAATCTGTATTTCTGCTTTTCACAAATGTGAAAGCTGAGGCTGCTCATGTCTGTGTTGGTTTCTTAACGCAGTCGTCATTAGCAAATGGGTATTGATTTATTCCTATGGAAATAGATCAGTGCTAAAAGTGAAACTCAATTCCATTAAGAATGATACAGGTTTTGCAGATGGAGAAAAGTAGGTCAAATATTGCACCAGTCATCCCAGAGAGTGTCCCTTTAAGCCAAATAAATGTGTGAATACACTTAAACTGTCAGTACGTTATTTGATTGCCATTATTCTGTATCTTTTTGCATAAGCTAGGAGAGCCCTCTTTGACTGAGCAGGGGTTGAAAGAAAATGTCAATTTCGGTGTAGTAACCAGGTTGTATTTTACGCCTGGGCTGTGTACAGGGCTTCCTGGGGGCTGTGTGCACGTGTAAGGATTCTTCCTTTGCTCTCGTTGCAACAGTTGAGTTCAACTTAAGCAGGAAAGGCACATCATTGTATGCAAGGGACATTGTAGCAATGCAGCAGAGGAGCACGATTTAAATCTGATCATTAAACTGCCGCAGCAAGAGGCTGCGAGAGACGGTGTGGATGGTCCATCTGCAAAGTCTGTGCTCCTGTTGTACAAGGAGGAGGGGCCGAGGGGGAGAAAAAGCAGCTGCTTGGCTGTGCTCTGAGAGGGTGAGACTGACTGTTGGCACCATCTGTAGCTGTCCTTTGTGCTTGCTGCTTTATCTGTTCATTATAGTATGATATTGAAATTCTCGTGCTTTGAGTGTAAATGAGTTGAGATACGCCTAATACTGTCAGCATAAAAAGCAGTAACTAAGTACACTAAAGATGAATAGTGTAATCTGTAAATTCATTTTGAGTTTGTTTTATCTTGCTTGAATAGCCCAGGAAGTGATGTTCTCCAGAAGCCAGCTGTACCAGATGTGTGTTGGCAGGGTATATATTCATCTTACCGAGCAGAGCACTGGAGGTGGATGGGAGGCTGCCCTGTGTGTTCCAGCAGAAGGGAGCAGACTCCTTTAGAGGGAGGATAGAGCCGGTCAGAGGGGATCTGGTAACTCCTAAGGTGGCTACAAACAGCTTTGTTTTCATTCAGTGCACAAGTACCAACACACGGAAGAGAGGGATTATTATATATGGTACATGAGTTGAAATGTCCCCGGGGAGGAAAGGTTGAGCCATAATGAGTGCTGATAGGGATGAGTAAATTTCCTAGGATTTTTACCTGCAGTCTTTTAGTTTCTAAAAACATGAGTCCTCTGCAGATAACTTGTAGAATAAAACCATCCAGCTTATCTTGAGGACCTCTTTGTTCTTTGATGGTTTATATTTTCCCTATATAAATCTGCATACTGGATATTGGTAATAATAACAGCTCATTAAGATGTTTTCTTATCTTCACCTCACCAAAGCAGTGCTCTCATTGGCATATTATTTTCCTGGCGGTTACGGTGCTTTTTTTTCCCAAGCAGGTTTGGCTTTTGTTTGCAGATTCATGCCCTCAGATCCATTGGGTTGTTGCTTTTTATCTTACTTGTCAAGTGCACATAGGTGTGCAGAAGGAGCAACTCCCTTCTCCCATCGTAGCCTCGTCTAAGATGGATGATTCTGTAGTAATTACACTCGGCGGTGAAAGTGCTCAGCATCCACTATTACTCATCCACTATTACTCCGTGATGGCTGCGTTAAGTGTTCGGCAGAACACTTTGTTCGTGTTTCCCCAGCTCAAGTGGCTGTGGGCAAGGGAAGAAACCCTGTCAGGCAGGAATTTGTATCTCCAGGAGGCTGGAAAGGGGGAGGGGGGCCTTTGTCACTGGCACGTTAGTAATGATATGCCAGGGATAAAAGGTGAGTATAATTTGATCAAATGCTTGTTGACAGATTCCTTGGCTAATAGAGAAGCAGCTTAGGCTGACACTCGTTGCTGGAACATTTCACAGAGCTTGAGGGAATGCTTTTTGTAGGCTACGTGTGAGGCTGACAGCTTCCGAGTGACCGTGTTCAGTTACATAAAGAAACGATGGCCCCCTTTTGTCACAGCAGAGCTCTAAAATGCCTCCCTAAACACCTCTCTTGACCTTCTGCTTGATAAATGCAATAAAATTGCTACCTCTTCTTTGTCCAAATGCAATAAAATTACTACCCCTTCTTTGTGCAAATGTGTGATTAATTCACAGCAATGGCCCAGGCAATAAGTATTTTTCTTGTGTGGCCATTTAACTTGAGAAAATCCAATTGTTTCTTGTGCTGAAAAAACATAGTTGTGTGTGGTTTTGGTAAAGCAGGTTCTTTTTTCTGCCCCACAAATATGACTTACGGTTAGTCTCTTTGGAATTTGTTGTGTGTTAACAGTACGTGTGAGTAGCTGCTGGGAAAAGAAGATGGTGTACTCTGAAATGCTAAGTTAGCTACTGCTTATGAGTATGTTATTTGGTAAAAATCGTTAGAAAATTAAGACATGAAAACAGGAGCCTCAATTTTAGAGGATTCTGCACTTGTCTCTTTTAAACGAGCAAGCCTGAAATTACATCTAAAGTTTCTCACTACCCTAAACCGCTATGGCAGCTTGGGTTTTCAGTAGTCTTCTGGTTCTCACTCATCCATATAATCTGTTGATTTGTGTTCAGTTTGCAACACCTCAGGAAGGCACTTAGTTAAAAATTAAACATGAAGCCTTTTTTTGTTCTGAGGGTTTTGTAAAGCATCCTTTAAAGAAGAAAAAAGCCCAAGCACTTCTGCTTGAAAAGTTGATTTCTTTCCACTGCAGGATTTTTCAATTAGTCTGCACTTTGTTCCAGTTAAACTCCTCACTGTGCTCTCATACCTGGCTGACTTTTTACTAGAGCCACTTCTGATGTTGGAATTAAATAGGCAGCTTTAAAGCTGGGGTGGATGTTGCTGGAGGCTTCGGTGGGGTGTCTTGGCTGGGTGCACTCATCGGAGCAGTGCAGTCACTTTCTGGGGCTCTGGTTACTGCAGAGTAGGTGGTTTCCATAACAGTGCCTGGTCTTTCCTGAGTGTGTGTGCATAAGGGAGAGGCCACATTTTCAGGAATAATGACCCCTTTCATGTCTTTAGAAGGAGTTGCAAGCTCTTCTTCCCTCTAAGAAAATCTCTGCATCTTCATAGTTCATAAGCGTGATTTTCCTGTAAGCACAGAATTACCCTCATTGACTACAAGATTAGGCACATAATGGAAATACACATTTAGGGGTTGTGCTGGGTCAGATATAGATTTAAGTGCCTAACTTTGTATCCATACATCATTCTCCTGTTTATCTATTCAAGACTGGTAGCTCATAGCAGTTTTGGAAGTAAATTTGTGCACATGGGTTTCTCTCCAATTAAACTTATGAAAAAAACCAGCTGAACAGAAAAAAGATGTTTTTTCTTTGCTCCCTTCTGTAAATGATATCTTCTATATGTTTTTGTTACGTTTTTGTTAGTGTGAAATGAATTATTCTGCATCTTACTTCACTTGTAACAGCTATCCCATATCTTTTCGCTTCATCCATTCTTTATCTCTGTGCTGCTCAGACAAGTTCTCTTGTGCCTCCTGGGCTATGCAGAATGTTTGTAACTTGGGTAAAAATGTTCTAATGATAGTGTAGGGCAATTACAGACTCAGTTTGATAGGATAAAAGTGTGAGTGGTGGTTCACGGACAAGTTTTGCGCTCGTGGTGTTTGTCTAGGTCATGACTCCTGTTACAGTGGCTTGCACCTGCCCTGGGTTGTGCTGGTTCCTCACATGTGTGCTCACTGTCATTTGTTCTGTTTGCACAGCACTGCTTTCATCGTGGTGTGAGGAGCTGGGACGGCTCTTGCTGCTTCGCCACCAGAAAAGCCGGCAGAACGATCCTCCCGGGAAGCTCCCCATGCAACCCCCCATGAACTCCATGAGCTCCATGAAACCCACCCTCTCTCACAGGTGAGTCTGGGCCCAGCCTGCAGCGCTGCAGGCTGGACAGCGTGTTGTGTGACAGATCTGCTCCTTGAGATGCTTGTTACCACTGCTGGGGGCAGCGACACTGTTCCATGCACTGCTCAGCACTACGGACAACAGGGTATCTGTAATTACAGCAAGCACTAAAGAAACTCAGATTTCCTCTTTGCTATTGCCCTGTGCACAGTGAAGTGACATTTCTGTCTTCAAATCTGTGCTCAGATCAAGTGGGCGTGCTTTCAAGCTTCAAGTTATGCCCTAGAGATAAACTTGTACATCGTGTCTCTCATCAGACACTTGCCTGATGTTTATTTAAATACAACTGGCTTTTCTTGATGTTGAAAACATTTCACTGATGTTCTGTGTTTTAACCATCGTTGGAAATGTATTGCATGCAAAGCAATTGTACTGTGGGTGTAGCCATAGATCACAGGATGTCCTGTGCAGTCTTGTATCAGGTGAGGATCAGACAGCACTTGTGTTAATTTAGAGAAAGCATGGGCATTAAAGGACACTGTAAGAAGATGATGTGAAGCCTCTGATGACCAAATTATGTAGAGGAGCACTATTTGTATTTCTCGTCTGCACAACTTAGGTCAAAGCAAAAGTTGGAGATAAAGGATGGAGCATCCATTCCATGCTTTATGTTTCTGGGAGGTTTTTTTTAAGACTTTCTTTACTGCAGCATCACATTAAAGAAATCACAAATGGTATAAATTTGTTTTAGTGTAGAGGGTTTTTTGTTAGTAAAGGACTACGGGAGTGTAATGAGACTAAATTCCTTGTACCTGTAGCCTAACTAACCTGAACTTTTGTGTTAGAATAGGGCTTAGGGACATCTTAGTACCAGTGTATTTGCATATGCAAATTTGTTTGAAAACAACTTTTGGGGTTTGGGTTGGATAGTTTTTCATTATTTTTGTTGCATTTATGAGAAAACCATGCAAAAACTATGTGTTTTATTTTAGCCCTTGAGAATAAATAAAGTTTTTTTTTTTTGAAGTATAATTAATATGTCATCACTGGCTTTTCAGAGTAACTAGATTTCCTCTTTTTTAGTTGCTTATGAAATGACTGATTGTAAAGACACTTAACAAAAAAATTAAAAAACCAAAGAAAATTTAATATTTTAAAATAATTTTACTCTTGGGAGGAGCTTTTCAGAAGACAAAGTGGAATTAGTGGCTAGTCTGCAGAGAATGTGGTGCAGTGTATGTGCTCTCTTAGGTGTAGTTTTGTAGTTTTTAGATGCCTGATTCTCATTTGACCTTTTAGCCTCTGTTCCTCTAGAGTCTATAAAGTAAAACTATCTCACAGGGGCTGTGTGCTACATTACTAGATAATAGATAAGATAGGCACAACTCACTTCTTTCATGGCAATTTTCCACTGAAACTGTCACATGTCAAAAAAGAAATACTTTCTTCTACTGAACCTAAATACCAGCATTTCCGGCAGTAGCGAGTCATCCAATATCCTGCCTGTAGTAGAGCAGCCTGCCCAGTATTAGGCAGTTCCTGCATGTTTCTCTCGAGTATTGCCCTTGAAATGCCCTACTGGGGAAGACACTGGGAGGAATTTGTAAATTACTCCTCTTTACCTATGAGATGCCCCTCTAGAAACAGGATTTCTGTGGCATCACTTCTCATATACAATAGCTGCAGCAGCCGCTTTGGGATTTGGAGTACTTGCATCACTGCTTTGGTGTGTGCTGTTGTCTGTAATTTAACTGTAACTGCTCAAAATCTCTCAGGTGGTACATTAGAATGAGACATCCTGTGGCTCTCCAACTTCTTTCTCCACCTGGAACTGTTTATTTTCATGCATGTTTTGTAATCAGTCTCTAAGACAGTAGTGAAGTATGGTGTGAAAAAGAATTGAGTTTTCTATTTGTTTTAATTAAACAAAAGATGAAAAGCCATTAAGTACAGTATTAACTACAATCAATGATGAAGCTGTTGATGAAGCACCATTTGTATTTGCATTAGATTACATTTGGGTCAAAAGCTTAGTATTAAAGTTCACAGTATCTTATCTCTAATCCACAAGACTTTTCTGTTAATTCAAACAAAAAAAAAAGTATGCTTTGTATTTCCTGAAACAATTAATGTAGCCAGCTACTTCAAGTTTTGTAAAAGAACTAGATATTAAATTAGAACAACCAAGAGCATATGCAAGAACCTTGCTTAACAAAGTCAATGTAGATATGTGTGAGCTGCTGATTATCATTAGGCACACAATTAAATCCTTCCCCGTCATCAGACGATCTTGAGTACTCCACACAGAGCTTTTTCTGCTGTTCCTTTTACTAGCAACAAAATTACCCAGAACTCTAGTCAGGGGACTAGAATCCTGATGTGGCAGGCACTGCAGAAACACAGCTGCTTGGTCTCAAAGTTGAAACAGGGCTCAGCTATTTAAAATAAATTGTGACTCAATAATGTATCACAAGAATCTAAATCTAAGGATTCATATTTAATCAATTATGGGCACTTACACTAGAAGTAATTCAGGTCTGGCCTGTTTTTAAGGACAGTCTTTGATTTTTAAAAGTTAATTGAGCTATGAGAGAAAACTGAAGTAGACTGATCAAGGAGGGCTTTCATAGTGTTACTGTTGGTTAAATGCACTTACAGAGAGCAGGATGTAAGCTATGTGAGGATATGCACACATGCAACAAATCCTTTCAGAGCAGAGACCGTATTGTTAATTTCTTTCTAAATTTAGTTTTTTCATTAACAGAATGATCAAGTGTTGCATATAGAAAATAATTCAGCTAAATACCTACTGTCTAATGTAGGGCAGTTGGTTGGATTGCAAGCTACTATGCTTTGTGAACAGAATGAGCAGTGGGTTGTCAAAGGAAGCTCCCAATCTTAGGGTTTTTTTAAGTCTTTGCAGTCTAATAGTCAGCTCAAACGTGAGTGTGAGATTTTATTTTCGCCTTCGACCTTTTTATTGATTCATGTGAGTAAACTTTATTCCTGTATTGAAGGACCAATGTAGGACCTATCCACCTCTTTAATCCTGTGCAACTTGTAATAAAGTCCTACTTAATGGATTTATGGGGAACTTCAGGAGAGCTGTTAGTCTTCAGGCTAGCCCTTCTGCACAGGAGTGAAATTTCATGCTTTCTAGCTTGAAGGGTAATTATTTGTGTTGTAGTTTTCCAATCTGACAAACTGTCTGTAATGACAGATACTACTCAAGGTGGCTGATTTTTGAATTGGTATAAGGTCTTTGGCAAACACTGTTACATAAGTACAAATTATTGTCATTATAGACCTTCCAATGCTTTGATGAAGTTCCTACTTAACACTTCATTACATTAAGTGGTGGACCTCTACATATGTATCAAATTGAATCTTGGTTGAAATGGTTAAAGTTCCAATCAATCCCAGCAGGAATTGTGCCCTAATTCATTTTCACGTCAGTCTGACTCAGGCGAGCTCTGGGGGGCTTCTCATTTCTTGCACAGCTTGTAATAAAGCTTATTTGTCAACAAAACCACCTAGAAATAGACAGCTGTTAGTTGCAGTTTAGTGTGTTGTCACGAGCATCTGTAGGGTTCTTACTGTCTTCACTCTCGCTCCACATTTTGGTCTTATGTATTAATTGCCAGCTGTCTCACAGTTAGTGACCAAAGGGAGGTAATGCCTCTATAGGGCGGTCATGCTTGATGAAATATATGAAGATAATGTTATTTTTATCACAAATACTTAGTGCCTAACGTTTAGAGAAAATTGAACAGTAGGTGAAATGAAGCATTAATTCAATCATACAGTAGATGTGTTATTTATTACCATTAATGTTTTATGTTCAGGCAATCATAAATACCTTTTAGTGGCTAGACTTGCTTTAAAAGAGTGATTGGTTTTTAATGCTTGTTTTGTCCTTTTTTTGTTCCAATTTAAACCTGACTGAGAGCTAAACTTCCCAACTTTCATAGGAGCTCTTGGAAAAGAATGGTAATTCTGTCTAAATTTTTACCGAGTGGTAAGGACTGGCTCTTGCATTGTTAACAATCAGGAGTGAACTGGTTATAACATACTAGTACAAACAGTGTCAGAAGTTCTCTAAAGGCTGCTACCTTTTCAATTTTGCATCTTAGGCTGTTTTGACCAACAGTGATAGTTACTTCAAAAAAGTCTGGATGAGGTCAGGTGCAGCACATACACACTTTTATGAAAACAGGCACCTTGGTCATGTTTTATACATCAGTTTGGGGTAGGGGTTGCTCCATTATGTCATGTGGCTCTGGCATGCAGGAACAAACTTTGCAAAAGAATTCATAACTCTTGAGGTAAAAGATAAAATTGTTTCAAAGCCTTTTCATCTTTCTGGTCGTGGAGTTGTGAAATAAATATAATTAGGGACTGAACAGATGGTAAATCCTAATATAAAAGAATATACCCAGTAAAGAAACGTTTATTACTTCTGATTCTGCAAAAGTAGATTTGCTGTTTTTTCCAGTTTCCTTTCTGTCAAGAAATGTTAATATTTACCATCAGGAGAGAATAGGGAAGAATTCAGAATCAAGAAATGTTTCTGTAGAAGAGTCATTTCTTAAAGAAAAAAAAAAAAACAGAAAATTTCTTCAGAATAGTCTGCTTATGCTCTAAGCATTGCAAAGATAGAACTAATTACTAATTGCTTCAAAGTATTGTCCCAAGAGTTGTCCATCTCATCCTCTAAGTGAAACTACTGATACTAATTTTATCACAAACACTTAATGGGGAAGAGGTGGAAGAAAACCTTGAGCCTGTTGAAGCTAAAAGAAAATTATGAGTACCTTCTCCTTGAAAACTGATAAGTGTAACCATTAGCTGTTAATAATTAAATACTGAATTTTTTCAAGTGAAAATCTGCATTTCATTTTAGATAAGTTTGTGGCGAGTTCTTGTGGTAACAGGAAACGGTGATGGGTAACTTGATTTCAAATATGTATTCTTTACATGCTTGGTAAAAGGTATAGGATAAGGATCATCTTTTCTTGGATATACAGCACCTTGCACAGATGTGCAAACAGGTCTTCTCTATTGATTCATGAGTCAAAGTGAGTGCTGTTATAATAAAACTAATATGTAGCAGGACTACTATAATTTTGTGGGATTTTTTCTGATAAGTAAATGTAAAGGCTATATACTCTATATTTTTCCTGTAGATATTGTAGTCTTATGGTGTTAGTTTGTGAATTT
Organism: Motacilla alba alba; assembly: GCF_015832195.1. Classification (NCBI taxonomy): domain Eukaryota; kingdom Metazoa; phylum Chordata; class Aves; order Passeriformes; family Motacillidae; genus Motacilla; species Motacilla alba. The sequence goes on along the minus strand of NC_052021.1, from coordinate 12,185,432 downwards.
TTTTTAATTAAAAAGTGCCAGCTGATATTTTTATAAGTAAACACTAGACAAATACTACTTAAGGTCTGTCTGCTGACTGAGGAAAATCTGATTTTCTCAGGCTTTGTGCTATGTTAATTTTTAAAATATGGCAACAGCTTTGAAAAGACAGGTATCCTTCTCATGTTTGGGCCATATTGAACAACTAATTCTTGAAAATGTCTGGTCAGTTGTGATTTCTGTTTAGCGATTATCACAGGGATATCATGGCTCTTTGCATGAGGTCTGCTCTCAAAAGCAGGTGATATGTGCTGAGCATACATGATTTTCCTCTTCAAGCATCTTGGAAAGGTACCTTCTGTCACTTGTTCTCAAGGAAACCAACTGATTTCTGGTGGCAGTAGGGTTAAAAATCATTTGACTGTGGCAGCACCCCTGGTTTTTAACCATTTGGACTGTCAGCACGATAAGCATGTGGTGACACTGAAAGCTATACTTTGCGTAGCCCTTTGTTGCAAAACTAATTGATGTCATTGGAAGTCTTTTAACTGGATTGAACACCTTTGGATAGGGGACATCAGAACCAAGTCAGTGCCCCTCAGCCTGCCCAGCATCAGGTCCACCGGAGAGGTTTAGCAGTCCTTTGCGGGCACCGAAGGGCTGGGGGGGCAGCCCGTGGCTCGGCACAGGGCGAGTTCCGTGTGAGGAGCTGTTTTCGGTACCCACGCTGCGAGCATCGCGCTCCAGCCTGCCTGCCAGGAGGTGACATGGCTTCTAAGCAGGGAGGGAGCTTACAGTCTGGCACGTAAAAATTACTGACATAAATTACGGCAAATACCTTGCCTTTTTAAATGATTTTGGGGTAATTTTGGATAATTTGGCGGCAAGATCACAGATGTATATTTTGTCTAAGACTTGATATGTTTCTTGATACCTTTTCTTTACATGTATCTGTTATTCATTCACTTACATGAAAATGTCACCCTCCACAGGATTTCTCTGTAAATAGATTACAAAAGGAGTGGATTCCCGGTGCTCAGTTTTGTCAGTTGTATTCCTGCTACTCCCGTACATTTGGATTCTCAAATCGCAGTGAGAAGAAAAGGAGATAGTCATTACTATTGGCAGTGGTGGAGGGCTTTTCTAATGGTTTCCCTAAAAAAAAAAAAAAAAAAAAGGTTAGCAATTCGAGCTAAGACACTCCTGGCTGGTTTTCACTAGATATGACAACAAAGCCTGCTCGGCAGACAGAGCGCATCAGCATCCTGGGCAGATGGGTCGGTGACATTAATTAGATACTGGCAGTGCCTCTGGCGGGAATCGGTGGTTGCTTCCCATGGAAGGGCTGTTCCGGGGCTGAAGGAGCAGCGCACCAGCCGGGGCACCGTCTTGAATGTCCTCGTCTCCACCGAGCTGGGAATGCGGGGAAGGTACCACAGCCTGTTCGTGCTCTCAGTTCCCACTTAACGCGTCAGGGGAGATGCGATGTGACTGTTTGTTTGCCCGTGTCCCTGTGTCACCAACAGCATTTCCCAGCTCCCCTGACAGGCAGGCGGAGCGCGGAGACGGCTCGGGGAGACGCTTCTCAGACCTGCCCCTGCGCTGTCCCTCCCCGGCCAGGTCACTTGCCCGGGCTGCCCCTGCCCTGCCCGGCCCTGCCCTGCCCGGCCGCTCCGTCCCCGCCCGCCGCGCTCCGGGGCTGCCCCCGGCCCGCCGCTCCCGGCCCGGCCGCTGCCCTCAGGGGTTCGGCGGGGCTGTCGCTGCTCCCCGGCCACCCCGGAGCCCCCAGCCCGGCTCGCTTCCCGGGAGTTGCGGCGGTGCTGTGCTGCCCCCTCCTCCCTCTCTCCCTCCCTTCCCGCCGTGCCTCTCGAAGAAAGCGGTTTTTTTCTGTTGTCGGGGAGCGTAAATCAGCTTCATCTAAAATCTCGGAAGTGCAAGTCCATCACATCTTCCTCCGAGCCGCCTGCTACACCTTGCGTGAGTCAGACTGCAGAGCTCCCGGTGCCCTTCTCGCTGTGCGGGGCTGCTCGTGTTTCCCCCTGTCTCAGAGGCAAAAGCAGAAGTGGAATCTGCTCACGCTCTCAGCGGTTCCTTCCCCGGTTGTTGTAGCAGTCGCTGACCTCCAGGCACTATGAATAAACAGCAAAGCTGGGAACAAAAGGAGTCTTCTGGCTGCCATTATCTCACATTAACATAGCAGACGCGCTGCGGTGTGAACAATGCGAGTCTCATTCGCCGATAATCAGCGAGTACCCAGGCATTTGGATTACCAAGGCAACAGGCAATGGTAGAATACTGGGTGGGTGTGTTTTTTATTGTAAAGGAGCAGTCGGATATGGAAACCCAGGTATATTGATAAAGCAGAGCAGAAGGAATGCCTGGTGGCAGGGGGGGACTGAGGGCTCGGGGTTGCATTCCGACACACGTGAGATAAATAAGACATGGATGAAACAGGTCTGTGCTGTGAGATGCAATAAAGATTAAACTGCATTTGTCAAGCTGAAAACGATCATAAGATAATTTCAGCATTTTGTAAAAGGTAACAGGTGGCATGTTAATAGCAGGGCTGTTACCGGTGGATTTTGTAACTGTAATCTGGGCTGTAGTAATGCATTGCATGGTCTACTTGTGTGACAATAGAGCTGGGTGTGATGGTTTAATCCTTTTTCCTTTTATCAGATGGATGCTGTAGTCCCCATGTCAGACAATGTAACCCCTTCTGCTTCTTAGAGGCAGGAGTGGGTCTCAGTGGCATTTTTGTTTCTTACCTGCATAGCTGTGATTGTTTATTCCACGTGGACAGAAATAAGTTGCGTTATCTCTGTATCTTTGCGTGTGCACACACATGTGCGTGGACATATATGAAATCTGTAGTGAAGCAGGACTGTGTGTGCATGCCGGGGAAATGTGGGTTTTTGCAGGTTCAAAAACTTAAGAATTAATCTAATTATTTGGCCTAACGCATTTCTTTAATTTCAGGAGTTAAAACCAGATGCAGTAACTCTTGCTGAGCAGCATGAGACTTGCAGGCATGGCTCTAAGTGATGACACTGAGTGTAGAGTAAGGCGCCAGGAAGCGCAGCAGCGAGCGTGTCACAGCCCGATCTGTAGCAACCCAGTGTGAAATGGAAGGCAGCGTTCCCGCCTTGTGCAGTCATAAGTCATGCAGGCCTCACAGGCCTTGTCACAAATATAAAGAAAAAGTTAAGGGCTTTCAGCTTCCAGAGGTACTTTGTATCACCTGCTGAACTGCCAGCTCGGTTTTGCTGTCTCAGTCTCCACGCAAACGCCTGTATTGTGCTATGTGTGTGGCTGCATGAATGGTTATTATAAATGTGTGTGTGGATATTTAAAAGAGCAGAGGCAGGGGGTGATAGCCACTGCTAGCAGCAGGTGCCATCCAAACCACTGAGCTGATAAATGGCTTGTTGCCTTCACCTTTTGACTGCTTCGCCTGCATCTGCTCACCTCGAAGGGGTTCAGAGTGCTTCTGTGTTCTCATGCAGCTCGCCAGAAAACAGCCTCCTTCTTTTTACAGTGAATTATGAAATTTCTAACTGTTTTCAGTCTTCCTTTTCGTGGTACAGGCAACATCCAGTACTGAAGCAACACTTCAGGAAATTCTTTCTTGGTAGGCAAGGACTAGGTATGGATCTGCTGTGCATTAGAAGTTGGGAGAATAAAAGCTTTCCAAAGAGTTAGAGAACATACTCATCTAGTTGGAAAGAGTGGAGGGAATCAACGGACTTGAGAAATCATGATGGTATATTTTTTGGAACTGTGTATTTTCTTTGTAAAATCTGGATGTTAGTAGTCACATCATTAAGAAGTAGAGGGAAATAAAGTCTTGTAGAATACTTCCAAATTGGCTTTTTTCATTTTAACATTACATAAAAACACCCAGTGGTTTGGATGGGATTGTGTTTTAGTTGTTTGCTTAGTGAAATGTAGGGTGGTGCCATGATTTATGCCAATACAATTTAAACATCTTCATATAATAATGCAAAATAGAGCAATGTATTTCAGGAATGTGTGAATCATATAGATGGCATCAATCAAAAGCTAATTCTTGCTAGCCATCTGAAGTCAGTTATTAGTACACAGACTGACTACACCACCCTCTTGCTTTCCTCATCTTCAATGTAAAAAGTTTAGGGTGCCTGCCCACAACATCAGCTTTTAGTTTGGTTCTGTACCTCATGCGTGATGTACAGAGGTGCTTAGTCTTTGGTTCCTTTACAATGTGTCATCATATATCCTGGCTGACTGTGAGTGGTCTTCATGTTCTTCCCACATCAGTGTCTTCTGGCTCTGCCACGTTCCTCTGTGTGAACAGACAACAAATTGCACAGAGTGGTTTACAGAGCCTATGGAAAACACAGCACAAAAGGTCAGGGGATAACTGTTAAATTTTGTGATTTGTGTTTTTTAATAGTAATGTGTTTATACTAACTGTCGCCTGGACTATAAACTAATCTTAGGTGTTCAAGTTAAAACACGTTGGCCAAGTAAGTGCATGAAGATGGTGCATGGTATCTCAGGTGGGGAGGTGCTGGCTTTGTTTCTTTGGAAAAGAATCTCAGTGAAAAATGATAAGTCAGCTTCCTTTTAAATATCCAGTGGTTTTCACAAAGAAAATAAAAGCAGATCTCCAAAATTCTTTTGATTGTCAGTAAGTGAAAACAAATTCTGGGTTTCAGTTGTCACAGTGGGGTTTTCTTGAATTAATACTCAAGGCTGGGGATATTTGTAGTAGAACTTTGACCAAAAGAAAAAAAAATACATTTGATCTGTAATTTCTGAATAGGTTGTCAGGGATTCCTAGCTTATTGAGTCATATTGAGGTTTGCATGGTGCAGTGCAAATACTGAATTTGAACTGCCTTTTTGCTATGAAATATTAAAATGCTTCAGAAAGGACTTAAGCTACGTTTTTTCCCCAGTCTTTTTTCCCAGTTTCTAGTGTTAGGTTCACGGTGGTGCCCTAATCAAGAAGGCTTGCGAACTGAATCCATATTAATAAATAAAGCTACACGAGTGGTGTTCGCTCAAGAAATCCAAATAAAACAAAAACTAAACCTGAATGAAAGAAGCTGAACTTATTAACTTGTGAGGCAACGCAGACATGAAATTCATGTCTTGGTGCTTCAGTTATGTGGGGCTTTCTTGCCTGTTCTGACTGTGGGATTTGTGATATTTTTCCACTGCAGATGCATCAGGTTGTAGGGCGGAAAGAGGGGAGCAAGGAGCCTTGTTTGAAAATTGTTATGGTTTCGTCTGTATTAAAGTAGTGTCACCTAGAGGCTCTGACCAAGAATACAGGCAAGGGGTGCTGAGCACCCTGAGTGCACATCTGCCCAGAGGCAGAGCAAGGTGCAGACACAGAGAGGTGCCACCAGGCAGGAGCAGATCAGCAGCCGCAGTTTTGGGTTGTATTTTGCCTGTTCTGATTTTTGGCCATGTGTTATTGCAAATTTGTGTTTGGCCTCTATTGTTCTCTGAGACCTGACACCTTGTCATGAGATGCTCTCCTCTCAAGGTGGTCATGGGTGACAAAAAATGATGTGGGAGAAATGACAGTCAGTGTTCCAGTGGCAATTACCTGCTCATCTTGGTGTCAACTGATAAAGTTAGGATAGAGTTGGTAGATTTAAAGGTGTGTGTGAATTCTCTGTGTGTCAGCTACCCTTCAGGTGGGATGACTGTGCTTCAGAGATGTTAGAGACCTCTGCAAAACTGCAAAGCTGGCTTGAGGGTAAGCAACAGAAAGTAGCCACTGAAGGCCCAGTTGTGGGAAACTTGATTGTCAGTGGTTGGACTAAAAAGGCTTTTTTTGGAAAGTCAACATCTGGTGCAGTAGTTGGTAGATTTACAGTGGTGGAAACAGAGGTAGATGCATTATGAAGGTAGTGTTTTAGACACCTGGCTCTCTCAACAAGTGATGTGGAAAATCACCAGGAATGTATAATTCCAGTTTTCACTCTCCTCCACAATATGTAAAGTGCCAATGCTCTAGGGATGCATGCTTCACTAAACCATCTGAATCTTTCCTTCCTCAAGGAATGAGGACGCGTGAACAGGGTATCAGATGCATATACAATTGCTTTAGTGACAACATAAACATATTTAAAATACAGCAAATAATGCCACAAATCACGTGTAAACTACATTAATTCACTTGTATTAATTTATTCTGCAAAGGTCATTTGTTACTAAGCAATTTTTATTAGAATTAACTATCAGTCTCTGTCTGATATTAAGTCTGTAACTTTTCCTAGAGACTGGATATCTGCATAGTACTGGGATTAAGAGAAGCTTTTTAGACCTATCTACCAGTGTACTTCTTCAACATCAGTGTTATATTATTGGAGGGTTCAGTACATTTGCCAGTAGCTAAGAAATCCTTCCTCAATGCTTGATAGCAGTTTTGCTACCTTAGGGTAGTGAAACATTACTTTGAGAAGTAATTTCCCTCTGTCCCTTCCTCTTTGCTCTGTGCCTTCCTCTGCTGTTTGGCCTTTAATGCTGACCAGTAGTACGTATAGGTTCATTAGCACTATTGTAAATTTAGTCAATACTCTTTTAGTGGGCTCCAGCTGAGTCCAAACTGACTCACTGCCCTCCAGGGTGCAGTGAGAGACTTAATTACCCTTGTACAGTTCAACAGGAACAATGTCATGGGCAGCATTTCGCTTTGGCTGAAGAGGTTGAAGCTTCTTTCTTTATTGGCTGCCATTTTCAAGTTTAAAGAAAGGGATTTCAGGATAATTCACAGCTCTATATAATAACAGGGGAAAACCACTGTTCTTTGCAAATGAGAATTGGATTGGTCACGTTTCATTACAGTACTTACATGGATTTTCCTTTGATGGTGGGAATATTCCTTTGGGTATTTTTAAGGACAGAAATGGAAGTTGAAAGAGCAGAGTGGAGGGATAAGTAATCCTCTAGTTGAATGGCACGAGTTTCAGCATCTCTTACTGGCTGAAACCAAGGAAGTCTTCATGTGATGGAGCAAGGGTGGCTATTGTATCCAGTATGGCAAAAGTCATACTCAGACATGCATGTAATTGGTGATGGGCCAGTGCTGGGGAATGCAAACCATGAGCTTGCCTTGGATTTCTCATGTGTGACTAAGGTGAAACTTGAGGGATGACGTTTAAGACAGTGAGTGGATGTTAGGCTATTTAAGTTCATGTTCTGCGAGGCACATCTATCACTATTTCAGTGTTGGTATAATTTTTGTTATTAATAATGTTTGAGATTTTACACTAGGTCCTGTGTTGGATAATGTGGTAGTCACATGGTTCAGTGTGCACAATGAATATTTCTCAACAAATCTATAGCTGGTCTCTTTTTCTGGCTTTTTTGTGTGGTGTTGTAGGCTTTACTTTATGTCAACAATACATTTCTTGAGGCGTCACCCATTTTAACTGTAATGCAGTAAAAATTGAGTGATTTACTCTGTATTCATAATTAGGATGAAGTGATTATATAGCGTTTGAAAACCCAGTGTAGCCTTCCGCTGAACAAATGATCTGACTGCCACTGAAAACTATGGAGGAATGAAATATGAAATCTCTTCTGCATACTGTGAAGGAGAGGAATGGGTAAGAGGAACACGCTTAGGAGGCAAAGAAAGTAAAGTAACAATTATAACTTCTTAACAGCAGGCTGAAGCATTGCTTGCTCAAAGTTGGAGTGTGTTTACAAACTGTACAGCATATTTGCATTAGAGGAATCTTTAGTGACTCTGTGGTTTGATTCCTGCCTGTCATTACCCTTCTTATTTACTCATACACTTGCAAAATATTTGCCTTGCTCCTCAGGTTTTATTACCTGTCCACAGCACATCAGTGGGGAATAGAGAGGAATGTCTGCAGTGAGTCCTTTCACTGCTTATGTCATGGAGAGAGCTTCTTTGTAGTCACTGAAGTGCATGAACACTCATATATGCCATAAATATCCAAACAAATCACAGAGCAGACATCATCAGAAACAGTCAGAGAAGGAAGAAAAGTAGGAGGCATCATTCAGAGCAGGATAAAAGAGGAAATCTTAATAGCAGTCACAAATTCTGGGTTAGTCATCATTTGTCTCCATGCTGGTGGAGGGACTTGCATTGCGTCACTTGCAAATATTAGTCACTGAAGCCATTGTCTGAGCCTCTGAGTGAGAGGGGCAAGATTCTAAGAGAAAATATTTTAAAGAAACATGGGCTAGGCAGGACTTGGTGGTTGCAAGGTGTTCAGCATGCCCTTATTCACACACTGGTTTATATGGATGCTGTCAATGTAAACATGACATGTCACACACCTTACAGAGAATTATGGTTTACCACTAGTTTCTTTAATTATTTGTTAAGGGAAATTATTCTTTTCTCTAATTTAAAATTTTTGTTTTGTCTTATTGCTTGATTGAGTGTGGGTACTTTGAAGGAAATAGGTCAGTTCAAATTCACAGTTATGTTCTAATACATTGCTGGTGTGCTGGCAGAGCACTGGGAAATTTGTTTGAAGTTTCCTAGCTGTTTGTGAAATGTATTCACTGCTTCATTTACACAGTTGCTGCTGCTGTTATTACATTATTTGTTACTCGGGACAGAGGCAGTTTTTGTCACACACATGCACGCTTTGTGCAGAGCAATTCCTGTTCTTCAATGATTCACACTTGGCGTTATGAACAGGCTAGGGAATGAATGCAGGGGTAGTCCTTGATTCTGGCTCACAGCACAAAAGGAAGGAGTGGTCCAAGCCTGGAGCACCGTCTGGGGTCACGGGAGAGTGAGCAGGCTTTGAAGCACATTGATAGAGTGCATGTAGAGCCTGTATAGGTTCTTTAGGCAAGTTAGCCCTCGATAGAATTTTTGGTGATAGCTTGTAGTCAAGACAAAAATGCAGTTCTTGATATAAAATACAAATCAATGGGGTTTGAAAATGAAAGAGCAATGTGTGTCTGTTATTAGTATTTATATATATCTATATCTAGACGAGGAAGGTTCACCTGAGTGTGTGTATATATATGCAAATTGAAATCTAATTTACAAGTTAATAGTACAAGAATGAGTAAATTTCGAGTGGAATGTATTTTATGGTCATAGGATTGATAGTTACTTTCACTGGATAGAAGATATTTCATTAATTACTTTAAGTGCGTACCTATCCTAGGCTCATTCTGAAACTGCCAATGCTGTTGTATGAAAAGAACTGTAAGAAATGTTTGCTTGCATCTGTGGACAAAGCTAATGGAAAAGCCCAATCCTCTCATCCACATATTTATCTGAAAGATGTGTTGTATATCTGCAGTTGATTTTCTAGAATGCTGATTAGCTAATACCATTTTTGGCATGCAGCTTATCCATCGTGTGGGAGAACGCTATCTGAATTTCAATTTACTTTTCCAAATGATGTTGAACTGCTATTGCTTTAAAGGTTTTTCTGGCCATTTGGGGACCCACTGCAGACAGTGGAGCTGCAGTCTGGTCTCAAAATCTAATTGAATTGATATAAGGCAGCTGAAGCAGTGATTGTTCAAGAGTTTGAGATTAATTGCAAAAAAAATGCATGCTTCTGAGTAACTTAGTGTCCTTGTTTGAAACTCTGCCCCTGAATTTACTTGGACTTTCCCTGCTAACAGACCTTTTTGTGGTAAAATCCCTGTGCTTCAATACAGCTAAGGAATTCATTCATTCTATGTGGTTTGATACTATCACATTACTGTTAAAGAATCTTCATGCCTCTGAGGATACTAAGCTAATAGTGGAGGAAGAGTGGAGAGTTAAGGTAAAGTCAGATGTGAATTCCTTTGTCACCACCAGCAATTTGCCACAGTTTAAACTTCCAAAATCTCACCCTCCTGAATGTTTGTTTTTGCAGTGATGGGTCTTTCCCTTATGATTCTGTTCCCTGGCAACAAAATACCAACCAGCCTCCAGGCTCTTTGTCAGTGGTCACCACAGTATGGGGTGTGACTAACACCTCTCAAAGCCAGGTAAGCTTCATTTTAATGCCTCCTTACCTCTAGATATGCATTTCTGCTAACGTTTGTAAAATGGAAGATATTTTGGAAAATCCTCTTGGGATCAATAGCAGGGTATGTCTTCTTTGTTGTATATGATGCATTATTTTCCCAGTCATGTCCTCTTTGGTGGCATTGAACAGGAGGTGTCTGAGAGCTTGAGTCAGTCACTCCTTTGGCTGCATGCAAATGTCAGGCTTGAATTTAGCTCGTATTTTGCACTGCGTGGTTTCAACACTAAAAGCATGGGATTGGGGTATTCCCAAGCCTCTTGTGAATTCAGATTGAATGTGTTCTAATAAAAATTTTAGCTAGATTCACCAAATGATAGTTGTTGATTTTACCTGGGGTCATGTTGTACTTGTGGGCTGGTGAAATTCAGTGCCAAGTCTACCCCACAGAGTTGCTAATTACCAGTTTTAGGCCGTGTTCTTTCCAGTCTCTCCTGTTGGTGCTGTCTAGCTTTGTAAAAATGTTTCAATATGCATTGGAGCACAATCATGGGCTCTTGGCTCCCAGGTGAGAGCCATACTTCCTGTATTTTTATTTGGTTCTCTCCACTACTAACTCTCTTTTTCTTCTGTGTTTGTCTATTGGATTATACGATACAAAAAGAAGCAGCTTTTATGAAGTTACCAATTACTCGATAGTGTGCACTCCCAGGGATGTGGTACAAATTAAGCATGCAGACAGTCTGGCCTTTGCTTACACCATAGGTGAAAAGCTCAAAAAACAAATTACCATCTTCAATGAGTGTAAATGGTACATAAATTTAACCTGTCTTTTCTGCTTTTTTCAAAAAGTGGTGTTAGATCCCATAGAAAATTTTCTGAGGATTTTTCTGTTGTTATTTTATTTTTGCTAAGAAAATTGAAAATGAAATTGTAGTGGAACAAGCCATTTGAAAAAGAAACTATTCAGAGGCCAAGTCACATAGATACTCACACAGCAGTTATGTAAGCACTGGTTATGGTAAAATCTTTCTTCAATGAAACAAGTAAGAGGAGACAGTTACAGGATCTATAAAATGTTTTATTATTGTTGATTTATTTAACACCTTAAAAGAAAAGATATCCCATCTGCTAGAGAAATACCTGAGTAAACATGTTGGTCTGTATTTTCCAGACAATGAAAATATAGTTTCTTTTACACTTAAAAAGGCAAAAGGAAAGATAAAAAAAATGCTCAGAGTTTTGTCTGTCATAAGAATACCGTAATGTTGCTTGAACTCTTCATGGTACTTCAGAGGAATGTGCAATAGAAGGAAAAAATCTCTTGCATGAGGAAGGAAACGCTTCTTCAGAGTCACTGGAAGGGAGCAGTGAATCTCTGGAACATGAAGCTTGGTTATAGCTATTCAGAGCAGATTGAAATGTATGTCAGGATTTCAGTAAGTCTTTGTGCTCTTTGAGGGAAAGGAATGAGCTGGGTTCACCAATTCCTTTTCTCAAATGCCTGAAGCTGTTGAGTTAGTCTTCTGCAAAAATCTGAGTTTCTTCCCTAGGAGGAGACTTTTCAAGAAATCTTATGCAGGTGATCCATGCACAGCTACACTTACATCTCCATAGAAATCATAGCAATTTGGGAAAAAAAATCCTTTAAACAAGGGAAACAAGTCCTTTTATATAGAGAACAGAGGACTCTTTTATAGGAAGAAATAAAAACAATCAATAGACTTTTGTACACTACTTAGAGAGTCAAGAATAGGTTAAACTTCTGAAATATGTTCTTCCACAGTTTTTCTATCTGTAGTACCCTTTGCATTGTGCCAGTGGGACTGACTGCTTCCTAGTTACTTCTAAGTCCTGCATCCAACAAACCAACCAACTAAACAAACAAAAAAGCTCTCACCTTCACACCCCCCACCCCCCAAAAAAAGCTGTGTCCTTTCTTGTAGTCAGATGAATGGTCAGAGCATGGTTGTAGCAAGTCTTTCTCATAAACTTTTTTAATAAGCATATTAATTTGGGTTCCATCTAGTTGAAAATCACCTGTTTGTTTGGAAATGGCAAAAGTAGAAATCACCTGGAATGTGCACCTAGATGTCAATGAGGTCTGTGCTCATTAGAGTTCAGAGTACAGGTGGTTATGTTTTAATTTAACAACTGCAGCAAATCAACTTAATATGCTTGAAGTAGTTCAAGGTACAGCCTCTTACTGTTGTGTTCCTTCTTGCAGGTGCTGGGAAATCCAATGGCAAATGCTAACAACCCTATGAACCCAGCAGGAAATCCCATGGCTTCTGGGATGACAACCAGCAACCCTGGAATCAATTCCCCTCAGTTTGCTGGACAGCAGCAACAATTTTCAGCCAAGGCAGGCTCCACTCAGCCATACATACAGCAGGGCATGTATGGGCGACCCAATTATCCTGGAAGTGGAGGTTTTGGTGGCAGGTAAGATTTACTTCTCTGAGGTGGAAAATGGATGTAAATACTTGATAAAGCTTGTTTTAGTGACCTGGCAGAAGTGTCATGGGCTTATTTTAATTATAGAAAGTCTCAGTAGCTATTTTTTGCTGGTTAACTGAAGCACACACTGCTTTTACAGCTTTGGAAATCAGCTACCCAAACTGCAAAGAAATTCATCACGGTAAATGGAAATGGCTTAGGTCAATCAATTAGTTCTAATAAACCCCCAAAATAAAGTTTTAATTAAGAGAGATTGTTAAACAGACCACAGGCTTAGGAATGATTAACATTTAATAAGGCCAGGATGTGAAAGGTATTGATGGTATAATTTCTACGTGCATATGGAGGAGTAAACTTGAGTACTGGGCAAAGTAGTTTGCTATGCAACAGAATATTTCTGCCAAAGACTTACTCCACAGCAGGAATTTGAAAAGAATTGGTAATGGAGATGTTTGTTAAAAAATATGGTTGTGTTGTGTATTTATTTTGGGGAAATAAATGCTGCATTAGTCATATAATCCAAAAGTAATAGCCTGGCATTAGTTACATGATGACTTTCCGTATCTATACTTTGTTAACAGGGATGGTGAGGGCACTTAACTGAAACCACTATTTGTGGTGCCAGTGCAAAGGCTGCAGAAGAGACTGCTGCTGATAGCATAGGCAGTCTAGTGTGAAGAATATAAGCTTGGAACTCAGAGAGGGAGAGTTTATCTCTTCCTTCATCTCTGCCACTGATCTACTGAGCGACCTTGAACAAGCCAAAAAATTTTTTCAGCTTTGTCTTAGTATCTCTAAAATGGGCACAGTATATTTGCCCGTATTTATAAAGATATTTGATAACTTGAAGTGGGAAAGGCATGATTTGGCTTAGCTTGGTTTATCTTAGGTTCAATAGAAGAGATGGGCGGGAACTGCAGAACACACAGTGCGGGATCCAGGAGAGTCAATTGCATTGGGTCTCTCCTGGCCTTTCTGCTAAGGTTCAGGGAGAAGTGCTTTTATGATACCTTGAACACTTGCCATAATTCACCACTGAGGCAGATTAATGTGCTGTCTTGGAGGAAGTTCGCTGTTCCTGCTCCTGTGCATTTGCCCCTACACTACTGAGGAACAGAGCATTTACTTTCAGGAGTTCAGCTCTACTTTGCAGCAAGGTACAGAGCTGCAAAGAAGTTCACTGCCCCCAAAATGACTGCTGGCAATGCCTTGCAATCCCAGTGGCAGCCCTATGGCTGTTGCACCTGGGAGGCGGGTGTAACCTGTAGATGCAATCCATATCTCCTGTACACACCTAATTACCTGGCCTGCTGGCTTTCAGTAGTCATTGATACGTGCTTTTGGAATAGTTCCAGGTGAGGATCACACCAACATTCAAAACAAAATCCCCCAGGCACATCTTAATTCTCTCCTCCTTTCTCTTCTTCCCTGTTAGTTACCCTGGAGGCCCAAATACCCCTGCAGGAATGGGGATTCCCCCCCACACGAGGCCACCAGCTGATTTCACCCAGCCAGCTGCAGCTGCTGCCGCTGCTGCAGTTGCAGCTGCAGCTGCTACAGCAACAGCTACAGCTACAGCCACTGTGGCAGCCCTTCAGGAAACACAGAATAAGGACATGAACCAGTATGGACCGGTAAGAGAGTAATCCTTACGTCTTCATTCCTGCCTCAGCTGGACCATTACAGGGAATTGGCTGTCCTTCTCACTGTTGTGTTTGTTAGGGTGCCTACTGTATTTTTTTCCTTTGTTTTGGTGCATGAGCATGGTTAGAAACGCTTATGAGAAACTGCTGGAATGTGTGTATGTAGGTCTCTGTGTTTTTCCCAATAAAACATGCCTAACTGTATTTTGTAGTTTAGAGGTTGCCTCTTTAAAAAAATAGAAGATTTCTCATGATACATTATTGCTGTCTTTGCCAGCCCTCTAAATTTGAGCACCTAGTGAAATGTTCTAGAATCTTGCAATAGGTTTTGTAGCTCTTGGATAATTGTTTATTTTGCTAACATCAGTTGGTTATTTGGGTTATTTCCCTTCAAACAGGGAAACAACAATAGAAAAGAGATTTGGTTTGTAATAATGTTGTCTATACAGGCAGCTATGTGAGACATGCATTTCCCGTGATCCATAACGTCTACTGTGTTATGACATCATGGAATCATTTTTTCTTAAAATGAACAAGGGCTTGATTAATTTAAGTTTTTCCTCCTTACCTTTTTTACTTCTCTGAATTCTGAAGTAGAAGAGTCCATATGCCAGGTGATGAAAAGCACAGGGTCTTAGGAACTGTAGTGTTGTGCTCTATTTGCACAGTCAGCATCCTAACCTGTTACCTTACAGTGCTAGACCAGCCAGTTGAAACAATTTCATTTCTTATGTTAAGCTTACATCTGTCTTCCATTCCTATGCCTTTTACAATTCCAGTTGGGTTTTATTATAAATAACTTCACCACCCATCAAATGTTAGAGAACATCGAAGGAAAATGCGACATAAATCCTCCCCTTCTTCCCTTCCCCAGAAGCATGTTCAGCTCCCTCTTCCCATTTTATAAATGCATGTCGCATTTTATTCTTTTTTTTTTTTTCTTCTTCTTCCGTTGAAGGTTTGTTCCTCTTTCCAGATGGGTCCAACTCAGGCTTACAACAACCAGTTTATGAACCAGCCTGGTCCTCGTGGTCCTGCTTCTATGCCAGGCAACATGAACCCAGCAAGCATGGGAGCAGGAATGACACCTTCCAGCATGAGCGGGCCACCCATGGGCATGAACCAGCCTCGGCCTCCTGGAATGAGCCCCTTCAGCACCCATGGGCAGAGGATGCCTCAGCAGGCCTATCCAGGCCCACGCCCCCAGTCTTTGCCTATACAGGGCATAAAGAGACCATACCCAGGAGAGGTAATAAAATAAGTGATTTTTTTGTGGACACTGTTCCTTTGACTGCAAGTTGCAACATACTGGGTAAGGTGTGGTGCACATCCCTCTAAGATAGGTGCATCTTTGATCCAGCCTTGGTAGGAGTGCAGCCATTGAAATACTAGCTGGAGCAGCTCTTCCTTTTTAGCTTCTAAAGTATTCAGGTTGATCCTTGCTGTGTCAGTCCATACGATGGTCATTAAGTCCAAGAAAGGCCCCAAACCAAAATATCATTCTAAGATTCTCATGCTGACTTCACAGATCTTAAGCTGGGTTCCATCACATGATTGGAGTCTTTAAATATGGCAACTTAAAAGAGACACTGAGGGTGAAATAGTTCATTTTAGCCCAGTAGATATCTGATCTGTGTTTTCTTGGATGGTTTTATTTTTTTAATGAAACACAGGACAGACATTGTACTGTAACACCAGTAGTAATAGCAGCCATTTTTTAGAGAGGAGCTGCTTTCCAAACTTTTTGAGTGTTGATTTTCATAGTCACTAAGATGAATATAAATAATGTTGAACTCAAATCCCTCTCTGTCAGCATTTATCTAATACCAGCTCTGTGGAGTGTGATAAGGTCCCATGCTGCTGCAGGAGATCTGCATGGCTTTATAGGCAAAATTACATTGCCATTGACTTGTGTTATGACAGGGCAACACACTTAGGGTCAAATTTTTAGAGAAATTTAGAAAACTGAAGATGTAGACAAATGAGCTTTTGGAATTTAAAAGCACAGATGTGTTTTATTCTTCAAGTTAGTATGAGTTGGGCAGTAGAGGCTTTTTAGAATTCCAGCAGCTCCCAGCATCTACACACACCTAAATGTTTTTACAAATCTAGCCATCACTTAGTAGCTTCAGAGATCATTTCCTGCTGAAATTTTGTATTCAGCTGAAACTTCAGCAACAGGTGTAGAGCTCTGAATATTATGATACTGCCCTGGCAATAATTATGGTACTAAGAGTTTATAGAAACTGCACAGCAAAGAGGACTGTGGCATGCAGAAAATACAGAAAACATTTCTGCCTGAGCTGCATTTCTTTCCCGCTCTGCAAACTGTTTTTTTCCTAAATAAAAAAACTAATCAGAAATGAAAAAGGGATATGCTTTTGCAGGAGTTGCTTCTCTTAGGAGAACTTATTTACAAGTAAGTTAAGAAAACACAAAATGTGGCTTGTTCACATGATTTTTCAGATTTCATATTTTAAGGATGACTTTAAATCTCTTTTTTGCTGCTTCAGAATCAGGTTTTTTCATTGTAAGGGAATATGTTCATGTCTCCAACAAGTCAGTTCTGAACAGTTCCAGCAATGTTGCTTGATTGATGGGCTGGAATTTGCAGATGATGTTTGCCTATTGTTTTTTTTAGGGTTCATTTATGGAAATGTCATATCATTAAGTTTATTTTTCAAATAGACGTTCTGCTACCTTTGGAGTTCCAATTTTCATTACTTCAATTCCGAAACCGTGGGGCAGTCTTAGCTAGCACTAGTGAAGTGCTTATGACTAGTAAGAACTTCTCTTTAGTGGTTAAAGTATTGCTGAGCACTCTGGCAGAGGCCAGCAGAGCGGTTGGGTTGAAAAGGCAGGCGTGGACAACACATCTTCTGTGCTCTTATCCCTTCCAGGGTTTTGTTTTATTTATTTATGTATTTATTTTTTTCTTTTTGTGCTTCCATTCTACATCTGAAAAAGGAGCCCCAGGCTTGGGTGTAGTAGCACTCAGAAAAACACAGAAATTTTGTGAACTTTGCATCTGGTTGTAATTCTGGTTTCTTCAAGCACAGTGCCCTTTGACAGTGTTACAAGGCTGAGTGCGTGTGTCTTACCCCATTTGGGTTTGCAAGATTTTTTTGCCTTTAAGAAGTATTCATCTGAAGGGGTTTTGTTTGTTTTGATTGTGCTTCTGAATGTATGCTAATAATCATGCAAGAAAGCTGCTTGCATAAAACATGGCTTTGTCTTCTTGCATCCCTGAAACAGCCCAACTACGGAAACCAGCAGTATGGACCAAATAGCCAGTTTCCAAACCAGCCTGGTCAGTACCCCACTCCCAACCCTCCGAGACCCCTCACATCTCCCAACTATCCTGGACAGAGGATGCCAAGCCAGCAAAACACAGGGCAGTACCCTCCTCCAACAGTCAACATGGGGCAGTATTACAAGGTAGGAATTCTGAGACTATCTTGTTCTGTTCTGGTGGCCATTTATTAACGAAGTCACGTTAATGGTTTCACAGATACTGCTTTTATGTTAAGGGAAAGAGAGTAAAAAACACCAAGTTTTTACTAGTGTTTTGGGTATCACAGAATCAAGTCAAGCAGCCAACTTGCATTGCAACTTCAGAGCAGCTCATAAAGGAAATTGAATGTTGCTGCAGCTCATTAGAGGCTTTTACAAGAAAATGTTGGGTTTGCTTTAAAAATAGCTTGTAAAAAGAAGTACCTAATGGGATTCAGGTGTAATGGTTTCACCTATTGATGGTCCCCTGCAAGAATGCAAGTGTGGAAATTTGTAATAAATAAGTTCCACATTGCAGCATTCCAGTTTTGGATCTACAGTGGTCACTGTTGGATTAAGCCAGGCCAAACTTAAAAGGTGTTCCAACTTTTCATCTTTGTACTGAAGTTTCTGTGACTTTGAACTGAAGTTTCTGTGACTTTTTCCAGCCTCTTCCTCCTTTTTTCTCTGTCTTTTCCCACTGTGCTGCTTGTTTTGGGCAAGAACTAGGGTTGTTAAAATGTTGCCTAAAGCCTGTTTATGGCTACATCTTGAGCACTTTGTATTCTCCAAACTGAGGTTTCGCTGAGGGCCTGCTGAGGTTTACCACCTTTGAAAGGCACATAAAATGATCTATTGCACACTGGTACTCCAGTGAGTATAAACATGGTACCATTGATCCATATAAACATGGACCATTGATCTTCTGACCTGCTTAAAGCATTAGCTGTTGAAGTATCTGGACTACATTCTGAATTTGAGTGTAGGCTAAAAGAATCTAACTTGCACATTGTTGTTGCATTGGAATTGTTTGGTTTGATTCACACAGAAAACACTATTTAAAAAAAGAGAGAAAGCAAAACTCTTTTTTGTAGAGCATCTGTTCTGTGTGCAACTATGCTGTCCACTGTGGTACCCAAAGGAATGCCTGTTGGATCATGGCAGTTTTTGCAGTCAGGAAAACTGTCAGGAAAAACATGAGGAACAGACAGATCCTCTATACAATAATTCCAGTGCAGTCACTTATGCTAAAATAACTGCAGAAGATCATTGTCAAATTTTTAAGTGACAGATTTTAAATATATTTTATGTACGTTTATTTTAGGTGGGGTTTAAATTTTTTGTTTGCCAGATACTTCTGACAGGGAATTTATTACTTTACAATGTATCCCCCATATTGTATTCATATATTGACTGCTCTGGAAACATTTAGGAAAAAAACAGATCTTGTTAAAAAGGCAGTTTATCCTGATTAGGGGGAAAATTCCACAGACAAAACCTGAAGCTTTGAATTGTAGTGATTGTGCAGATAGTAACTGTGTGTGTTAAATATGAAATCCAAAGATGGCTGGAAATTTGAATGTTTAAGTCTCAAGTATATTAGGTTAGCAGAGCAACATTTAGATACAGAATCAGATTTGAAGTCACAGTTCTTGTGCTGTCTGTAAAGATTTTTGTTTTCTGACACTCTCCTGTGTTTCTGCTTATGGTGCATGAGCCATGCAGTTGCAGTTTTGTTTAATGTCAGCTTCCTTCACATCAGGGTTATTGGTTTGTTCTGTTGACTGTAACCACCCCGTTAATTATACGAAATTAAACCAGAGGTGTGTTAATACGTAGCTACTATTCATACTTAACTGTCCTTTTTCTGTCAGTTCATCTTAGCTAGCAGCAAACTAGGAACAGAATCAAATTGTAGGTGCACAGAAAAAAACATTCCCTGACCCCCAGAGCTTTAATTCTGAGTAAAGGAGTTGAGCAAGGGTGGAAGAAAGGATAGATGGAAGTAAAAAGGACACAGACTGGTTAATTGTGGATCTTTGGATTATTTTGTGTAGGCTTCTGTGCACTGGGGCTATTTTGGGAGGAAGGCAGAGGGATACAAAGGGCTGGGTGGGCTGTGGCACAGTGGAAAAACTGAAGCAAATGGCCGGTTGCTTTTGGAAAGAGAGCATTCAGAAGAACACAGTAAACCTTTTAGCAGCCTTGCTTGTATCTGGTCATTGCCTGAGTTAAGCTGGCTGGTCTGCTGGTTTCAGTTGCTGCTTTGCTCTCCTCGTGCGCCTTATCCCTTCTGAAGGCCTCATGGGACATCCTGTGGTTACTTGTCCAGAAACAGAGGGGCCTCCCTCCCTTGTCTGTTGTCTTTGATATTTGATAACGGTGCTGTTCACAAGGCTTATTGTTCTTATTTCAAGGCTGCAATAACAATGTGATGTTATTTATTTTCTAGCCATCAAGGCCTGTACCTGTGGCAAATTACCCTCATTCACCTGTTCCAGGAAACCCCACGCCACCCATGACACCAGGGAGCAATATTCCTCCATACCTGTCACCTAACCAGGATGTCAAACCACCATTCCCACCTGACATTAAACCAAATATCAATGCTTTACCACCGCCTCCAAGTGAGTAGCAAACAGAATGCCCCCACAGTCATTCGTTGTTCCTCTGTTCTCTGCCACATCCATTTCAGAGTCTGCAAAGTAGCTCTGATTGCTGCTCTGGGAGAGGCTGCAGTTGTTAAGTGGTAATAGGTGGCATGCACAGTGTAGGCTCACTTGAGCCAGTGGACAGAATAGAGAGAGATTGCTATGCTCTTCTAAAATGGAATATCAGAAAAGTTCTTCCAGGTTAAACTTGTAAGGATTTTACTCCAGAAGTATTCCTTTAATATCCTTCTTGAGGAGAAGACACTTGATTTTGAGTTTTGTTGCGTGTGCTTTGTAGGCTTGTTTATTGTATGAACTTCCATTTGGGCTGTTTTGTTCAAGGGCAAAGCAATTCATTGAACAACACTGCAGAGTAGGATAAAATGTGAATATTTATAGCAGTGTCTCTATTGTGATCCATACAGGCTTCTTAGGAATATTCAGTACTGTGCCAGAAATTGATATATGTTCCTTTCAAAGCCACTCAACGTCACAGCTACACTTGGCTGGGAACAGGGCAGGAATAACAAGATCTCTCTGACTGGATACTAGCATGAGATGTTTAAGGTTTTGAAGTGACTGATGAACAATAGGAGCTATCATTTACTAGGGAGCTGGGAGAACCTTACGTTTTCTATAAAATAACTGCTGCTGCATTAGCACTTTGCAGCTCTGGAGTTCAGGATAGCTGAAAAATCAAGTAGAAGAAGATGGGCTGCAGTATTATTTGGGCAAGAACACAGGATTTAAAGCCATTTGGACTTCATAGATCAGCTGTAAGTTACCTCAAAGTCTCATCTTATGGGCTCAGATAGTAATTGAATACCAGCGTCTTTGGTCATCACACAGTTTCAGCTGATGAAACTGTTGAAACTAATTGGGTAATGTTGATCCCTGTTCAAAGCAGGGAAAAAAAAAACATTATCACAGTTTGACATTATTAAGAGATTTGTTTTCAGTCTTCTGCCAACAGTGTAAGCTTGGACACAGAGCTTATCCTGTAATGAAACCCAGGAATTCTTGCCATACCTGGTTTCTGTTGGTGGCTGGAATGCTATGGCCGTAATGTGAAGTGGATGACAAGAGAAGAGGCTCAGTTTGAGCCTTGCCACTTGTATCAGTTAGATGATAGAGTTGCTTTTGATCATGTTTTTTTGTGTGTGAGAGCCTGCTAAGTTAGACGCAGTAGCAGCTCACTGTGCAATTTGTTACTATTCTGTATAAATATACACGTTATTATTGCACTGCAGATGCTAAAGGGAAAGTTCACACTTTCTCTCCCTCTTCGATCCCAGCCAACCACAACGACGAGCTGCGCCTGACGTTCCCTGTCAGAGACGGGGTTGTCCTGGAGCCCTTCCGGCTGGAGCACAACCTGGCAGTCAGCAACCACGTCTTTCACCTGCGGCCCACGGTGCACCAGACGCTGATGTGGAGGTAAGCTCAGCCCTGCTGCAAGGGAGGCATGCATCCCCTGAGGGAGGAGGGCAGGCCAGAGGCACTGCGCTTAGGTTTGCCAGGAATTTCACTTCAAAAATTGTAGCCTGCATAGGAAGAATGTCCTTTCAACTTGAAGGTACTCTCACCTGTCATTTTCCAGAGACAGCACGTTCTAAAATGCTTCACAATATGTATTGCATGTCCTTGCTGACAGCTCATAGCATGCGGTGTCTGAAAAACCACCTCAACCTTTGCATCCCTCCTGCTCTGGGTGGAGCAGGAGTGGGGTTTTCCCTGACCCACACCACTACAAACTTCCATCTGGCAATCTGATGTCCCTGATGCTTTGTGACCTCTGGAATGTTAGATGCAAGAGTAGCTCTGTAGGGCTCTTAGAGTTTATGCCTAAAGCAAATAGTGCAGACTTATCTGATAATGAAGAATAACCCACTAAGAGTAAGGACCCGATTTAGAGGCTTGGTGAAATCATTTAGAAAGACAATCCTCCAAACTTCAGAAGCTAAGTTCCTAAATTCCCCTGTTCTCTGTCTCCACAGGTAAGCACAGCTCAGAAATGTGAGGGCATAGCTTTCCTCATACAAAGGCTTCTGCTTTTCACTTACGGTGAATTCTTATTTCCAGCACAGAGGAATATTTTTCCTTGGTGGTACTTTCCTGTATTTAATGTAGATCTGTATAAGTGATTCTAGGGTATGTTTTGATTGCACCGTATCCGTAAAAAGACCTTACATAAAATGACAATCAGAGCCTTATTTTTTTCTTAGATTTATATATTCCAAATACTACAGAATAATTTTGTCTCCCTGTTTGGTTTTTCTCAGAAAGTGTCTCTGTGTTTATCCTGGCTGAGCCAGGATAAAAACTGCATTGTCTGAGACTTTTTGTGTGCATTGTGGAGGCTGGTAAGTTGCTTGGGATCTTGCATGGAGGTTGCTCACAGGTGTAACTTTAGATTGTTTTTTTTCCTGTGAGGATCTTCTTCCCATTCACTGGAATCCACTGGAGACTCGTGTTTTCCTGGTGTGGAGAGTGTGAGGTGGGCAGAGAGATGTGCTCACTTCCCTGGCCCAGGACAGACTCTGGCTCCAAAGCTGAGGCTTGATGCAGGATGTAGGAGTCCTTGCTACCACAGTACCCCTGTGCCCTGAGGGACCCTGGGGGTTGGGAGGGAGGGAGATTGCAGGCAGACCACATCCAATAATTAACACCTAACTTTGAGGTCAGTTATTGCTTACTTGCATTTCATTATCGTGGAGTACTCGCAGCACAGGGAGTTTTGGCAGTTATTTGCCAGTTCTTATTAATAAGTAATCACTACTGGGGATTGTGCTGGCTCATTCAGTAGATTTATAGTGCTGCACTGAGGCATGAGGCTGTTTCTTAATATCTGTTCTTTCTTTCTTCCTTCACTCACCAAACACATAGCCTTTATTTAAACTTATTTTAATGAAGACTCATAGGTAAACTGTGCTCAGGTCTGCTGTTTTGAAAAGCCTGTTAATGGTGGGGAGAACGGATAGTCCTGTAATGAAGTCATTTCACATTAAGCTCAGGGCTGGATGGATGCCAGAAAAATGAATTAGTCACATGTGTGGATGGATTTTGGTTTTTATAGAGAATGGTGGAACCGAGCCAATTCTCAATATTTTTCTGCTAGTTAAAATATTCGGCAAAGCCTCTCACGTGTACACACATAATGAATAGCAATGCAAGTATTTTTCTCCCCATGGGAACTTTTCATGGTTACGAGAAACAGAAAGGTTGAAGGCAGGGAAAATGTCTCCTTGAAGCTGGTTCAGTATTCACACTACTGTGTTGTTAATAACGTCCCACGGTGGAGACACTGTGTGCTGAGGACACCAGGCTCTCCTGAGGTCTGTCACCACTGTGACACTCGGCAGGCCTGCTCACCTTGTCTGCTTGGCTTGTACACCAGAGCTACCAAGGCTTGCTTCCCTCCAGGTTTGGATCACTGTGCTGTGCCCTCCTGCGGTGAGGGACTGAGTGGAACTTGCAGAGTGAGCTTTCAGAAAATGGTTAATAAAAAAAGCCTGAAAAGACTTCATGTAATGGCTTATGTTGAAAGGTCAGGTAATTTGTATTCTGTAACTTTCTTTTTAAAAAGCCCACATGTTTGCGTCCACTGCTAAATCTTGATGTTTTGGAATCCAGAGAAGATGATGTTGAGTCAGATTGAAGTCTTTGTGAGGAAAATGGCAATTAGGGTGCTAATCTCCTGAATGAGCTGCTCCTCTTGGATCTCTTGTCTTCTTTCAGGCAACATAGATTGTTCAGGAACATAGATTTTAAAGTTAGCACAATAAACTTTGAGCTGTCTTTTGCTGTCATGAACAGCAGAATTCTGACATTTCAGTTCATTTTTCTGTGTTCTTTTAAATTTCTTCTTGAAATTACTCATTCCAAACACAAGGTTAACATACATTTATGAAACTAAAGTCATAGTGTCTACCCACTTAATTTTTAATTAACCTAATCTCAGCCTTTTCATTTTTTGAAGGTGTTCTAGAACTAATTTCTGAGGAGCTAAATAGTGAGTGGAAGTTATTATAGGAGAGGTGGGAGGAATTCATGCCCTGAAAGAAGGTCTAAATTGGTTAGATTTAGTTTACAGCCATGTTAATTTAGAATCACAGAAGCTGATTTTGGTGGGGGGTAAGATGTAGGAGCCATTTTATCTTAGTTGATTTACTTGTTCTAAGGCAGGATTAGCTGTATTTGTATTTTGTCTGACATACCTTCATTCAAATGCTTCCTTGAGTGCTCTGAGGCAGTGAAGAATCCAGACTTCCAGCAAAACCCACTGCAGCATATTGCTTTCTCATTCTTAACTCCTAACTCAGGAAGAACCTGCCTGATGTTGACATTCTTCTTTCTGCGGGATCACTCCATGGTCTGGGTTTGCAAAAAGGTTTGAGGTGTTTCCTTGACAAGTCCTTTATAAGTGTAAAATAGGAGCAACTTTGGGGCATTCTTGCTCATTAATTCATCGTGACTTGCTTTTGTTCAGGGCTTTTATGAAGGAAGTGTGTTATATTCTTAATGGCAATAATTCAAGAAAAATAATCTGATTGATCCAGAAAAATCCTAGCATAAAAACCACCACCCTATGGAGTGTGAAAGCAAAGTTAAAGGAAGATTTATTGGTTGTTGTGCAGGTCTGACTTGGAATTGCAGTTTAAATGCTATCACCATGAAGACAGACAAATGAACACAAACTGGCCAGCTTCAGTCCAGGTCAGCGTTAATGCAACCCCACTTACCATCGAACGTGGTGACAACAAGACATCTCATAAACCTCTGCACCTAAAGCACGTCTGCCAGCCAGGGAGAAACACCATTCAGATTACAGTCACAGCGTGCTGTTGCGTAAGTACACCGAGCTCGGGGCTGCAGCTGCTGACTCTGCTATTTAGAGCAGTTTGCAAATGTTGCCTTAGCTGAAAGAGCCTTACTCTCATTTTTTTTCCATGCCTTTTTCTGGTGAGGTTTTTACTTAATGATGTTGACACAGTCAGAGTGCTAATATGGAAATGTTTGCTGCTTAATTGTTGCAGAATGTAGCAGTGTCCTTCCAATGTCTCTGACAAGGTTCAGGGTCTAGGGGAGGAAGGGAGTTTTATCACCTACCTCCTCATGTGTGCCTGTGTAACAAGGTGGCTGAAATCTGTTGATGTAGATGTAGATGATTGCAATGCAGACTGTTGATGGTACTATTTTCATTTGCACAGTGTATTAAACAGTCTTTGGTTTGTCGTGAAAACATCAACATTGTTTTGCCGGTGATGAATTTTCAGTACCTTTTCAGATTCAAAGATACAATCTAGACCATTCAGCTTTCACCTTTCTCCTTTTCCATGGGTTAGTTACTCTCGGGAATGAGTGCTGTATTTTTAATGCAGACCATTCTGCAAATCCAGTCTGAGCTTCTGACTGTTCTCTTGTCACTGACAATAAAGCAAGCTGCTAGCTCTCGCAAGGTCACGGTGTGAGGCACTTTGACAAGAAGCCATCCACCCATTTTTCTTTACTTCACAGGGATGTTTCCCTGCATAATGTCGTTTATCTGGTGGCAGAGAGCAGGGGGCAGCATCCTGTGAATCCACAATGAGCTCTGTGTTGGGTAGGAAGATTGAGCTGATTCCAGGCACATCAGTTGCAAATTGTTTTCACAACTTCCAACGTAGTCTGAGGGCAGGCAGGTAAGCTAGGCTGTGTCAGGCAGTCCAGGGTTTTAAAAATAAACCCTGAAGTCAGAGATTAATATGTCAGCTGTACGTATACTGAATATTAAGGAGGGAGAAAATGCAGAAAATCCTTGCTTTTTTAAAGCCCTTCTATACGTTAAGCATGGAGCAACTGCACAGTGTGCAGAATATCCATAAAGGAGTGTGTGTGCTCAGCAGAGCAGAACCAGCTTCTATGTTTAAGCCTCAGGCTCTCACAGAAACCAGGTGTCCAAGAGAAGAGTGCAGCTCAGTTTGGGAGTGCATTTAACACTGCCAAACGTTTAGCCTGTGTGTTGGGTTCTCTTGCTGACCAAAGGTGTTTCCTTGCAGTCGCACTTGTTCGTGTTGCAGTTGGTGCACCGGCCATCGGTTCGCTCTGTGCTTCAAGGTCTACTAAAGAAACGCCTCCTCCCAGCAGAACATTGTATCACCAAGAGTGAGTTTGTGTTTTGTGGGGGGGATGATTTTCCAGAATGTCTATGTTCAGTTGTGATAAGCTATCTCTACACCAGATTTACTTGTTTACTGACAACCTTAAGCTGTACTTAAAGAATTTTCAGAACATGATGTGGATAGATGAATGGCTATTTTGGCGCAGGTAACCGAGTTTCAAGGCCACAAGCTTAGTTCCTAAAGAAGACTGTCTTATTCCAAAAGAATCTCTCTGGCTTTTCCCCCGTATTTGTTTTTGATTCACAAATAAGGAAAGATTAATTCTTTATTTATCTAGGGCTGCTTTCAGTGCTTGTGTGACACTTAATTTGGTGAAGAATATAGCTGATACGCATGTGTGATGGTTTTTCTGCTCAGGAGAATGTTCCAAATTAGCCAGAAGACACCTGTATGGTTATATTGTTCATTCAATTGTCCCTTAAATGTTAATTTCTTAAATGTTGAAGAAATTTCAGATTTCTGTGTTAGAACTTAACAATACACTCTTGCTTTGTCACATCTATACCCACCTTCTTCTTAAACAGTCAAGAGGAACTTCAGCAGTGTAGCAGCTTCCTCTGGCAATGCAACACTAAATGGGGAGGATGGAGTGGAGCAGACTGCTATCAAAGTGTCTCTCAAGTGTCCGATCACATTCCGGCGGATCCAGCTCCCGGCCAGGGGTCACGACTGCAAGCACGTCCAAGTGAGTGGATGCCAGTGCCTGGCAGGGTTCCCTCAGCCACGTGTTGGTACAGTACCTTCAGCCTGGTTATCATGTGGGAGCACCTAATACATGGCATTTATGTCTGTCAGCCTCAATAGTTAACTGTATGTATGTTTAATGTAGAGGAGAAAAGTAGGCTGTTTGGTTTAGTTTTCAGTGCTAGGAGGCTTTTTTCATGTCAGTTTTACTTTTGTCTAACTGCTTCATTTAATACAGTATTTTCTTTTTGTTTTGTCTGGTTTGTTTTTTTCCTTTTTTGTTTTTTTCTGATACCTAGTGCTTTGATCTGGAATCTTACTTGCAACTGAACTGTGAAAGAGGAACTTGGCGGTGTCCAGTATGCAAGTAAGTGCATCCATACTACATAAAATGCAGTTGTACACAATTTGACCAAATTCAGATCATATTTAAGATCATGAAGGGGAGAAGAAGGAAGTTCTAGGAAATAAGGCTATATATCGCATTTACTTAAAGAGCATAAAGTCCAATGAGAATTCCTGCAATATTTTACCACCCTGGATTATTAGAAATTCAAAAACATGTAACAAGATATTTTCTCAGAAGATTTCATTACATATCATCCACGGGTTGTGTAGGGCTCAGAAGAGGTTCAAATATTTACATGGATAAGGTAGACATCTACAATCCAGAATAAGGCTAATTTTAAAAAAAAGTAAAAATTTCCAAGGAGCAAAAGCTGGAGTTGTTGCTTAGAGAAAAGAGGGATGGATACCTTGGTATAATTTCAAGGTAATGTTTTGACCAATGAGTTAGTGCACTGCAGAAAAAATGGAAGAAAATCTTGGAAGTGGTTACAGACAGTCCATCCTTGTGTTTAACTGGGCAGAAAGACCAGCAGAACATCTGCTGGCCAGTTCAGTGTCTGTAACCTCCTGTGCTCCGTGCACAGGCTTGGGAGCGGGTTCCAGCCTCAGCTGAGGAGCCAGGGCTCTGCACAAGTCTCCAGTGTTAGGTGCAAGCAGCAGCAGGGATTGCCCATCCTGGCTGTTCTGAGGACATGGCAGGCTGGAGATGAGCTCGTTTCCATTACTGTCCGTGGCTCATCCATGCCCTAGCACACAAGTGCTTTCTCCAAACTGCCCAAATCTGTTCTGTCTTCTACATGTGGCTAAAAATACCATGAGAGTTGGATATCTTGCCTTCTTAATTCATGTATTCATGCATCTAGGCTAAATTTTTGTCCTGTGTCTCCAAGCATGAGCACCTGCATTCAGATCTAAGTGCCTACATAGCTAAATCATTTCCAGTTTTGTTTTGTTCTGTCCCCATCTGTGCTGATCTTAAGTAGAATAGCTGTAACACTTAGTTGCTTTGCAGCCATAGTACTGTGGACCTCAAAAAAAGAGAAATATCTAATTTAAAAAAATAGCGCTAACTGTTGTTCACAGGAGAGATCTGCTATGTTTGAAAATACTTCAAATTTGCAATGTATTTCACTAACAAAAAGTACGTAAAGAATGCGACTAGCTTGCAGACACACATAAGTAGATGTATCCTTGTCTATTTGATGTAAATATCCTGGTAATGTAGATGTAGAACTAAAACTGTTTCCCCAAATCATTCTTTCCCTAGCAATATTCTAACATGAAGTTTGTTTTTGATTTTTTTTTTTCACTTTTTAGTAAAACTGCTCTCTTGGAGGGCTTGGAGGTTGACCAGTATATGTGGGGTATTCTGAACGCCATACAAAAGTAAGTGATCTCCCTCCTGATATCCCAGACTAAGCAACTAGGAGTTATGGTAATGAGTACTGAGATAGTCACACCAAAACAGATCTTGGTGATTGAACTTGAATGTTCTATTGCATGGTGCCTTGGGGGAGCCAGGTGACAGAGTGGGTCAGTTTCCATCTTTGTAGGTGTTGTTTGGGTTATCTCTTAATGGCAGCCTCACCAATGAAGCAGAGGGAAGAGCCAGAATGGAGGATTAAGTGCTTTCTTGTATTTACAAGCAGTCCCTCTGATTCAGAGGTGGCAAACCACATTGATATGTTTGGATTTCATTGTGTCGATAAACATGAAAATGTGCTCTCATGGTTGCCTTTTTTAAATTTGCTTTAAGCACACTTTTGAGGAGTAAAAGATCTTAATGCTGTATTACACCAGAGCATTTCAGAACATTGGTTACCATGCAGATTCTTATGGAAACTTCAGCAGAATTGATTTTAAAAAATTCAACTGATACGCTAAATTTTCACATTATTTTACAGCTCCGAGTTTGAAGAAGTTACCATTGATCCAACTTGCAGTTGGAGGCCGGTCCCTATAAAGTCAGATATTCACATCAAAGATGACCCAGATGGCATTCCCTCAAAAAGATTTAAGACAATGAGTCCAAGCCAGATGATCATGCCAAATGTAATGGAGATGATTGCAGCTTTGGGTCCTGGCCCGTCACCTTACCCATCCCTACCCCCTCCTCCAGGAGGCAACAACTCCACGGAATACGGTAACCAAGGTTAGTTCTATGGCTCTGTGCACCCGGCTGCTCACTCCAGCACTCAGTGGTTCAGTCAGCCTTGTGATTCAGGTGTGTCAGTGCATCCTCTCAGAGTGATGCATGAGGACAGCAAATTATATGGCTGCAATTCTGAAATTCTGAGTAAGTCTTTTCAGTTAAGCATCATCTGTTCAATTAGTAAGTATTATATTTTACTAATATATTGTAGTGTGTTTAGTTATTTTATTTAATATTTTAAGTCCCTCCCTGAATCAAGAAACATTGTATGTTACCTTTTATATTCACAGCCTGCCACAATAGACATATTTCTGCATTTTTTTCCTTTGCATTTTCCTTCTGTTCCACTCTCATGTGAAAACATCTGGTACTACATAAGTAGAAAACCTGACCCATTTACCCTGCTACTTGGGCCACTAGGTTAACTTGTGGCCAGGTGAGTGACATTCCATAGGCCACCAGAAAGGACAACTTGTAAAGAGCTTTTAGCTGCTTTGCAAACACCTTTGCATTAGAAAATTACTTTTGAGTTCCTCTGCCCATGTGCTACCAGATTGAGGAGCAGGGAACTAAATGCAGGCAATGGGGATAGGCTTTCAAATTACTGGTACGTTGTGAATAACTCAATTATAGTGACAATTCTGAAAACATGAAACCAGAGACTGTTTCTTTTGCAAGTAACATGATATGAGTCAGTTCAGCTCTGGGAAAAGACCAACTGTTCACACTATCAGAATCCCCAAATTGATTACAAGGTGATACATGTGCTTTTTGCAGGCGTTGAAGAAAAATATAGATTGCGTGCAAAATACGGTTAATTTGCTCCAGTGACTGCAAAACTGATGACAGATGATAAAACTTACAAGGTTTTCAAACAGATGAATGATTACTATAACAAAGCCAAGAGCCCTGAATCACATATTTTTCCCCCGTTTAGTGGGAGTGAAGTGCAGTCAGAGCCTGAGAACAGAGCTGTCTATTCTTCACCGTATTTCCAGCTCATACTCAGGAGCAGACAGGATAGCCAGGTCACATGTGAGGCTTAGGCTTTGTGTGAGCATTGCTGCCTGGACTGGTATTTTGCTGCCTTCCCCTATGGGTCCTGTAGCAGAGGTAGTCACTGCTCCTTGCAGCCCTGAGTCCCCACTGGCAGGTGAAACCCAGCTGTTTGCCCTGCAGTCGGGGTGTCAGCACAGTGTGCCAGATTATCCCAAGTGTCTGACAGGCCTCTCCCTCAGCACGTGGCACTGCTCCTGCTGCAGGGAGGGAATGCTACTGCATGGCTGTAAGGCCCTGGGCATGGTGCCTTGTATCTTTATTCTCCACCAATATGTGCACTGAAACGTAGTGATTGCAATTACATAATGTCCTCTGATTAACAGTTCTTCAGAGCAATGTAGCAGTAGTAGTATTACTACTGTGGTTTATGTTTGTTTATTTGGGTTTGACAGGAAGCATACCGAAGTTTAATTTGCAAACATAACAAATATTCAGTACTACAAGACCACATTCCAGCTGCCTGCTAATTAATTATTCCTGATGCAAGGCAAGACCAGCTATGTTCTGTGAGACTCATCCAGTTTGCAGATTAACAAAATGAGAATTAGTAAGGCTCTGCAGTATTTACATGATAGATCAAAGTCCTGACGTCTTTGAGAAGTACTCTTACATGGCTAATGACTACTATTCCTCCAAGATTAAACTTCAGCTTGTGAAGCTGTGCTAAAGAGCAAATGATGCAACTACTTCAGTTTGTCAAACTCCCTTCTTGAGTTGAATATTTAAAACTGCTGTATTTCTACTGACAAACTGCAGGCTCTCTGTGCAAGCTCCAAAGCTGTTCTGTTATTTCAGAGCTCATTATCATCCACTTCACTATCGTATGAAATAGGTGAATGGTTTTAGTTTACTTTTTGCTGTTCATAGCAAATAAGCCACTAGAGCTGATATCTGAATTGGAAGTGTTAAGAGAGGAATCTTAACAAAAAATATGAAGAGTGAAGTCCCTGTCTTGGGATACCTGCTTGCTTTAGAATTCGGGAGATCCCTGGGCCGAGGTGGGCTGGATCCCTATGGACAGTGGTCATCCAGCACTTGTCCTGCAGAGCAGCAGGGGACTCCAGGCCTGCTTCAAGATCTGTGTGTAAATCCAGTCAGTCAAGTGAATTTTATAAGTTTTCTGGGAGGCCCAATTAGATAAGAACACCTCTTCTATGCCTTTTATGAAGGGATAGAGTAGAGACTGTGCTATGAACTGGTATTGTGGCATCTTCCAGATTCACTTCTGTCAATTACTTTCATCAGAAGCTGAAGCAATGCTACAGTTTTACTGAGTGTGTAGAAGCACAGCCATAAATAACACAGGTGTCCTATAAATAATCTGGAACTTGGGCAGCCAGTCTCAGTTACACTGAGATGCTTCTAGATACGAAT
Organism: Motacilla alba alba; assembly: GCF_015832195.1. Lineage (NCBI taxonomy): Eukaryota > Metazoa > Chordata > Aves > Passeriformes > Motacillidae > Motacilla > Motacilla alba. Next base: position 12,153,681 of record NC_052021.1, on the reverse strand, counting down.
ATCCCATAGAATTTAATATCCTGTTTACTTCTCGGCATGGCTAAGTTTATGTGGTGACTTGGCAATAGTTTTTCAAAATGTCAGCAGTTTTCAATTAGTTCCAACACATAAATGAATTATTGCAGCAGCCAGTGTTTGGAAGCCAAGTGCCCTGTCCCTACTCGCTCAGCACTGGGGGCACAGCTCTGTCAAGCTCAGTGTCACAGCTCCCTGTGCTGTGCAGGGAGGGCGTCACATCACACAGCTCCTGCAAGATACTCGGAGAGATCAACGTTGGAAACAAATCACATCTGTTTCTCTTTCAGGCAACAGTTACCAAGGTCATGGCAATTTTGACTTCCCACATGGGAATCCTGGTGGCACATCTATGAATGACTTCATGCATGGGCCACAGCTGTCACATCCCCCAGACATGCCGAGCAGCATGGCAGCTCTCGACAAACCTCTCAGTCACCCCATGCAGGAATCTGTAAGTAATGGTGCTGGGCACGTAGATTCTCCTTTGTGGGGGTAAGGAGCTCCCATCCAGCTGATGGACCTACCTTACGAACTGCTTTCACTTGCTGTGGATTCCTCACTTGGGAAGTTGGTGAAATACAGTAGTCTTGAGAAATGCCAGAAGTGCCAATTTTTAGTTTCTGGCCATTTTGTTTTTGGAGAGGCATTTCTGTACTTTTTGAATTGTCATTTAAGCTTGTTTATCTGAAAGAAAGAACCTGGCTCAGTGTGCTTGTATTAATCATCATGCTTTGCTCTGACACATGAAAAAAAAATGTACTTCATTCTCCAGGCCAGCAGGACTGAATATCCATCTCCAAGAGACAGCTTGTTAAAGCAAGATATTGGATGGCTTCAGAGCAGGGACAATATCTTCCCTGGCTTTTTCTCTGAGGGCAAAATTTGCATCAAAGCATTTGAGGGGGAATTCTACTCAAGTAGCATGAAAGGCACTTTTAAACTTTTGGTAATAGGACAAGCTTGCAGATTTCAAGGAGAGACACTGCCACTGGTCTGAAAATATCAATGCAAGAGACTGAAAAATAGAGGTTATTCAGGTCTCAAATGGTGAGGCAGAACTGTGTATTGGAAAAGCAGCTTGCTCAGAGCACTGAGTTTTCTATACAGAACTTTATATATCTCCAGAAAATGCAGTACTGAAGCAACTAGATGATAGAAAAGCTACCAGAAGCATTTAGCTCTTTAGGCATGGTTAGTCATCTATTTTAACTCTGTGTGTGGGGTGTGTATACATCCTTTTATGTTCATTTAAGTTGCAGAGCAGGGGGTTTAAAGTGCGCTGTTACTGCACAGGAAGGATGTTTAACTTGACAAGTCATATGTGCCGTGTCTTTAGTGAATCCTAGAAAGTACAATTTCAGAATGTAATGAGGAAACGTGGTAGCAGATGCTCAGCAAAAGCCTACTCAGTCAATGTCTCCTCTAGCTGGCAGTGGGTTTTCCAAGGAGGGTGGTGAGAAATAGAAGAGAGTGGAGAAAGAGTTCTTCATATAGTTTGGAGAGAGTCCAGGTACCAAGACTGTCTGCAGAGGAAGAGTCCAGAAACTGTAATGACTTTACCACTTTACATGCTGATGAATGAGGACAAACATGCTGCAAATGTAGCTTTGCATTGGCAAATTCCACATACACAGCACGGAGTGGTCAGAATTCTCTGCACAGGAATCAACCACACAGTATTAGAATACAGTAGTGAGGGGAAATGGGTGAACCAGCCTGAGCCACTCACAGCTGCTTTCCTTTGAATCAAAGTCACAGGGAATTTCTCTTTGCTTCCCATTATCTGGCACTACCTCTTGATTTCATCAGTTAACAGCCATACCTTTGCTGTAGTTGTTGCCCTGGTGAAATTCCTGAAGTGGTAAGATATGAAGTAGTTGAGTATAAAAGTGAAGAATTTGTAGCTTTCTGAAAATAGGACTGTTTACATAGCAGAGGTGAAAGTTCCTCAAGGCTATGCATGTTCCAGAGCTGTGGGAGTGTATCGAGGCAAATGTTAATGGACTTCCAGTTCTGTGGGCCAACCTGTAGCAAATCTAATACTTGCTTATGATAGCTGGCAATTAAAGTAAACCTTTGCCTCACTTCTCCCTCATCTATCATGCTACTCAAGCAATATCATTTGGGAATAGGAAGCAGTGCTAAAGCAGATTCCTACATTATGTCAGTGGCTGGTTTTCTGTAATGAGAATCAGTTTTCAGGTCTTTTAGCAGAAGAGAATTAGATTAACCTTGTCAATGTGGCTGTGCAGTTTTCAGTCCACATTTGAGGACTCTGAGTGCTCCCACACAACCTTTTCAGTGTTATAAAATCTCTGCTTTCTTCTTTCTTTCTTATCCTCTCTCTTTTGTTTTTTTCTCTCAAAATGAACTGTTTGTCTGTAGCAGACACTCAAGAAAGGCATCTTTTAAAATCACTGCTTTTAGAGAAATACATGCCTTAAACACATTCCTAAATTGTGTAGTTGCATGTCTTTGAAGAGACACTTCATACAAAAACAACTATAAACAAATTGTATGATTGAAGCAAGGTTTTAGGATATTACCTGTGCTCTTCTCTGGCTTTGTCTTTCCTTTTACACAGTTAGCAGCTTTTTGTAGTTTGCACATACTATTCGCTTTGGCCATTTACAAGGTGAGTTGGGATTGGATGTTCTGTCCTTTTAGACCTGAGGTCTCTCTTGCTGGAGCTGAATGCTGCTGAGGAAGTTCCTAGCAGTCCTATTTTGAAGATTTATGTGGTGGCCCTTACACAGTGGTAGGCAGAGAAAGTTGATCCCTCCAGACATACTCTGTAGGTCACTCCAGGAAATGCAGATATTTGCTCAGTGTATTTAGGACTGGGTAACGAGGGATGGATCAGTCAGAATTTCCTTCCCTTAACACTGCTGTTTCACTCCTGTAGAAAAAGAAAAAAAGTCAGGATCTGAAACATGACCAAAATACCACTTCCCCAGCACAGAGTGTTGTGAGAGCTGTGGAACAGATACCGCATTGCAACAGTGCAAGATTGCTGCAGAACAGCTGCCACATCATGCCAGCTCCTGTTTGTTTTCAGAAATTGTAACCACATTTTAGACGATGGAGAATTCAGTTAGCTCTAGTTTAGTGCTTCTTGCAGACAGTGTAAGGAGTGACTGAGCAATGGATGATGGCACCATAGGTTCATATGCACAGGGAGGTGATATGAGCTGGTGCTACTATAAAAAGTCATTGCTCTTGTTTCTATTTTTACTTTTCCTCCCTCCCAGCAAAAGTGTTACTGCAGCCATGAAGTGATCTGGATCCAGGTACTGATGTGACCGGAAACTAATTCAGGGGCAGGGTGGGGAAATGCAGTGCATGTCTACGAGGTTTCACCTTGCAGACTTGGCAAACAGGGGGATGGGAAAAGTGGCCAAGAACATCAGCTGGGTAGGCAGGATGGCATCTTTTAACAGTTTTGGTAGCTAACACAGCAAAAGAGTTGGTAAAACTGTGACCCTGGTAATGGAGAGAGAAATAAACCATTGGCTTTAACTGGTGATTTTTTTTCCCACTAATAATTTTCTTCAGAGACAGAAATATTGCTGTGCAGTGGCACACAATACGTTGCTCCACAGCTGTACATCTCAGCACTCCTAGAGGTCACTGTTGGGCTGTAGAGTTGTGCTGCTCTGTGCTGTTAAGCTGAAGATGTAGTTGTCTGCTCTAAGCTTTTCTTTTATAGACTGTAAATGCTTTAAGAGTGCAGAAGCTTATGCCACTAAAAACAACTCTGGAATTCTCTTACCGTGCAACCAAAGGCAACTTTGTTACACTCTGCATTCATAGTGCCAGTCGGTGTTTGCAGAGTAAAATGGTGGGAGTTGCAGGTGCAAGGTAAACATACCCAAAGTGTGCTGCTTACAATGTGTTTGCACCATAGCAAGATTATCATTACTTAGCTGAATGCAAATAGAAAATGTTCCTGTCCCAAGCATTCTGCTTCCTCACTGAGGGGCTGGTGGAGTCAGTGGCCTAAGTCGGATGGATTTGGAATCTGCGGTGGCTTTTCAAAGAATATGATTGCCCTCAGTCTTAGAATAAACAATTAGTCCCTATACACCCATTGTCTAAGGACCCAGTGACTGTGTTATCAGCTAAATATATGTTTAAATCCTTGCCTGTATAAACGCAATGTAGAATTTCTAACTTGCTTATTTGTTTTGAAGTCTGTCTGAGTACATATGAATGCCTCTACTGCTTAAAATAGTTATTTATTTAAATGTGCCAGCATGGCCCTTGCTTTATGCATTCTGGGATAAATTTAAGAACTTCTTCAATATAATCCTGTTTGGTTTTGGATTTTTCTAGAAACTGGTTTCCCACGTTACCAACACTATCATAAATTGCTTTTTACTTTTTGTTGTTATTATTAAGCTTTCTAATTTCCACACTTTCTGTTGCACTTGATCTCAATGAGTGAGGAAGGAAACAGTACTATATAGACTGACATCTACTTATACTTGGACTTTTGCAAAGTTTTGGGCTGCAAATTCTTTTACATTAAAGTGTGATCTGTGTGCAGATTTTGTACCAACTTACCCCTGTGGTAACAACAGTGTTGGAGAATGTTTTTCAAGTAGTCAAACTGTGACACCAATGGAGAAATGTATATCAGGACTTTTTACCAGTTACTTTAAACTCTCATATGGGATAGAGAGCCAAATACGTGCACGTAGAATCTTTCCACAAACCTTCGTAATACCAAAGTATTCAAAAGGACCTCCATGCAGCTGAGTGTGACTGTCCCAATGGATCAGTATTCAAGTTTCAGCTTTCCTAAGAGTGGTGAAAAGTATTTTTTTAAATACTTGTTTCTCTAATTTTTTTATGAGAACATTTAATTATTTTTTGTAATAACCTCCCTTTTGCCTTCTGAAGCTGTAGGCTGAAGTTAATATAACTTTGCAGTTTATGTGATATGAAAGGGTGAATACTGACATAGCATTTTGCTGGTTTCTGTTGGCTTGGCTGGATGAATTTCATGCTGTTCTATGTATGTATTTGTTCCTTTATTTCAGCTTCATTTTGTCCAATATGTAGCATTCCTCAAAAAATGTTTACATTTTTTGTTTCTCCATATGCCCAGTTCACATGAGATATCTGATTCTGAAGCATTCAGACACTTCTTTCTCATGGCACCAAGGTCAAGCCCCAGAGAATCCACCAGCATCAAATATGACACGCAGCAGAAGGAAGAATTGGACTTGTGCATTTTTATTGCTTCTCTGTCGTGTGAGAAAGACTTTTCCCCCATTCAGTAGTAGGGTTAGGAAGACACATGTGGATTGGTAGTTTATTCCCAACAGAAAACATAAAAAACCACTAAGTTCTTGCTAGACAATTCATGCACAGCATGAATACAAAGCAGAGTGTGATTGTTGGCCTAGTTGAAGCTAAGGCAGTGTACTTTGCAGTCAGCAGGTGTGCAGCCACCCACAGCAGCTCGGCTCATGGTGGGGAATGTGCTTCCTGAGCTGCCTTGGTTCTGTCAGCCATCTGAACCCAGGAATGTCAGCAAGGAAAACCTTCAGCCTTTAACAGGGGTGTTGCATTCTGAGAAGGAGGGAACGAGTAGGGACGAGCTGGTGTTTGTAAGATATTTGTAAAGAGCTGAGACAGGAATAGGCTGCAGTGTCAGGAAGCTACCGAACAGGGGAGCTGGGCAGAAATTATGCATTTTCTCAGTTAATGAGTTTCCTGGCATAGGGATCATTCAACAAATTCTCCATTCATTCATAACATTTTTTAGGGCAAAAGCATCTGCCTTGCTAATGCTGAGCCACGCCCATAAGCCTCCTTCCCTCCTCTTTGTGGTGCATTGATTTGCACCATATCTTCATATACAGTTTTCCACATTACAAGGAAGCAAACCAACAGCACAAGTTCAATGTGTTTTTTCTCCTTGCAGACAACCTTCAAAAAGCTGAAACACTCCCTCCAGCATTGGGATATGGAGTTTCCTTTTCCAATGGCGCTTTTTTATTTCTTTTTTGTTGTTGTTTGTTGATTGGTTTTGCTGGGGTTTTTTGTTGTGTGTGTCTTTTTTAATTTATTTTGTTTTATAACATGCAGTTACAGAGTCAGGCACCGCGAGCACTGTACCTTGTGGCCTCACTTTCTTTTCCTGCTTTTTTCCTCCTCCGCAGATCCCTCATCCCGGCAGCACTGATCAGTCCCATACTTCCATGCAGCAAGGTTTGCACGTCCCTCACCCCAGCAGCCAGTCAGGGCAGCCATTACATCACAGCGGGCCTCCTACCCAGCAGTCCCGGCAGCCACCCCCGGCCGCTTCTAGCAACCATCCACACAGTGACCTGACCTTTAACCCCTCCTCAGCCTTAGAGGGTCAGGCTGGTGGACAGGGAGCACCCGACATGCCGGAGCCCTCGCTGGATGTAAGTCTGTGTCATACTCTCATCTGCCTGCCATAGCGTGTGCTTCGCATCGCGCGGGAGGGCGGGGAGGGCAGGGGACGGGGCCGCTTCCTCAGCACATGCCATCCTTTCATGCTTTGGTACATGGGCGCAGGTGCTGCAGCCAAGGTGACAGGGCACTCCTGACCTGCTGGCAGAATGGATGGTTCTGGTTGGAGCAGCTGCGTGGTGTGTGAGCCGTAAGCTTCTTCCGAGCGCCGAGGCAGGCATTTCCTTAGGCAGCAGCTCAGGCACCAGGCTGGGAGCCATCTCCTCCTTTCCCACCTCGGCGCTGGTTGGGCTGTGCTCTCCTGGACTCTGAAGCTGTTGCAGTGCCTGGATAGGAGGAGGGACACAGCTGTGTGTGGTTCAGACTGTGGCGTTGCTGTGCCAAGTGAGCTCTGCGCTGAGCCCTGCGGCATGTCCTGGCCGGCGGGAGCGGGATCTGTGTTGGCCCACCCTGTGACACTGTCCCTGCTCCCTGCAGCCAGAAACAGCCTGTGCCCTTCCAAACCTGCTCTTGTGGGTGGCTCAGCAGCATAAGTTCCTCCTCCCAGTACACCACACAGGGACGTAAACAGCATGGACATTTTCTGCCTCCTTAGCCACCATGGGAGGCAGCTGACAACGAAGTCTAGTTTTAAGGCCAAAAGTAGTCTTCCATCTCTTAACATCGATTCAGTGGAGTTGGAAGTGACTTACCTGAGGTGTATCTCTCTGGATAGCCGTCTACCTCCCAAAATAGAAATCCTCAGCACTAGGATTGGATTTTTGTTTGAGTCATGCATTCCTGTATGTGTATCTTCTGTCTGTTCCAAAGTCTGCTGCTGCACAGTTAATTTCCTTAGAGATATGTTTGCTTCTGTGCCTTGGATTTATATCTGTATTTGCTGTTGCTGTATACTTGCATGTCCCCTGTCACACAGGAGCACTGGGCTGGCAGGTAGCCTCGCAGAGGAGGGAAGGGGTTAGGGGACAGATAGAGGCTCCAGGATGCTGCAGGAACAGTGATCAGTGAAGCAACTTCTGCTGTTTCACACAATATGGTTGTGTGCACATCCTTTGGGAATAATAGCTCATGTGGCAGTTAAGTTCTGAACCCTTGAGGGCCCTGTCTGAGCAATACTGAAAGGTGAAATAAAAATGTCTTTTTTTTTCTTCTAATACCTAAGAAACATACAGTATTTTGTTATGGGTCGGGCACCCATTCCTTGGTGAGAAGCAAAGTACATAAATCTGTACACTTATCTCAGTACTATGGCTATCACTGATGAAGGATCGCTGGTTTCTAAAGGGGAGGCAAGTGCTGTACAGTGTGGGGAATAAACTTACTGGAAATACCTGTGATCCTGATCAGATGGATTATTTTAATGGGTGGCTTGTGGAACCTGGCTGAATAAAGTCCCATGCAGCAAAGCAAACAGGGCACTGTACTGTGGGCAGCTCGACCCACTCCCTCCTGGCACAGACACGGTCATTCTGCAGGAATTCAGGTAGATGCAGTCTAAGGCTTACCCTGGGTTAAAGAATCCACCTCATATGGATGCAGGCACAGACAGGGGAGATCTGCACAGGTACTTCAGACAGCAGAGGCTCAAGACTGAAATCACTGGTTAGACCTCTCAATTTGAACTTCAGGAGCACAGGATACACTTCTCCAAACTCTATGCTCCACCTATTTAGGGTACACTCTACCCTAAATCTGGCACATTCCTGTAGCTTCTGTCCCCATCACCCCCTCACAGGCCCTGGCACTCCTTTCTCTTTTGTCCCTGCTCCAGCACAGCACTCTTAGTTCCCAGCAAGTCCTTCCTGAGCTCTCTGGTTTTCACACCAGTGGGGCAGGAGGCCAGCTGGGCTGCCTGACCCCTCTGACTGAGGGAAGCTGCGGCCACCCTCAAACTCAGAAGGCTTTTCAACTTCACATACTGAGCGTGTTGTTTAAAACTTCCACTCTTCTTAAACTTTTTTTAAAATCCCTGCTATAGAAGAATGGGTCTCATGGACGATTTAAATTTTTAAGACTGAGTTGTAAAATTGTAGGACAAATTCAATAACTTCATTTCTCCACACTTGGTGGGGCTGCCATTTTCTTTTGGATTTTTTTTTCTTTTTGGATTTTTTATGATATACTCATAAAAAATTATGATAGGAGGTGAAGTACATTTAAAAGTCTCATGTCTCCATACAATGACAATAGCATTTTTACCATGAATAAATTGAGGTGGTAGCTTAAGAAGAAGATTCCTTCTGGGAGATTCTGTTTCTGTAAATTTGACACTGCATTTTTTCAAAATGCTTAGAAAGCAATAAACTTTTTTTTTTGGCATTTCATGTTTAGCTCATGGAAAAATTGGTTTATCCATATAATGTTAGAAGATGAAGTTTTGTTTAATTTGCACAAGAGTAATAGAAGCCTATAAATACAGTATTTATTTGTTAAACTGAATTGGTCAAGCTTTTGGTTTTATAATATTTGAAAACACAGAACAATTTAAAATTAAGTTCATGTACCTACTATGAAGTTTGTTAAAACAGTCCATATTTTTCATCTTTAAAACAATGCAGAACATAAAAGGGCTTAATTACAAACTGTTCCCTGCAATTTTTTATATATGACACTTTTACATTTGCCTAGGAAGGGGCGAGATGCATTATAGAGCAGAAAACATTGCCTGATGAACAACCCAGGAGTTACAATGTACTTGTCATCTGTCAGATCAAAAAGAATGTGTTGTGATGGTTTGAAAAACAAAATTTTATAATTGGAATACAGTATTTATGGAAATACATATTGAAATCCCGTAGCTATTCATTTTGATACTTCAAAGAACTGTGCAGATTAAGTCATCTTCTGTTGGATGGAATGTTACACCTGTGACCCTTTAAAATGTCTGGAATTGCATGTAATGCTGTAGTGAAGTAAGTACTTCCAACCACTGTAAACTCCTGCCACAGAAAGGAGAAGGACTCACCCAGCTGCTTGCCACTCCTCTCTCCATACTTCTCCTCAGTTGTTTTTTTTTTTTTCCACTTTCCCTGATTTGTTGGTTGCTTTAACCCTGGATGAGTTCCTTGCTCCAGGTCACTGTCCCAGAGCTTAGATCAGTGCACTGAGGAGTTACTGGGGGCGAGGAAAGGACAGGGCTGCCTCCTTCTGTAGAGCTGCAGGCTTTGGGTGGCCATCAAACTGATATGTGAGAACCAGACCAGCCTTTGCCCATCTACCTTAAAGCTCAAATATGGATTACTCAAAGTGCTTGTTTCTAGTGTTTATGCGGTGTGTTATAGGAAACGTTCATAATGAGCATTTATCCAGAAGGTTTTGTCAGGATCATGAGCCAGGCAATATGATGGGGGGGTGGATTGAGAAACCCTGAGATGATAATGTAATTCACAGGTGAAAACTGAGTCACAGAGACTTTCACAAGCAATTGGATACTGCGTCATCTGAGGGTGTTAGGCTTGTGATGCTGCCTTCTGTTTTATTTGGATATATTGTTATGCAAACCAGATTCCAGGAATGTGTGGTGTTTAATCCCTTTCTTTTCTCACTTGTGTTTCTGTTATCTGTAATTTTTACTTTATCTTTGTATTTTATAGCTGCTTCCAGAACTCACAAATCCAGATGAGCTGCTTTCATACCTGGATCCTCCTGATTTGCCAAGCAATAGCAATGATGACCTTCTGTCTCTCTTTGAGAACAACTGAAACCATGTGTATTCTCCCATCCTTTTCACTTGTTCACACGTGTGTGGCTGCACAGCGAGGAATCTTAACACTCCTTTTCCACAAGAGAAGAAAAAAACCTCACAACTCGATCCAGTGGTGCACTCCCTGCTTTCTTCATCTCAGAACTGCTTTTGTTAGCTTCAAAGACTGCGAAAGTGATGGGAGAAAATAATACAAAAGTTAAATAAATGCAGTAATCTCCGAGTCTGCCATGCTACATGTGACAAAGAAGCATAGACAGTTGTGCAGCTATTGGAAACCCCATTTGGTGTTCATCCTCTAGAGAGAGAGTTCTGTGATAAACATAGTGTGAAGTATCTTGGCAAAACCGAATCTTGGCAAGGGAAGAAAAATCAACAGAATGGAACTGTCTTTAATTGACCCGTCTCAGAGTGTCTTTACAATGCTTGTTCTTCCATTTTTTTGAAACTGTATCTCCCTCTACCCCACTTCTCCTCTGCCCCCCTCCAGCCATGGGTTTGCCTTGGAATGATTGTCCTGGCCACACACAAAATGAAAAAAACACCTACAAAGCTCAAAAAAGCACAAATCCTACAGTCAAGTGGTAAAGTTAGGGAAGACACACAGGCCTGTCAGAGGGAGCCAGCACTGTAGCTAACGCGACTTCAGTAGCGGAGCCCTGAGCTCTTCAGGCCGCAGCCGTGGGTGTCGGGATTTCTGCAAGCGCAGAGATCTTCACCATCTCTTTGCAGAGGATTCCTCTGGCCCAGCACACAGATTGGAAGCACCCAGGAAAAATTTTTTTAAAGTTTGCAGTGTTTAGGGATTTTTGTGATTTGGTTTCAAATCAGTACCGTTTCTGACTGCGTTAACATCCAGCTGTAGAGATTGCTGTAATAGATCTTTTTGCCATGTATGCCATACATAACGGAAAAGAGAGGGAGGGGGGACGCAAACCAAACTGTTCCTGATTATTACCTACAGCCTTCGGTGCCCCAAGAGTTTGTGTCACTGTCTGTACTGCACAATGCATAGTAAGACAAGCTGGGTTGAAGGCAGCAAGGAAATCATTGCAGGATGGAGGGAGAGTAACATCATTTTCTGCATAATTATTTTTAATAATCAGCTTGAGAAGGGGCATTGACATTGGACAGACGTCTTACAGCTTCATTTTAGTTTTGCTTTGCATTCTGTTTTTGTGACTGTTACAGATACTTCCGCCTTTTCCTTTTCTCCTCCTTCAGTTTCTTTTTTTAAACTTGGCTGCTGGGATGAGCTCTTTCTTCTGAAGGACCGAGTGTGGGGAGAATAAGTACTTGTCAGTAGATTGCTACTGCCCTCAAGAGACCCTGCTGCCACAATTACTGTCTTGCCCCTGTGATCTTTGCTTCTCGTGTGGTTGCTGCTCCTGCATGAGCTTCCTATTGCTTCTGTGCCCATTTCTGTGCTCTTTGTCTCTCTCTCTCTGTTATAAATGATGTACAGTAGCTGTGTAAGAAGTGCATGTGTGCCAACTTTGCCCTCGTGGTGCAACATTTCAGCTTTTCCCCACTGTACAGTTACTGGTTTTGTTTCTTTTGATACTAAAGCATATTTGACCCTACTCCTTTTCCTCTTCCCAAATCCAATCAAACACCCTTCATTTGCTCGCCTCAATGCGTTTTAAACTGAAGTGCCAGGCAAAATTTTGTTTGTTCCTGTCAGTTTGACTAGATAGCTTCCTAGCCCTCTGTGTTTAGTTTGCAATGCTGTAAATGGCATGCTCTGTGCTTACGACTCTGGATTTGCTTTCCTCACCAAAGTCATATTTGTCAATTCTCTGCATTTTTTGTTTTATTTTGCTCTTTTTGTTAACGTTTCCCACTACTGCTGTACATGCATTGTGGTATATATATGCTAGTCAGCAGCACCTTGCTGTAGATATTAAAGGAAATGGCAGTTTAGTTCTTTGTTTTCCAGTAGGAGTATTGAATCTGTCAAACGTATTATGTAGAAATGGTCCCACACTTATATTTTTCCTCTTTCAAGTTTTTTTAAGAAAGGCGCTGTTCATTATGCAAAATCAATTATTTTAAGAATTGCTATTGTAAATATCTTTGTGAATATTTTAGTATCGTCTTTGATAATATTCAACATTTTCATGATCTGGTTATACTTTTGCTGGTGTTTTTAAATACCTTGTCTGAAGAAAAATATGGGTCCTTTTTTAAAAAAGAAAATTGAGGGTTCTTTAACAGAATAAGGGAGTTGGGTTTTGGGTTTTTTTTCCCCCCCTATTTTCTTTTGGTAAGTTAGCCCAAATTTCATATCCATTTAAGTGATGAATGAATTGATACATCAGGCAGTACCTGGATAATCAGGGCCCAGCTCTGTCATGGAAACATAATTGTGTTTGCCTAGGGAAAAAGTAACCCAAACTGATTAACCGGTGTTCATTGACTGTGGGTGATCGTGAGCTGGTAATGGCAGAGTTTGTTCATTTGCCCAAGTGAGCAGAACATGTAGGACCAGCTGTCTGACCAGGTAAAGATGCACTAAGGCAAGCAGCAAATCTGTATGGTACCGTATTTATATTGCTGTACTGGTGCTCCAGTCTCTGAAACTGGGGCAAAGACACTTAGGGATGTTGGTGGGTGGGGGAGGGAAACAGTATAGTATATTTCATTCTGCTTAGAAGTGTCTTTTTTCTTATGTAGGCTTGACAACCTGTAGAGGATCTGTGCAGAATATTAAAGATACCTTGGTGTAATACATGGTAATATGGTTGTGGTGTGGTGCTGCTATCACACAATTCCTAGGAAAGACCATTGTTCAGTTACTGATACGGATGTGTTGTGTAGCCATTTTGCTGTAGTAGTTTCCCCCTGGTTTTTTGCTGCATTTTTTATATAGGTCTGGAAGTCATGTGCAGAGGTGGCTAATGATAAACTGACTTTATGCCCTTAGAGTTAGTTTTTTTCTATTTGGGGGGTAAATTCTTAAGCCATAGGTTTGGGAATAAAAAAGATATCTCACTATTAGTTGGAACTGGTTGCTCTGATTTTTTAAATTTATTCTATTTCATGTTTCATTCTCCACTGATTCCTGAGCGGCTAAGTTAGTCACCTAAAATTAATTTTCTCTTAAACACAATATTAGTATTTTAAGCCAGGTATGTTAAGGATTGACCTTTTGCTAACTGCTAGTATTTAAAATGTATCATTTACAAGTACCTGTTGGAAAGAATAAAGGGAAAAAAAGCCCCATGGATATTAGCAATATGTTTGGAGCAGTGTTGGCATCTGCTTTGTACAGTAATAGATAATTAAAGCGGACAGTTGACATCTTTAAACTTACAGAAATGTTTGGTTTTTAAGCAGAACTTAAAAAAGAAAGTACAATTTTTACCCATCACCCAAATGTTGGACATTTGAGACAGTTTTAAAATTTATCTGTCACCTAAAATCAGGTACTGTATAGTGAAGTCAGTATGAAAAAGCTTCTGAAAATTTAGTTATTTTTTTATCCATTCACTGCCGTACTAAAGTTTAGAGAAAAAAACCTAGCAAATAGGGTAATCACAGTCATTTCTTTTAAAGCTTAATTATTATATGAGATTCCAGTAGTGTTTTTCTTCTTTTGTTTTTGTTTCTTTACCTTTTAATCGTTTCCCCATGGAAGTTCATCTGGGAAAGAACCCACAGAGATCTACAGTTCTGCTGCCAAGACATTATTATAGGACTGACAGTACACGCCAGTGTCTGCAGCGGAGACTCAAGGGACAGCTGTACATATGTAAATGACAAATAGAGACATGTTAACAGAAATGCATTCATTTTCCTTGGAATGTGCATTGTTTTTATTTCGCAGGAAAAAAAAAAAGCTTGAAGCTCCATCTTATGTGGAAAATGAATCCTGTTTGTTAGCGTTTGTGGAGTCTCAGCATTTGTTCCACTTTCACTTCTGTAATATACTCTGATCCTTTGTTTTATTTTGTTTTATCTACATGTAATATTTAGCTTACGTGTACTAGTCTATCACCTGTGTATTTTTAGGGTGCTACAGAAATAATGAAGAAAAATACGGGGATTAAAAAAAAAAAAAATTGTAACCAAATTCATACTTTGTACAATTTTTGATATCACGATCAGAGGAGAATTAAAAAAAAAAAGTACAATCTGAGGTAACATGCAAAAATGGCCATTGTCTTTGTTTGTACATTGTATGTACAGTACAATGCAATCATTTCATACTTTAAACTGGTCAGAAAAAATAATTGTGATTTTTAGTCTTGCAAAACTGTATGTAGTTAGATGATGTGACAACCTAATATTTATCTAATAAATATGTATTCAGATGAAACCTGTATATTAGGTGTTCATGTGGTTATTTTGTATTTAAAGATCAAATTATTTGACTATTGCTAGACATTTATATACTCTGTTGTAACACTGAAGTATTCTCATTTGCTCATGTTAAATTTTTTTTCCAAAATAAATTTGCAAAATTAAGGTCTGACTAATTGGCAGCTGCTTTGTAAATTTTGAGTTTCATTTTGAAACCATGAACTTCCCCTTTGCTCTCCCTGGTTTGAGTTAATGTGGAAGTCAGTTGCATGAGGTGTACCTTCTATCAGAGCAGGACTTGGTGCAGGAAGGGAAAGGTGAGAACCACCCTGGAGACTGAAGATAGAAAAAGATTATGAATGCAAATACGGGATCACGCAGAAAAAAGTCCCTGCCAGGCAAGGCATTGGTAACTTGTTGTTCAGTATGCAGGGCACTGCCTCTCTCCCAAACAAGTAATAATTACTTTGAAATTAAATCTTTATGTGATATGAATAACAGGAAAGGATTGCTTCTCTCTGGAATTGGCACATGAGGAGATATTAAACAACCAGCACCTTTGTTCTAAATTCTTCCAAATTTGAATGTTTTCTTTCAATTGGAACCTGTTAATAAAGTGAAATTAGACAATTTTTTTCTTAATGCATCTCCATCTTAAAGTTGAAGCATTTGGTTTCTAAATGCAACCTTTGAGTTACAAATCTGCCTAATTTACCTACCTGTTCAGCTGTAAGCAGCCTGAATGGTGACACAAGGAGTACACACAGGGTATCAGCAACACGCACAGGTCCTGTCCTGGTGGATTTCTGCACCGAACGGAGCCACAGCCATCACTCGCTGCATCTGAGAACGTGGGGTAACAGATCTACTGACTGTCTCTGTGTTTGCAGATGGCATTTCTGAAGGCGTTTAGGCAGAACCCACCTTTGAAATACATTCAAATACCTGGGAACAAACAACCATTTCACAATATGAGTATCTATCTGTGCAAGCACATATAGCAATTATTAATTATTCCACACCTCCACAAGGGCACTAGTCTTTGTTGTTGATTGAGATACACACGTGTGTGTGTGCCTGTGTGTAAAAAAAAAATATATATATACACACACACATATATATATATATGTTTGTATAAATCTAGACTAGGGATTTATTTTCTCAAGTTGGGAAAAATCATTCATTTCTGACTCTGAATTTCTGCCTTCCTTGGCAGCACTACCAATTCCAGTGGAGTTTTTAGGACAGCATAATAAAAGCGAGTTACAGTGTACGCTGTAGTGAATCAAAAAGTGTTTGTCCATTTCAGCCCATAATTAATAACTCTTTTGGTTTTGGTATTCTGTTTTCCTGGAAGCTCCCCAGAAGTGTCAACAAGTCATAGTGCACACTGACTTTGGCACTGTACAGCTGGAGGAAAGCTCGTGATGTCCCTGAGCATTTTTCGAGCTTACTTTGAAGTCTGCAGAGACTGCAACAATCCTGAAAGTGGTATTTGTCCAGATGTCAGCTGAGGACCCCAGGATAGGTAAGATGTGTGTATACAGTTGATGCTGCTGTCTCCTGTCCCATGTCCTGGCAGTGTGTTCTGTGTGTCATGCACTCTGCTTCCAGAGAGCCACCTACACAAGTATCTGTCTGTGACCTCTCTGTTACTCCATGTGCTAATCAATTGTTGAACAACTTCAGAACAAGCTTATTACCCTGCGTTTCTTCTCTGCTCTTCCTCATCAGTATGGATCTCTGATTCATATTATTTTGTTTATGCACATTATATTCTGTTGCCATGCACTTGACCATGCTTTTTACAGGAGTAACACGTTAAAACAATTAAGAACATGGAAGAGGGACAGACCCCATATCTCTTTTCTCCTTGGACAATGGGGATGGGAGTCCTGTGCATACAGCTGTTTGCTTTCATTTTGAGTAACCTAGTCAGCATATAAAACAGCTGTACAACTCTCACCCAGTATTCTACTATAATTCTTTAATTTGTTATCCTTCTCTGTTTCACTTTAAAATTAAAGAATGTGGTTTTTTACATTTGTGTACCTGATCTTATATTTGTATGTGTAATTAACCAGAAGTCACTTCTCTTTTATCTGCTTAAATTCCACATCTGTACAAATCTTCCTGCATCATGAACTTCCAGTCATGAACCTTTTTTTAGATTTTTAATTATTACCAATGTGTCAACTTATTACAGTTTTTCCACTTTGCGTCACCAAAATCCTACTGTCTCTTATGTAGGATATTGTTCCTAATGTCTGTCATTGCATCAATGCACTACTATTTGTTCTGTCTAAAAAGAACACAAGATTTTTCTTGTCTCAGACAGACCACTGAAACTTCTGCTGAGATATCTTGTTTCCATCAGTCTGCAGAATATTCCAGGGGAATATAAAAGTGGCCCCCAAGGAACCTAATCAATTATGCAATTTTGTTTGTAGAGCAAGCAGACAGCAATTAGGTCACAGCTCGTGCAGGCATTAGCACACAGCGTGGCACAGGTGGGCTGCCAGGTTGCTTTGCCACGTAGCTCATCCGCATTTCCAGGTACTCCTTGCCTACACCATAACTGGATTCCTGCAATTTAAGTACAGCCTTCTGTTAAAATCCTTCCCTTTTGTGGACTAGATGAGATAAGGCTCATTCCTCTGTCTGTTGAATATGTCTGCTTGGTTTGTCCAGTATCTTTCCAAATACTGAACTCACTGTACTTCTTGATAGATCAGTTACACACAGCAAAGTTAATGCTAGGATTTACCATTCCTGAATACCTTGGCTTCTCTGCTCCTTTGTGGGTCTGTTAGACATCCTAAGAGGTAGATTTAGGATTATCAATTATGGTTTTCCCCTAGGTCAGAGTTATTTTTAATTGAATTTTACAGTTTAGGCTTTCCAGTTTGTCCATAGCTGTTTCATGATGTTGGTTGTTTTCTGGCACATTTAATTTGTCACCTTGGTCTCATATGAAGACATTGATTATTGTGAACACAAAGATAGGTTGCTAATTTTGAGAAATTTTAACTAGTTAAACACTAGAAAAAGATAAATTTAATTTTTTTTATATTTTGGTTTGCAAAAAAAAAACCAATTAAAATTCCCCATATTTATTTAATAAATGCTGGAGTTGAAGTCTGAGTGTCTTTTTAATGCACATATAAATTTATTCAGTTTTTTTATATTTCAAAATTATAATCAGTGCTCCCTTTCCTTACTTCTGTGTTTCTCAGAATGTACTTTTTTAAGACATGGACAATCAGTGAATTTTATCCATTTACACCTCTGGTGAGCTTCCTAGTTAGTTCATAAAGTCATTCAGAATACATTCCTTCACAAGAACTCCTAGCAGTTTTCCTTTCCAAGTTCTGAATGATGGTCCCTCTGGGAAGAAGCATGGCTTCCATATTGCCACTATCAAACTGATGGCAAAATGTGCAGAAGTGCCACTGAGTCAGAGGAGAGAACTTCTGACCCTTAGCTTCAGAATAATTCACAAAACGCTTCATTATCCAGAGGTGTTCTTGGACTGTAAATGTGACACATGTTAATTTGCATCTGACAACTTGAGATCTCAGTGGCACATTGTGTGTTCAGGTGGTGGTCACATGCAGTTGTGTCATACAGATACGTCATAAGGTTCCATGCTAACTCATGTAGTACTGCTGTTGCATGCTGAAAGTAAGCAAAGCTTTCAGGAGGGAAATGGCAAAAAAGCAGAGAGGAATCTGAGATTCTGTGTGGTGAGGTTGCTTCCAGCAGAGTTGTTCATTACAGAATAACTGGTGGAATTTCAGAGTTAGTTTAGAGCAGACAGGATAATTCATCCTGTACAAACTACAGAGACAGCTGTTACCTCAAAGATATGCTATACAAAATGCGTATTATATCTATATTATATAAGTATATAAAATATATAAATGGATCTTTATATAATTATATATAATATATAATTATATATAATATATTATATAATTATATAATTATATAAATATACCCATATAAATATAGGTATAGATCTGTATTATATATATCTATATATATATTAGATATATATTTATAGATTTGGACACAAGACAAATGCAAGGAAAACCCAAGTCTTTACCAGGCAGCTGACTAAAGCTCCAGTCTTATCTAACTCATACAGCATGAAGTATCATGACTAACCAATTCTTAAAGTATTTCTGATACTATTCCCTAATTACTTGTTCCTCAAAGCAGAGGTGGTAAATTAACTGAACTGATCCCTGTAAATTTCAAGTTGTGTTACAGTTGAAATTTCTGTGGGTTTAGAGGAGGAAGGGCTCCTGTAACTCCTACTACTGCTTTTTAAGTATGCAGTGTCTCTCCCACTCACAGGTAGAACCACCTATTAATGTGCTGAAGATTTGTGAGGCCACTGGGAGTAGTAGCTGCATTTTCCCTGGAACCTACAACCAGGCATTTTAAAGGCCCTAAGTGCTTTGCCAGGCTGTTGTGATCTCTCTGTTGGCAGCTGTTGCAGTGTATGGACAAACTTTTGGGATGCTGCAGGCCCTGGGCACTGCACAGAGGCACCGTGACACATCAGCAGCGGGCTGCCATGCATTATGCAGGGAGATTGAGTAATGAATTCCGGGCAAGCAATGTCACTCAGAAGTTCTGAAATGAAAATGCTAATCACAGCTGTAAAGAGCATGAGTGGATTGAGGTTTTTCTTGTATGACTATTTGTAGGTAATTAGAATGAAGTCATGTGGGGAAACTGCTCCTTTAAGTACAATGTGTGCTGGAGAGAATGTTCATGTAGTGAGCTGAGTTGCTACAAGTTCCTAAGAGGAAACCTGGATCGGGGGAAATATTTATTAGCATTTTTTCTTTTTATCCCTAAGCGTACCTATGTGGCCACTCTATGCCCTTTGATCTCTTCTATAGTTTAATTTGACACTGCAATCACTTAGGGTAATGGAGCTCTTTCACCATCTCCCCCACTCCAGTCCCCATTCATAAATAAATGCATATCACAGACACAGATCACAGAGTTCCTTTCCAGCTCTTCGCTCATCTTCTAGCTTAGCCAAAATCTTGAAGAAAATATTAGGCTGAGTCTTTTGAAGTGCAACACATCCAGGCTCTGCAGGTGGACAGTGGGAATGCCTACTGCAAATTCCTGCTCTCCTCACTTAAAATCAAGCTGAGTACCTGTATGACCTCTCCTTATTCTAACATGTCCTGATTAGCAGAGTCCTTGAGATAACCATGTCCCATATGTGCATTCATTCTTCTGAATGTCAAAATCAGTATTGTGGGAACTCCCTGTATCACACGTTCCTGTGCAATGCACTTAATGGTAGATTGCTGCAGCCTGTATATGAGTTCTTATTTGCATGGTCCAAGTACACAGCCCCATGAAGGGCATATCAAAATGGGCCACAGACCACTCTGAGTTCCATGGAGTTGCATTCTTGCAGGAGGTAGATTGCAAAATGCAGTCTTATCACATCTGCCAACAGCATCAATCCAAGATTAACAATTAACCCACATTCCTGTGTCACAAATGAGTAGGCATGCAGCTGGACAGTTAGAATCAGGAATTGATATCGCCTTTTTATCTGTGCACTGTCTGTCTGCTGGGGTAACACCGTTTCAAGACCCTTAAAATCAAAATTCCCAAATTTTAGGTCACCTTTCAAGCATTTAGTCCTTCTGTTTCTTTGGAAGAGCCACTTGACCCCTCTTACTGTTTCCCGGCTGTCTTGGCACAGTGGTGATAATATTTAATCAGTTACTGAATAGCATTTATGAAGACTTTCAAGTTGTAAGTAATATATCAGCATGAAATTCTGTTATTGTATCATTCAAGGTTTTTTTCCCTGTGCAGAAATGTCTCTGCATAAGGGTCATACACACTACATAAGAATGGTCCTTTACTAGGTGGTTTATAAACTCTAGAAACTAATTTCAAAAGGGCCCTCCTTGTTTATCCATCTCTAACTTCTATGTAAATTTGGGGGAAGGGAGAGAGGGTGGTAAAATCTCTAAGGGCGGGTACCCATATCCACGAGGGCTCTGCTGAAGCAGCTCTTCTGGCTTTTGTCTGCATCCCTGCTCTGTTGCCTATCTTTAGTGTGGGGTGCACTCATTTTCCAGCTAAATGCATGTTGCAGAGTTTCAGCAATGAACAAGTC
The DNA here is from genome assembly GCF_015832195.1 of Motacilla alba alba. Classification (NCBI taxonomy): domain Eukaryota; kingdom Metazoa; phylum Chordata; class Aves; order Passeriformes; family Motacillidae; genus Motacilla; species Motacilla alba. The sequence continues at coordinate 12,133,036 of NC_052021.1, read as the reverse complement.
TACAAATGGATGTGTTCAAAGCTCCCCTAAAATCGTATCAGTTTGCTGAGCCAGCTCTAAGCCTCATTTGGCAGTGATATAATGGCCTTTGACAGTTTTTGGAGACCTTTTTCTGTCCTCCTTGGAAAGTGACCTCTGTAATTCACAAGTTCCTAGTTAAGCTGTCTGAATGAGCTGTAATTCATCTGACTCTGCAGGAGTAGAGCATAACAAGTGATTTAGTAGCTCTATTGCATAAACCTAGAGATAATAATTCAGTCCATATTTTCAAATACAAAAACCACTGCTGTTTTGTCTTCTCACCAAGGCCTGCAAATGAGGAAAACTCTATTGTTTGCTCTACCAAAGATGTCTGTGAACTCTCCTGAGCAAAATAGTTCAAAGCTGTTTCACTGTGTTTCCTAAGTGTGAAACAAGATGGTATTTTCTTTTGCTCATCTTTTGTCTTGTGTATTAAATAATAAATCCTTCAGGGCCAGAACTGTCTGTTTTAAGTATAAACAGAACCATTTTGATTTGGGTTTCTAGTGGCTATTTCAATCAAAACATTATTAAAAAGGAGTGTGAGTTTTTTTTTACTAGAAAATTGGTTGATGATTAGATTAACAGAAGTCAAAATTTACCAAAAATGGACTTGAAGCTGAGAAGATATGATAAGCTAAGTAGAAGCGCTGATTTAGCACCTATTAAAAAGACAAACAAACCACCAAACAAAACAACAACAACAAAAAAACCCAAAACCTTTAGGTTAAGAAATAGAAAATACCAGCATGGCACTGTATGCACAAAGTAAGTCATTGTTCATCCTTATCTTGAATACTGTGCAAAGCTCCTCTTATCCCAAAAATCTGTAAAAGTGGAACAGCTCAGAGAAGGATAATAAAGATGATCCAAAGACACGGAAGAGCTTTGTTATAAATAATCATTGAGTTGGCAGTGACTCTTCAGTCTTGAAATGAGAGAAGAGCTGTAGGTCTGTACAGCAAAGATAGATACCAAACAATTTGTCTCCTCCAGCACAAGAAGCAAGGCACATTGATGAAGGCAATTGGAGCAATATTCAAACAGACTCTTGATGCTCTGGGCAGCAGGCCTGTGGAAGGGCAGCTCCCAGTTCATCACCAAGGAAGCTGCTGATTTAAAACCGGTCCAATGAGTGGATAAGTACATGGGAGGAGCAACAAAATTTAAAAAAGATGGCTACATACCAAAGTCATCTCAGGAAGTTCTCTGGAGTGAAAGCAGTAGCAGGTTGAAAGCATGCTAGCCTATAATACACCCCTCTCCCCCATTTTCACTCCTCCTTAGGCATTTCTGTGGACCCTCAGGACAAGATGGACCTTTTGACATAGGTTTATGTGGTTCTGTAGTTACAGAGTGTGGTACCTGCTATAGTCATCTTTACAGCATCAGCAGTTAAGGGTCTCTCTGGAGCATGTGCCTGAAAAATGGTGTTTGTCCAGGATTTCTCAATTGTTTGTAATTGCACGTTATAGGTCTGCCCTGATCTTTGGGGCCATGCAGTGCCTTGATTGACAGCTTTCTGTTGATTCAGTGAATGTCACTAATTAAGGCTCTTCTAGCTTCTTGGCACAAAGAACTTAGGTGGGATTGAAAGTTTACTTGCTTGCATTACTGTAATCTTCATTAGAATAACTCTATAACACAAGAAATGTGAAAACTATTAGAATCATGCTTGATTATTTTTTTTTCAGACATCTTATGGCCTTAAGAATTTGAAGAACTTTTGGAAGTACTTATACCTGGAATCAGGATGGAAACTGGAGAACTCAAAGTAATATCTAAATATGACTGCCATATGTACTGAGTACTTTTATCTAAGTTGCTAAATTAAGAAGACTTTAAATTATATGTGTTGTTATTTTCACATAAAACATGAGCGATATTTCACTATATTAATCCGGGGCTGCTGTTACTGTCTCCTGATCCCTCGGGCAGGTCTGCAGGCCGGGCTCCGGAGCGATGCTGAGCGCACGGCGGGGGCTGAGCTGCGAGGCGACTCAGGGACACCGCCGGTTCCGAGACGCGTCAGTGCCGAAACTCCCGCGGCGCTGTCGGTGAGTGACGGGCAGCCCGTGACTCCCGCGTCCCCGCTGATCCCAATTATCCCGCACCTGTGACAGCTGCGCCGCCTTCCCCGCCACGGTGCTCTCCGGAGCCGTTCGTTGTGTGGAATGATGAAATTCTAGAAACTTTCCAGGCTCTGTTGGTCCCTGGGGTAAGGGGGCTGTGAAGAAGTGTGCAAAAACCCTAAAAAACTCTACACGCAAACGGACAAACAATCCGCCCTCAACATCCCCAAAAACCGCTGTGCAATGGTGGGCGGGGAGGAGGCAGCGCTGAGGGCAGCAGGGGCGAGCACGAGGGGGTCCCGGCGCTGGGCCGCCGGCTCCCCGCCTTCAGCGCGCTCCGCCCCGCCCGGCCCCCGGCTGGCCCCTGGAGCCCTTCAAGCGCGCCTCCAGCTTCGTCGTCTGTTTTCAGCCCCCTGAGCACTGCCCGTGCCCCGCGTTCATTCCGCCGGGCAGCCCCAGGGCGCCTCAGTCCGCGCCGCCCCAGCCGCCATCTCGCCCTGCGCTGCTGCTGCTGCCGCCACCGCCAGCGGGCGCTGCGGCGCCGCGGCGGAGCCCATAAAGGCCGCGGGGCAGTGGCGGCGTGTCCTTGTGTCTGTCCGTGTGTCTGTGACTCGCAGCGCTCGCTCTGCGCTCTGCCTGCCCGCGGGATGCTGGCGCTGAGCGCCGCCCGCCGCCTGCTTCGCCCGCCCGGGGACCTGCTGCCGCCGCCGGGGCTCTCCTGCATGTGGGCGGCCGGTACCCGCGGCTGCAGCGGGGCCGGCGCCGGCTCGCCGAACCCGGTGGTGTACTTGGACGTGGGCGCCGACAACCAGCCGCTGGGACGCGTCGTGCTGGAGGTAAGGGCGCGGGGGCTGCGGAAAGCTGGCCCGGCGCGGGGCCCAGGGGACGGTGCTGCGGAGCCGAGGGCGGCCTGGCCCCGGGCATGGCGGCTGGGGAGCGGGCAAGGTCAGGGCGGGCAGCGCCGGCCCCGGGGCCCGCGGCGAGGGCACACACACCCCGGTGCGGGCGGGAGAGCGGCCCGGGGGATGGCGGGGCTCGCCCGCCGGCCGGAGCCGCTGCCCGGCTGCCCTCGGGGCCCCTCTCCCGGGCGAGAGGGCGGTGGTACGGCCCCTCCAGGAGGGGCGGGCTGGTCGGACGGGGCTGGAGCGGCGCTGCTCTCGCTGAGCCGCGGCCCGCCTGTGCCCGCGGCCGGTCCCTAAAGCCATCCCACGGGACGGCCGGGGCGGAGGGCACGGCCCTGGTGTGGCTGGGAGCCTCGAAGGAAGGTCACTTGCATAGTGTGTGAGCAGAAATACCGAACAAAAATGAACTCACTGCTGTCGTGTATCGCTGGCTTGAGAGGGACGAGCGGGGTCCCAGCGGCACCGGGATCCCTCGCCTTCCCGTCGGGGGCTGCTGCTCCTGGGGCAGCCGGCCCGTGGAGCCCTTCAGCCGCCCTCCAGCTTCATCCTGTGTTTTGCTAGGCGCTCGTTGTGCGGTGCTTTTGAATGTTAAGGGTGTCAGTGAATGTTAAGGGTGTCGGTTTCCTGAGGCGCTGCCGCCTCCTCGAGTCTCCGGCTCCACGTGCAGCGAAGGGCACCGCGCTGCCGGGGCGGCAGCAAGATCAAGAGCCGGGTACCAGCTGGCTCCATCCTTAAAAATCCCGTCTCTGAAATGCTCGGCCGTGTAAAGAAGGCCTGAAGAGGAAAACTTATGTAATCTCCGTTCTTAAAAAAAAATGCGCCGTGAGCACCGTGTGCCACGTTATGTATATGCGACCCTGGGGCCGGCATGTGCCTCAGATAGATGCGTTGTGTGTGGCAAAGAGTGAGGGCTGTGCTCCAGAACCGCGATGAAGAACCAGAATGAAGCTCTTAGGAATGCTGGCTGCTGAGCGAAGTCAGTGTGGCCTTCTGCATCCAACACCCACCTTGTGTCTGTATTTGTAGATTTTTTTTTTAAATTTAGTTCATCAGAATTCTCTCTAAAAGAGGTTCCTTTGAGATTAGAGCCCAGAATATTATTATTTATTGATAGTGTTAGTGTATGAATTAATTGGACTGTTCCAGCTGTTGTGCTCTCAGGAGGCAGCATTTCAGAGAGCCATAGGTAAAAATATTACTCTTCAAGTTCCTTATTCATTAATGAAAAATCTAGGTGCTGTTATAAAAAAATAGCGTTAATGTTCATGTATTTCTTGTGGTAGCATTTAATTGCTATGCTAAAGTTTTTTAGTGTGCCCAGTTTAGAGAAAGTCTGAATGCATTGCAGCATCACTGTGAATCTTTGGCTGAGCTGAGCTGATCTTCAGCTGCAAATTTTGGCCATCTGAGAAGAGTGGCCTAGGGAAGGAACATTAAAACCTTACTGCAGCCATGCTGTTTCTAGGTGTCTGCTGCTGGTCACTGTCAGGATGTCCAGCTAGGTGAAACTGTTCTGGCTGGTATGGCCAGTTTTTTGTCCCTTTTTAAGATTAGTAAAAAAATATACAGTAATCAAAATTAGAAGTTTTCATTGGTTGTAAATGTGTACGTAACATCATAAGTTGTTTCTGCTCTTCTGTTTCCTTTGCCTTTTCTGTTGTTTTGAACAGCTGGTTCTGTGAGGGGGCGTGGGGGAGGACTTTGGTCTCTCTTGTTGTATCCAAATTCTGATCCAAACTCTGGACCTTGGGGTCCATGGTGAAGATTCTTCTTAGGTGCTGCTCAATTATGTATTGATCAGTGAAATCATTAGACACTGCTCAAGTGGCTCTTCATTAACTGGCTAAAAGTTTCATTGAGGGGATATTTTTCATTGCTGGCCAAATGCTTGGGAAGTTTTGAGGTATTCATGGAATTTTGAATGGCTTATGATATCAGATAGCTCACCGCTTTGGGAAGAGGATTCAGTTGTACCAGTCTCCCATGTAAATGTTTTTCTATGTGCATTTGAAAAGGCTAACTTATGAATTTGTCTGTTTATTTTTCTTTAACAGCTGAAAGCTGACGTGGTCCCAAAGACAGCAGGTAAGGCAGCATCTTCAGAATTTCATATTTAAATACTTAAGTTATAGATTGTGGTTTGCAGGAATGAGGAGGTTCTCTTACCCTTTACAACTATTGTTTCATGTTCCATCCCCATTTGTTATATGGAGAAATATGACAGGAAGTGTTAGTGAGGAGATGGAATTTGTTGTTTTTCCAGACAGTTTCGTTTTGCAATTCGCACCAAGATAGTACACTTCATATATTGGGTTGACAGTGGTGAATAAATGTGTTTAAAACCACACTAACTGGCATTAAAATCAAACCCCAGAGCAGATGGGAAAGGGCAAATCAAAGGGTGGTCTTTCTTAGAGTTTCCAAAGAGTATATGGGGTTTCATTTTTCTGGTCACTAGCTGGTTGGTGAATTAATTTTAGAAAGTTCTTGTGGTTTATCATTTGTTTCCTTCCTCATCTGATTAGTAAGTGGTTCTGAAAAAAACTTGTACTTTTTAGTTCCTAGTAGACAAATATCCTTAAAAAAATACATAATCCTCCCAGTTGCTGTGAAGAACAAAGGCATAAAAGTCAGAAGATTAAATCTGTGACTACAGGCAAAGGTGGGGGGAGTTGGGGAATTAGAGTCACAGCAAAATAAAAGGGAGATGAAATGGAAAAGACTTATGTTTGTACCCTGTCCTGAGGCTAAATAAGATTTGTTTTCTTGCCTTTATACCAGGGTTTTTTAAAGCATGAAAATAACTGATAGATTGGTAATACTTCTTTAAAGATGCAATCAAATTTTTCAAGTGTCTAATCTTGGGACATGGTTAATCTAGTTGTGTTTGTATTGCCACATCTGATGCATATATATAGTACTTTATGCTTTGTTTCCACAGAAAACTTCAGAGCTCTTTGTACTGGTGAGAAAGGATATGGGTATAAAGGATCCACTTTTCACAGAGTGATTCCTTCATTTATGTGCCAGGTAATGTTGGGGATTTTTTTAAATTTTGTTATTAAATTTATTTTTATATTATTTACATATTTGTAGAAACAGAATAGTAGTAACATTTGAAATGGCTCTGCTCTAACCTTTGCTAACAAAACAACAAAGAAGTGACAGCATGACTTGCATTTCTAATCTTTCTGCAATGGCTGTTGCTTAGCTCATCTTTTGTACAAATGAATGTAAATAATGTGAAGATGAGCAGAAGAAGCCTGTCGGAAGGCTTTCTGCTGTCGTAGAGCAGTGTACTTTAGTGTGGGGCAGAGCTGGCAACATGGCACTTGCTTGGGAGAAGCAGATGTGGGTGGAATGACAATCACCTTACTGTTCTCAGTGAGCTGACAAATGTGTTTATTCCTTATTCCCAGTAGAATAATCTGTTCACAATAGACAATGTGGTTTATTATTATTTTAACGTCTCTGTAATATGGAGGGGACAAGGAAACCAAAAGAGTTGGTCGGGGTTGATTTTTGGGGTGATGCACCTGAGATGGTTTTTTGTTTTGGTTTAAAGAACAGATCTTTTGAAATTCTGGGCAACAGCCCATGCATATTAACATCTTTTTTCTTAAACAGCAGCAACTAAAATAACAACGCTTTTTGAAAGCTTCTTTTTGTACCGTGCTTGGCAGATGAGCAGAATGGAGCTGCTGTAGTGCACGGGATTCCTGGTGGTCCTCTCTTACCTTAAAAAAAGGGCACTTTTCAACAACATTGCATTGCTGAATGGCTTTGTAAAATACCTGAGAAAATTTTAAGAAAGTTTGAAGGTTATAAGTAAGCATGCTTTATTTGTTAACTAATTAATGAGATCATCTTCCATCTGCAATTATTTTTTTAAGCAAAAAAAACACATCTGTTGGAACAAGAGGCCCTAGTTGTATGACCTATTTTTAAGAAGAAAAAAAAGGACAGGTGTGCTGTAAAGGACCTATTTTCCTGCCTTTCAAATGCAAACTAAGGTTTTGTGATACTGACAGAGGGATAGAGTTTAGAAGTCTTTCTGGGATCAGAAATACAGAAAAATGAAAAAAAAAATACAAACCCTACTTTGAATTCTGTCACGAATTTGTGAAGTTCCCTGTAAGTCTGTTCTGCTTGCTTGCCCTGCTTTGGCCCCCCAGATGGACTGGAAATCAGGATACTAGGTGGTTGATTCTGTGGTACAGTGAGATAATGAATTGATGTTTAGGAATTACTCAGAGGTCGTTGCTGAAGTGGAAATACTGTCATAGGTTTCAGCAATTTTCAAGTGAGAGAAAACAGCAGTGACTTCTGCACTTGTTGAGATGGATTGTTAATGTGATTCAGGCAGTTGGTATGGCCTAATTGAGGGCCATCATATCCGGGACTCGGCGATTCCATGGCTCCACATGGCATGCAGCACATAGTTCTGGGACTGCGTAGGAGTGGCTGTGACACCACCTGTGGCAGGTTACTCAGGGTGACGAGGGGAAGCTGAAGGTCACATGCAGTACCTGTTGGGTATGAGTTCTCTCTGGCACCGGTGGTGTCACTCCTGCACAGGAGATGGCCTGTGGCTGGGGTCAGCGGTTAGGAGCCACCTTTGCGAGTCACCTTGGCTGCGGTTTTTGTTTGAACCGGTTTTTTGTTTAACCTGAGACAGGTGGTCACATCTCTTCTGGCAAGCAGCATGGAGTCAGCTAACATAGGCTTAACAGCTCTGGTGTAACAAACAACAAAACCTAGAAATAGCAAAGGGTAATAATGGAGATCCTGACCGGTGTTTATACCTGTTGGAAGAAGGGAGGGAGAAAAAGGAGTTGGGAGGTCTTTGAGGATTTGAGGCCTTTGAGGTGTTTCTTAAAATTACTGCCGTGTGTTGCATCACTTCAGGGAGAAAGGCTGGTAATACAGAGAGATGGTTGTAGGAGTTATGGAGAATATCAGCAATATCTGGAGCAGAAATCTACTTTTAGCCTGACTGTACCTTCATCTGATTCTAAATTGAGTGGCCATGCTCGTCCTTAACCTGAAGAAAATTTGTTAATGTTGTCACTTTGAAATTAGAGCAAGTGTGTATATTTGCAATAGCATTACATCTCCTATGAAATAGTCCATGTGTGTTAGTAGAGTTAATATCTTTTTCTGTTTCAGGGGGGTGACTTTACAAATCATAATGGAACCGGTGGAAAATCCATTTATGGCAGTAGATTTCCAGATGAAAATTTCATACTTAAGCATGTAGGACCTGGTAAATACACGTTCTTTTTACCTTCTGAAGACTATAACCTATAATAAAGCATTGTTTATGAAGATGTGTTTTTTAAAAAACAAGGTTTTTTAGATTTGCGGGTCACTTGGTAATTACAGAAGTATCAAAGAAATTTATCATTGTGTTGTCCCTGGCATATGATTGTTTGTGTGGACTGCTCTACAAAAAATGCTAGCCCATAAGGGGCTTTAAAATTCTCCAAAGGTGAAATTACTGCTTTCATAAGTCATAGACTTGAATTTTTACTCGAAGATTACTGCAGAAGTAAAGCTATCTGGAATTTCTTATTTAGTAGGTAACACAGGCACGTGCTTTTAAGCTCAAATTAACACCAGAAAAAGCAAAGGAGAGGGCATACAGAAGAATATCTAATTGAATTCTATAGTCTCTCATTTTTGCATTGTTACTTCCGTGTCCCAGGAGGCTGCTGCTGTTGAACCACAGCAGAGGTTAGCTGGTGTTAATTGCATTCAGGGCGTGTACAGCTAATTACCTTACTAACACTGTTGCTGTGGACCAAGGGGGGCTGGGCAGGAGGGAATAGTCCAAGGCAAGAAGTTGGCATTAGAAATTATTTGGAGATACTGTGAGACCATCACATCTTCTGTCAATCTTTAGCCTAAATGTGCAGAGGAAAATTGTGTTTTGCACTGCATACTTGTTACACCAGTCTAACGAGCTGCTGCTGCTGTTCCAGGTGTTCTTTCAATGGCCAATGCAGGACCCAACACAAATGGATCCCAGTTCTTCATTTGCACTGCAAAAACTGACTGGTAGGTTCTTAGCCCTGCAGATTAACCTCATTAATTGATGCCTGTATCTGTGGAGGGTTTGGGGTTTTCTTAGGGGTTTTTTTTATGTTGCTTGTGGGTTGATGTTTGTTGGATTGGTTGGTTCTTTGTTTTGTTGTTACTTCCAAATTACTTCATTCCAATGGAAAATAAATTGGTTTTGTTACTTGAGGGAGGAAGAGCTGTGACAGCAACAAGGCTGTTATCCCTCAGAATGTTTCTAAGGTCCAGAGCTAAAGTCACATTAAAAAGCTTCATGTCACTTGAAGGGCCGTTGAGCCTTTGCCATAGAGTTGGTCAGCAGGTGAGAGCTATGATCTGCTAACACTGTCTTTGTGTTGTTTTAAGTAAAACTGCCTTTGTGTATTTGTTTTACAGGCTAGATGGAAAGCACGTCGTTTTTGGGCATGTAAAGGAAGGAATGGATGTAGTGAAAAAAATTGAGAGCTTTGGTTCCAAGAGTGGAAAGCCCTCCAAAAAGATTGTCATTACTGACTGTGGCCAGCTGTCCTGACCTTTGGCCCTACCCTTCATGACAACTTGGATGCTGTGAAAAATGAATCATAAAACACCCAAACATTTCTTATCTCACAAGTAGCACCTATGGAACAATGTTTTTTATTTGACTTGGTCCAACTTTTATACTTACATTGAATAATATTAAAACCATAAAATAGTAACTGAAGCATGTTGTAAGTGCTCCACCATGGTAGTCACACTGGTTTGGTAGAGTCCCCTTGTGTTTTGCAAGAAGTGCTAAAGTCACCCAGGGTGTATCTGACTGCAGTGTTGATGTTGTCCTTAGTATTTGGATGTTTCAGCTGTTAAAATGGGTGGTGGAGTTGACAGCAGGGGTTCTGCAGTTGGGGGTTAGGTATAAATTGAGAAATGTGGTGTTTCCTTTGGTGCTAATAAATTCTTATTCTGTTGTCTCATCATTTTGAAGCAATACTACTGACCAGTGCTCTCAAGGCTGTCTGTAACAACACTGGCATTTTCTTTGTGTCTCAGTTAAATTTAATGAGCAACTGTGGATTTCTTAAAAATTAATTTTGGTTTAGTTTTTCTTACAGTCTTAGACTACTTTTTAAAAATAAACTCTGCCTTACCTGCTTCAGTGGAGCAATTTGACTTTTGGGTTAAGTAAATTGCTTTAGATTGAGTTAGGCTGTTACTGAAGCTCTACCTGGCAATAGGACCTCACCTCAATCCAGCCAAAGAATCTCAGGACTTCTGTTATTATGGAACAGTGAACTTGAAGTGTGCTTCTGCTCTGGCATCTGGTTCTGTAAGGAATACAGTTCAGTTCTCAATATATGGCCTATTTTTGTACTTTGAGATATAATCAGTATAGTGAGCTTTCTTGAGTGAGAAATAGATTTGATTGCTTTTCTGTCATGTTGATCCTGTGAAGTCAGCCCAACTTGACTATTACTTGGGTTATGATTTCTTCTTATGCATCATCATCATCATCATCAGTCAGAATTGGTCACCACAGAATCACAAGGCCTAATCAGTGCAGCAAAATGGTTGTTGTTGGGGTTTATGCACGAGAAGGAAAGAATTCAGCGGATCAGCTCAAGACATTTCATTTGTATAAAGCAGGATGTATGTTCTATGTGGCATGCTTGAGCAGCCATAGCAAATGCTGGAATCTCACACCATTGCCTTTGGAATCACTAAGGCTGTAACGTATCAACAACGACTGTGGGAAAAAGCACATTATTGTTTTGTGCAATTATCTCATTAGAGAGAAAATGTGATGGATTTCTTCAAATGTGAATTTATTTTCATTGCAGGATGATAATATGTGGATTTTGTACTGGATGTTTTTTGCACTGGGGGTTGCACTCGTGTGTGCAAGGTAGTATTTAGAATGTAATTTTGCAAAAAATGGAATTGAAAAGCTTTTTATTCTTTCCACTCTTGCTGCTTAATCTCTGTAGTATTTTTTAAATATTAAATTGTGTTGGTTTGGCTAATTTCACTTGGATGCAATAACAATTTTTGTGCATTCTCTTAATTTGTTTATGAAAATTATTAAATACACTTCTGCCACAAAAAAAAAGTAGTCTGTTCCTTTCTTGAAAGCAGGAATGTGAGAAGCTGGAACCTCTTGGGCTTACCTGGGCTGCTGTATGCTGTTGCCCTTGTGATGGGTCTGATCTGCTGCTATTGAGAAGTCCTGGTGTCATTCAGGTACAGCCAGCAAGAGAGGGCTGATGGTGCATTGCTTTGCCTCTCACTGCTGGGCTAAAATAGCTGTCCTGCCAGGTCACAGCACTCGGTGTCCTGCTCTGTGCCTGTCCTGCCATGTCACAGCGCTCGGTGTCCCGCTCCATCCCGGCCCGGCGCGGTGCCAGCGCTCGTGTCCCGCTCCGTCCCTGCCCGGCCCAGCCCGGTGCCAGCGCTCGGTGTCCCGCTCCGTCCCTGCCCGGCCCGGTGCCAGCGCTCCTGTCCCGCTCCATCCCTGCCCGGCCCGGTGCCAGCGCTCGTGTCCCGCTCCATCCCTGCCCGGCCCGGTGACAGCGCTCGGTGTCCCGCTCCATCCCTGCCCGGCCCGGTGCCAGCGCTCGTGTCCCGCTCCATCCCTGCCCGGCCCGGTGCCAGCGCTCGTGTCCCGCTCCATCCCTGCCCGGCCCGGTGACAGCGCTCGGTGTCCCGCTCCATCCCTGCCCGGCCCGGTGCCAGCGCTCGGGGTGCGGGCCCCGCTGCCCGCCAGGTGGCGCCCCGCGCCCGCAGCCGTGGCGGGCCCGGCCCGTTCCGCCGTGAGGGGCCGCGTTGGAGCGGGGTCAGCGGCCGGGGCCCGCGGGCTCCTTGTGCCGCCCGGGGCGCGCTGAGCTGCCCTCCCGCCTTCCCGAGGGCCCCAGCGCTGCCGTTGCGTGTCTTGCACCCCACTGTCCCTGAGCGGCTGCTTCAGCTCCTGCGGGATGAGCCATATTAGTGAAGTAGCGCCTTCCCCAACCGCAGCTGTACATTGCCTGAGCAGTGCCTACTGAGGCGTGGTGGAAGATGCTGAGGCTGAGTGTACCGTCCAAAAGAGTTTTTTGGGGAACTAGGGTTTAGAAATCCTGCATAACTCTAATAGGTGACCGAAGACAGAGGTACTTACTATGGAGAAGTGACTCTGATAAAAGCAGAGGGATGGCAGGTGTGCTACTGCCATTTTTCAGCTGGATGTTTAGAATAAATGTTTGTACGCTGTCCGAGAGGTTGGCACATCCAGGCTGCCTGTAGAATGAGGCTGGGGCACTCCAGGAAAAGAGCCTGCAGAGCGCTTCACATGGCTACCACTGATGTGCTTCCAGATGCAACACAAGTAAGAAAGCACACCCTTAGGTAAAGTGCAAGTAAATATACACAGAAAAAAATTAGTTTATATTTCAAAGTTGTTTCAACAAACTCGCAAATGTTTTTGTTTAGTCTCGTGTTTTAATTATTTGTTCCAGACTTTCTGCTTACATAAATTGCTTTCTTTGGTGCTAGACTGAGGCTATGTCTCTTTGTTTATAAAGTTTAAATGCTTTGAAGTCAAGACATTTGAGGTACAAAGTGTTGTTCTCTTTTGTAATGCTGTATACTCTGCTGGTAGTAATGTATCAACAATCAGGACCTCAAAGAAGTGAATTACTGAGAGTACAAATGATTTTATGTGACATTTCAAGGCCAAGCTGCATGTCCTGCTGCTAACTGAGAAACTGTTGTTGGACAAGCACATTCTACCCAATTTAGAAGTAACCAGGCTAAAAATCCATTGACCTTCAAGTGAAAAACTTTCAAATCTTGACCTGCAGGTGTCTTAATTGGGTCTGACTGTTAAAAACATTGTATGGACCAGCTGGTCACAGGTGAATCTGGATCTTCACAGCCCAAAACATCAATTTGTTGCACTATTGAACTGGAAACTGAACCTTGGCAACAATTGTCCTGAGCCTTGACATTACTTCTCCAGTACCAGCTATGATTTTTCCAGTACAGCTCTGGATATGCCTTTTCCTTGCTCTCCTGCCTCCCTGTGGTCCCTACATCTGTCATGGGGCACTGTGGCCACCCACCGCCTGCACCCTGTGTTAGCTGTGGGTGAGCTGCCAGACCCATGGGAGAGAAAAGAGCCACAGCGTTGGGAAGGCACAAGTGCCTCTCCCGTGGAGCTCCTTCCCCTTGCCCTGCCTGAGGCCTGGGAGCCCCACATCAGGGCCATGCCATGCCTCAGGCTGGCTGAGCCCCTGCCTCACTCCCCAGTTCTTCATTTCCATCCTATGGGAGGGGACTGAGGACACTTTGCTTGTTGTGAGTAAAACTGTTCTCCCAGCAGTAGCCAGCTGGGTGAGGGCAGACAGAGGCACATGGATATCAGCAGTGGTTTTTACTTCTCCCCAAATACTCCAAGAGAAGGAGCTCCAGCTCCAGCAGAGGTCACTCATGGTGCCCTGGCACGGTGGAGAGGAAGGCTTGGGGGAGCTGAAGGACAGAAAGGCTGCTCCTGCAGAGGCAGGTGGTTCACTACTTCAGGAGGTGAACAGGAGCAAAGAGGTGGTTTTTTTTTACTTTCATCAGAGCTGAGGCCAAGGGTGTCAGGAACTGGCAAGGGTGTGATTTAAGAGCTGCGGGGTGCGGGAGGACCTTCATTGTGGGCTATAAATGGTGGAGGAGGAAGGGAGGTAACTGAGGTAGGAGAGGGATCTGGTTCTGTTACAGTGGATCTGAATGCAGACAAGCTTGTTTGTCTGTAGATGCCATGTCTACGTGAGAAAGATTTGAGGGACCTTGCTGCAGAGGGTTGTCAGTACCTGTTGCTTGCTCTGTCAATGGTGAAGATGTCCTGCAGCATAGCTGGAAATAAAACTACTTGGCTTGAGTTTTGGCTTGAGTCCAGTGCAATCATATCAGAGGATTATGCTGACTCAAAGTGTTTGTTATTTATTAGCTGGTTAAGTGAACAAACCCCTAAAATTCAATCATTGTTGGGATTCATAGAGTTTGAGAAGAGCGGAGGATGACTTAGTCAGAGGCACACCTCATCATGTCTCAGGAATTCAGCAAAGTGGTCAGGTCCCGAAGGTCCTGGGAAAGAGCAGTATAAATTAGCAGGTAACTGAACTTCAGGCTCTAGAACTTCTGCTCCAGTCTACCTCTCCCCCGAGGGAGCAGTTCATCATCTGGACTGGTAGCACTCCATGCACTTTGCTTGGTGTTAGCCTGCATTCACTGTGCATATCTATATTTTTGGGGACTATAACTCAGTAACTCAGGTTGTGTGTAAATGCCAGCTCACCTCCAGCAGCCCTCGCTGTGAGTGCTTTGGGGTGTGTGTGTGGGTGTGTGTTTCAGCAGAGCACCTGCCAAACCACAGGGCTCGGGGAGGGCTTCTCCAGGTGTCCTCCCCATCCTCCCTAAGCACAGCCACTGCACCTGTGAGTGAGCAGCTGTAGGGTGAGGGGACAGGCACAGTGACCTCCCTGGGCGGCTGCTCCTTGGGGCACCTCCATGCAGAGGCAGGGCACTGCCAGGACCCACTCTGGCACATGCTGGAAAGAAACACGCCTTCACCTGGTGGGGCGGAGCTATGGCTTCATGGCTCCCTTCATTTCTTATTTATTAGCCACATTTCTTTTCACAACCACATCCTGGCCCTGCAGGTCTGAGGTATTGTGCAGATATTGCCAACAGGTATTGTGTCACTCCATCCTTCCCTGACAGGTCACTATTTTAACCACCCTTGAGAAACACTGGTGTGAATTTTCGTTCCTTTTTACCAGACAGGACAAAAAACCACTTAACGAGGGAAAATAACTGACTGTGTCTTTAAGATGGGATCAAGGGGAAGTTAAAAGTGTGCAGATACAGAGGTTTTGGGGGGGATGGGGGGAAATTTTGTCACCGTTTTCATTTTCACTCACCTCCTACTTAAAATTCATCCAGGAAGGTCGGCAGAAGAGCACAACAGCTGCTAAAATTACTAGGTGGGAATCATTTTTAGCAGGCACAAGAGGCTTGTGGTTTTCCTGCTCACGCTCTCCCCCTCCACTCCTACCTCATCCCCAGCTGGTTGCACTTTCCTCCCGAGAGGCTTTCGTGTCGCTGCTGTCTCTCGAGCAGCGGCCAGCTCAAGGCAATCTGTCAGTGATGTGTGGCAGCTGCCCCGCCGGCCCCCGCCGGCATCGGCCCGAGGAGGAGCCCTGGCCGTGGCTCCAGGGCCCTGGGGGGACTCGCTGCTCCGACCCCACCACTGGCACAGCCGACACGAGATCCTTGGAGATGCAGAGGAGTGCGAGGAGGAGGCAGCAGCTGCTAATGTTTAGGTTTTGCCAGAGCAATAAATTTTGCATTAGTACTAAACAGTGCGTGCTCCAAATTATGCAGTATCTTAGGGTTTTTCTTCCCTGACAAAAGTTAGTGTTTGGTTAGAATTTTATTTTTTTGGAAGCAGCGTTGCTATTAACTTGATGGTTGCCAAGGCCAAACAAAGTGCGAAGTGTCCTTTGAGAAAGCTGCGTGATTCTGTACATTAAGAGCTGGGGGATGCCAGCACGCAGTCTCAGCCTTGCAGCCTCTCACATGCTTCGCTGATGTTGCCAGGATCCTATAAACGCTTTTCTGCGTTTTTTTTAAAAGAATATTTCCTTGCCTAAATTGCAGAAGCTCAAGCTTTGCATTCTTTGGTCTGATTCTTGCTTGGTAGGGGACTGCACACGCACAGCTCATGGGAGGAGTGTGCAGCGGCACCGAGGAGGGCCGGCTGGACAGGGTGGAAGGGTCACCGCTCGAGCCAGCACAGAGCTACACCCAAACACTGGCCGCAGCCCGGGTCCCCACCCCGAGCTGACCATGACGTTACAGAGCTGTTAACCCACTAACCCTGGGCCCCCTGACTCACTGCTGGAGACGAACAATAGGCTGGCCCTGAGCAGAGGGGAAACAATGCCGATTGCTGCCCGGCTGGGTGTCGGCAGCGTTGGTTACCGGGGGCTGACAAGAGAGGTCTTCGAGATTACTCTTGGGTCTGTGGAGGCACCTCGCATCGAGAGCTAGGGCAAATTTTGTAGGGCACGGTGTGCATAGTCCAGATCAAGCAGTTCCTGGCTGGAAGCCGCCTGAAAAAAATATCCCTTGGCTTGTATACCTCCTTCCTCGCTCCCTGCTTGCCACCGCCCTCTCTCCTCTGTGTACAGCCGGTGATGTCAAGCAAGAGAGCAAGGGAGCTGCAAGGGAGAGAAGGCAGAGCTCTCTCCCTTGACTCCTGCTGTGAGGCCACACAGATCAGTCCCTGAGATACCTACTGCCTCCACCCCGCAGCAGAAACCCGGAGAAGACTGCCGGTTAGTGCACTGCTAGAACACATGGTAGTGCCTGTGGCTCCCTGGGGTCAGTGCGTTGCAGGCAGAGCTTTGTCGGGCCCTGTGAGAAGAAAGTGTGCTCAGATCTGCCCTCTAAAAGCTTGACAGTCCTCCACCACCTCCCCAGCAGCAGTGCGCTCGCAGCCCCGGCAGCGGCGGCCGAGCGGTTCTGGAGTGGGATCCAGAGCTGCAGGCTGTCGGTCCTGCCGGTGCTGCTCCCCAGGGCTGCTGTGACATGCAGGCTGTGGCCACTGCTGCCTGTCCTTCCCCAGCTGCGGGCTGGCGGTGGGGCCAGGCAACGCGGTGTGCTCAGCAGGATGTTACAGTGGCAATGCTGTCACTGCTGCTGGTTGTCACAGGGAATGGTGAACGCATGTGCTGCTTCTTGTGCTTTCCTTACTTGGGCATTGGGATGCCTGCAGATGCACACCCTCTGATATCCAGCTGGACTTGCTGGAGTAACTCCCCCAGTCTGCAGCAAGAGCTCACAATTCCTTTGGCTGCCTGTAAATCACCAGCCTGAAATCACATCTTAATACCATCTTCTTTCCAGTCAGCCTAGCAGTGAAATGCACATGTTGCTGAGAAACTGAACTCCCGGCATGAACAATATTTGCTGACCATCACCAGTTGGTGCCCCTCATGCAGTAGCTGTGCCCCCAGTGGGGCTCAGGGCGTCTGCCTGCAGCCTCTGCAGGGAGTCTCCTGGCATGATTGCAGCTCTTGGACTCTATTGACACATCTTTGGGGGCAAAAGTGGATGCAGCTGCCCTGGCTCTAAGCTGTGCTCCCACATCCCTTTGAGTTGCAGGCATGCTCCCCTCACCCTGTGAGGGTGGCTTGTCTGTCTGAAAGCATCAATCCCGAGTCACTGAAGCTAAAAGAGGTGCAAGGATTTAATACGTGGAGGAAAAAAACATCCACTTGGAGAGTTAAATGCTTTTCTTTGACTGCAGGGTAAGCAGGATCACACAGAGCTTGAAGACTTGAAGCATATGACATGAAATGGGAGATCACCAGTGGATTGCTGTCTCTGGGGTGGCTGCTGTTACAAACTATTTGTTGGGACTCACTATGTCATGTTGGGTCAAGGCAGTTTATTTTTCTAGTGCTTTTATTCATTCTGTTTCTTTGGCTGTTGTTTTGAAAGTAATTGTAAAAGTGGTTTAATGCCTCTGGATTTTGTAAAATAGTATTCATGTGCACAGATGAAGTAGTGCATAAAAAAGGAAAGCTAGATGTTTCTTTTAGTTGTAAGGATGACTTCATTTCTGGGGTGAACTGGATGATTGTATGATGGTTAGTTACAAAAAGCATAGAAACTGGTATGGGACAGTGGGCAAGACAATCACATCTTGCTCTTCTCCACCTTTTCAGCACCATTCCCTTCATGACAAAATGAAAGGGAATATTTTTTTCTCTTCACAATAATATGAAATAATTTTCCAGAAACCATCCTGGCCCAGATCGCCTTAAGCAGAGTTATAAAACTGCATCTGGTTCAACACACAATTCACAAGAGAGGACAGCCAAGCTGTACCCTGACAGCTGGCTGACATGCCCTTCCTGTGGGGTCCTGCTGAATGCAAACCCAAAGCCATGGCCAGCCCTATTTACACAACCCCCCCTTCTTGGCCATGCTCAGAAATGTGACTTGTGCAGTTTGCAGCTAATGCTTCTCTCTGCTGTTATGATCTGACTCCTGACTAAGGTGGAGGAGGCAGAGGGAGGCAGGGCCTGGTTACCTCTGCGGGTGGACAGCACAGCAGCATTTCCCAGATGTTGATGATATTTTTACTCCTATTTAATTACTTGCCTCAGTTAATGAAGTTTATGTCATCTTCTTCCAAAGCTGTTTCAGAGAGTGTCTGAGGAGGGGGGTGGTGGGGGGCACCTCCATTAATCAGCAGTGCAGGAGGGAAAGTCCTTTGCTGCCAGTGTCACACCTGAGGTGCGTCAGCAGCACCCTGCATTGCAAGGGCAAAATAACACCTTCCTTCCACCTTCTGTTTCATTGCTTTCTAACTCAAAACACAAGTGAAAGAGCAAGGGTGTCAGACTGAAGAGAAACAAAGCTGCGGTAACATACACCAGAGTGCCAGGTGGGTCAGTGAAACAAGTTTGGAAACTGAGGGTTCAGTATGAACGCAGTACATTAGAATATAGAAGAAAATATTTTGTATCCATAGGAGAAGAGTTGACACATTATTTAAGGGAAAAAAAATCAAGATAAGCCGAACCTAAATGTACTTCTGGAGCCATGAAAATTCAAAAAGGAGAGCAGTGGTGCATTAGCCTGGAGATCAGTCGTGTATGTGAACCTGCAGCTGCAGAGAAGACACAAGCAGAGCACACAGCTACCTGCAACACTGCAGGGCTGTAAAGCTTCTCATCCCCACGTCCCCATTCCTCCTGCCCGTGCTGGCTCACAGGTGTCTTCACACTGCCTGAGCCTGAGCTATCCTGCTTGTCTGCAGCGAGGGGCCCTGCAGATCTGAGTGTAAGCCTTTACCTTTCATCTGCCCGCTGGAGCTGGGAGGAAAGCATGGAAATGAGAATCTTCCAGCATGGTTAGGGGTTACTCTGGGAGCTGGGCTGGTGGTTCCCATCCAGCTGACAGTCTTCTGCAGTGGTGAGTGTGTCAGCATTGCCTCCTAAGCCTTTACACATAACTTAAACTTACAGTGTGAGGGTTCTGCCTTGCTTTCAGTGGGATTTTGCAGCCATTGTTGTCCCACCTAAGAGAACTCAGTTCCTTCTTTTCCCCCTTTTGGGACATTTGGAGCATGGCCCATTCCACTTTTCCAGAAGGTGCTTCCTCAGGAATGAAGCTGACAGTTTTTCAATGGCTCCTTACAGCCTGCAGATAACATAGGTTTGCACCCTGTTGTTCTTTGAGAGCAGGGCCCCTCAAAGAGCAGGCTGAACTCTGTATCAAGGAGTCAAAGGGTTAAAATAATATTACCCGTGTCACTGCTGACTAAGGTCCTGGGCTTAACAAAACCCCAAATTGTTCCTGTTCCACTGATGTAATTAATTACCCTGAATTTTACCTTTTTTTATTATTTTAGCACTCCTGTGTCAAAGTCACAGCTTCAACATGTATTCTTTAGTTGTTCTCTCAAAACCTGGCAGAAATACGAGTTGGATGATAAACCAATTCTGATCTTGTCTGTATTTGACATCATTCACCCGGTGAGCAGGTTTTCTGCTGATCAGAGTGCTGAGGTGGATTCTGTCCCCTCTCCAGGTGTCTCTAGCTCATTCCCTCCTGTCTAGCCATGTAACTGGGATGTGCTGGGAAATAGCAGTGGTCCCAAAGGGGAAAAAAAACAGGAGAAATGACTTGAAAAATCACTGTGAGTATGGTGAGGCACTGGACCAGGCTGTCCTGAGAAGCTGTTGATGTGCCATCCTTGAAGGTGTTCAAGGCAAAGCTGGATGGGGCCCTGAGCATCCTGGTTTAGCAGAAGGTGTCCCTGCCCTTGGATGGGGGTTTGGAACTAGATGGTCTTTAAAGTCCCTTCCAACCCAAACCATTCTGATTCTATGATTCTCTGACTTATGGCCATGTGGTGTGATCCTTCAGCTAATACAGACCTGCATTAATCAGTGTCTTTTTTATCCAATTCCAATCCAGTGTAACTTATCAGAACAAGGCTCTCTCCTCCTGGTGAAGCATTTAATTTATAAGCAGTTATTTCTTAGCTTTTTAAAAATAGTGTTACAGCTGGGGCATCCCAGTTTTAGGGTCCTAGTGCTGAAGTGGTTTCATTGATACCAATAGACCATTGACATAAAGGAGGACAGAGAGTATTTTACATGTATTATGTTCTCTCTGGCAAAGAGCAATGGAAAACTGGAAAAACAAAACCACAGACTATAGAGCAGAATGAATAAAAACAAAAAAAAAATAACTAGGTCCTTTATTTTAGGAAACTCTCCAACAACCTCTAGTATGCATTACTGAGATATCAATTTTCTGCCTTGCAGAAAGAACTATAAAATATTATATCCTAGCCCCGCACACTTTAAAGTTCCTTGTCCTTTATTACAGCCACTGGTTTATTAAAACTGGAAATGGACCTAGACTAAACCTCTGCCCAACTATGTCTGAATGGCTGCATCCAAACCCTGCACCTTTTGAAAACTGGTCTCTAATGTTTAAAACAAACCCAAGCCCAATACAACAGCAAACAGCTTCTCATTTCTCCTGCCTTAGATTCCTCCCTGAACAAAAATCCCTGCACCTCGACATACAAAGATGTTAGGTTCATGGGGTAACTCCTTACCCACTACTGTTAAAGGCAAAATGCCCAGTGTGGTTAGCAGTGTCTCAGGATTAAAACTCAATGCCACCTGAAACTCTTCCCAAGCATTTATGATCAATATTGAGTTTGAAAGAATATATGTATTTATTTTAGGTCTACTGATGTGATTTGTTGTGTTTGTAAGACTGACTGGCAGCAAAGTCTATTAATTTCCTATCACTTTTTTGCACATTGCTATTCTCCTGTCCTTATAGTTTATGGTCTCTATTAAGGAATGTTGTCCTCTGGATCATTTTTATTGGCTTTGCTTTTTAAAAATCTGTATTCATGCTTAATATAGCAGTTTTTCTGGTAACAAAATTCATAGATTAAAAAAAAACAAAGCAGTCCCTCTTTCCCTTGGACAGATTTGAAATGCAATTACTTTTATAAGCTATAAATAAAGGCCTAGTAGTTGATGTTTAGTGGGAAACTCTCCCAGTGTATTTCAGCCTCCTCTGATAAGAAAACTGCTGACTTGGTATTTTGGGGAGCTGTTCCTTGTGCTTTGTGTTCCTGCTGTAGCTGCCAGGGGTTAGCCAAGCTCCAGACTGCAACGTGGCCAAACCAGGAGCTGCCTGTGCTGCTGGGCTGCCTTCTAAGGGTAACACCATACTGCTGGCTGCTGGGTTCTGCCCATGAGCTGCTGGGTCAGGCAAGCTTGGGCCATCGTCCCTTGGATCCTGCTCTTGGTGGCATCTCCACCAAGACCTGGGAAGGGGCCTGTGACAGCCTTAACTGCACCTGGGCACAGCTCACACCCTCACCATTAGGTCATCCAGGACTGCATGTAATGATGGCTGGCTTTTATGTTTACAGCCCCTGTAGAGGGTTTGTTCAGAGGAGGTAATGCAGCTCCACTCTGTTATATATTGTCATCTTGTCCCATGGGAAGACGCTGGGATGAGGGCTAGGCTTTCAGGACACAGCCCCTGGGTGAGCAGGGACTGGCCAGCTCTTCCTGCAGATACCCTGCTGCTGGCTTTGTCTCCAGGCTGATGCAGGGGTGTTTTGAGGAGAGACAGGAGTCTTTAGTGATAAATTAATGGGGAGAGAGAGGATTCTCCAGTAATAAATGAATAGGATAGAAATCTCTACTGGTAAAGTTGCATCAACTAAAAGCAGCCAATGACAGATATGTCTGAATTCCTGCATGAGTTTTGTAAAGCAAAGTGAAGGGTTTGAAGTGATTGAAATGGCACCTATAAGCCTTGATTTGAAATACCAGTGTTTTCTCTTGACCTCATTTGGTGAGATCCTTTTGTACCAAAGACCAAAGAGCATTCCTGGACCCAAAGTTTTCCTGAAGGGTTTGTAATTTGGCAAAGGTGCCTCTAAATGACCTGGCAGAAGCACTGGCTTTTGAGCAAAATGTGCTGTGTTATTGGGGTTCCCTGCCAGGTTGTGCTAGGTATTTCTATTTTTCTTTTTCTTTCTCCACAGTCTGCTCCATCAGAGGAGCAGCCAAGGATAGTTCAGCAGGGAAGTAAAGTAATCCTTGTCAGATAAAAAAGAGCTGTGAAAGCGCTCTGAATCTAGTGGGTGAGGGCCCAGTGAAAGAGATGAAGATTCAACTCAGAGTTTGTTTCAGTAACTAAAAAGAAATATTAAGAAATCTAGTATTTAAAATGGAATTAATTTTCACTTTGGATTGTGGTCAGATTGGAATCAAGTCTAATTCCTTCAAGCTATGCTTTCCCTCAAACACCATTAGTCTTTAGAAGCTTTCCCAGGGGAAGCCAGTTCATTTGTCTCAGAGCACATCGCGTTGCTGGACTTTGTCTCAGTGGAGAGGGAAGGCTGGGCTGTAACTGCAGTCTCTCCTAATGAGCTCATTCTTGTCACACATCCAGGACTAGATGGGCTTGTCTGCCCCTCACACCCACCCAAAATATAGCTGTGTCCCAGGGAAATGACCTCCACCCTGGGCCCCTCAAGGCCTGGGCGATGCTGAGGTATGCACGGGCTGATGCATCCCTGCCCCGGGACTGCCGGACCTACAGGGCTTGTGGAGTCAGAGGCATTTTACAAGGATTACGACATCTTAACCAATTCCCAATCAGTTCTTTTCATCAATACCAACATAAAACCACTGCTGGTAAAACATATGGACAGAATGATGATAAACAGGTAATGATGATGGCAGGAAAATCCGGGACAATAATGAGAGTGACCTGATGTTTTTACACAGCCAGCTGCAAAGCTGTACTTCTGCAAGCAAGGAGGCAGCATGTTTAGAGTGAGCATAGCATCCTAAAATCTGCTCATCCAAAGGAGTTAAGGGCTGTTGTGGAGTCAAAACCCAGCACAAGCTTCCATTATGGTGCTGTGGCAAAAGGTCCACTGGAATTCCTGGGAATAGGAAACAGAAAGAGGGAAAGTTTAAACAGGAGAGACAAACAAAGGTATGCCCTTTGTGGTTCAGGGACTGCTTTCAAGAGTTGTTGAAAAATTAGGCAATTGACAGAAAAGAGCAACAGAAATTATTTGGAGTAAAAGAAAATGACTTAAAGAGACTCTGTGGCTTAAAGGAAAATAAAATGGGAGGGAGGGAAAGAAATATCTGAGTGACATCATATAGGTGGAATGTGGGAAAAATTACCAGGTACTTAATTTACTGTATGAAAGCACACACCTGGAATCTGAGGTGTGCAAATTAATATAGGAAATGAGGGTAGGTTCCTCTCTTTGAAGATGTGCTGGAAGAGTTATTATGCTAAATAATATTAGAGTCACTGGCTGAAATATAATGACTTCCATCATATAAGCTGTCACAATAGATGCTTTAACACTCCATTGTGGCCCCTGAATGCATTTAAACCCCCCTTTCCTGAATCTTGGCTTCCCAGCACTCCTTATCATTTCTTTCTACTCTTGTTCTCAGTCTGTTCTTGGAGGAGTTTCTCCCTCTCTGTCTCTCTCTTTCTCTCCACTTGTGTTTTTATTATACCACTGCAGACAAAAACTGGCAGTTTGAAAGGTCCTGAAGGGAGTTAGTCTCCCAGTTTCATCTGAATTCAAAGGGAAATGGGTGCCAAACACAGACCTTGTGAAAGCCTTTACCAAGAGCCCTGAAATTTGGTATAGCTTTGAAAACCTCACAAAAAGCAAGCTTGCTGATAGTGGGCTGTCTTGAGTTTTATTCCTTCATCTTAAGCATTTTTTTTCTGGTGGGGGTTCTATAAATATACACACTGATGACTAGAAATAAGAAAGTGCATGTCTGGCTGTCACACACCAATTTTCTGCAAGGAAAATCACTACAGTTTTTTAACTGGCTCTTTATCTCCAAGCAGCAAGTATCCAGACAGTTGTCTCCAACTGTTGTTATTAAATTCAGCAGGAAATCCATCCTGTCCAAAAGAATTATTAGTTTCCATTGCTCCTGGAAATGTCCAGAGATGTTAATTTGTGTGTGTTTGTGTTGCCCAAGTAGCCGACCAGTGAGCAGGGCCCTGGTTTGAGCTCAGGGAGTTGGGTGGCAGCTGTAAAACTGAAGTCAACATCTGAGCCAGGGGATTATTTATGAAGGCAAAACACCCCAAAACACCCCAATTCCTCCAGCTAAAAATATGTTTCACATCCGAGGGTGGTATTTGAAATTAGTAGTTTAACATGTCAAAGAGGTGTCCAGATGCCATTAGCAGCACTTTTTGCCATGAAGAAGTTGGTATTTGTCAGCTGTTTCTGCCCAGAGTTGTGTGTTATTCCACAGTTTCCCTTTTTACATACAAGAGGAAATAACTGTGGTGGCAATCTGGTCTTTGTCAAAGCTGTAGGTACTCAACCACAGAGCACTCCATATTCATGCCATGAGGCCCATTGGGAAATCATCTACCAAAGGAAGAGCCAAGCAAAAGCAGAATGGGAGAGGATTTTTCCTTGGCCGGGTGCCTAGAGCAGAGTCCTTCTCTTGCCAGTGTCACCTCAGTGCCAGCAAAGAGGGACCTGGGACCTGACCCCTCGCTGTGTGGGGTCCTGGGCTGCAGAGACCCAGCAGTCCCCTGCAAGGGTGCTGGGGAAGCGCTGCTGTGCTTCCAGCCACCCTTGTTGCTGCTTCACGGTGAAGGTGACCAGAGACAAGGCAGCCATCAGAGGTAAATCCTGCTGCTCTGCCAGTCTGCAGCATACAGGTTTCCCTCTCCTCCTTTCTACAGCACAGGGGACCTTGAAGATACACCCTGAGTTCCCTACTGGACCCCTTTCCTTGGCCAGCAGACAGCTGATGGGATGGAGGAACAGGCATGTTCAGCCTTGGCGGGACCTCATGGTGCAGTGTTACCCCTCAGGTTCTGTCAGCCTTACCAAAATGATGGATGTTATCCTGGCATAAGCCAGGCAGCCTGTCAGTGTATTTGCAGTACTCAACCACCAGCCCCTGTTTGTTTTTCAGAAAAAAAAAACCTCTAAGCTCTAATGTGTTGAGAAAAGTCCAGATTTATCTTTAAAACTTTGGTTCAGCTTGAAAATCATTGTTTTTCTGGCAAACTAAATACATGAATGTTTTCAAGGGGCTCCTGCATGAGGTCTTCATTTAGCTCTCAGTAACACCACAGCCATGTATAGCCATCTGGCAAAAGTCTTCTGGAGAAATATGACAGACAGCCCAGAGAAAGCCTTCAGAAATAACCATGCAGCACTGACATAGTTCAGATGTTTGATTTTACCAAAGATCCTTCTGGACATATATAAAATAGGCCTCAGTGAACACACCCCCCCCTCAGAGGCTCACTGCCAGCACGGCAGCGAATAACAGCTGCAGTTGTGGTGCAGGATGTCCCATGATACCAAGGGGGGGTGGAAAGGCTGGAAATGCAGCTGGCAGGGAGCGCTGCAACCCCCCAGCACCAGCACAAGCTGCTGACACAGTCCTGGGGCCTTGTGAGAATCATGCTGGGTGCATGACAGTGAGTTTTGTCTCAGCCAACAGGTGAATCCCTGGGCTGGCTTTGGTGGCAGCAGGTAGAGTTTCTCAGGAGTTGTCAACATTTGCTGTGTCCTTTCCATCTTGTCCTGAGTGCCTGACAGCATCCCCAAGGAGCAGTCACCTGGCTGGGCTCACTTGAAGTCGGTGAAATCTGTGCAACTCCTTTGCCAGCATAGGACAGGTTTGCAGGACAAAAATAGGGGCTGTATCAGCCCTTCTATCAGTTGATAGCCAACAAGCTGATGTGCTGAGGTTTCAGCTGCATTGAAACTGACCATCTCATTAAGTTTTAAGGAACAATTTCAAATACATATGTAATTTTAAAAGGATTAGGGGTTGTTATGCTGCAGTTGGCCCCCTGTTTACTTTCTAATAACTACATAAATGTATGACAAACCCCAAAACTGGATTTTGTCTCTTGTGCTTTACTTTCTCTCTGCCTCCAAGCAGGCATCTTGGCTACCAGGAATTTTGCACACAGCCAGTCATTGTGGCCTGCACTTAGGTCACCCATGGCTAGTTGGGAATCCCCAAGTTTCTAGTCAGCTTTTTACCTTCTCTGTGTAGTTTTCATTCATAAAGTTTTCAATGGCTTTATAGGTTCCATTTATAGAATATTACTTGCAAACTCATGAACTTTGGTACATTTGGAAATTCTCATGGAGAAATAAGAAAAAGGAGTGTGTTGTCCAGCTGTCTCTGGGGCAGCATGCCCTTCCCACCTTCTCTAGCTCTGGGAACTTCACGCCACATGCATTCTTCATCAGGGGATTTTTGTTAGTTTGGCAATTAGTAACAAAAGTAAAACACAGCCATTCAAAGAAACATTACTAGAACCACTAATACAGACTAAAAGCACTTTTCCAGTGATGAGTTCAAGATGGATAAAAACCTTTATATGTCACAGGGTTCCAAACAAGGAAGAATTTGAGGAGTCAACCCTTAACATTTCCTATCTATCAAGTGTTGTGTTTTATTATCTAGTTGCTTACTGCTGTCAACTCTTGATTATCTGGTGTAGCAAAGGATTGGGATGACCAAGACAAAGTAAAAACAAAGACCATACAAAGCATATGGCAATTAAATGTCTGGAAAAAAAGCCAAGAGCAGTGTGGAAGTCTGAGTAGCGCTGACCTGGGCAAGGGTTGATGTGGAGAACCATGTGATGGAAAAAGGGTGCAGCTGATCCAAGCCCTTTTGTAACTCACTTTGGGTTCCCTGTGTTCCCAGAATGATTAATGCCCAGCTTTGTTAACCTGCCTGTGAGTGGTTGAGGACTGTTTTATTTATTTTTCCTTCGTGGCCACATCACTCCAATAAAGTGCTTTACCCTCAGTGTGTTCCTGGTGAATGTTTAAAGCAAGGTCAGCACAGGGGAATGGCGAGCAGTTCACGCTGTCAGCCACCCCCGCAGGTCCTTGCCAACCCTGCTAGGAGGCGTTGGCCATCCTGGCCTGTGGTGATGCCCTCCCAGCCCTGGTCCTGGGTAGGCAGTGCAGGCTGGCTTTCCACAGCAAACCTGCTGCAAATGGAGTTCAATACAGGTGTATGCAGGGAGGCGATTCAGGAATAGTTCCCAGATGTTGTAAAATGTCTCCAGCTCCGAGCCAAGATGCTGGGGGTTTTCAAAACAGCTTACCACTGGCTGGAAAATGTTTATAGGGGGAACCAAAAGGCCAGAACATTCATTCAGGTTTGATTGCTCAGTATAAGACTGAATCCCTTCCTTGGGCTTGGGCTATTTGGGCAGATAGGCTGCAAGGAAGATGTGCAAAGCTTTATCAGGCAGCTCATTCAGGAGAGCTTATGACTTTCACAGAACTACTTTCTGACCGGCTTTTTTCCAAAGTAACCATCCTTGCTCTCTCCCTCTGGCACTGTGACCCTGGAACAAGCGTATCACAATTTTGGCATGTGCGGGACATGCTACCACAGTACAGCAATATTATATGGCAAGCACAACATATGTTTTGGAAGAGAGTTCAGTTTATTTTAGCTGCTCCAAATTTACTTGACCTGTTTAATCCAGCTTTCACACTACATCATTTCAATGACTGGGACTGCTTTTAGGTCGTGCCCCACAGAACATATGCAGCCAGCTGGCCTTTCATCTGTATGCATAATTGTCCAAAATTATTTCCATGTGATTAATATAAACCCCCAACATCCATGATAGGCCAGGCCACTCCATCATCCAAGTTATGTTTGGCAGGTGCAGGGTCTATCCCACTGAGAAAGGAATAGTGTGAACACAGCATGCTGGGGAGTCCAGACTGCTTCCTAGCTGGGCATTATCTGCTTGCTCCCTCTCTAGGCTGGGTGTGAGTTAATACTGACTCAGGCACCTACAGGACACCAGTGAGGGGCAAAGCTCAGGGCACAGACAGCCCCATCCTGCTCTGGATGCTGAGCTGTGGCGTTGCTTGGCTCTTTGTTGCCCTGCAAATGGAAACAGCAGCTCGGGTAGTTCTGGTGTGGGAGCTGCTGCCATCACCAGTGATTCTCAGACGTGCCTCTTCTTTTGGGACCTCCCCTCTGAACCCACAGCAGAGCGCTGCAGCTGCAAGAGCTGCGGTGGTCCTGAGGCTGAGGTGAAGGTGCAGGGCCAGGTGAGTCCCAGCACTGCTGCAGGTGGTCTCTGGCACATGCTGCGCTGGGGAATGGGACAGCAGAGAGTGCCCTGCTCGTGGATCACACCAGAAGCACCACAGGTGTTGTCAAGGGATGAACAGCCACAGTGGCTACACCCTCACCCTGCTCCCCAATGCTCCTGTGCTGCAGCTGTAGATGTGTCCTCTGTCTTGCAGGGACTTTAGTGTAGTACCCTGAATGGGGCCTATGCCCCATACAAAATGAGGCGATTGCTGTAGCATCATTTCTTTACAAGAGAGCTGCTCTTTCCCCTCTTCTACCCTCTGTTTTTTCCTGTCAACAGCAACAACCCTCACCCCTGCCTGGCAGCCACTCCCTCACCAGCCAACTGAATCATCCTGGAGACAGGAGGCTTTTTTGGGCGCTAAAACTTTACAAGGCAAAGACTTACAGAATACACCCATATGCCCTGCCTGGAAACTGGCTCCCACCTCTGCGGAAAAAGCCAGACAGTCTCAATTAGGCATTCGTGGAAAGTGGGGACAAGCTGGGGCTGGAGCCAGAAGCTGTAAAATTTTCCACGTTTGCCAGCACCGATCCTGCAGACCCGTCTGCTCATTCCATCTCGGCCTCCTTCTCGCTAGGCAACAAAATGTGCTGAAAGGAGAAATCAGGAAGATCGTTTTCATACCCAGCATTCTCTGGTTGGGATGATTTTTGCTGTGCTGCAAAACCATTGCACTGTGTAACTTGTCTTCCCTAAAGCTGAGGGGAGCCAAGTGCTCCCCCAGCAGTGTGTTCTCCACCCCAAGGAGCTGTGCAATGGCTCCACCAAAACAAGAAAAGAGGCTCCAACCAGGCCATTCATGGGCCAGAAAAATCAGATTCATCCCTGATGGGAAATCCTCCTGGAGCTCTTTCAGTGAGGTTTGACAGAAGGAGCTTTGGGAAGAAGAAAAGGCCAGGACTATTTGGCTGTAACCCAGCTGCAATTGGCCACACCTGGGACTAGTAGAGCAAGCACGACCTCCGCTCACAGCCCTTAGAAAGCAGTGCTGTCTGCTTCATCTTTTTTTGAGAGACTTTTTTGGTTCTCTGCTAAGCCAGTGACTGGGACTGTGTGAGAAAGACCAGAAATCGCAATTGTGGCTGGATTACAGAGATCTTGATTTGCTTCCTGTGAGGTTGGGGAGGTGGCTGTGGTCACTTACCTGTCTCCTTCTGCAGAACAAAGGAGTTTCTTAAGAGTATGACTGGCAGTGGAGAGCACCAGCGTGTTTGCCTGTGCTGCAGGTGGTGTGGGGCAAGGGCTGGAATGTGTGCCTCAACACAATTAAGGATGTTTGGAGGGGACAGCATGTTAGTGTAATTCCAAATATGTTTTTGAAAAACCAGGGATGGGGATGATGCAAAGCATGTAATACAACTTCAGGCTATAAAAACAAGCAACGACTTTAAGATACAGGCAGTGGGGAGGAGTTGAGAGAAGCAAGAGAAAGTGGGGAGGTATGAGGCATAGGGGACTTGAAATTTACCAGTTATTTACCAGTTCCAGTTATTTTTGGCACAATCACTCACAACCTATATCTATAGGTGAAGGACCCTCTGATGAAGTTCACCAGTTTTATAATCTAAACATACACATCTCACACCAATCACTGAACAGACTTTACCCAGCTGAGTTTTTTAGGAAATTTGGGGGTTTTTTTGTTTGTTTGCTTGCTTGTTCTGGGTAACAGAACACAGCATTGGAGGGAATTAGTAGCAGATTTCTGTTTCTTTTCCTTTTCCTTTTTCTTTCTTTCTTAGGTGTCCCCAGAGGAGATTGGTTACATGCTGGAGACTAGACAGTATCTGTGCTAAGGAAAAAAAAAGTGCCTTTTTTAACTCTTAAGAAAACCAGAATATGTGCAGGGTGAAAGTGAGGCTTATATGCCCATTACTACCTGCTTTATTGTCTATCTTTACAAAAAGAACCCAGCTGACAAATTTCTCCTACTTATCATATTTAGAAAGCTGTTTGAAATCAGCCAGATTTACTGGTAAGATGTTGAAGGGAAGATCATGTTTATGAAGTGCATTAAATTCTTATTAAAACAAAATCTGAGATTTACTTCACACCTCAGTCCTTGAGAGAGCAAATCACACACACCTCAGGCTGAATTTCCCCTTTGCTGGGACTGTAAAGCCTTATTTGAGACCCTATTGCTTCTCCTGTTGTGCTAAATTCTTGTGAAGAGATGCACGGGGTTCAGTGCAGGAAGGAAATCAGGGGAGAAAAAGGTCACTTTCTTCTCTTGGCTACATTTATTTTACAAAAGCCTCCTGATGTATTTTCTTTGGTCTGAGTATTTCTGTCTGCTTCAGACTGACATTTCCTCCATACATAGAGAGATGGGCAGAGATATTTATGGTAGAAAAGATAAAGCTTTTCTCAATCCAGACATGCACATCTCATGCCTTTCCTGCAGCTCCTGGGTGTGAAGCTGCACCCTTGGAGTAAAAGGTGTGACTTAAAATCAGTAGATGGGGAAACATGGGTGCAGGTTAACCTACCTCCTTGCTAATTCAGGGTGTCCTTGGCTGTGGCTCGGTGCTAGCCAGAAGGGCTGAGCACAGCATGGCTGGAACCGCTGTGGGAGACCAGCACAGCCTGGCTGCCTCCCATGGTGACATGGTGCATGGCTCAGCCAGAGCCTCTAACCTCATTGTTATGAGCTCCATTTACTGGACCTTTTGGATGCTAAGAGGTGATTAAACACCTCTTAGAATTTTTCCTTGGCGCAGTAAATTCTTTTGTGACCCCAGAAAACCATATGGTAAGGCTAATCGAGGGCTAAACCCTGTCCTTGCCACTTGGAGAGCAACAGTGGTGCTGTGGCCCAGCAAACAGGAGTGCAGAGTATAGATGCATTTAAAATAGCTTTAAACACAGCTAATTAGGAATAGCTTTTTTTAAAATGCTGTACGCAAGGGATTTAAAAAAAAAATTAAACCCAAACAAAAAAAAATTGCTGCAGTAGTGCAATATTCTGTTGGAGACTACAAATTATGGTAGTTTTCAATTAGTTTCCTGCCAATTAGCCCAACTAAGCGGGAGCAGAGGTGAGCTGCAAGGTCTTCTTTCAGAGCATGAATGCTGAAGATCTGAAGGGTATTTCCCTGGGCATGCCTGTTTGAGTCCTTCCCAGCAGCTATCAGGTGCCTGTTGGGTGCCACGTAATTCCTTACATATGGGGTTGAAGTATGTTTACATTCACATATTGCAGCTCCCAATATCACACAAAAAAATAATCCTTGGGCCAGACAACAATCAGACTAGCACTTACACAGATATTCTCTTTCCTACAGCAGTTTAGTGAGGGAAAAGATATGAACCACAGGCAGTTAACCTTCTGTTGGCGTCACCTCTTGCTGCTGGTGGCTTCTGTGCTTCGGGACTTCCTGAGCAGGGTCACAGCTTTGTGGTTAATAACCCTTGCAGAGTTTAATATTTTTTTATGTGGTTTAGTAGTTGGTTTTGATCTCATTTATTCTTTTGACAGCTAGAATACACCATGACTATGCATTTCAGTCTGCTGTGTGAATTTTTTGTTTTAATTTAAATTAATTTAATTTACCTCAGATGTTGTATCCGAAATTCCTTTTTCCTAGGAGAGTTGTAGAAGCAATTAATATTTCTTCCCTTATTTGTGTCATTTATTATATTGTGGGATACTAACACATCTGCCCTTAATGATCTCTTCTCCAGAAGATGGTGGCCCAGTGCACAGTAGCCTTTCGCAAGGAAATAATTTCTTTCATTTCATCATTCCTGAATTTTTTTATTTCAGTTTTGTCCTTCTAAAGTGATAAGAATTATATAATGATGTTTTCTCTTTGTTTTCTTGTTCCTACTTCCAAATCCTCTGTTTGTCTCTTTTTTAAAACTATTATGACTTTGAGTTGAACAATCTTTGGAGAGCACAATGGACTTATTCCTGACTATTACCAGCTAATTTAAAATCTGTTATTCAATATGCACCATTTGGGGTGTCTTTCACTGAGTATCAGGGACTCAGCTGCTACTTGTGTCTGGTTTTGCTTTTGCTACTCTGAATCAATATATTACTGTTTACCTCCCAACTTAACAAACCTAGTTTCATTCCTTCAAATCCTGGAACATGTTGGTGAGAGTAGTTGTCTTTATTTAACTCAGGCACTTTTGCTTCCATTTAATTAAAAAAATTCTAAAACTTGTAGCCAGGTATCCAAAGAAGTAACACACCTCAGTAGCTGGGCAAGGTATTAGTCGCTGTGTGTAATTGCTTTGTATTCACAAATTGTCCAAGACTTTCAGAGGGGTTAGGAGGGCAAGTTGGAAAGCAATTTTAATTTATTGATTTCAACATGTTCTAGTCAAGATTCTGTGTAGTGGAGTTTACTTGTGTATATCCCTTAGTGAAATTTCTGCAGCTGCAGAAGCGTTGACTGTGTGGATATTTCAATTCCTGTGAACATTAAAATGAGAGTTGTCTCTCCTGGATGTGAACTGAACTATCCTTCGCCTCCCAGCAGCCTGTGAAGATTCCTTTTGGTGGCACTCATGTCTGTGCTCTTTTTCCTGTAGCACTGTTGGAAAGGGCTCTTGGGTTTGTGCTGCAGCAGGCACAGCCAGGCAGGAAGCCCTTGCACCTGTGGAGGAGCCGGTGCCCACCCTCATTCCCCTCCATCCTTTTCCCACCCCCCACACAGCTGGCCAGCACAGATGGAGCCCTCAACAATCAGGGCTAGTAGCCAATACAAGTGAGGCAGAGGAAAAAGGAGGCCCTTTTCAGGGGCTGTGGGGTTCAGCTCTCTGAATTTTGACCAAAGAGTACTCAGCAGAGGTATTTTTTTTTTCCTGTGCTACTGGTATTTGTCTATTTATCACTGTTTCATTTGCAAGCAGGGAGTTTTGAGGTCTTGCTTCCTATTACTTCTGCAGTGTTTTCCTGTATTATTCCTTCAAGTTTTGCTGGGTGAAATCAAGGGGGGTATGTCTGGCTCCTTGGAAATCCTTTGAGTTGTACCTCCTTTTGTTGCAAAACTCTAAGGAAGCTTAATGAAGAGCTGGCTAGCATTAGATTTCCCATACCTGCTGCTTTGATGTGTTCAGAAATTGTCTAAGAGAAAGCTTTCTTATGGTGTTCTGGCATTCTCTTCTCTGGCCTCAGCTGGTGAACAGGAAACTAGAGTGGCGACTAGAAGAGTCTAGACCTAGACACTAGAAGTGTCTTTGGTCTACACCCTACTTCCCTTAAAACGTACCTAAAGCATTTGGCTATGATTTGCTTTCTTTGCAGGGATGGATTTTGGTTGGGTAAACTGGGCATGTAAGGTCCCTTTTTACCTCTTACAAAAAAAAAAAAAAAAAAAGGCATGGCATAGAAATAAAACTTTCAAAGAATGCCCAGGGTGACTGCTGCTCCTGGTCTCATCACTGGCCCTGGAGCCAAGTGCCTGTGCAATGTTGTACCCAGGGATGACCAGTTTTCTGTGTTTGGTTATCTGAAATGTGTTTGAGATACAGATCCTGAGGAAGAACAATTGCATTACTTTCAGTAAAACAAAGGTGCTTGATGAGTGGGAGTGCTGGTTGTCCCCACACAGGGGTTGACAAATTATGTGGTTCTCTAAGTACAGAAGGTCTACACTAGAGAAAAGCAAACCTAAATGTTGCATTCTATTTTTCAGGATCACAAACTACATATACTGATCAAGAGTAAGAATTTTATATGTTCCAGGTAAGAGATTTCTTTTGTTCTTAGTGGAAAGTCTGGGCTGTCAGCATTCAGCCCTTGGTGTTTTGGTTCCTTTTTCCTTGCCAACATCTTTTGTGTACATATTTTTGCAAAGGGGTATGGAGACAGGAGCAGCCTTTTAAACATTTGACTGTGTTATACAACAATGAATATTGCCCTTCCTAGCTGGGATTTTAGGTCTAGTCTGAAGGCCTGCTATACAGTGGGATGATCCGAGGAGAAGCTTTTTGTGTGATTTGACTAACATGAGGAGTAGGAGCCTTGGTGTGCTGTTTAAATGGGTTTTAATTTAAGAATAATGAAACAGCTTTTTATTTCAAAGTATCAGTGTTATATGAAATCCCTGTGAATGAAAGCACTATTATTTTCCTGTAGTGGGAATTATTTGGCCCTTCTATTGCAAGCAGGTTGGTGCGTTGTCTCTTGCCCTCATTCACACAGAGTAGGAAGGGGAAATGCTTCGGCAATGAAAATGATGGAAGAGTAGTTTGATTGTTTTTGTTGATGCCACATCATTTGTGTTCATCTACTTTTGTCTTAAATATTAAAAAGTTATTTCTTTGAGGAATCATAGAAAATGTGGTAATAGGGAGCTAAGACTTTGCAGTTCTACTCAGCATGTTTTCTTGTCTGAGTGCTAAATCTGAGGTGTTTGTGGGTTTTTCGGGAAGCCCCAGGTCTTCTGTAAAAAGAAAGATGTATTTCAGTTCTGAGCTTGGCTTTGTGGCTTGTCTTTGCTATGGGAAAGTGCTGTAGCCAAATTTTAAGTGAAGAGCAGTATGTTTTATTTTTCAAACAAAAATTTACCAACAAGTTCTGAATATGTGCTTTCCCTTTCCACGGGGCTCAGCTGGGGATGTCTCTCACCATTTGATGAAATAGTCACTGTTTTCAAGGCTTCAGAACTGTACAATTCCTTGTCAACCTCTTCTTCCACGTATTTGTCTAAAATTGCCTAACAATTGCACAAATGTAGATGTGTTTTTGCTCTCTCTCATGTGGCCTGAATGTGGACTCAAATCCGGAAATCAGACTTGCTATGTGATAGAAAGGGTGTCAATGTGGTGAAGATCTCCAAGTGGCAAATACGCAGTGTGTTTTGTAGGGATGATCAGGCATAAAAAAATGTGTGCTGGTGTGTCTAATAAATATTTTCTGCTTGTTTTAAATGAAGGCAATCTCTTGTGTTAGAGGCAGGATACCTAAAATCCAAAGTTATTGGATTATTTTACCTTAATTTATATTATTTTACTCTTATTTTAACATCCAATCACTACAGTATTGACAGTCTCAGGAGAAAAGTACTTGCCACTGAACTTTGGCTGGGAGTGTGAGAAGAGCATTGCTAGTACACAACAAGCATTTAGTAGGTCTAGTTCTTGCTAAGTTCTTGTGTTTGCAAAGATTGTTGAATGTTATTTTTCACTAAAGCAACTTTCTGGCACATAAACTTTCCTATCCAACCGAAGACTACAAGTATACTTTGATTATAGAAGGTTTTCCTTGAGAAGGAATAGCCAGTTAAAAACAGGAGCTGGAACCCTTAACCCAAGGTGTCCCACTAGCAGTGAAGAGCTGTCACCCTGATGTGACCAGGCTCCTTGCAGCAGAGGGACTCACTGCAGTGCAGAAAGTCTTCCTCCCATGGTCTGGGTCACGGCTGTGGTAGGGCAGGTTTGCTCCTCAGGCACCAGACTGTGCCTGGCCAGGCCATAACCAGGAACACACTGCAGCTGGGAGTAAACTGTCAAAGGAAGGAATGTTCAAGAAAACCACACCACACTCTTGCTGTTTTTTTGCAATACTTTAATACAGCAATAAAATGCTAGAATACTAGAGGAAAGCTGTATACTATCCAGCAAATAAGGCACATGTCGGAATGCCATTTTATGGACAATCCACAACAGAGGTTTTACAGTCTCGGTAGCAACACAGTCACCAGATGAGCAAGCTGTCATCTTGATTGCTGAAACAGAACTGGCACCTCTGAGGTCTTTGTCCATAGGTTTTGTTTGTTTTAGCTGTACAAGTTTATTAACAGTTACAGAAAAAGAAATTACACAATTTGCCAACTGAATCTGACAAGGTCAGTGGGTACAGTTAAACAAATGTAATAATCATTAGGTTAATTTTTTTAAAGCTGAAGAAATTCATAAAATAGTGTTAGTTTTAGCACTATTACACAATGCAGTGAGTGCTGTACTAAATAACCTTTTAAAGGAAACAAGAATCCAGTATAGGGCTGGGCAGACCTCCCATTTTAGCATGGTAAAATATCAAACTAAAAACTCAATCCTTCATAATATAATCAAACTACATGAAATGTAAAGTGTAAAATGCTTTGAATACGTGCACATGCATATTCTATATTGCTATGAGTTCTAATTAAAATAAACGTAAACCCCTACAATAATCTACTTCAATCCTTTTCTCTTACATCCTTTGATTGATATTATTGCTGTAGATGATACTGCATAGCTGAGCTCACAGTCTGCAAAGAGTTGTGAAAGTCAAGTTAAACAGTGTCCCAACCAACTTTCTTCCCCTCTAGTTATGGGGAAGGAAAGAGCCACCATTTGAAACCCACCACTTGTGCTTCGGAGTTTCTGAAAGCTGAGTCTCCACGGTGCTTTCAACACCTTTGTGTCTCTCACAAGGCCATAAAGTGACAGTATACTGTTATTTGCTCCTCACTTGCTACATGTCTAGTGATAGCTTTTCTAGCAGTCGTTCCCCAAATACACATAAATAAACTGTATAAGCATTTTCATATAAGTCTAAGCACTTGAATAATACACTGGTTACTTAATACTGATATTTTCATCCAAGGATAACAAAAACAATATGGCTTAAAGAATTGCAAGGTTTTTTGTCAGAATTATGTACCAACTTTCATATAATATTTTATGTAGACAATATTTCCTTCTTAATGTAGTTCTGTTGCATACTTTATACAGACAAAAGCATTGTAAAAAAAAAAGTAAATTATTTCCATAAATATTTTCTTGAGGATACATCCTTAGTTCTGCAAAATACTGCAAAATACTTAAGAAAACTCTTACCTCTGTTAGTATCCTAGTTGAGAGGAAGGCCCTTCTGAAAGCTTCCCAATTGTAAAAACTTTGCCCAAAAAACAAACAATACTTTTTTAAAGAGGCCCTCAAATATATACAAAAAAGTTACTGCAAAGAGTTTCCAGATAACAATTCAGTATTATAAGAAATATTTGTAACCATTCAAAAATTTTAACATCTAAAAAGGTTTCCAAAATACACACATAGTATTAAAAAAAAAATTGAAAGAAACTCTATGTCAAGTATAACTCAAGATAAATACACATCTGCAAGTAAAACTGTAAAATACTTCATACAGGGGTAAACATTTATATCAATCATCTATAGCTAGTAACTGCACACGATTGTCCCTTTGAAATTCATCCTAGAAACACAATCCATCATCCCTATATCTAAGATCTCAAACAGCCCTCTGAGCACTCGAGCGATATAGCAAACTCAATGGACAGCACTGGTTTTGCAGATAAGAAAGAGATACGGGTGGAAGCCCAGTTGGGAGTGGAGTGATATCTGAAAGAATGATTTTTCTATGGGGATAGTTCAATCACATTTTCAGATATGTTGGCAAAGGCAAGTGGAAAATATATGTCTATCTCCTTAACTTGAAAAACACGTGTTGATGATTTATTGCTTACTGTTCAGTGGACAATTCTTAGGATCCAGAATAGGACAAAAAAAAAATCTTCTATGTGACTGCAGGACAAAGACCACTAATCTATGGAGTCTGACATTTCCAAAAGCTCTAAAGTTTTAATGTTTTAAGTAGGTTTGGGGTTTTAAAAAAAATACTAGCATGTCACAGGTATACAATCCATGTATAATCTAAATTTCATGTTATATAAAAAAGGTAAAATGCAGATAATACTTCTAGGTATAAGGCTTCTCTCAGACATATGCAACTTCACATTTTTAGTTTAAAAACTAAGTCCCATATAATGGGGAACTTCAAAATACACCTATTTTCAGAAACAATATATACTCTTGTGTATTTATCTGAAATTAAATAGCAACTTTGAGACAAAAGTGCCTCAAACGTTGCTTGTGTGGCATCATTTTACATCTGTGATAGCAGCAGTAGGAACTGGCTAAAATGGGGCCATCCTTTAAACTACTAGGATACTTCTTCATCATCTTTAAATGAAGTATTTGTAATAACTTCATTGTAGCCTCATTAGGTTAAAGCAGCTAAAAACCTATGACACACATTTCAAATTCTTCAAATATTTTTCCAGAGGTGTGCCAATGCCAAATTCTACACGAAATGTTATGACCAACTCATGAAACAAATGGTGGGGTGTTTATTTGTTTGATTGGTTTTTGTTGTTGGTTTTAAAGAAATAAATGGAATTTTTAAAAAAAAATCTCAAAAAAGGTGAAAATGAAAAAAAAAGGTAGAATAGGACAGGATATATTGGTAGGGTGTCAACAGCAAGCACCTGATTTTGAAAATCCAGTTTGCCAAATAAATGCACAGAGCCAAACTGCTCTCAGGTACACCCCTAAAGAATAGTCAGTTTAGGGAGGCCTGTATTGATTTAAAACATTTTTTATTGATGCTTGCTTCACTCCTGCCAATACAGTCTACTAATGCCTTCAACTGATTGCTAGCTGATGCTCTCAATGCAGAGCTTGGTAGAGATGAGAAAGCAGTCACTAAAATTTAAAAGATAAATCAATTCCTCATTTTTCCAATCAAAAATCTGCACCTTTACCCTTTTTTTTCTGATTTGGAAAGAGCTGGTTACATCTACAGGTGAATTACCTTTGTGTGGGGAGGGAGGGAGTAGAAGCAATCTACATTTTGTAATCTATCATCCTTTCTTTCCCTTGAAATAAAAATTCAGAAATGTCCCTTCTGTGCCACTAACTAAAAGCCAATAGCCATAAGCTGTTATACACAACTACTGATGCGGGTGTGTTTTTCCAGCAGCTCCCACTGCACAGGCCCAGTGTGGAGCGGATGCTCGTGCCCAAAGCTGCAATGCCAGCGGCCAGGCCATGCAGGGAGGGACGAGGGGCTCCTCCCTCGGCCGAGCTCGGTGCTCCTGCCCTGCCCGGGCCCGGCTTTAGGGAGGCGGGCTCAGCCTGCGCAGGGACGCGCTCCCGCTGCCACCCGCACCGCCGCATCTGCGCCTCCGCCTTGGGCACTACAAACCGCGGCAGGGTCGCTCCTTGCTTTTCCACGTGTTGTGTTCTTCGTCTGCTTTCCCTCAGCGCCAGGGCAGGGGGAAACCTACTCTCCTCTTTGTTACAGATATGCTAAGTATCACTGAAATCCTTTTTATGTCTTCTGCCTAGGAACACATCAATAATGTAAATACTGAACACTCGCAAGTACGCTCTCGGGAATTACTATGCTACACCTATAGACATTGTGTTAAAATAGATCACATGTATTTTTAGTACAATATAAAAATCCATAAGCTAAAGGCATTGCCTTGCCGTGTTGAATCTGGATAAACAATTCTTAATAGGGCACTGTCATGAAAATACTAATGCTTATAATAGCATCTTTTAGTCAGCTTTTTGTCAGAACCTGCTGGTGTGTGATATAGTGATACAGCTATATCAAGAGTTGTGCTATTTTACTGGTTTTAGTGGTTATCATAACAGGGAGATTATTTCAGTACTGAACAAAATGTTTGATAGCAACAGCTTAGTTTCGGGGAGAAAATAAAATAACATTTTCCCTTATCTTCACCTAAGGGTTTTTTTCTACATGTTGTTTAGCTATATGTGAGCCATATAGGTGATTTTTTTTTTTTGTTCCTGTACTATTAAGTGCTCAAGAGGAAAAAATAGATCTGGTTTAAAATGCTGCTCTTTCAAAATTACTCATGCTTGAAACAAACTATTGAGATTAATCCTAGAGGTCAAGCTTAGAAAATCCACCCCTAGATTTGCTTGTGTATTTTCTTATTTGTATAGACAGATTAGTATCTTTGTTGAGAGAATTTGTATCTAAGTTAATTTGTGAGTCTGTGCAAAAGAACGTGTTTGCATTTGAAAATGCTAAAACTGCATATCTTCACTGAGGCAACTGAACTGTTTATTAGTGTTACTTTCAATAATATTATTTTCAGCTATTTTAGTTGGAGTTGCTAACTGGGAAAAAGTAGTTTCCAAGTGATTAATTTAGTTAATTCTATTTTAACATTACATAGCACTTTTCATCCAGTGGTGCCAAAACACTTAAGAGATATTAAGTAAACCTCACAACTCTCCTGTGAGGTAGGTGTGCTAAAGTACTATTACCCCCTTTTTGCAGTTGGGGAAACTGAGGTCCAGAAGGATCTTGTGACTTGCCCAAAATCAGGGAGCTATGGGAGAGCTGTGGTCAGAAGCCAGGAGTCAAGTTGCTCATCCATTGCTGTGAGCAGCAGGCTGGGTCACTCGGGCTGCCCATAAATAATGGAGTTTGCAAGATATGTACATGCCACTCCCACCGAACAAGCAGATGCAATTTTGCAATTTTGCCCTGCTTATAGCAAAGCAGGTGAATGCTCATGATAAGTTTCCTGCTTTCTTTAAAAGAGCTTGTCTTGACATACTGGTAACACCCTGTTGTCACTTGGCATAATTCCCCACTGTCTTTGCATTACGGATCTAGTCCTCAGAACACATTTAGTTCACATCAAGTTATTTAGGATTTAAAGTGTTTTCTCTAAGTATCATTCACACAAATCAATCTCCCTAAAGGAAACGTCAAAAAAATGCAAATTGCTGATGTAAACCCCCCCAACCTCAAACATTATTCCTGTAATTTTTTTTAGTGCATGCTACAAATTAATTGCTTGTTGTGTCCTTTTGCCAATGTACTCTCATGTAGACGTACAATCAGGATATTATCTCGAGGTACTTTCAGTTTATATTTGCCAATCCCTGACGAGATGTTCTTTGCAGCAGGCTGTCCCTGTGCAAAGTTCTACCTGAAATTGGACAATGAAATATAATCCCTAAATTTCTCCCCAGGTACGTAGATCTTTTTCAGGAAGACATAAAGAAAAAGGGTTAAATAGAGTGTTCTCCATGCCTTAAAACACCCCTATGGCTAACATGTTTCATATTATAACAAATTTCTATAGTAGAAAACAGGACATAAAAATGTTTCCAGAAAGTGGCTTTAAAACTACTATAAATAGTAAGTTTGGTTAATCTTTTAGTTCAGGGTATTGGGGTCAGTTTTAAGTATTCTTATCCCCTTATTCATAGTAAATTTAGTGTGCTTGTAGCCTAATGAACACATCATGCACATAGAAGGGGCCATGTCAGTGGGATTATATGACAAGAGAAGGATCCGGTAGTTGCATAAGCAAGCCAATTTTGTCTCCTCCAAAAACCTCTTGGAATCTTATGGCATTCCCTTCCTACCCAACCCACACCCCTCAAACAATTATTCACTTTTTTTTCCATGTCCTGCAAAAATTATTTTGCCTAAGCCCTGCCCAAGAGATGGTAACAAATAGAAAAAAGTCCAAGAAATCAGCAGCACAAAACTCTTAAGACTTTCTAAAACTGGGAAAGCAGTAATTCCCCTTTTATGCTGTGGCTTGTTTCATCTTCCTTTGTCATGTCATATAATAAGAATAGTGTTCATGTTGTGAATGAGTGCTTACAATTAGTGGCCCCACAGTTACTGAACCTCTGCAAAAGCCATACACGTAACAAATATTCCATGTGGATATTATTCCTTGCCTTTTGAAAAGTACTTCATTTCACCTGGCTGTGATATAGGGTCTGTGTAAACAATCAGCAGAACCTGTAACTGTAGTTCTGTAGTGAACACCATCAGTAACACCTTGTGTGTACATATATAAATTTACATATATATGTATACAAATCATAGTCCTGTAAATACCTATTGCATGCATGCACATGCTCAGGAGAAATGTTACATTCTATTAGTGGTAAGGCATATTATTAGATAGGCAATATTGGCAATTATTTTAGCTTTTATCTTGATCTGTTGTGCTGCTGTTGATCGCATGCTGCCAGAGAACCTCTAAGGATGATGGGGATGGGAAGAGGCCACGTTGAAGGTTTATTGCACACGGCGGCAGTAGTAGCCCAAAACTTTGCACTTCTCACACAGATGCTGAGGATGTTCTTTGCTCTGGTCTGACACATCCAGGCCATCCGGCTTTTCCAGGGGTCTCTGCAATGGTGGGAAGGAAATCAGATTAGATCCAAGGTTTTGTCCTTGTTACTCTTTATTAAGCATGTTAAGTCTACTTTTATGCCCTCACTGAGCTTTCTGCTGGTAATTAAAAAGACACCATGTTTCTTGGCTGAAGGCATGGAGTGATTTTTTTCAGCCCTTCATTGGTTCAGAGTGACCTCACAATTTAATGTCATTCTTCATAAAGGTGGTATTAACTTTGTTGCAGACAAATTACAAAAATACTGAATTGAGGACTTTATTTATAAAAAGCAGTAACAAAAGAGTTCATTTCCTTAGCTCCAGTAATTTAGATGTCCCAAAGGCATTAACATGTAAAGCATGGGAATCCCATTACCCAGCAATGCAGAGCAGGGATTCTCAATGTTAGGACTAGCTGCTACATGAAGGAAACTGTCACAACTAAGCACAGATACTAACATAGCTAAATGGTGCTTTCCCAATAGGTAGTCCCCTGGTTTTGAGGTTGAAAGTTTTGAAGCACAGCAGCTGCAAAGCTTTAATTTTTTTTTTAATCCAAACTTATACAAAACCAAAATGAAATCCAACATTGTGACACAATCCTTTGCACTGAATCTGAGTAATAAATTAAGTACTTTTAATAATATTCATGAAATCACGGTGTTGGAGGAAATTAGGCTGATTCATTGTTATTAGGTATTTGTGCTTTCACGTTGCATGGCATGTAAAAGGCCCCACAGTCATTCTGGAAATAAAATACCCATTTTAAATATTGTGACAAAGTTAAAGGTTTGGGAAGTCTAATAGGTAGGGAAGTGACAGAGATGTGAAGTAGAAGTTAACAAAGTGCACTGTTTGCTTGGAAAACACTTCCAAGTTCCCTAACCCATAACTGATCTGTTTTCATGAAATGTATCTGGAAGGCTGTTTCATTGCACAGTGCCATGAAGGCAGCAGTTCTTCCATGGGACTGTGGTAGACACAGCATGTGGTGTGAAATCTGAAAACTAGCCACAAGCTTCTCACTATTTTTACAGGGATATTAGATCCTTGCTTATATCTGCAGTAGGTGGGTAAATAAAAATTACACTGTGTTGGCCATTTATGTCTTAACACCTTTCTTAATCTTAGAGACTTTTCTTTATCTGTAAGGTCATAGGTCTTAAAGTACACCTGATCATCTAAGATTTCATTTATAAGTTCTTTGTCAAGCCATCTACCTGAAACTCTGTGGACAGGAACAGAGATATTTAAAGCTTTTTTTTTTGCTATCTAATACTGCAAGAACTGCTCATGTATCAGGGAGTAGAAGGGTTTCTCTCTCTGAATAGCTAAAATGACACAAAACATATTCTATCATCTTGAACAAGGGATGTCTGTGAATTCTTGCTTGCTTGTACTGGATTTTAAGTGCAACACTCTTAATAGGTTGCACAGCTAGGCAAAACAATATATAGGAGTGATTCAGGAGTGATTGTCAATAGTTTGTTCCTGATTCAGTGTTTTGAACCACGATATTGTCCTGCACCATGTAGGTCTTTGAGTCTAACTTCA
Source organism: Motacilla alba alba (assembly GCF_015832195.1). Lineage (NCBI taxonomy): Eukaryota > Metazoa > Chordata > Aves > Passeriformes > Motacillidae > Motacilla > Motacilla alba. The sequence goes on along the minus strand of NC_052021.1, from coordinate 12,089,246 downwards.
TTTACATTTCAACTGCAAAGTGGATTTCCTGTGTCAGATGAGGAAGGTAGATGGACTCTTCATCTCCAAATGCCCTGCAGCCATACTGAGCTTTAAATGTTTGATGTCGCTATGTTGAGATTTAAGATCAGAACCAGCAATTCTGTTTCTAGGCTTGCAGTCCAAGCTCTGGTCCAGACACTGCTTATTCCACAAGACAGGCAAGTTGAATAAGTATGTTTGGTCAGAAAACTGTGTTTCTACCTCATCTACCACTTATTCCACCAACATCTGCCCACAAATATTCTGCAAGAATTTGCATTACATAAATATACAAAGATGAAGCGCAGGTTTTGGAGTCGCAGGGGTTAATTTACACTCTTCAACAGCGAATGAGAATTTTGAAATGCTACACTTGAAACAGGCTATTTGACTCAGCTCTGATTGCTTCTACATGCTAGCTGTGCTCTGATTAAAGAGAAAAATACAGCAGTTATCATGTTTATTGATATAAGCCAGATTTTTTTTTTTTTTTTTTAATATGCAAGGCCTTGGGAATCATTTTTCCTGGAAATAGTGCAAAGGACATTGGGAATGCCTTGAAGCGCCAAGAGTTTTTGGATGGTTTTCAGAAACAATAGCTCTCCACAGTTTGCTTTCCCCCGGCGTTGATTGAGCTCAGCTTTTTGGCCTGCAAAGCATTTTGATTTCAGAACTGTTATTGTTACCAGTATGTTACGACACAGGCTGGGGAGAGAGGGGTTACAAATGCAGGAAAGCAGGTTGCCAAGGGCCAGCTGGAAGGAATGAAGCCGTGCAGAGCCCCGACTGCATTTCTGGTGAGGTGGTGGAGGGCTGAGTCTTTGAAATTGGTAGTGTACTTCTGTGGTTTGCGTCTCAAAACCATTTCAACCCAACTTTTGCATAAAATGAAATCCCAGCTTATCTCCATTTACCGTTTTCTCCTCATGGGTTTCTTGTAAAGGCAAAAAAGAACCCTTTAATCACCCTGAGTAGCAAGTGCTCTTGTCCTGCTGCTGTCTGTCACTAATTGAGGAGAACCTAGAAGTAATAAACTTATATTCTTGGAACCTTTCTAACTCCATGCTAAAAGTGTAGGATGTTAGTCACAGAGCTGTGTGTCCATCAGGGCTGGGCTGTTCTCCCCAGCTCTGATGTGGTGGGAGCGGAGGGGAAGGAGAGGGCACTGCACAAGAGTGTGCAGCAGGGCCTGGCTGTTGCACACTGTGTCAGCTCTGGGGGCTGCCTGAATTCTGCAGGAGACACCAGTAACTGAGGAGGCTGCAAGAGCTCTGCACTGCTGCTGAGGACTCAGCCATGCACTTGGACAGGGTGTGGAGAAGAGGACAGGCTATTTGGCTGAAAAGTTAACTCTTTTCTTAGAAAGCAGTGAAATGGGTCTTGTAGAACAACAGTAAATCCTGCTATGCTCCTCAGGGGAAAGGTATCCTTTTTTTTCCGTTAAGTGGAGAGTTTGACCGCAAAAGTTAAGTTAAATTTTGTTATCTTTTTTATTTTTTATTTTTTTTTAATGCAAGCATCCACAGTTGTATTCTTCCGGACTTCACTTTTGTGCATCTTTGTTTAATTTTCTCCTGGTAGTTGCAGGGTGGAAATAATCTTGTGCAGCTCCACCAGGAAAGCATTTGGTGGTGGTGAATAAAGATATTGCCGCAGGGGAATGAAGCTGACAGAAATTTATATTTATATTTCAATTCCTGACCTGCGAATTAACTTTTGACTATGAGTTATTGCTGTCCCAGTCTAGATGTACTGCATGACCTCTGCATTCCCCAACAGTCAGCTGAAACCCCAAAGCTCTCAAACAAAAAACTCACCCTTATGAAGTGTTAGGTGTTAAAGAAAGCATCACTAGGATATCTTGAGGGAAATTGCTTCCACCAAGGTGTAGAATGGAATAATCTGTCTGCTTCTGTTTGTATTTGCTGCTGTGCAATGGAACAATTTAATTGCACCACTGATGGATAGAAGATCACATCAGAATTCAAATGAGAGAAAACACTTAAAAATAGTTTTGTGGACTCATTTACATCAAGACTTAATGCAGCAAATGAGATGATTAAATTTTAGATTAGGAATGTGAAGAGAAAGGTTCTGCAGCTATTGCTGGCAGGATAATAGTTAGGCTAACAGTCTTAAGGAGCCATGCTTCCCTCAAGAAACACATGCTATCATGAATTTGTAAATTTTTAGTCCAATTAAAAAAAATGGGCACTGGGGAAGAAAAGATTAAATACAATGTCCATTTTTGAGCAGCAGACCCTCTGCTTTTCTATCTGCGTGGGGGAAGAGGGACATTACCAAGGCCCTGGGCTGTCACTGTGAATCCAAGAGACAGTGATAAGAAGGCAGCAGATCAGAGGCAGGATGCTTAAAGAGAGCAAGCAGCCTCTGTCAGCGGCATGCCTCTGGGACAGGCTAGCTAGGAATGAATGATAACAGCATGAGATAAATGGTGAAAATCTCTTTTTTCAGAGTTCAGAAAAGCAGCAGTCTGAGGTGAAGTGTATTCCCATAGCTGGAGTAGACAAGCGTGGGCATGCTGGAGAGGGTTTATTAAATCTGAAGAGTCAAAAGATCATACTTGTAGGCTTCAGACTGTTGAAGCCTACAAGTATGCAGGGCTTGAATGATCATACCCACCCCTCCCCATACTGAGGGAAGCAAGGTGTCTGTGGTTGCACTCAGATATGAGAATTATGATGAGACTACTGAATTGCCCATGAAAGTAATAACTTGAGTATCATGAGGTATGTATTTACATACCAAATTATTTCCAGTCCAACAGTAAATTCCTGACAGCTGGAAGAAAATAGCGTCCAAGAGGACAAGTCAGTCACCAGATGGCTGGTACTGCACCAGGGCAACAGCTGTCATCACAAACAGCACTGGCCTTAGCCACAAAGTCGGAGAAGAAGCCTTGATAAGAGGCCAGCCAGGAAATAACCACGGGTGCAGATGTTGCTGCTATAGTAGGCAGGGGAAGAAAATGAGAATTCAGAGCTTGGCATCTGGGCTGTAACACTGCCAAGAATGCTGGTGAATGACTATAAGGACTGGCTCTGTTGCTGAAGCAGGGTAAGAAAGAGGATAAACAACTACAAAATCCAAATTTCTTGGAAGAATAGGAGAGGTTTAAGTCTTGTCTGAGATTCCTGTTTACATTTAGAGTAGCTAAAGTGACTACCTGGGAAACAACTTTTGAGATTGCCATAGAGCAAATTTGTCTGGGTAGTTCTTTAGTTTGCAGTTAGGCTTGAGCTCAATGGGCCTATGGTTTTTGCCCCATGCTCTGTGCATTCCTGTAAGCACTCCCATGGGAGGGTTTGTCACTTGAGAGAGTGGTGAAAATGCAGGAGGAGGAACACAGTGGAATAATTTAGCAATGCTTGCTTGAGGAGCAGTTTTGCAGCTCAGGTGTGACAGCCACCTGATTCCCTACTCGGTGGATGAGTTGGGGAATGAACGGCAGCAGCCCTCCTGTCAGGCTCTTGTGTTACTTCTAGTAATACATGCTCCACCATCTCTTTTAAATACAGAGATTCAGAGCTGTATTTATAGAGCACTCTAAAGTATATACACAGCTGTAAAAGTGCTGAGAAGACTTTTCCTGCCTCAGAGAGATTAAAAGCTCATTCTCACAGCTAGGCCATGTGGACTAAGAGCCTAGGGCTGAATTGAGGCACCCCTTGTGGGGACCTGGCCCGGGATAGTTTCCTGGAGTGAAATGAGCCTCCAGGAACAATGAGCAGGTGGCAGGAAAGTGTGGCTGCTCTCCTCTCCAGGGACTCACTAACGAAAGGTATGCATAGGAAATCAAGATTTGAGCATAGCTGCACAAGCCATTCACAGAGCCAACATATGTGCTTGAATGGCTACCCCAGAGCGATCCAGGGTGGAGATCATTATCTTCAGTACTCTGATTATTATTGCCTGAGCCAGTTACATGGAAGTACTTCAGCACCAAACCATTCTTTGTGAGGCATGGACAAACCTTATAGTACTGGGAAGTCCATGGATTTGCAAAGTGGCTGGGGAAGATGAAATACAGCTATGGAGATGAGGATGGGAGAAAAGGGCAAACCTGGCAATTGAGAAGAAACTCCTAATTCACTGCAATGAATTCCAGTAATCCTGGAATAAGGTTTTCAAACTTTTGTCCTAAACTGAGCACAAGCATCCTGCTCTCCTACAGTGACACAGCAAGGCTCGATGGCCTGTGATTGGATTTCAGCTGTTTAATAGACTCTGCAAGGTGATCTGTTTGGTGACAAACTGGGACAATGCAGAGATATCACTAGACCACTCAAGAGGCTGGGGAAGAATCCTCAGAGGTGACTATTTTGTCTTGTCTATACACACACACGCACCTTTCTGTAAATGTCCACCACTTTTTAGGACGGGGTGTGGAACAGGGGGAGTTGATTTGACCTGGTGTGAGTTTTCAGGATGAATATACTGAATGGAAACTTTGTATCATATGCCCTCACCAGGGAACTGTGGTCCTTGACTGTTTTAGATATGGGCTGAGATGTTGACAGTTTTTATAGTTTTGGAAGCTTCTGTAACTTCACAAAAGGTTACTTCATGTTGATGGACCAGCAGTGATTTTCATCTGCTGATAAAATGACCATTAGCTTTTAAAATAATGTTCCAAGATACCTTTTCTTGTTTTCTTAGGTTTCAATTATATGTTTACAAAAGGGTAGGGCAAAGAGTAAGGAGATGAAGAATTCCAGCACATTGCTGAAGAGAAATATTGACAAGATTGGTTGAAAGGAGAAATAATTTATTTCGCTAGAAGTAAATACTCTCTGATCTTGAAAGGAGGTCAGACTTCTTCAGTTCATCTGGTTTTGTTAAACTTCAGAGAAAACTTAATTTATTGATTATTTGTACTATGATCAATCACATCACATATTGTGATGACACTGCTGTTTTGTAGTGTCTGTCTGCTGTTTTCTTTAACTGCAACACTTAATTTTTTTTTAAATGGAGTTAAAATGACACAAGAGACCCATGGTGTGTAGGGGGAAGCAAGATATTTTTTCAGGTGAATTATTAAACTTGTCCAGTGGAAGATTCAGATGAGAATGTAAATACTCTGATCCCATATAATAAATGCAGAAGGCACACATAATTAACTGAGGACATCCACTGAGAGGGAAGTGAGGGCTTAAAAACCTTTATAAGTGCATAGGAAATAAAACATGAATGAGGCCCCTGCCATGGTAGATACCGACAAGATAATCAAAATCTAAAGAGCATATCTAGAAAATGTTAAGGTGGTGTAGCAGAGCTATTTAAAAAATAATAAATAATAGAAATATACATAATATATGTAAATAAATAAAAATAACATACATAAATAAATATAAATAATAATACAAATAAATAATAAAACCATATGATGTGCACAAGACCTTTTTGTGCTTTAATTCTCAAACTAGAAATATTGGACTATTGAAATCATTCACCGTGCTTTTACAAAATACAGTTTTTGGTATAAGAGTACCAGTGACTAGGTATAAAGTATATTCCAATATACAGTGGGGCAGAATAGCTCCCCGCTGATGAATGTTGATAAATGTTTAGAGAGTCTGGTGTGGCACTGGATGCATGTCCAAACACCAAGTATGGGATAGCAGACAGGAAGCTGTGCCAAGAAGCAGCACAGACCTCCTGCAGCCTAGTAGCTCTCTGCTGCTGCTGGCTCTGTGCATGAATTGATGCTGCTCCCTTCACTGCCTGTTGCTGTTATGGTTAATCAGAAGCAGCACAGGGCACCTCTGGAAGAATGAAAAGGACTAGAAAAGATGACAATGGTAACACTGAGAAGTAGAAGCAGATGGAGGTAAGGCAGTGACAAAAGGACATAGAATCTTTCAGCTTGAGGTTCAAAGTTCACATTTTGGGGAAGAGCACTAGTGACTGGTTACAAGTTATTTATATTGGGAAGCATAGCTGAAATGCACTCTTGTCTTGAAAATCTCAAATAACTGCAATACCTGCTGCTGGGACATGAACACATGGACAGACACATGCTCTTCCACATCCATGAGTTGTGGTGTGCTTAGGGAATAGCATGGAAACCGTGATGGGGTTGACTGTGGAGAGCTGCACTGCACATGCTGTGAGGATTCCCCAGAAAGTGCATTGTATGTGGTTTGGTGGCAAGCATAGCTTATGGAAGCACTGCAGATTGCAACCCTCCCACAGTGTGTGTCTGACTTTAGTACTGCTGTGCAGACTGGACTCCTCCAGCTCTGCCATGAGGGGCAGCTCTGCACAGTGGACTACTAGCAAAACTTTATTACAAAAATGTACACTTCTAAGTCTATAATGCCTCCTGTACAGTGTGGATGGGATACTTCTTGAATGATTTCTTGACCCTTTGAACATCAACATAAATGATGGAAAGAATTTTGAAGAACAAGGTAAATATTTATAAATTTGTGCTATAAATGGTCTTGTGCTAGCAATGGTCCTGTGATTTCTCTCAAGACCATACTTCTGTGCATGTGCTAAGTGACTTAGCCTGGATTTTGGATTTTTTAGACAAGCTGTCTTAGCAGAGGTAAGGAACAAGAGGCATTGGAAGCTCTGAGATTCTTATTTTAAATTAGTGTCATTAACCAATTTTGTAAGCAGGAGTCATCTTAATATTGTTCTCCTTTATCACTACTCTTTGCAAGTAGAGATAGCCCCTTGAGAAAACCCAACAAGTGAAAAAAGCAGTACACATGGGAAGTAACTCTGCTGACACCAGTGGAATGAAACAATAAATTGGTGTAAATATGAAGAGAATCAGAAGAACTACAAGGCCAATTGCTACTGCTGAACATTTTTTACTCTTAAGATTAAAAAGCCACAGTCTCTTTCTATAAAAAAAGGCAGGTAAAGATTTTGGGTTTGAGGTATTTGTACTGAAAGAAAGAACATTCAAATTTTGCAACTCTGATGACGCCTGTCCAGATTTCCAGGACTGAGACAGCTCATCTGGGAAACATTCTCTGTAGTGTGTTGCAGTGCATGTCTAGTTCTTTTTAAGTCTTACCCACTCTTTACAAAGTCAACAGCATTCCTAGTTCCAAGCCTGTTGCCATCAAGTCTGCATTTCTCCTACCTGTTTGTGAGGATAGACATTAATGTGGCACTTGATACATTCTTGTCCCATGTTAGCCCAGGAATTTCCACTCATCCATTTTCTCTTGCATTTGGGGCACTTATATTCACCAAAGCAGCGTTTCTTGCCCTGGTATGGTGTCAGGCCTTCTCCTTTTGGACGAGCCTATAAAACAAAAGGAAGTAGCAATGAATGACTGAAAGTGGATGGGTCTGGGTGTGTGTAGTAGAAAAATAAAGACTTTTTTTAATTAGGAAACTTTGGCCAGAAGATATTGAAAGTAAGTGTGAAGGACATGTCCCTTTAATGAAGAGTTCATATGTTGAAGCTAGAGTTTAACAGTTCTGAGAGTAGTTTCTGTAGGAAGTATTCAAAAGTTCAAGAAAACATAATGCTTGTTAGTTACACTGAGTGTTTAGAAATATACCCTTTCACTTTTGGAATAAATAGTTTTAATATTAGTTTCATTATGATAAAATCATCTCTATTGAGTATACATTACTAGCAACATATATATCATTAGGAGGAGTAGCTCGTTAGTGATAAAGGACTACTTTTTTACTAGAAATTCCAGTTTAGAAATCTAGTCTATTTTCCACTAAAATCCTGTAGTTAAGAAGATTTTTAATAGTTCTGCTTTTTGCAACCTATATGTTATCATATGGGAATGCACAAACTGGGATTGAGTATGATGGAAAGACATTCTGACTAGTGGAAATAATAACTTTTATTAACTTTATCTGTTTTCTGGCTCTTTGTAAATGGTTTCACTATTTCTGCCTTTTGAAGGAAACAGGAAAGGATTCTCAAATGGTGTGTTGTGATGTCTGAATGTTAAATGTTCCTTAAAGAAAGCCTTTTTATCTAGGGAAGCCAGTAGAGTTGACAGTGACCGTACGCAAATACCAGGTTTATTTTTTGTACATGCATTCACTCACTAAAACTGTGTGTTGTGCTTAACAAAATATGGTGAGGTATATGAAGATGAGGGTGTTGCATCCAGCTGTGCTAGAATAGCTGTAAAGATGAAGCCATTTTCCCAGAGTCCCTAGCAGGTGTTGAAACACTGTCCATGTCGCTGTGTTTAGTTTGTTGCTGCCTAGAGGGAGATACTTTGCCTGTATAGTGGCAGTGTACTATGATCACCTATCAAAGGGTTTTTTGTCACTTACTTACATGTCAGGCCTAAGAAGCTTTCCTTTTTTAAGGCTTCCAGATAAAGTTTACAAAAGTGAAATGAGCCATCATGCTGGGAAGGCATTTGTTTTTGTTTTGGGAGTTTGTACGATTTCTCAGTGTGTAGGTCTAAATTGCTTTCTATGTGAAAACACGGGTTGCAAAAGCAGGTGGTTGGCAGAAGACCTGAGCTTGGCAGGAGCTCTGAGACTCAGGCTCCAGTGGCCGATGGAGATGGTGAACACTGTGTTACCTCCTGGGTCGCATGTGGGAGCAAGAAGGGAAAGGAACATTGAGTGCGCTCTCCCCCGCACGCTGTGGGTGGAAGAGCAGGGGACACCAAACCTACTCCAGCCTTTTTTTTTCTTTCTGTAGTGTCAGTAAACAACATTCTCTGGGGTTTTAATGCTTATTCCTCAGCATAGCAATATTCTTTAGAAGATCAGATCAGTAGCAACCTCCATTACAAACATCTATAATAATTTGCTTCTGACAAGCCACTGTAAATATTCTGGCTGACAACAAAGATAAAGCTGACCAGGACACACATATTTACAGTAGTATAGCACAGAAGAAAAAATAGTGCATTGATATAGTGAGAAACATTCAGACTTCCACAACTGAGTGAGTGCTGGCAGGCACTCAGAGTGTAGCTCTCCAACCCATGGTGTCCGTTGATAAAGATGAGAGATTGCAACTGAATGTAGTGCAGGAAAATGTCAATTTACAGAGACATCCTTATTCTGGATACTTAATTTGGTTCTGCCTCTCAGGAGCTCATAGCACAACTCAGTGTAAGAAGAAGCCACATGCTCTCTTCATTTAGAAACCCTTATGGAATTGAACAGAAACCCTGCGTTCAGAGAGCTCCTGTGTTTTAGACACCTGCCCTCTCCTCCTGAGGCATCACAGATTGTTTTATTTGCAGTTTCTATTGGGTGGTGTTATTGAATGGAAGACAAATTATTTTGATTCTCAGATAAAGTCATCTTCTACTTAAACTCCTCCTGCAGCCAGACTTGAAAATGCAGCTCAGTGCCCCTAACAAGCAGCGGTCCTTTCAGAAAATGTGTACTTCACAGGGTTCATTATTTCCAAAAGAAATAGCACTGACTTTGGAGACAGAGTGCATCTTGGAAGTCTTGTAAATGTTTACAAAGAGTATTTGAACATAACACTCCCACAGCAATATGTTATGTCAGCCATAAAGAGCATTTAAACATCAGACTCCCACAGCAATATGTTGTGCCAGCCACAATTCCCAGATGGGAAACTCAGAGACAGCCACTTGGGCGGGCCAGTGGCTGTGGGTTTGTGCAGGTCACATACGTGACTTCAGAGACACCAATGCCCTGAAACGCTCTGCCCCTCACATGCACAGGGAGCACTGAAGTTACTGGTCTGTTAAGTCCTCTGTGTGTACAACTAGGCATCAGAAATGGAGGCTTTCGAAATTAAAAGCTACTTTTAAAATCTGGCTTCTCCAACTTTCTTGGTGAATCAGAAGCAGAACCAGGAAAAGAATGTAGGAGGCCTGACTCTGTTGGTTATTTCCTGTTATAATTGCTAGACTAAACTTTTGATTTATTTTTATTTTAACTTTTTGACTGTCACAGCTCTCTCCTCAGTCAGTGATTCTAATTAGTTTGTGGGCAAAGTTACAACATTCTCTGTAGGTGTTTTGCTATTCTGCTTTATGGATGTTTACACGTTGCCCTAATAGATATTACTTTCCTTCCCATATCTTCAGTTTCCCAAGCTGTGCCCCACAGGGAATTTGGACTTACAAACAAGCAAGCTCATTTTCTCTAGTGGGAAACATCATTAGGAACCACTGACAGCAGTGAAGGCAACCCTCCAACTCCCTCCACCCTGCAGAACCAAACAAAACAGGTATTTGACAGCATTTGGTAGAAGGTGAAATCTGAGCGAGATACACTAATGGCCTGGGAGATCTGAGGCTGGGTGTTCTGGTTTGTTTGTTGCTGGGGTTTTTTTGTAGCTGTTGGGTTGTTGGGTTTTTTTGTTTGGTTGTGGTTTTTTTTTTTTTTTTAATTTAGAGTGTCTGGCTCCAGCAGGAGCACAGCTGAATTGCATAAACATTTCCAAGAAACAGCCTGCTCCTTGGCACAGAAGCAGCCAGCCCTGCCCACAGGGTGCTCGAGCACCCGGTCACTCAGCAACTGAGCTATCTCAGTGCTCATTCAGCTGGAGGGCAAGAACTATTTTCACCAGAGGTTTTTCCTTAACTAAATGCCAAAAGAGAGCAAGAAGACACATTTTGTCTTTGGTAATAACCTAAAAATCCTTACTTTACAGAATGTGGGATTTACTTTCTTTAAACCATTAGCCTCCTATTCTCTCTCCACCCCAGCTCCATTTGAATGGTGGTTAATAACAGGCTTTGGTTGGTGTTTAGGTCCTGCAATTCCTGTATTGAGCATTCTTTTCTTACTCTGTCTGCAGATAGGGATGTATTTATTTATGTGCAGAGTTAATCTGGCAAAGTTATGCTCCTATTCATAATGGCACAATATTTTGTTGTCACCTGTAGGCCCAGGTAAGTGTTTGGCATGGTTTCTATACTTGGCTGCAAAAACTTGGTGTGTCTTCATTTGGATGTTTAAAGGATTTACTGCATCCTGGGCAGCTAGGCTTTTGGGGAGGATCAAAACCAAACAGATTTTGCTACGAGGACCAGAAACTAGCCATCGCTTGAAGTATGTCTCATTGTCAAGATCTAGCTATTAGGGAGTTTTATGATGTTTTGACTTTGGACAAGCACTGGCACAACTGCCATCACCTTTGCAGGTGTATCTAGTCAGTGTGTGTGTTTGCCTTGGCTGGAAACAATCATTGTACAAAGCCAGTGAATTTTGTGTGGCACAGTAACAAAAATTACCTCAATATTCCATCCCTCACTGACACCCAGCTGTCTCTATTTTTCATCTTCTTTCTTATTTGAGCCAAAACCACAAATTGGCCATCATAAGATTTTAAAAGTGTTTAAGTTGAGCTTTTCTGCTGGTAACTGGCCAGTCCAGCTCTCTGTCAGCCTATCAGAGTGCATCTCATGAGGGATCTGCCAAATCACTCTGCAATGACGTACATAATAAAGGACTCTCTGCTTTCCCTAAACAATTCCCTCAAAGTAGCAGTTTGCAGAGTCAGCAAAAACAAAACATGCTCCCCTCCCCCAACATGCCCTGCTTAAAACTAGATTCATTATAAACAACATGAGGCTGAGTTTCCTCAAAGCAAAATGCAGAGACACAATTTAATGCTTTTCTTCCCCTCATCTCCCCCCAGGTTTGTGTTACACAGCTGAAAGGGCTCTGTATAGCACAGGAAAAGATGAAATCAGCCTAACATTGGTAGGTGGATCCCCTTCACAGAAGAACTCTGAGAGTCTGCTTGTATGCAGGCTTCATCAAATGAAGAGAAAAGGGTAACAGCAAACAACAGCTTGATGCACTGACTGGCTCCTGAGTGGTTTGTGGGAGTGGGAGGGTCAGAGCTGTATTTTGGAATGTGAACGCTCCAACACTCTCAACTGAAAGTCAGCACAATGGGGAGATGGCATTAAAAATGCCCTATTACTATTATTGTGTACTGCTATATGTGCCTATCATATCTTTTAATAAAGATATGATAACACATCCCCAAAAGGTTCAACTAGAAAATGAAAAATATAAGGACTGATTCAGTGTACCGGGTGTTGTGGCATTCTAGTCCTGAGGCTGCAGCAAGTTGCAGAGTGTTGAGAAATTCACGGAAGTGCTCTCACCTGTCTCAGCTCTGTGCATACTGTGTAAAGAATGAGGACACACTTGCACACTTAGGCCAGAATGGCGCATAAAAGGGAATCTTTGGACGGGTCAACTTTTTTTCTTTGTCCTTCCTCACTTTTGTGCTCATCTAAATCTTGAGTGTCAACAGAATACGTAGGCAGATAGGTGATGTGTTTAGGAATGACACTGCTGATGTCTGACACCGAAGACTTCTGAGGTATTGACATAAACCAACAGGCACTACATCTTTAATTAGTACATGCAATATAGAAAGAGCATCTAGGGGATACAGAAACAAAACTAATGCTTGTTTTTGGCTTTGTCTCTAGTTTAATTTGTGTATTAGTGATATAATGAGAAGTCTTGATACAGGTCTGTTAAAGGAAAAAATGCATAATGGTCAGAAAGGCCCTTCACTACAGCATTACTATTTAAACAGAAAGATCTATTTATTTTGCTGAACAATATGAATTATGGAACTTCTAATTATATTGGATATATCAGATTAAAGATTTATGATAGATAAAATTATATCTGAGAAAGACATGGCTGAAAAATAAAGAAAACTTAAGCTTGTTTGTGTAGCTTAAAAGAGGAGGCCAGAATGTGTTTTATTGGACTGGGATTTTCTTAGGAGACTTCTCTGTGGCATGGCTTAGGGCTACTTCAATCTGACTGGGGAGTCTACTGTATGGTTTTCCCACCTCTGCATCCACAGAAACCAACGTTTCATTCAGTTGAATTGAAGCTCATTGGTTGTTGCTGAAACCTTTTGTCACACGTGTGCCACTGAGGTCCTAAATAATGAAACTGTTACAGTCAGGTAAAGTGTTCATTACTCAATTTCCCAGGAGCAGAATGTTAAACAAAACATGCAAGTTTGTGCAGTGTGCAGTACAAACCAGCATTGTTTCTTGTATTTTTCTTGAAGAAATACCCTATTTCTGCTGTTACAAACATTTTCACTCTCCAAGTCTTAATTTTTGCGAAGATTTAAAAGCATACTGACTAAGTCGGGTCAATAAAATTTTACAGGTAAATTTTTATATGACAGAAGCCCAATGTATGGCTTGAGTCTGTACCTCTTGGTTACTTTGACAACACTGTTTTTTCAACAGTGTGGTGTATGTTAACTGTGATTTTGATCCAGTTTCCACAAAGGTAAACCAAGAGGAAGGTTTAGCACTTTGTTACTAATAACACACGTATAGTTTCTGATGATGACTAAATCAATAGGCATAGTTGTCACGGACATGTTGATCAAAGTCTAGAGATCCAAGAATCTGGCTTGGCAAACATTCCAACAGTTAAATCAATATCTGGTTTCACAGATTTTTCAGAGTCCTAGCCATGCTGTCAGGAGCAAAGATATGATATCATTACTGTGCTAAGTTAGTTTGAAGCTGAATAGTTGCTAATTGGCAATTCTGCAATTATATGATGTGTCAATTATCCAACACTGAATGGTCTGAGAGGTTGATAGTATGGGTTTTCTTTGCCAGTCCTACTCATCATTCCACAGCTAATATAGATATAGGAAACATGTAAACGTTCAGTACCATCCAGTCTGAGTAAGTAAATCTGTTCATGAATAGCATGCTGCTTTCACAGGCCTCTGTCCAGATAAAAAAAGGACATATTGATGCAAGCAAACAGTAGGAGACAGAAGTATTTGGTAGAATGGTAACATGGTGATGGGACTGGTGTTGGAGTTCCAGCACCTGGATTGAGTATAGAGCCTTAAGAGATTTTCTCTCTGTTCGTGGTCAGATTGTACCTCAGCTCTTCATCTGCGATGGGGAAAGGTCCTTTTGCTGTTTCCTGCCACTTCTGCAGTTCTTGTGGCATTGTATAAATCACTTTGGGCTACCTAGGCTAATGTAGCTTGTGTAGCATAATGGAACCTTGACCTTCATCTTACTTAAATAAGTGCTATTATGAAAAAAAAACAAGCAAATAACACTCATTTGTTTTTCAGTCAATCCTTTTCATAGAAGAACATTTGAGTGCATACTGTATTGCACAGAAACCTGTTGTCCCTATATTGGAGCCTTAATACAAGGGTAAACTCCCCTTGCATTCACAATTCTAAATAATCTCAGATATACTTCTGCATTTCCTAAATGTTCACATGAATTTTCCAGGTATGCCTATATATTTAGTATATTGTGTGTTATATACAGGGCAACAGGCAGCAACCAAACATTTCACGTGTTTGGTAGATTTTCAGAGCCACAGAACTCCGCCAACCCTACCCAAATCTTCTGTTAATGAAAGCTGCAAATAATTATCTTGGTTGACTGTATTTCAAGGGTTTATTTTACCTGCACATGCTACTTTTTACTTGTTGAATGGCCATGAAGGAGCTCCCGCATGGGCTATCTATGCTTGCGGCCAATCACAGCTTTAATGTGCTTGTTCCTGTAGGACCTCGAAAACAATGAAATTACTTGGGCATATAAATAGCTGCCCAATGAATCTTCTTTTGAAAGTATTGCATAACTCTGTCAAACCCAGAACCTAAAGTTTCAGGAACAGGTCCTTATGCATTGGAAGGTAACCACTAAAATTTGAACTAAATGTTAAATTGTGCAACAAAGCAAGCAAATTGAAAAAAAATCACAGAGGAAATTGCATAGTGAAAACTGCCTTCAAGGTAATGTTTAATGCAGCACAAAGTAAAAAAGGGGGTGGGGCTAGAAAGTGGGGATAGAGTGTGCCTAAGCAAAGCTGGGTCTTTGCTGTGTAATTTAAGAACTGTATGACTTACAGAAAATACAGATTTGCATATCAAATTAGGCACGTGGAAGAGTTAAAATTACACTCGCCTGCTGGGATGCAGTGAGGCACTTCTTTTCAGCCTTACGAGATCATATTCTTCCAAACAGCTTGAGATAAAAGGAAGTGGTCAAAATCTTTCCTTTCCCTTCTCTGATACAAAATTGGACATGCTGAATTAATTATGAAGAAACTAGGAATGTATTCATTTTAATAGTTTCCTGATGTTTGGACTCTTTTGTTCTTCTTCATCCGTTGCTTAGTACATACAATAGCAATACTCTCCTCCTCTCCCTCCCCCTCTGGTGGCACACTTTATTTAATATGTTCATATTTATTTAGTAGTTGGAATCAGGGTTTTGGAGAAGGTAGGGTCAAACCCTTGCTATAATCAAGCATTACCTCTTCCAAGCTGAGGTCAAGACTCATAGTTTTGGACTTGTTTAACTGGTTCACCTCAGATGCCTTCATGTGGATTTCACAATTCTCCTAGGGCTAATGTGCCACAGCTGGGGCACTGATCTAGTGAGAAACTGACAGATCTAAGGATTGTGATCTGTCCTATACAAAGCAGTGGAGTAGTTCTGATAGACCCCTTGCCTCCCCATAGGTCATGAGACTGTTCAGAACAGGTGGGAAGGCAGACAGATGTCATTGAAGGCAATTTGATTCCAAATCTGAGTAGCAGGTGCTTTTGGAGCCAAATTCAACAACTGGGATACTGCTTTCTGCTTTACTGCTGTTCTGAGATGTGTTTATGCAAAGTTTCTACCTGAAGAAAAGATGTGGATTAAATTATGATGATGAGATAAAGCTACAGATCTCCAGTTGACTCTGTGATGGTATTTCTTTCCTTATTAAGTGTCCAGGTAAAGAAGCTGCATGGGAAGACTAGGGTCCAGACATGGACATAGAAATGTCCAGGCTACAGTGGGTACACCACTATTTGGTCAAAGCATATTTTCAAGAGTATTTGCATCAGAGAATTTTCCAATTCATGGGGTGACCATAGAGCTTATGCTGTTTTTTGGTGTGTTACAGCTGAGAATCTGAGGCTTTTCTCTCTTCCAACTATATGCAAAATAATAGCGTTGACCTTACTATTTGAACTGTTTGAAAGATACATTGTAAATTTAATTGCAGACATGGCAATTTCCAAAACATTTAGTACTTGCTCTTCATGAACTACTGTACCTTGATCTTATACTGGGTGCAGCTGGATATAACTTTGGTGACAATTTACAGAGAAGAGTAGAGAAAACACCTGTACTAAAGAGCTCTGTAGATGCTGAGGGGAGAGAGGTTTCTCTGCTGCTTGAGTGGCACTGTAAAATCCTGCTGTATGACGAGCCATATCTTTTGGTGCCTTTATCCTTTTGTAAATCTGGACCTGTTGTGGCTTTCCTCCAAGCCAAATATCTGCTGTGCTACACTCGCTGAAAGTACTTGGGGAGGGACTTTAATGTATCAGTGATCTTAAGAAGAAACGTCAACTTGGGAATCTGCTGCTTTCACTTGTTCTTTAGAAACACAGTGTGTTGATGTCCTAGGATGTCAGGGGAGACAACTGCTTCATGGTAAGGTACTTCGTCATTTGGGGTATAGTTGTTTTAGGACTTGGATGACATTAACAAGGACATTACAATGAATAAGAATTGTATTCCAATTAGTATCTTTGATGTTCATATATCTAAAAATAACATTAATTTCTTGCTTAATTTTTAAATGAAAGTGTGTAATCCCCAAATATTGATATTCTCATCCTCCCAGTTTACAGCCCACAAGTTTAAACCCATACAACAGATACTTTAATATTATTACTTATGTAATTTTATTAATTAATTTAAAAAAATTTAGGAACTATATCCACTTTGTATGCAGTTTCCTGTATAGTCATTGTTTATAGCTGACAGTGACCAAAGGATGAGTGCTTTGTACTCTACAGGGAGGGCAAAGGGTGTGCAGGGGAAAGCATTGCACTGGGAGGTGGGGAGGAGAAGGAGGTGGCAAACAGAGAATATTTTAATTCAATGCAATATGAAATGCAGCCTCAGCAACTTACCACTCAGGAAATGGCTTCTTTTGCTCTGATTTTTTTATGCTACTTGTTGCACCCTCTGGACTGGCACACTTTTTTTTTTTCCATTCATATATGTATGAATTATTATAATGCTGAATTTCTTTTAGCCTGGATTATAAATGCTTTTGTTCACGTAAAGGTTTTATCTCTTCAAAACAACTCTTGGCAAGTAAAGGAAATATTGTTAAGATGATAAGGGCAAGTTTCAGGGGAAAGGATGTTTCTAGGAGAACTCAGCCTTCTTCCTTCCTTCTGTTCTGAAAGGGACAGGACCTCTTTCAACTACCCACTAAATCCTTAAGGCTTCAAGACCTGTTTCATGGCATATCCCACACACTGCATGAAAATAGGTATAACTAGAGTAAGAAAA
Source organism: Motacilla alba alba (assembly GCF_015832195.1). Lineage (NCBI taxonomy): Eukaryota > Metazoa > Chordata > Aves > Passeriformes > Motacillidae > Motacilla > Motacilla alba. The sequence goes on along the minus strand of NC_052021.1, from coordinate 12,071,904 downwards.
TTCCAGCAGGAGAGTGCAGGATCATGAGAGTAATGTGATTTTGTGGTTAAGGCACTGGACTGGGCCTCCGCAAGCCCAGGGTTTCATTCCTGGCTTGACTACAGGCTCTTTCTGTTGGTTTGTGCCCAAGTTACTTGATCTCTCCATGTTTGAATTTTCATCTAGAGTATGGGCAGTGCTAGTGTACCTCACATTCTGAGAATTCAATCAGTGTTTGTTACTACAAAAGTGAGCAGTATGCATGACTCTTCTTACACAATTCTCAGGCAGGAGTTTTGAACAAGGACTACTATAGGCTTGTCACTGGTAATGCTGGCCTTACCCCTTTGAGCCATTTTTTATAAAGTCTCTGCTTTTGGATGTTTTTGTTCAGTTTGTTTTCTCTACAACCTGACTAGTCAAAGCAGTCAGAAATGTCATTTTCCATTATCTGCTTGTGGCATCTCCACTGATACATTATTTAAAAAAACCAAACAACATAAGGTAAGACAAATACCTACAGAGTTGTAAGGGTTTCCAGCTAGGAAATTCTTTATGCAGAAGATGAAGCTGGGCCCTCTTAGAAAGCTTCCTCCTGTACCAAATGCAGCATAAGGACCACCTGCCCTTGTAACCTCCCCTACCCCACAGCAGTGCAGCAGTACAGGCTCCCAGGACACCAGCACACAGGGCAAGCTGTGGCCTGTCCTCCTCCAAGATGAAATACCACAGCAAGAGTGTCATTGCTTCTGGCTGCAATGAGCCCTTTGCTTGAACTATTAAGAAACAGGGAAAGGAAATAAAGACCAGATGAGCAACCGCCCTCCTTTTCTCCACCTCAGCCTCCTTCCCTCCACCTTCCCCCCTGCCATGCTGCCTATGAGATGACATACAAACACCAATTGAGTCAGCCTGCTTTAAATTACAGCATTCTTTTTGAGCCTGGAAAAAGACATGCTATGCATAGCCCAGAAATGATACATGACCTCAGATGCTGATATGTAAACTGCATAAATGTGAAGGGACTTATTTTCTTGTCCTAGTAATCTTTCCTCTAGAAATACTGTGCCAAGCTATACATGAGAATATTGCATAGAAGGAAGTCTTAGAAACCCACCCTTTCTGCCCAGAGCAGTCATGCGTTTGTTCATCTACCTCAAGAGCAACCAAATGCCAGCTACCTGACTTGGTTCATGTGCATGACACTGCTTGAGTGCTCCTTGCTAGCTCTGGCCACCTGTGCATGTACACGTGCCTGGGAGGAACTCCCAGACAGCTTTCTTCTACAGTAGGCTTGTTCTCTCCTTTGTGAAAGAGTAAGCTTTTAACATCTTAACTAAAGAGCATCAGAAAGTCTCAGTGTTTTAAATACAGCCATGGGCTTGCAGTGAAAGCTCATAGGCATATCCAACCATATTTTTAGATGACCCAAAGGCACCATCCTTTGCTGTGCATTTAGTGACAATACAGCAGGAATCTGCACCTCTAAACTCTTCCATCCTTCCCTTCTCAGTGCCTCCTGTTCCTGCAGTTGTATTTGTGTTTTCCACTGGGCTTCTTGACCAGTTTTTTTTCCACTCTGTGCAAAGCTAACTTGAATCATCTAAAGAATCACTTGTCATTCCCCAAGAACAGTATTAGCAGCTGTCAGACTTCATCAACCATTCTGTAAGATTCATAATTCATGCTTGTAGTGTTATAAGAACTTAGAGCATTTTACTGAAATTCTCATGAAAACAAGCTGAAGCAAGCTGGTTCCCTCTGTAATGTCTTTCTTAATCACATGCAGAAAAATGTAGTATCTTGAAGGTGAGGAAGGATGGAGTGCAACCAGTAAGTACAGAATGAGCCTACTAATACATATGTGAAGGGTAAGAGGGCAACACAGGTAGTGTTGGGTGAAGAGCACTTCTCACATCAGAGTTCTTGCTAGAATGAATGGGGAAAGTGGCATCTAGGAGGTGAATGTTACACAACAAAAAGGAATAAAATTTATAGCCTTTTCAACTGTTCAGATTTTGCCTTCTTTTAGTTAACTGACTCTTTGTCTTTTCATAACTAATGATTTTGTTGTTCTATTCAGTCATAAAATAAGCCAGAAGGAGGTTTATCTGAAACTTCCTGGGAAACAAAAAGGTCATAGGTTGACTCAGGCCATTGATGTTGTGTGAGTTTTTGAGAGAAATAAAATATTTTCTGTGTTGAAATAGGAAACTCATATCTGACTCATCAGGCTGCCTGCCTGTACCCTAAGTCTTTTGAACACCGATGTTTTAGGCCCATTCTGTATAAGATAGACATTGCTGTTAAACATTTTGAATATAAATTGTTTTGAATAGAATATAGTAAGAAAACTGAAACAAAATGGGAACTGTCTAAACAAGTGAGCTGTAAGCACCATTTCCTTTCATGCAAGTAGATGACATTTCTATTCCAAATTTTTGTATTACTGCTTTGCCTGGTCCTTCTTCAAAAAGCAAAATTAATCAACCATTTGCAATCTTCACAGTATGTTTGTCCAGTGGCACCCATGGCATTTCCTACATTTAAGAATTTATTGTCAAAGACACTCACAGCATTTCCTTATCATGGATACCTAAAGTCTCACTTCCTGAAAGGCAACATTTTCTTTCCTGTGTACACAGCAGTAGCTGTCACCATAGGACACATTTCACCATAATCTCACACTGGACAGCTTGGAGCATATGATGTTGGCAGTACCCCAAACCTGTTGCTAGCAGCTGAACCAAAATAGGACAGTGGCCTGAGGCCAACTGGTAGTTCCATATTCTTCATCATGGATTGGCATATGAACATGCCTTGCAGAGTAAATCTTTCTACCCAAAGGAAATTTTTTTTTTCAGAAAAAAACAAGCCAGCACCAGACCCCACTACCAAGTTAGGTATCTCTTTTACTAGTGAATAACACAGTGCACCACAAAGCACACGGGAAGGACAGCTGTTCAGCTACTCTACATGACGAGGAACAGTTTTTTCCTGAGGTTCTAGCTCTATTTTAGAAATTCATCACTGTTCAAAATATCTGATCCCACTTTTGTACTTTTATAGCAGATAGTTTCAATATCCACAGGCCAGTGAAGTGAAAAGCTCATTATTAAACAACAGAAAGGAAGAATACAAGTTCTAATTGAAATCTCATGGGACCAGCGGATCCACCAAAGGGCTGTAGGGCACAGAAGGCATGACAAGGTTTTGTGCTGTGTTCAGTTCTTGTCATAGGAGCACATTTGTGACCAAGGCCATCTTCAGTGTTTCTTAAGTCTAAGGCAGTTTTCTTGGCATAGTGAATAGCCCACAGGAAAATATTTTTGCTAGATGCTGTCTCGCTGTTGTTAGCTAAGAAACTACTCATTTTTAAAAAGGTATTGTGCAAGTAACATCTGGTGTAAAATGCTTATCATGCTGTTTGCTGCAGAAGATGTTTGGAGAGGTTGGATGAAGATTTGGGGAAGGGAGATGTGCAGTTCTTTATGCCTTTTGCTACTGTTTCCCCTTTCTTGTTTTGTCCTGGTACTCTTTCAACTGACAGATGCTAGTCTAAGGATAGATTCATGCCTGCTCTGCTTCCAGGGATGTAGTACAAGTGAATTTTCCTTGATCTTGGAGGGGAAAAAAAATTAAACCATTGAGAAAACCTTATCAGGAGTCCTTGATTTTGTTTTTCATATTAAGGTACTCCTCTCTGTTATGTGGGATAATCTCACACTGGACAGCTTCAGCAGCATTACTGATTTAAGAAAAAAAAAAAAATCAACAAGGAGTGATAAAATAGAACACGAGCAAAAACAAGTCAGCAACACCAGATGTATAATAAGATCTCTGAGTGTTATTTTTCCGAATCAAGGAGTAATGTTTAAGGGGATGCTCTTCTGGTAAGCTGTGGATTCAGACTCTTGTGAGGAGATTGGCACAACAGCAAAAGTCTTCTAGCCCCTTGATTTATTTTTTTCAGTCTTTCCAAGGACCAGTTAATTTTATCCGCTCTGCATTTTGGAGGGATGTGCAATTCAGTGTGTGCCTGGTGAGAGGCTCATTATCCTCCTCAGGCTCAAAACAAACCCTCGATTTTGGAAAGGCAACAAAAGAGGTGGCTGCTCCTGGTTTCCGGTGGCCCCGGCCCGGCCAGCACGGAGGGCTCACGGCCCCGGCGCAGCTGGCTCTTTGTGCGCTCTTTGGGCATAATGAGGAGGGCTCGGGAGGAAGCTGACACAGGTGTGCCACCAGGCCGGGGACTTGGCTGGGGACAGTGCCCTGGCTGTGCGCGCACGTCTCCCCACACACAGCTCCTGTGTTCGGGCTTGGCCGCGGCCTTCAAGGGCCTCCTTGTCGCAGCACAAACAACGGCGTCGCGCAGCCTCCCTCGTGCGCTGCATCCTGGCCCGAACTGCCCGGAATAATCCCCTTTCTCAGCCCTAATACCACAGCAGAAATGTCATCCTTATTCTGCAGTGCTGGCATTTGTCAACTTGGTGGGTACAAAGACAGCATTCATTGAGCAGGAGACAGGCACAGGGCCCCAGGAAAAGCCCTTCGAGGGGACAGAAAATGGGCTTCTGTTTAAACTTTGAACTCTACAGGAGCTGCTGTTTGTCTTCAGGTCTGGCAAAACTGGAGAAAGGGCTGTCTTGTGTTGACCACGCCTTCAGCTGGGGTTGTGGGGCAAGTTCAGGTTTAGTTTTTAGGACAGCTGACTAGCAATAAATGGCCTTTCTTCTGGGGCAGTGCCATCTTTAGCAATTGTACAATACACTCTCTCAGCTCTGTTCACTCTTGGACAAAATTAAACCTACAAGAAATGGATTTCTCTATACACTTACTTTACATATAGATGCAGCTATTTTCATATCAGATAATTTTGTCTCCTGTGCAACACTTAGAATTAAAGGGTTCTTGCCAGCCCTAGGGGACAGCTTGAGCTCTCCAAAAGGTGCCAGTGAGAGGCAGCAACACAAAGGAGGGGAAGCCTGCTCTTCCTTGGACTCTTAGTAAACCCTGAAGTATGCCGAGAGACAGCAGACATTTCCACTGGTGACAAATACATCAACAACAACCAACGGAAGAGACAGAGTCCTTTAGACAGTCTGCTCAATGAGACAGCAGACTCCTCACAAACAGCATTGGTTCCTCTTGCCCTTGCTGTTGAGTTAAAGTACATGGCTCAGGATAGCATGATGTAACCAAGAATATTCCACTTTATTGAAAACAGATCCACTGGTTTTGTAAATATCATGTTACCCACTATCTGAACACAAGCACTGAGCTCACTTAAAACTCTCTACACTTGGGGCAATGAACAGAGGTTGTTAACCCTGGAGTATTTTTGTTATGAAGACAGCTGCAATGCAGGTCTTGGAAGGCTTGATTTCAGGCAATCTTATTTTTCTATTTTAAATTGTCCTCTAACGAGACTGTTAAAACATACCTCACTGAAGAAGTTGCTGTGTTTTAGTGAAAAGTTAAACTAATTTTGTCAGCCATTAAAAACATGTCCTGGGCTATTTCCCACTTTCTCCCATTACAGAGTACTCTAAAATTATACAGTACATCTGCTGGTATGGAAATGCACCTTTGGGGTGGAGACCAGTTTCAGCCTGTGTTTTGCATTTTGCTAACTCTTCACAGTAATAAATCATCTGTGTGAAAGTTCTGGGGTACACTCAGTAGGTCTTCAGGAAGAGAAGCTACCAAATAGCTTCCAATATGTGAGGTATTGGAAAAAACAATGGGGTTTGAACCAGTTTTGAGAAACTGAAACAATTTCATCATAATACATAATTGCTCTAAATGTGCAGTTAATGACAGCAGCAATAGCAAATTTACTCAGAAAGAGAAGAATAATTATTAGGCATTTAACTTCCATGGGTAAACAGAAACAAAAGAGTATGTGTTATGTATACCTAGCATGAGGCATACAATTCACTCAGCAAATATGGATAATTTTCCTTATAATGGTCAATGTTACAGTTCACTTTGATATAATATTGTTAGAGGGCTCATATACTAAAGCTCCATGCTAAATACTGAGAGCTAATGGAAATGGACAGAGAAGACTGGGACAGTAGGATAGTGCCTCAGGTGATCCCTTCTGAAATGCTGGAGTAGCTCAGAGGAGGAATTGTGTTCTAAGGCATTCCAGTTCCTCCTTGAAAACAAAAGGAAGAAATATATGTCAAGCATGTCACTGTTAATCCATTCCGATGGTTGTGGGGGGTGCTTAGGTTGTACAATAAGATGCTACAGCTGTTGGACAGGGCTGTGGGCAGCATGTTCTGTGCTGCCAGGATGCAATCAGGGAAATATGTGCAAGAAATCACTTAAGAGACTGCCCACCACCCACTTATTTTTAAGGATGTGGTTCTGCACATGAAATTGGGATATAAACAGGAAAGGCCTCCTCATTCTTCTTGTTATCTGAATAAGCAGTATAAAAGGAATTTCTCTAAATTATCTGTGGATAAGTGCCTTATTCCTAAACCATCTCTTAGGATTTGAGTTTAAACAGCATAAACTAAAGTCACGCCTTTAACATCAGCTGAAGGAATATTTAAAAATCCCTTACCTTGCCTGTCCTTTAGTCCCCACCAGGTATAAAACAGTAGAACAGATCCATGTCTGCTTAGAAATATGTCAAGAATGGGTAAAGAGAACTCTTCAGAGTGTGTGGACAGACAATTTAAAGACTATAAAAATAATCTGTATTAAACATAATCTGTAGTGAACAGACACAGTGAACTAAAATAGAAACATAACAGGAGAAGCTATGAAGGAGAGGGATATAAGAAAACAGCATGGAATTACATATTCACTGCAATTTGCAGCTTAGCAAGGAAGTATTGTGTTAATACCAAATAAACCTGCAGACATGGATGTGCCCAGCAGTCAGAAATTCATATCGATGCTATCTCAGCAGCTTCTCCAACAGTTGACATTGTTTCCTGCTCTTTCAGTATTTTTTAAAAATATACTTAAAGTATTACATATCAAAATAGTCATCTTCTCTAGAAGGGGGGTGGGACTACAGTGTTTTAAAGTTAAAATGGTAGTTGAGATGTTGTTTTAATGCTCTGCTTTTTTTTTTTGATTTGTGAAATGGCAAAAAATTTGTTGTGTTGTATCATGTGACATTGGTAAACTTAAACATATTAATACTTCTCAGAAAAACTTTAGGAGCAGCCCCCAGAATTTATTTATTTGCTATCACTGATCACACAGTGTTATTCAGTTTAGGTTCATGATCTAGTAACTGGTTCAAAATATCAGGGTAGATGCATGTGAACTGGAATAGAGCTCATTTTCTACTATGTCTATCCTGTCCTTTTGCTGTTTTCCTCAGGCTTTATCAAATTATTCATCACAGTGCTATTTTATATAAAACTTATAAAGCTTTAAACATGTAGCTATTTCCTGTAAGTAGGGGTAGGTAGGGAAATACAAAAGGACTTACCTAAACTTTTTATTTTAAAAAATTGAGTCTCTAAATTGGGATTGCTTCCCAATTAATTTCTCTCTATGACATCTTCCAGTTTGTGCCAGTTAAATTATCTGTTATGAGTAAATATGTCAAACCAGAGGTGTTAAAAAAGCTCTTGATAGCAAAAATTGTACCCACCCAGGGACTATCTTTCAGTTCTCTCATGAGACTGTTGTGTCATTGCTTCACTTGGAGGAAATGGAAGTCAGCTGATTTACCTCACAGGTTGGCCTGAGACTGAGCATGTTGCTCCCCATCAATGTGAGAAATGTTTTAGAAATGTATGGTTTGACTTGGGAAAAGGGCAGCAGTGAATAACCGGCTTGGAGTGGTACTTGGCAAGAAGATAGTGATGACAATATATTTTTGAAGGCACCGTGAAACAAAGAAATGTTCCCAAAAAGGAGATATGCACAACAAATTCCAGGGCAGAACAACAGCTGCAAAAATCTTTTCTGCCTTTGAACTCTGCTTCTAAACTGAACTGCTTTGTTTCACAGTGTCTCCAAACAACTGGAGCACTTCCAATGTCAGTATTCATACCTGTTAGTAGAAAAGTCGCAGCTATTTGCAGCCAGCTCAGGGTGTAGATGGATCTGCATTTAAGAGCAGTTTTTTAACCAGGGACGAGAGCTATTTAAAGTTAATAGTTCAGACTTTACAAGTGTGATCTCTGCAGGCTGCACAGGCACTGGCAGTGGGCAGCACGGCTCTGCAGGCAGAAGGGCTCACCAGGGCTGGCTTGGTGCAGAAGGGCAGCGTGGAGAACACAAGATTGGGGGTGCTGCTGTTGGGGGTCTGTACACATCTGTCACTGGGGTAACTTGCAGGTATCTGTCTGCCTAAACTGCAGGTGCTGATGTGCTCCTGGATGTGCCCCCATCTCCCCTGGGGAGCAGAGAAAGGTCCTGCTTGCTGGGTGCTGCTGTCCTGCAGGAAGCCAGGCAGGAGCACAGCCTGCAGCTTCTGCTCAGGTGACTGCTGTGGGCTGCGGCAGTCCTCAAGTGATCTCATAAAAGCTGGGTGGTCTGCTTCGGCTAACACAACCATAACTTTGCAGATTTTTGCTTAGGATGTTGCTTTGGAAAACATTCTCACTGTCTGTATTCACTGGAAGCTGTTTTGGGACTCTGTTCAAGCATACATTTGACACTGCATGTGGAGAGCTATGCTGAAAATATAAGGCAGCACTGTTACAGCAAAGTCAGGTTTGTAAACTTGCAGAAGAAATTGCTTTCAACCACAACTTAGCAATAGTCTGCTGAAGTGTGTGGGGCCAATTTAGGATTTGCATTTCCCTCTTTCAAACAATTAATTCCACTAAAAGTAGATTAAACTACAAGAGAAAACATGCAATGCCTCTTCTGTTAACCAGTATTATGGATGAACAAAGAACAGAAGTAGAAGTGCACATGAAGCTCCTGCTCGGCAGTGAGTTTTTCAAACTACAGTTCAAAATTTCTCCCTAGAAAAGCAGTGATCAAGATTGCCTGGATTTGATCCTGCAGTGCCTGTGTTGTGCACAATAACAGCTGTTTGCTCCTGGCAGGGGGAAGGGGACAGCGTGGGGCTTCCAACAGCTGGGAGCAGGTTGTTTTAGTATTTGCACTAGTAAATAGGAAGAACAAAAGGAAAAAGTTGGATCTTGCCAGTAAAAGGGCATATAAATAATGGAGAACTTTTATTTTGTCCAGGAGATAGAGACTATTCACAAACCTATTTGCTGCAATAAATAAATAAAAGGCTTAGAGCACTGAGTTTTGCTCTAATTTGAAAATGGTAATTCTCTTCAGACCATTCAGATAGAGACTAATAGCCCCACAAGCAAAGGATATTTTCATTCCCTTTGATGAACAGAGCCAAACAGCCCCTTAGACTGAAAACAAGGTAGAGTCTGCGGAACAAAGTACGAACCCAAGGCATCCTGATGTCCTGTGGCTGGCTTGAAATTCCTGGACTAATGGTGTAGTACCACAGAAAGATTTAGAGTATGAGGAAAGGGCCTGTGACCATGCTGACCAGTGGGAAAATGAACTTCCCTTTGCAGCATCTGTACTGTCTGCGTGTATGCTTTCCCTAAGCCAAGTGCTCAGTCATGTAAACAGGTACGTGAAAACAAACAAGCTCAGGTGTTAGCTGAACCAGAGTTACCAGGTGGCACTGTCTAAACCAAGAACCAAAATCCCAGTATGCTGTGGTACCTGACTACAGAAGCAGCAAACTGAATGCCATTTCCTCACATACTACATACAATGTGTTCCTTTGGTCTCTTCCTAACAGGAATTTCAGTGTGCAGCTGCAGATTTTGAAAGGAATACTCTGAAAACTTGTGTTGCAGACCTGATGTCACAAAATAGACACCACACTTGTTGTAGATAGTTGGAAATTTGGTGAGTTAAATGGAAGTAAGAAAGTTTGTGTATTACATCTGAATGCGAATCAGCTTCCGAAATGCTGGTTAGTGCTGAAGGCGGGTATGACTTTGGTGCCCTGTTTCCCCTCAGCAGAAATGGTGTCAGCAATACAATCAGTTCTTCCAGCCTTGCCTACATGCACATCCTTCTTGATGATCAGCAACCTGAAGTCAGTTCTCTTTCTGAACACAGGAGACTAAATGAGATGAAATGACCATCATAGAGTCTGAATTCACTGGTAGTTAATCAACAGAATTCTCTATTTTCATGGTTTTTTTCTTTTCAGCTGTAACTTTCATGCTCTTCTGTATTATTTTCTTCTTTTCTTCTTTATTTCTTTTAGGATCAGTGGTAATGTTTAAAAACTTGAATAGTGGAGGAAAAACAGGATGTGTAAAATCTCCTCCAAGTCATTCATCTCTGTAGAAAAGCAGTGCTCTGTCATCTACAAATGAAGCTTTCTTTCCAGTTACACCTCTCCCTCCTCAGCACTCTTCTCCACCCTGACTACTTGCTCTTTTTAGTCACATTATGATAAACAGACTCAACTCTGTGGAGCTCAGTGGTTAGTAATAACTCAGCCCCATGAGGCAGAAATATAACTTTATAGTCTGTGATCTGTCAGAAGTGGTGATATGTAGGATTGTACTGTAAGGAGTTGCAGGAAATGCGGCTTATGGACCTATTTATTAAAATCTATTGTAGAAACAGATGCACAAGCTGTAGCAATTAATGAAAAAAGTCACAGAAATCTGACTGTATACAACTTGCAAATTATTTTTAAACACAAAATTGCACTAGTAAACTGTTTTCAATTAATGATTTACCAGTTCGATTTAAAAATGAGCAGGAGATCACAACAGAGTGTAGAAACTGCAAGAAATGGAACAATATTGCACGTCGGCTTGGGATTTTCTGTATTTCAAAACAAAAATGAGCATAGATTATGTTTTTTGTTTTTCTTCTAACAGCTTTCTGGGAACTTGAAAATTTGCCTTTTTATCTCTTGTACCACAATGCAATTCTGATGTACAACATCAGAATTGCATTTGCTTTCCCCCACTTGACTGGAAATGAAAATGCTCTTGACCGGTGGAGAAAGAGGTTCCTTTAAGTAGAGAGCAACCACAAACAAACATTAACTCATTTTAAACATGCTACTTAATACATTGAAAGAGATCACAATTCTACATGCTGTGCTAATTCAAAGCTGGCCATAAGATATGCATCCTTTAGATTCACAGAAAGATGGAAGAAAGTATCCCATGAAGTTTGTTATTCCAGTATAATCAGCTTTAAGACCAAAGCACTTCATCTCTCCCCCTTTCCTTTAGTGCAGGGGAAATCTTGTTCTAAACAGGACTTGTAGTTTTTAAATATATTGTAAACATATATATTTCAGTACATGTTTACTTGAACATATGCTTAAAATGTGCACACCGTGTACTTGAGGAGGCTTGTGGGAATCCTCAGTTCCTGAGTTGCTCTTGTTCCTGAAGATAAAGGAAACTTTCCATTGAAAAGGTTTTTGCCCTTTGGTGACAAGTGCTCGTGGAATTCTTGGTGATACTAATAGGTGGGTACCCTCAGATAACATGGCCCAGTTCATGAAACAACTCAAAGATTTTGTGGACCAAATAATCAAAGCTATTTAGAATATCTCATGAACTTGGTGCTACTTGGTCTGTAGGATCACAGCATGTGATTCAGCCTGCACTGCTGTTCTATGGAAAGCTACAGAACACAAGCTGACTCTTGAATTGCTGGAGATAGATTCTGCACTATACTTGAATGCCTTCAGCTTCCTAAGACATGCAGGCATCATAGTCAGGTACACGGGACTGCACTCGAGCAGCAAAGCAGCCTCAGCAAAGAGTGGATAACTGCAGCATTTCAGAGAGATGGAAAAACATTCCTTGAGAACTAGGACAAGCTAGATTTGGGGAGTAATACCAAAATAGCTGTACAAAAGTGACTAAATTTGCTGAATCTTCAGATTGCGCTAGTCCTAAAACATTTCCGAAAGCTCTGTCCTCTGGCTGCCAGTGTCAGCTCTTGCTCTTGTTCACCTTCAAGCAGCTGTTTTTCATCCCTGAATTCAATTCACCCCACTGAACACAGGCTCACTACATAGGAGTGATAGAGTTAGAGGCAGTGAAAACCAGCTTGTGCTCTGTGTCACGCATAGACCTATTGCTGGCATTTAAATGCAACTTTCCTACCTAGTAAATGCAAACACACAAATTCTGTAAGAGACCAGAGGGAAACTGATTCTTGTGGAATGTCACAACACTGAGCTGGAGAAGGGGAACAAATATTGGAAGTGCTGTTCTTGTTGAAAGAGACTGAAACTATCCCAACACATCACTCTGGCTGTCTGTCACCTCTTCCTGGTGGAACAGCTGTATCTCATGGACAGTTGTGTCAAATGCTAAAGAGGTGCAGGATGAAGAGAATGGATGTGTTCTTTCCTCATTACCGGAACGAGGTCATCCATCAGTGCCATTATAGTGGTTCCATTTGTGTCCTGGCTTGCACCCAAGTTGTACTGGGACTCCTTCAGTTAGTTAAGGTAGGCTCCCTTAACTCTTGTATGACATAGATTTCTTGCTACAGGCAGAACCTTCCTTAAAGAATTGTATCTATACTTCAGCCAGACAAGAAGCTGTCCAAGATGCTCACATAGGGAAGTAGTAAATTGATTTGAACTTTTGCCATACATTTAACCAACTCTTCCATAAATATTAAAAGATTAAGCATGTCCTGTGCTGTTCAAGTTGCTACTGCATAGTCCTAACTTTCCCCTTCCCCCTACCCCTTCTGCCCTTCCAGTATCACGTTAATCAATTCTGCAGACATTTGGGATCAAAAAGTACTGCCAGAAAAGGGAAAAAAAGTTTCCCTAATATTACTACTGAGCTATAGACTGGACCTGGGATTTTAAAAAAAATCAACTATTAATACTACTGGCTACAAAATGGCTAAATTCTTAGATCCTGCAGTAGAAATTCCTTCAGCAAATCCATTTAATGATTCATCTTCATCTCTTTTAAAAGAAATATAACTGGAAAGTGTACACAAAATATATACTGCACTTTATGGAAAGGGGAGGAACAAGATTCTACCAATTCCAGGCACCCATCTTGTTAGTTTTAGGCTCAGCAGCATATCTTTAACAAGCTTGCAGTTAAGGTTTTCAAGCACTGATTGCTTATTCACCCTATCCAAGCTGTCTCCTAGTTAGTCTGCCTTTTAAGTTTAAAATTGCCAGCTTTCAGGATTATTGTTGATCTCTGCAGCTCACAGCAGATACATATATATTATTATTCATTTTGTTTCTGTTAGTTGGGTTGTGTTTCAATGTGAGACCATTACAGTGAAAAAGTTTTATATATAAATCCAAAGAGGCTGAAAAAAATTTTAAAGGAACTCCACTGCTTGCTCTAAATGGAAATCAACAGATAGGGTTCAAAGTTTCTACAGATTCCTGTAACTTTAATAAAAATTAGGCAGTACAGTTCCACACAGTAACCTAGAAATGAGTAAGGTGAGTAGTGCTCAGTGTATAACCAGGATGTCAGGACTTGACCAGTGAAGCCCTAGGAAAGCCCTCCTGTATCCAGAGGGATGTATCCTGTATCCAGAGGCTGTATCCTGTATCCAGCCTCACCGAGCAGCCTGTGGAGAAAGGCTGGACCCGGTCAGTGAGCCAGCCCTGTCCCTCTGGGATACAGATCTGATAGAAATAGCTGCCACTGTGAATCCGGTTACCCTGCACAAGGCTCCTGACTCCACTGGTGCCAACTCCCCGACCTTTACAGAGTAACAGAGCTGCCTTTGCACAGCAGATAAGCAATCACCTGTTTGAGGTCAGAGGTGCTGAAGCTGACTCCCAGAATACAGGTAAAGCCACATCTCTGAGTGGATTTCCAGCTGTGAGGATCCAACTGCATGGCACATCCTTGTTTTTTCCTATCTTTTAGGCATAGTATTGAACACGTACCTATCTTTCTCCCAGAAATCAAGCTGTCAGTCTAGGAGCATGTGTGATTGATTATTTATACATGAAATGTCAGCTGCCTTTCTTTAGTGTGTGCTAGGGATGTTCAGCAACTTTAAAGGTGACTTAGAGATGAAGTCCTAAATCTCTTGCACAAGTCCATTCCATTCAACATCCCCATTCATTGAAGAAAGTTAATGAAAGTAAACCACACATATAAATTGATGTATCTAAATACAGTATAGAAGTCTTGGCTTGTGTGTAGTCAGTAACACTGCACTGTTTCCCATAGTTCAAACACTGTCTTTTGAAACAGAAGGTAGGGAAGAACAAGAACCCATCAGCCTCTGCTTTGTGACCACCAGCTTTAGTGCTGGAGCAAGTATGGCTAATCCAGAGCAAAGTTTATTTCACAGCACCAGAAGGGGGTGGCCCCCTCAACAGCCTTTGGCTTTGAGATGACTTTAGCTCTTTGCAATTGCCAATACAGCACCTGCACTAGGAACAAATTTTAAAAAGTAGGTCACAACTGCACATGCAATTACTGATTGCACAAAACAGGCAGGCTATAAAAGTGTCCTGGTGTATCTGCTTTAAGTCCTGGCATGCAATATCAGGAAACCCAGAAAACACAGGACCACCTGTGGAGTCCTCACTGCAGTATGATCCTGTTAAGTTAATACTCTCGAGCCTCTCTGCTGACTAATACAGGCAAACACTAAAGCCAGCCAGGATTTTAATAAGCAGGACACTTCTACCTAGGGTACATGCCAGCCCTGAGCTTGCTGCAGAAAGCAAGCACAAAAGTAAGCAAGAGGTTAAAAAAGAAAATGTCTGGCTTTTTCAACAGCTGGGTTCCATTGTGAAAGGGTCATGTGGTGCCAAGGAAAACAGAAAATAGGAAGGCACACAGATTTGTTAGTTTGAAGTAATTGACCACATGGTGTCCAATGGTTTGTGTTCTCATGTTCTCCAGAGTGAAGTCCCACGGGAGCTGAGGCAGGGGTTCCAGTTCCTAGCACTCTATTGTTTACCCTGATGGTTTCCAGATGCTGGAGACAAGGACAGTGAAATCTTTGGGATGCTGCCAAAGAATGAAAAAGACTAAAGAAAACACTGAGGGTATTTTTTTTAATTTTATTTTTAAAGAGACAGTACTTAGTGAAAACACCACCTTCATTTACAGTTCCTTGCTCCCTCAAATACACATGCCCACACTGCTTCTCTCTTTTTCTGCCCCTCTGCCCCTTCTCCCCCTCTGTTTTTAATTCTTTTTTCCACTTAAACAGCTCTGTAACTAACCAAGGGAAAGCAATGTAGGGTTTTGTTGTTTTTTTGGTTTTTTTTTTCCCTTGGCATCCATATCTCATTTAGCTGTTCCATGGTGGATGTGCAGAAATGGTCAGAAAACCCCAGCAAAAACTTCATAGCAGGCAGATCACCAAGAGCGTGTCAGCAGTGATGGGAAAGCCTCAGAAGGCTGTGAGTTCAAGTTTGCTTTGGCATAGCTGGAAGAAGCTTGCAGAATTCTACAAAGTGTTTTCAAACATCTGAACCACGGAAATCAGGGAAGGGGAGCAAGAGTGGGAGAGTAGCACACATTTTCACCAGAAAGCAGGGAAGAGCAAGGGGATGTAAAATAAGGGGGAAAAGTCCCAAACCCTTCCTAGTAATTAATTCTTCCAGAAGGATGAGGTCCAAGAGCAGGGCTTCAGTGTTTGGAGGCCTGTATTTTAGTGGAGTTTGGCTGCCAGCACTCTGAGTTAGAGCAAGTTTCTACATTGCACCTACGTATATGCATGTACTTGGGGTTAGGCAGAGACTGGGGAAATCTACACAAGACTTCCTGTTGTTGCTATCAAAAGGTGGTATGGAGAAATCAAAAGGAGAAATACCAGGTTGTGCCTTGCCTTTCCTTTTATTGAGGGGTATCTACTAAAGTAATTTCATTGCTACAGTCTTCATGTCTCCTGAGAGGGGTAAAAGGGTGTTTTGCAGACAAAAATCCTCCTCTGAAGTAGTCTTGGTTGAGTTTAATCTGCTACAATAAAACTTTAGCAAAATCTGCTGTTCAAGAAAAAGCAAACAACAAGTTTGATTCTAGATTCACTACAGAGCGTAAAATCTACTCATATCATAGTTCAAAACTCATCTATACTTGGAACCTTAGGCAACCTGCTGGCCAAATTTCATACCCTCTGATATGGCCTTCTTCTGCTTATGCATTGTCTTTGAAGGAGACTCTTACCAAACCCAGTGATGCTGAAAGCTGGTGTTCTAAAGAATGATAAAAGGGCACAAGTGCCTTTGCTTTTTCTCCTTCCTGTCCCCTGGACAGGCTCAAAGAGCCCTCTCATCTCTTCCCTTTGTGATTTAGTAGCCTGTGTGTGTAGGACTGATAAAAATGCACCTTTCAGAGAGGAGCATTGGTTTGTTTGTACTGTACATTTAAAATATTTTTAATGCTAAATGACTCCTATCTTTTTCTTACTGTATGTATTACCATTAACATGGAAGAGCTGAATTTAGACAGCACTGAAATTAAAAAGAGCTTAAGAATGACTTGTCAGATGCTGTAAACAGGACTTTCAGCATGAGCCTATACTTCAGAAAGTGAGTGCAGCGTGTGTTTGTACATTGACCTGTACATGCCCAGACGTTCTGTGTCTTGGACAAATAAAAGATGGTGCTGACACACAGCTCAAAGCACATACCTGGTAAATCCAGTCAGAAACAAAATGAGGCATGTGATGTTTAAATTTATGTATCTGTTTGATGACATGCTAAAGATATTAACTGTGTTATTTTGACACAGAATTGTGCTGCTTTCCAACTCCAAAACCAGATCAGATCATGCTGAATGCTAAAACAATGCAACATTTTTATCACTCTTGAAGTGATGAAGCACAGACTCAACCTTAATTTTTTACATCTTTAAAAAAACCTATAAAATCTAATCTGTGTTTGAAAATAAGATTCCCTGTGATTTTCTAATTCACCTTTTTCCTTGTTCCCAAAGAATAGGTAATAAATGAGTTGCAAGCCTATTTCCCTCTCCACAAACTGAAAAGAATTTCCAAGGTTATTACTACCTAGTACTTGAATCACATCCTGAATGGTGCCTGACATCAGCAGTTGGGTGGTTCTATGTCAAGATTTGGTTTTATTGTATAGCATGCCTAATACTTCAATTTTTTTAAAATGAAGATCTAATAGTAGCTATGGTAACAGTATTGCTGACTCTGAAGTTGGGCCTTTTTCATTTTTATTGTAACTAAAGGTTATTTCCTTCACTGAGCACTATCATTTCATATAGGCACATTCATGCCAGAATGGCTGAACTGGGCCAGACAAAGTGCTAGCCCAGCCCTTGGTAGGTCCAGCCATGGATGTCAGAGGAGACCTCAAAACCAAGCTAAGCGTAAAATAGTTTCCCCCCAGTAACCTCCTTCATACCTCACCAATTTGCAACTGAGGGATGCCCTGAGCCAGTAGTGGTATCTTTACCCAAACTCTGTTCTGATCTTGCTGCTCAGAAATACAATCGGAGAGTACTGGATCTGATAGAGCACAGCTGATTAAAGAAGGAGTTAATACCCTGTCATGAATGTGCTAAGCAAGGGGCAGTGCTGGATCATAATTCACTTCCACTGAAGAAATCCCAAGAGACTAAACGTTCCATATTTCCATTTCAAGTGGAGATGATGAACAATGATACTGTCAAATGCTCTACGTGCCCCACACTTTCTAACTTGAAAGACACAGAATCAAAATTACTTACAGTCAGCATATGAAAGATATGTTTTATTTCAGACTGGTACTTTTTGGAGGCTCAAATGGTATCAAGTAGATTAGCAAGAATGTTTTTATAAAAGGCTCTGTTTTCCCTGTTGAAGCGTCTTGGTTCAAACCCGGTGCTTGTTTTGGACTTACCAAGACATGTTTTTCAGTCTAGTTCTGAAAGACAAACTCCTGCAGACCAAAGCCATTACCCCATGCTCTTCCTGTGTGCTGATCTTACAAGGGCAGAGAGAGGACTGCAGACAAGGCTGACAGTTTGCACTGGCTCCCCTGCACCTGTGCTCAGCAGGGATTGCACGGTCTCTGCAGGCCAGCAGAAGAGCTTTCCCCAGGGACTGTCCAATGAAAATTTAAAACTCAACCAATTTTTGATCTTTTTACTATGATGTAAACAGATAAAATATGGGGGAAATACTTTGAGATGGAAAATATAACTATTATTGCACTACATTTGTTCATTGCAGCATTCTTACTTTTCTTGCAAGACTTTGTTTACTGCAAAAGACACAGACTTAGAGAGTCGTGTAGAGAGCCTGCATCAATCTCTGAGTATACATTGCTTCCCTGATGCTTTGTGTCAGCAGACTGGAAAAGAATAGATGGAAAACTGAAATTAGTTCTTGGTATACATGGAAAGAATAAAGTGTATTTGGATGACAGAGGGTAAAGTGGATAGAGCTTAAAAGAGCCCTTAATAGATGTTGACTTTTCCTACTTATTTTCATAACACTAGATCTGGTGGAGACGAGCAGGGACTGAACCCTAGCTAAACAGATACTGATATATGGATAAATGCTGCTTGGTGGCTTTATACTGGCTGTGAATCCAGCTCCTGGCAATTCCCTCCTAAAGTCTGTTAAAGAGATGAACTGTATAGAAGGATTTTTACTGCAATTCCCTAGATACAGGCTCTGCAATTTTGACTGGCTTTCAGGTACTCCCTGAGGGGTATGTTACCAATTTCCTTGTACTTTCTGCTTTTCCAGGCACCTGAATGAGAGTTTCAAAAGCTTTGTAGAAATTAGTACACTTGGGGCTGCAGGTCTGTGCCACAGCACTGTGAATATCTAACATGCTGTGTTAAAGCTTAGCAGTGAGATGGAAACCTTTCAATTCCATTGCACTTTCAACTGCTGCCAAGCTGGCACTCCAGTGTGTAAGTTTTGAATCAAGCTTGGTGTATTTTTTTTCCAGGCAGATTTTTTTCCTTACTGTAAACTGGCTGTTCTATTTCCGACTAACACTTCATTTAAGGCAGAAAAGGTGGCTTGAAGGAGCTCTAGGACAAGCCTTTGCTGACTTAAAAAGAAGAAATGATTCCTCACTAACTACATTTTTCCTGTACGTGCATATCAGAGAGATGAACACAAATACTGGATATTTATCTGCCTTTGTGTTACATCTGTTACTGAAATAATTGAAGTGCTTTAAATAATGAATATAAGAAGGGGCACTAAGTGCTTCATAAGGAGGAAATGCTTTAGAGAGTCTCTGGATTTGAATGTTGAGTTTCAGCCATCAAGAGTTTTGTTTTCACAAAATATAGTTCATCAATCTGTTTTTCAGGTATCCAACACAGTAAATTAGGGGCTTTTTTTGTATCTTCTCTGATTTTTCAGAAAGTTAGGAGTACCATACAGGACAAACTCAATCCCTAGCACCAGAAGTGAAGAGAGTATTTCGTTTTGTAATTTTTTTTCTGTAATTATTCTAGCTGATAAACCAAACATTTAAGAGCTCAAATTCTTTATTTAATGCTCTGTATTGGCAATGGAGATAGATCTCTGATCAAGAAAATTTAAATACAATATGTGGATATATGTGATTCTGTGTTTGTTAGAGAGATGGAAAAAGAGAGAGAGACCCTCAGCATTTGTCTGGGACTCAGTGTGCTAATAATGTGCTGGCTGCAAACAGCTGATTCTCTTCAACTATGTCTGACCTAGCAGATGTCTTGAAGTTAGGGAGCTATGACCTCAAGCACTGGCTCACGGAGAGGTTGGCTCCCAAAGAGGAGCTCCCAACGAAGCAGTCAGAGAGAGAAAATAATAAGGTTTTATTTGTTGCATCCGGTTAACCGGTAACAAAACAAACAGAAAAACATACACAATTATACCCTGAGTTTCAAGAGCTTCAGCTCCAAACTTTGTTTGACCTGGTTACTCTGGGCTGGCTTTAGAAAATGAAATGCTGTCTTTCCTCCTTAGACTTGAAGACTGTTTCCTGCCTGGGATTTATGGCTAGTGGTGGACCTCAGAGCACTGCATAATGTTCAGTATCAGAGGAAGTGAAGTAGATTTAGCTGTGAACACAAACTGAAATGGGGATTATCAGCAGATTTCTGCAGCACTTGTGTGTATTACGTGTAGCAGGCGCCAAGGAGTTTTCTCCCTTCTTCTTCTGGCTTGTTTATACTCAGTAAATTGCATATCTGGGATTGTATGCTGTGGTCAAAATGCCATCAGTTAAAATCTGAGTGGTTTTAAGCTGGTTATATTGCTCTAAAATATTCCACATTGATACTATCTTGTTCCGCTACAGAATATGGACATTGGCTATTTCTGCTGCAAC
This sequence comes from Motacilla alba alba, assembly GCF_015832195.1. Lineage (NCBI taxonomy): Eukaryota > Metazoa > Chordata > Aves > Passeriformes > Motacillidae > Motacilla > Motacilla alba. Next base: position 12,051,647 of record NC_052021.1, on the reverse strand, counting down.
TGTTAAAGTTTGGGGGGTTTTGCTGTTTTGGTTTGGTTTAGTTTAGTTTTGGTTTTTTTTCTTAGCTTTGGGACTAAAGTAGTGCTTTCTGTTATTGGCATTTTGAGTTTGCATTTTCTTGTCAGAATGTGTTAACAGATTATGGTACAGACAAAACCTACTGCTCATAATCCACAGGAAAATCTGATAACAGAGACCTGAAAGACCCGTGTGGTCTCAAACTGGGCTTAACCAATGGCAGCAGAAATTGTGCTGGAGAAATCACTGGAAATAAGACCTTACCAGTGGGATTAATGTAAATAGAGGAGTGGTAACATTTTTCCTCTTGCAACTGGTGTCTGATTTGAGAATTGGATATGAAGTGCTAAAGACTATGAGTTTTAAAATTTCTTTTAGTGAGAGCCTCGTAACTGATGCAGAACTAATGATAACCAGTAATATTCTGCATTTGTTGTTACTGTGCTTTCCTTGAAGTACTATATGGATATCACTTTGAATTCCCAATACTCCTGTGCACACTGGAATAAGCCTGCATGCCAATGCTTTCCCTCCTAGGCACCCTGTTTTCTCCCCCCAAAAAAAACAGATTATTTTTTTGAAAATCACTGAACATCCTTCCCCAAGCCACCTTAAATCTGTATACGTTAGGTCACTTCACAACAATCACTGGGAAATTTTAATGCCTGTACATTTTTAAGATGCTGGCTGCTACCAGGTGGGACAATACACATCTGATGCACTGCAGTTGCTTTGGCAGAACCCCACAGAAGAGTTCAAGCCTTTTAGACCCTCCAGAAAAGTTGTGCCTACAGTCTTGTTACATCTTGAGAATTTTGGTTGCCTCTTTCTTTCATTTGTGTATATTCCATAGGAATAGGAAGCCACTATTCCTCAGGTTATATCACAGAACAAAAGCCAAACTTCTAGTAAGAAAATATTTACACAAAATGCTGAGTAGGCATAATTTTCTGGTTCTCAGAGTAAGCCTCTGCCTACTGTAGTTTTTGGATATAAAGCACAAAATATGGCTGAAGGAGAACCTGTGTTATGGGGAAAAAAACTCTTCCAGATCTAGAACAGGAGCTCAAGGGGAAGAAGGTTTACTTCCAAATGCCTCCTAGGACATGTCATTGCCCTTCTTATTCCTCACACTTCCCCATGGATTACTGGATATCTTGCCTTAAAAGGAACGTGACAAGGCAAAGTGAATAATTTTAGACTCTTATTATAGCAATGTGGGTCAAACAGAATAAAAAGAGTGTAAGAAAAAAACAATTGATCAAGTTTTATTGCTGATAATGAAAAGCTCTCTTTGAACTTTAAGATTGCAGAATATGGTAAAATATTTGAGAATGTAAAGTCTGTGTCTTTGGCACTTTTTCACATCTAAAGCTCTCAGCATGAGAACTAACATCATAGAATCCCCAAATTTAGGTGTTTGCCTAAATCTTCTGTCATAAGCCCTATTACCTAAGCAAGCAAATTCTTAAATATATATTTAACTTCGAAAGCACATAAAAATTATACTGAAATGAGGTACATTTTGCTGGATTGTGGTCTTATTATTCCAATAACAAACCTAATTTGAACCTGAACTTGGGTTTTGCCTTAGAGAAGAAAAAAAAGTAGGCTTATCTCAACCCACTTTCATTCCTCTGTGTGAGTAATGTATGTGGGGAAAAGTTCAGTGCTTGTTACTCTTCCTAACACTCAGACTATTTTAGAGCAGACAAAAAAAAGAAAAGAATCATTGCTGAATGAAACTCTGTGTCTGTTGCTTAGCATGGATCTCCTCTTGCTGTGGAAATACGTGTGAAAGCAAAAGAGACATCTGCATCAAAGAACCCAGTAACCCAGAAATTTCCTGTCCCATTCTTTCCTATGGAGAATGCAGGGATTTGGGAGCTCTCACGACAAACATGCATCTATATTCCCATGTAAGACAACTGTACAGCTGGCAGGATTGCAAGATGCCACAGAGTGTAATTGTTTTTTTGATCAAACTATGCTAGGAATGGATAATCCTGTGTTTTATTTATACATTAAAAATATATTTGAAAAAATGTCCATTAGGATATCTATTAAAATCAGATAGATGTAAACAACATGTAGTAAACAAACACATAACTGGCTGTTTCCTAGGCATTACGATTGTTTCATTGAAACAAATAATTTGTGACAGTTTTTGCTGTAATGCTTTATAATGCTTGCTCATGTGCACCAGAAAGACTATGAGAAAAGACTGATTGGTGAGGGTGGGTGTTGTCTTTTTCTTCAGGTGATGATATAGGGTTACATAAAACTGGAAGAAAACATTTGTCTATCACTTGGGCCAAAGATATTTTTCTGCTGAGTTAACTTCAGATGCAATTAAAACCAGAGCTGTGATACAGACTGGGATGAATGGTCGTAGGAGACCTATGGAATTACTGATGTGACACAGACTTTCCTGGCAGCTGTGGAAGTTAGAGACTGTATACCTATGGCTTTGTTCCCATTTGGTTTGAGAACTGGCAGACATCCCATTTTTCTCCTGCACAGCACCCTGATGCCAGCTGGGGGTTGTCCTCTAGCGCAGCCGCTGCTTTGCCTTAGGAGCATTGCTCTCTGGAAACTGCCTGTGCAAAAACTGACCAATTTACTTTTCTACTTTGTCTTATTTCTTCAGCTGTGAAGAAAGAACAGCAAGTACAGAAAGGCTGTACCGAGTGACATTTACCCTTTTACTGGGAGCACTGGGACATTGCTTTCTGGATCCCAGCTAGAGGTGGAACCTTATATGCAAGGTTTGCCAGAAGAGCTCTTAGAATGCACTCCTTCTTTCTGTTTTCTTCTCTTCTTCCTTCCCCTGCACCTCTTTCATTGTATGGCAATGGTGTAAGGAAGGAAAGTAAAAGACAGGGAAAAAAAAAAAGATAAGGAGGTTGATATGATCAGACTAAGCAACTGATTATTCACATTGTATTTAAAATACATGCATTAAAAAAATGTAGAAAGTGTAGGTGTGCAAACACTCTACACGACTGCATCGATGTGAACTGAGTTACTCTGCTGTGACCTGCTGCCAGATCAGTAACGGTTCTGAGAAAACAGTGTTTTAAATAGCACCTTATTAATACCTTGTGCTTATCTTCATAGTTTGGTCTCTTCTTTTCTTGGTAATAGATCTGCACATATTTTTTGTTAAAGACTACTTAGATTCTATGATGCAACTGTACCCTCTTAGACAAGTTAAAAAGTCAGTCAGCTAGAGTTTTTGTGTGAAAAAAATATAATCTTAGGTTCCAGTCTTACAACTGGATTCATGCAGGATGACCTATGGCACAGTTGGAAATTCCCAAAAGTTTAAGGAAGATCTTTATGCAAATAAATATCTGACTGAAAATTTAAGACCTTGTATGTTTTGTCACTTACTCTAAGACCAGAGCTGTGATCAAATGTCTTGCTATTTGAAAAGGAGCATATTTAAAATTCAGTCATTTTTCCTTAATGGTGTATCTATTTTTTTTAAATTAGAATTAAGTATCAGCCTTTCTATATGTAAATACTGAAGCAAGTTCAGAAAGACAAAAATAGGATAAAGAAATTTGCTGTATATTGGTTTGGGATGATTTGTATCAGTTGAAGTACAAGTAAAAAGATTCCTTCTGCCGTGTCTCCAAGAAGCAAGCATGAATCTGATAGAAACATCTGTGCCTGGAAAATGTGCTATGCTCTGGCCAAGCTGTCAGTGCAGAGTGAAATATGGGGTAAGTGAAAGTCCTGCCCGGAAAAGCGAGTAGCAGTAAAGCTATACAGATGTGAGAGAGAGGCTTCTCTTCTGCTCAGTGATACCTCCTGCCAGGGCAGGCCAGGGAAACAGAGGAAAGGACAATAAATGCTCAGGGCTGAAAGGAAAATAAGGAGGAAAGAGAAGGAAATCAAGTGGAAAGTGAGGGACTGCAAAAAACACTGGAGAAAATTGTTTTGTCAGCATTCAGGTTTTTTTCTTACAATTCTCACAACACATTGCTAACTCACCCTGATATGTCAGCCAGCCAGCTGGCACCCTCTCCCGCAGTATGCTAGCTGACAAAATGAGGAGAGCAATGCATTTTAGGAATGGCTGAACCAAGCATGGTGTCTGCATGCAAAACTGTAAGGTCACCTCCAAGAGCCCATTTAGTCTACAAGCTAAACAAATGCAAATGATGTTCCTTCAGATGTGTGACTGTTTGAGTTGTCCAGCACAGATTTCCCTCTAATCTGACAATATATTTCTGACCAATTCATTCTGAGAGGGCTAAAAGCTGCATTGGTTATTCTGCTTGTGTAGTTAAAATCCTGCAAAGACCCTGGTACCTGTTTAGATTTGGGCTGTGAGAAGGTCAAAAGGGTGATCTGTGAAAATAAAGGCTGGTCAGCCTCTCTTAACAAAATTCCCCTGTTTTTACACAATAAGTGAATGAGCACATGGTAGAAGTGCAGAGTGGGTAAACTGGAAGTTCTCCTGGCTCTCACACAGATTAAGATATTAAACTGAATTAGAAAATAACACACTGAAAAGATATGCATTATGCAATGCATAATTCCAATCTCTGGCACTCACTGAGACTAGGGACCAAACTGCATTCAAGACCAGAATCAAGGATTTATAAAGAGTGAGAACAATGAGTTAGGCATGGTAAAAACTCATCTGCAATTAATAAAAAAACAGTATTCAGCAGGACATGTGGCAACTGCAACTCATAAAACAATGTGGCAAAGATACACTTCAAGATTTTACATCCATTAGAAGATTTTTTTAGATTTCTCGAAGTATCGGTTCAGTCATTGTTCTTTACCAAGAGTGATCTCTCTTTTGAGGCTGTTTCTGTGTGATAGTCTGCGAAAAGGTGCTGGGTGTCTCCAGACTCAGCAGCATTGCCAGAACTCACACAGGCAGTGTTACTGTAATGTGGCAGATGATGACTCTATGGAGAGGGCTGGAAATGTGAATCAAGAGTGCAGGATTCCATGGGAGCATCGTAGCAGGCAAAGATGAGCTAGTGAAGGGCTTGGTGAAAACCAAGGTGCCCGCAGGAAGAGGACACTGACAATTGTGCTAGTGTTGGGGAAGAAACAGAAGAGGATAGAAGCAGAAGAAGGGAGAGATCTGAACTTAAGTGGCATTGTGCTGCAGGCGTGCTGCTATTTTAGTCAATCTCCTGGAACTGCAGGGTTATTTACTGGAAATCTAGTCTGAAAATGCATTCTTTGTGTAATGCTCCGAGTAGGAAGCCACCCCAAGGGATGTGAATTACCAAATACTGTGACATGATGGTGTAGAAGATAAACCCAAACAAACCATTACTCTCAAAGGCATATAGCTAAATATTTATTTCAGAGTCAATTGGAAAAAAAAAGCATTTTCATCCAGCAAGAGCACACAGTATAACTGCAGGTCTAACTTGGCTCTGCTGTCTGCTCATGCTTTATTCCCAGACAGGGCAGATTCAATGTTCATAGACTTGGGGTCTGCAGTGGGGTCAGTCCTGCCTGAGTCAGGTAACAGAAAGGGCACTTTCCACAGAGCAACATCTATTCAACACACAGTATGGAAATCATAACCCAAGTTTATTAAAAAATTATGTCGAATAGACAGGATTTATAATTCGCACTAGATTTACACAGCTGTTTAATAATTAAAATACCCTTTAATTCTTCAACCAGTCTCAAATTAAGGTTCCCTGGAATTCATCCAGTAGTTATGTGGCAAACTTGCCTTTCATGAATTTGAGAGTTTCCACAAATCAATCTGTTACTGACAAGCAAATTTTTAAACATTTGGATTTCTTCAGGGAAGTTTGGTGAACATTTATTCCTCTCACTGAATATTTTCATTCATGAATAACCACAAAGATGCAAATGCAGTTATTTTCTGAGCATGTGGTCCTCCTGGGTGAATAAATGTCTCAGCATTTATCTTCTTCTGTGGACACCTGGATAACTGATCTCTCGATTTTATTTTCTCATACATCACAGAAACTTTGTGTGTTAGATAACAGGCTATGATAACCTAATAGATGAATTAAAATTCTTTGCTGCCAAAGGAACAGTAATGCAACTTTTATTTGTGTAACTTGCTATTTACACATGTAGAATTCTTCCTATAAAAGACTGATTTTTTTTTTTTTGGCATAGCAGTTCAAAGATGAGCAGATTTTATTAATTTAACCATGAAAGTCTGTTACCAATTTTCTACAGAAAAATTAAAAGAGATACTAGGATCACAGTCAGTTCCTCAACACTGGCTAGGAGTTTTTGATCACAAGCTTAATCTGTTTAACTGGCTGCCAAGGCAAGTCAGCTGTAAGTAGCAGTTACCAAGTTTCAGTAATTTTGATTCTGAAGAAAAGCTTTAGAAAGGTATGGCTGAGAGGATGGAGCATGGGAAAGGTTTTTCAATTGGTGTTATGAGTTTACAGAGACCCACAGGCTTTAGAGTGGAGAATATCATGATCCCCACTTTACAGATGAGAAACAAGTTGCTGCTTTTGCATATGTTGTCATTATTAATGCAACCCTGAGGCACAACAATTTACTGCAAAAAGGATGTTTCTCAAAGTGTCCTAGGTTTGGGGCCTGATTCCATTGCTATGAAGCAATCACTTCTGTCTTCCTGTTAGGAGTGCTGCCATAGGGCCCCTGATGCTGCTGAATCATCCCCTCATGCTCATACACTGGTAATATTTATTAAATGAAACACTATGTCAACAATCATTGCTTGGCAGTGGAGAATGCATGGCAGGAGATATCTTTAGTATCAAAAGGGTTGTTACCCAGCAGGATATATCACTGCTTGAAAACAGAAGTTTATGGCTGCTGAGCTGGCTGTTTACTGATTGGCATCTAGAGAAAAAAACTTGATTACTGATAAGGGGCCAACTGGTGTATTAACATCCCACTCTACCCTACTTGAAAGATCTGCAGTTTGTTGCAATACTATCTAGAACTACAAGGTTCTGATACAAAATCAGAAGCAACTGCAAAACTACTGTTTTTGTTAAAATGTACTGTTTTGGTTACTAATAGGACTAGGGCAGTACTAGAAAATGAAGAAGTATTGGTGAACACAAAGAATAAGACATAGATGTGGTGTGCCTGTAAAGCAAAAGAACTGCAAGCTGAAAGCCAGACAGGCTTTGTCAGAAACAGTGGGACTTGAGTGTCCAGTGTCCTAAGGCTCCTTTGAATTTTAGCAAAGAATGGAAAGTTTATTGCACTCACTCCTGAGACCCAGCATCTCTTGGAGACTTGTGGGGAATAAGGAGTGCTCAGGTGTCTAAAAACCAAGAGCTATGGGATTTGGATCAGGATCTATTTTTCAATCTTGTCTAGGGAAAAAGAAAGGGCCACAAACCACATCACTATCAACATTATAAATGGCTGTAGGTGAAGTTTCCTCTGGAAGCTCTGCCCTGTGCCATTAACCAACATGACTTCCTGCTCAAAATTCCTTCTTTTCAAGAAGCCAAGAAGCAGAGACTGACTGGAGAGAGAGAAAAGGCTGTTTTAGCTACTTTAGGGCTTGGGTTTCCATGAGGGAATTGGACTTGACTAGAAAAGAAATGCTTTGTTTGAAGGGGGAAAAAAAATCCTCACAACTCTCTTGGAATCTCACTCCTTGAACATGAAGCTTTTCTGTTCCTGTCATAATAAGCTTCAGTTTCTGTTTTGCAGTCCTTGAGTCACCAAGTGACCAGGGTCCAAGCTCTTCCACACACACTCACATAGTCTTCTGCTCTGTTTGTCTCCCACTTTGCTCTGCTGGGATAAAGAACTGCTATTTTGCTGGGAGGGAACAATGTCATTGATTATGTGCAAAATGAATTCAGAACTTGCTTTACTGGAGGTGCATGCTTTAAATATAAGCATTCTATAATTATAAGTCCCAGAACTGCTTTTTTTTTTTTTTTTTTTTAGCCTGTACTTGGAATTTGTAGAGGGAATCTCTGGGTACTCTAATCCAGGCTCACTACTCAGAGCTTTGCTTAGTAAGCATTACAAATATTTAATAGCATCTTGGTTGGCATTATAAGTAAGTGCATGTGAGGAAAAAAAACCCAATGAAACTAACCAAAAGATTCAAAGGTGTCTTGTATAAATAACTGGGAGAGAGTTCAGGATGAAAAAAAAAAAAAACCCACAAAAAACAAACAAACCAGAAATACAGAATGTTCAGGAGCTTATGAGCATCCAGGTCCATGGCTTGGATTTGTCTGTTTCATAGCTGCCAACCCAATGTTGGGCTGGGCTCAGACACTGAACAGTTTGCTCAGGTTCAAAGATTCTCTGGTCTGGAGCTGGGATCCAAATTACTTCCAAGAATAACTTACATTTATATATTTTCCCCTTGTCCTCCAAGGCCCTAACTATTTTCCTCTTGGCTTATGAAATGTGAATGGACATCAAAGGGGATCTTCTATATTAAGACAATGTGTATCAGACCCTACACAAAAACAGAGAAGAAAAAAGTCCTTTGTATGTTCTGCAATGATGATCTAAACTTTAGAGCAAATTCTCTGGATGTCACGGGCTGGTGCTGCTTACTGCTCCATGTAGCAATGAGAAATGAATGACTATCATGCTACGTTTTCTCTGTCCTTATGTACCATAATTCATGGTTTCAAACACTATTTCCTGGAGCTAGAAACCTAGCAGAATAGATGGGAAAAATCCAGAAATAACATATCAGCCATTATGAGCCATAGATTTCTCTCAACATACCAACATTTCTTTGGTCTTTCTTCTAATTTTTAGCTTAGCCAGGCTGAGGTGATAGTGGTGAAATGTTTTGAGACCGCAGAATTATTTTTCTTAGCTGCTAAGATATGGTGGAGATGTGTTAGGCAGAACATATATTCTTCCAGGCTTGTCTCAAAGGGCCTGGTCGTAGAAGTGTTTACGTGGAAACCACTACTCCCTGAGGAAAACAAAATTAGGGAGGAAAATTTCTTTCCACTTGCTAGAATTTACTATAACCTCTGGCACCAGCTTATGTTCCAGGGAGAGTTTGATTTTTTTTTAAATGATATATTACAAGCTGCAGAAAGGTGAGCATTGAATGTACATAATCTTGTGCTAACCAGGGTTTCAGCTAGCCTGCAAAAGGAGTGTTCTTCTGTTGGAATAAATCCAACAGACTTTGGAGTATAGCTAGCTAAACTATTATAGCTAAACTAAACTAACTAAACTCTTTTGGAGTATAGCTAACTAAAAGAAGATACATAATGAAGGCAGCAAAAAAAAATACTCCAGTGAAGATGCATTTTAGCTGAAGATGCCAGCATTCTGCTGATCTAAGTCAGAGCTACGCAGCTGCTCAAAGGATGATTGGGTTAGGTGTCTTTGCACAAGGGAGGCTTCAAAACTTAGCCATCCCAGTTAGTTCATTTCCATGCTGTGGAAAGAAAGGAAGAGAGAGAGAGAGGAAATTTCTTTCCTTCTCTCTCTGGATGATGTGTGTAGGATGAAAAAATTATTTCTGGAGCTAGTAGGAAAGCACAGAAAGGAGTTAGACTTTCCTGAGAAGGTCCTGGATTTTAGGGAAGAGAGTGGTGAAGTGTAGTTCAGGTACATCTAATGCCTCCCCATCCCAACAGATGAAGAAATAAAAAGTTTAAGCCAAGCTGTGTACTGGTAGAACAACAATGGCACAATGGCAGTGAGAGCGTTTCAAACAGTGAGCAGCAAGGAGCTCGACTGCAGTTACAGGAGGGTTACACACCTCAAATTTCACTCGGGCATTTTGGGTGCCCTGTGCCCATGGCACATTGTTTGCTGTCTCCCATTTTCCCCTCTGCCACAAAAAGAGAGCCCAATTCAGTTTACCTTTGTAATAAATTTACGTACTTCCACATCCCAAGTGATGGGAAAAGGCTCAAAGCCTACTACAGAGGACTAAACTGAGATTCCTCTCGCAAGAGCCCAAGGACCACGCTGTGAACAGCACATCTCACCAAGCTCAGCCTGCTGATCTTCCAGGGCTCTGAAACGTGAGCCTGGGTGAGCTACAGTGAGATTTAGAGCTTGAGTGCTGAACAAGGATCTGCTCTCCTGAAGCTCTTTCTTTCTCTCCTGGTTTTAATGCATTTTCAGTTGTAGTTACAATTTTCAGTTGCAGTTACAATTAAAGCCCTCTTTTTCTTCCTGTCAGGTTCTCTGCCTCAATACACACAGATTAGTTTTACTTCTTAATGCCTGGGAATGCACAGTCATATCTGTATCTTTAGATAGACAGGAAAGGCCCAAATAATAAAGCCCAGATTTTGGTTGAAAGCTCAATTTCAACTAATTAGTGGTTTAGCCATTAATAATGAGATCCTTAAGTTAGAAAATTTCTATCAAGGTGAGAGCCATTGTTCTTATTTTGTAAGAACTCATATGAATAATTTGAGTGGAGGTTCTATGCTTACAGAGAGCTTTGAAAAAATTCAGGACAGTATATTTCATCATGAAATAGTATAAAAGATACGTTTTTCTAACTAAAATATCAGCAGGAGAGAAATCTTTAGAGGGGAAGGTATAAACTTCATCTCAACATGCAGTGCTCTGGGTTCCAAGTCTTTATCTGAGTGCTATAATCATAATTATAAAATAAAACCCAGAAAGTCCTCATTGTATGAAAGAAACATTGTAGAATGCTGTTTCCTGGAGCTGGCTTTAAACCAGAATCTCTTGTGTGGGTGAGACTGTAAGGATTCCTTTAAACATGACTTGGATTGCAAGGCATCTGCAGAGCATTACTGCTCAGATCCCTGGACCACCACTTCTGCATATGGATGGCTTCAATGCATCTATTGGCTTTTTGAGGGTTTTCTTTTCCACTGATTTAATGTTGTACCATCTTCTCTTCACCAAGGGAGTGGTTTCCTCATTTGTGATGTGGTAGCTTTTGCTAGTTTTGGAACTTCATCTTGGAAAAAAACCACATCAGCGTCTACAACATGTTGTTATAATTATGTCTGAACCAAAAATCATTTGCATTATCTAGTCAGAGGGGAGTTGCTACTCTGATCTCTGACTGAACTTTACAGTTTCATCTGTAAAGGAAGTTACTACTCTGATCTGTCACTGAACTTTACAACTTGACTGACCTGCTTTTTATGCTGCTTTCTTATGCTGCGAGCATCTAGGAGAACTAAAAGTAACCTGACATGGGACAAATGTTGATGGAGCTGACTGCATGTAAATTGGTATTAGCAATTTATTTAAATGCACTTTTTGTCTTGACTTGGCCCAAGAAAAATGATGCCTTAAGTTGCCCACACCCCCACATTCAGCTGCACGTTTGCAAGCAGGCTGCCTTTCCTAGGGTGTCTGTACAAGCTATGGAAAGAATTCCCTGGCTGGCAGCAGAAGAGCACAGGCCAGAGGAGCTCTCAGCTGCACAGCCCATGCAAGGGCTGGCTGCTCATCACAGAGTTAAAGTTCAGAGCCACGAGGTTTCGCAACTGGGTTCACAGTGGGGACTGCTGTTGTTTACTTTAGGGGAAGATGGAGGCCTGCAAGGGAGGAGGGAGTCACTCCCCCATGTGCTCCCAACTGCTCGACACCCCACTGCAGCCCTGTTCCCAGTGATTTATGCAGCTGCTGCATGGCATCTGGTTTCAGGGGATGTGAGCTGCAGGAGCAGGTGGGACTCCCAGACTCCAGACCCGGGACAAAACAGAAAGAGAAATCCGTCCTCTTCCCAGGGTGGTGAGGGATCTGACAAGGAAGTACTTTGTGAGCTTAACTTTCCCCTATGACAGCAGCCCCAAGGATCCCTGAAAAGCCACCTGCCACTTCCAAGGTAATAGGAGCCTCTGGAAAAATTCAGGACAACTAGTCTAAGAGCAAATGTTGCTGCGCTGCCCAACATCTACAGCCACTAAGTGCAGTAATTTTTCTGTGTGTTAGAAGTTCTTTGTTTGGGTCTGTGTACATGCACATCCTTTCAACTCATCAACTCTGACATGCAGCACTTGCCAAGCTAGGATTTTAAACTACCTCCCACATTAGCTGTGGCATAAAGAGGGACAGGATGCTCTTTATTTACTGCCATTCTGGGGATTCTTCTCCAGGGCTTGCTATGGATGTTTTTACAATTTAAAGTAATTTGTAATTTAAAGCCACAATACCCAGGCCAACGATAACAACAGTTTTTCTTCTGAGCTCTGTAGAAGTTCACATCCTCTGCTTTGTTTTCCCCTTCTCCCTTGCCTGCACTTGATGTGTTCTGCCAGTAGGCTGACATCAGATGTAATTTTCAAAGAACAGAAACTTCTGAGATATTAATTTCAAATGCTGTTTTTTTACACTGAAGTGTGTACACAGGGAGATCATTCTGTGGCAAAAAGCTGTGTGGTTGAGGACAGGCCTGGGAAGAGCTGCCTGGGACTGAATCCAGCTTTTTTCAGGTCATGCCTTACTCCTCTGTGTGCCATTCAATAGTCTGTGGCAGGGATGATGTGCTGCCCACCTCAGGCAGAGGCTGTGATGAAGGTCAACACAGATGGAAAGCCCTGTGCCTCAGCTTGGCTGGGGTTAGTGAGACCCTCACACACATTCCAGCCTTATAAAAAGATCTGTTGATATCAGTTTAATCTCTCTAGAAGAAATATGTCATTATTAATTTTCCAGTTGGGTTATAACCTTTATGTATGATATATTCCTTTAAAGATGGAGGTTGTGACTATTTCTGTTGGAAGATTAAAGGTTATTGGAAGGAAGCCTGGGCTCAGAAGAGGAGAAGGGGGGGGGGGGGGGGAAGGTTTTAGACCACATTTTCAAAGTGATCTCATTAGCCCCTCTAAAGTGAGCAGCTCTCCAAGTCATGGCAGTGACAGACCATAAGACACTACTACACGTCAGGCCTGCATGCTTGGACATGTTTTTCCCATGGCCTTCTTTGCACTCTTGCCAGGCCAAGATTTGTGTCTGTGAAAAGTTCTCGGGTCAGCTGGAGTCTCCTTTAGTCCAGCTCTGAGCTCCTCCCTGCTCTGTTAGCTTAGTGTGTGAAGTTACTGAATGAACCTTGTGAGAGGAGAGGGGGACACTGAGCAATCTTCACCTGTGCATGAACAGGAGGTGTAGCTCCTTTAGCTGCACTTTATACTGAGGACATAGAGAAAATTTTCAGCTTTATTTATTCATTTCTTCAACTGTATGCACAGGTACAGGTTGGTTTCTCACTCTAAACCACTTCAAAGAACTGAAATCCTTTTTTCTCATGGGTGATGCATACTTGGTAACTGGTCTCTATCAGTGTTTAAGAAGTGTAAAACTCTGTTTTGAAAAACCATGTGTACATGTTATTCTGTTTTGTCACTCCCTGCTGGCATGCTGCTCTCTAGCAAAAGGGATATGTTTGTAGCAGAGCCTGCAAAGCTGTGCTCAGCCCTGAGCTGTCTGCAGGAATCTACATACCTCCATGCCCATATTTCTCTGTTCAAATGGGGAAATAACTGGGATATGGAGGATAGAAAATCTCTGCCTCCAAATAGCCCACATTCACATCATATCAGCTCTTCAGAAATAAAAATCTACCCCGTTATTATCATATCATATCGCTATTTTCAAGACTGCAACCTAAAGGATGGGATCTCCACTTCCTTTTTTGTACAAGTGAACTAAACTCCTGTCTCTTCTTGACAATACCTCAAAGAACCTAGTGCCAAAGAAGACTTGAAGGGGATGTTTCTAGGCTTTGTTTTCCAAAACACCTTTTGGAAATCTAGGTTTGTGTTTGCATGCTGTCCACATCATGACTTTTTGCCCTTTGTCATCCTTCCAAAATCAGGCAATTCCAGAAAAAGTAGAAGTGCAGGCATCCTCTGCAGGATAGGTGATTGCGTTGAATCATTTTGCATGCATCTGGATTTCCTAGTAGAACACTAATTTTCCAGTTGTGTATTTTCGGAAGGGAATATTTAGCAACAATCAATTAATAGTTATTTCAATGAACTAAGCACCTACCTTAAATTTTCAGTACTTCGTTACATCATGTGTAAGTAAGCAATTTTGAGATGATATTTCTAAACAGGCTGAGCAGCGTATAAGCCTGGTTGCTGAATTTGTTCTTAGTTCAGTTCCATGACCCTCACCAGCAGTTTTTGTTATTCTGGTCTGTATGGTGATTATATTTTTCCTGCTAAATTTGGAGTCCTTAGCATTCAGTTTGAAGAGGATAGAAATGTCTGTTTAAAGGACACTCTCATCAAAAACAGATGAAAGAAAATAGGAAAGTGGTGATTATCTAAGGACTTTACATACTTGGGCCTTTTTCATGTTATGTCTGATCCCCATTTCTATATATAAACTGGCAGAAACACCATTTGAAAATTTAAAAATCTTACTACGTGGGAATTTCAAGGATAATATCTTCATTGAGCACCCCAGAAAATGAGGGCTTGCTTTACAGCTTAATTCTCTTTTAGTTTTCCTGGCAAGAAACACACAGATCTGTTTTGCCTGTCTGCCAGGAAGAAAACAAATGTCTATAACATCACTTTTATAGAAAATCCATTACTACTCATCCCCTTCCATGGAACACAAGCCATTTGAACTCCTCTGATCAGTAATATAAAAACAGCGCTAGATTCATCCCCAAAGCATCTTTTCCTGGATTAATTCTTACTTTTCCTTTAGTGCCCATCCACCTGCTGGCCAGAGGTGCTGCCTCCCTATCTGATCTGCACATCAAATGGTGCACAGCCCCCTTGGTCGCTGGCTGGTGTCAGCTTGGCATGGCACTGACCTGGGCAGGCAGGGAAGATGCTTTGCTGGAGGACAAAGCTACATGTCTTTTTATAAATTGCTTTTTAGTACACTGAAAGCTAGGATTAATAATTGTTTAATTCTCCCCCTTGCTAAGTCTGCATATAGCCAGTGATCTTGTACCTTTCTGGTGATTTTTGTTATCTCTTGACATATAAATGATCTCTGCAGTCAATCATCTCCACATCTTCTCTTGAGGTCTCATCATGCTAACTCTGTGTTTCAGGATTTTCTTCAAGAAAAACATAAAAAGCAGGTCTTATCTCCTGCTACCTCCATGCATTTTAGTTCTGCAATTAAGCTTGTTCTCACCATTACTTGCTTAGACCAAAATGAACAGCACAACCAATACTTTCTGCTGTAGCTGAAGCCAAAGTATAAACAGAATGAATATTTCCAAGGTTCCTAAGATTATGGGATAAACAGTATGACCAATCAGGTCATTTCCTTTAAATGAGCTATTTCCCATTTTTATTGGTTTTCAGAATTTTCCTTACTTAACAAAGTAGAAATCTTGCTCTTGTTAGCTAGGCCAAGCTTCAAACAAATGCAGAGGTACAGATTAATCTAAATGTTTTTAAACCAGCTCTTGTTAGTGTTAGCAGAGAAGTCCAGTGCTAGCAGGAGGAGCACAACAGCAGTGTTTAAAGGCAGGTGCTCATCAGCTTTAGCTGGCAACCAGCACCAGGTTCTACTTACAGTTTCCTTTGAAATTCAGAGATCAGGTGTGCTGAGACACACAAACAGCATGAACATGAGTAATACTGATAGCAGTAAACACAAAGCATTTCAGTCGAGGACACGTGCCAAACATTGCCTCAGAAGAATAGCACAGAGTAACAGTAATGATATCTCAGCCTGTGTAAAACAGCTCTTCATTCAGATCCAATTGTGAATTGAAAACATTAGGTCTGATACTTATACACGAGCCATGCAGCTAACACAAGACAAAGAGCTGGTAAGGTTGCTCTACAGTATGCTGCCAGAAGAGTATTTCATTCCGGATCAATGAGACTCACAGTCTTCCAGAATTGGTTCTAGGAAATGTGGACTGTGGATCTTTCAGCTCACCAGAAGTGCACAAGAAGTTTAGTGAGCATTTAGGGGGAGAAAAGGGAGTGAGGCATACCCGGAGAATCGCTGTTACAAAGGCAGCTTCCACTTTATTGCAGCATTTTTGTTTTATGCTAATTAATTTTATTTAAATAAAATCTAATGCTAGACTCAGGGATGATATCACAATCATGCCATTCAAAGAGAAAATACTTCTAACCCTCATCAAGCTCCTTAAGTTCTCTTACAGCAGCATAACCCTATATTTATCTAGCATCATTTAGACAGTATAGCTTTTAACATTAGGAGGTAAACTCTTTCTAAATTTTTATGTTGAAGATGACACACTTTATTTACAGGAAGGTAATTTCTCTTTTTTTTTTTTAGTGGTTTGTCTATGATACCTGATCTGAGCCTTTGTAGCATTCAAGCCTTAAGAATATTGATTGTTTTTTAATGTGGCTGAAACAATAGATTTGTAAGGGCAAACATGATGAATAGAAGTAATTCATTTTATGTACTTAGCTTAGAGTATTGAACATAGTATTTTACATCTTGCAACACTGTTCACTGAAGTATGACTGTATTATAACAAACACACATGCAAAAATTCTGTATGTCTGACTCAGGCTCATTTCAAAGCTTGATGGAAGACAATGGAATTTCCATTGCCCTCAGTTAGACTTGGGCTTATTCATTACTGGCTATTTAGTGGAGTATGTGACTGTGTTTGTACACATGGCAAGAAGTAAACTCCATGGGTGCTGCTTTATAATGACAAACCAACACATTTCAGGTAACAGGGTTTACATCCTTTCTGGTAAATCAACAATACTGATCCTGATTTGTGGTCCCTTTGAGTTCTCTTTGGCTAAAAACATAGTTTAAATCTTTCTAGGTGGCACAAGCTAATTAAGTGCAATTTTCCTTTCTTCCAAGAAAGCCTGAGAGTTAACTCTTTCCCGTCTAATCTCAAATTGACTATTGCATTCCTGAACTCCAAATGGGCCTGCTGCATAGCTGACAACCGGTCAGCTGGGATGGTTTCTGCAGACATGGCCTGTAATAAACCCTGAGGCTCTGTCCTGTAGCAGTGTCCCCCATATGGACACCTCCTGATGGGCTCTTGTACACGCTGAGCCAGCAAAGCCTGCTGGTCAGCCAGACCTCTTCTGTTTGTAGCAAAAGAAAAAGGGGAAGCCTCTACATGTGCTTTCCTCTTACCCTTTTATAACTTGCCAGATGAATATTAGCAGCTGAGGAAATAGTGGCCAGATCTATGACCCTGGGGAGGGATCTTGTACATTACTAAAACACACCTTGAAGCAGGATTACAGCTAAGGTGGAGATGGATGGAGACAAACATGCTCCAAAATGCTGTGCCATCTTGAAACTGCAGGTTTCTCACACACTCTGGTTTTCACTTGTGGTTTGCTCTTTATACGAATGAAGAAGAAATATCTGTACACAATGCTGAGGCTTGCAGTGTCTGCATTCAAGATCCAAGGACTTGTTTGCCTGATCATCCCTGAGAGAGGAAGCTCTCTTATAGTCCCAGGTTTGATGTCACAAGTCAAATCACTGAATTTAGAAGACAGTCTGTTGGGCTATATGCAGGAAAGGATTATGATACAGGAACATAAGTGGCTGCTTTGGGCTTCAAGGTTTTGGGGACTCTGCAGTTTTGTGTGACAGTGCCGACAACATTGCTCTCAGCAGAAGTAGCTGCTCCCCAGACCTCTGCAAATTGAAAGGCCAGACTTAGCCATGCTGTTTCTTAAAAGTGACATAGCCACAGGAATGGATTTGTGACAAGATGGCAAAAGAACAAATCCCACCATAAAAGAACAACAATGAAAGGCCATAAGGGGGGAAAAAATTAATTCCAGAGTGGGCTGATGTGCTTACGCAAGACAATTTACACAATCACAGCATTGTACAAAGAAACAAAGATATGGCCTTGGGGAAGCCACTGCCATTTTGTAAGTAATAGTTAAAAAATGCTTGCACTGACTGTACCAAGAAATGCCTGTAGAGGCAGGGGCCCTAATAAGGAGCAGCAGGCAGCACCCCAGTGGGTAAACAAAAAGACATGGCTCCCCGAGCAAGAGACTGGCCCCTCGAAAACACAAAGGGCTTTACGCAGAGTTGCATGCACTGGCTGTACCTCTGAGCTGGGCAGCCTCACACCCATCTTCATGTAAATTCTTCTGGGCTGGACATATTCTTAGAGGTGCAGGAGAACAAGAGGTTTCACAGCAAGAGCTTCCATCCTCACTTTACATTATTGTTTGCATCTCCGGTGCGCTGGGAACTCAGCATGCTCAGCTGTGTTTTTAGAGCAAGTTCCTCCAGCATGGCTTCTTTGTTCCTGTTCTGCTCCAGTCTGCTTGTATTTAGGCTTCCCCGGCAGGGTGGGAAAACTCAACCAGTGTCAGTAAAAATTAGGTTTTGTTTTTGTCTTTTGAGCTAAGAATCCAGCAAATGCTAAAAAAATGCTTCGGCAATCAAGTGTTGTGGGAAAAAGGTGCTTTGCAGCTAGAAATGTAAATTATCGGTGAGTGATTTGGAAATTTGGCAGCTGACATTTAAAACAAGCAGTACCTCCCAAAGGTCATCAAAGAACAGTGCTGGACTGGATGAGGTGGTTTTAAAATTCTGACCAAGTTTCCAAAATGTTGGAGATGAGGATTTCAGATCGTGGGAATTCTAGTTTGCTGAGGTGACTTATGTTTGTGTAAGCATAGATTAAGCTGTAAGCAGAAAGTTATTTTTATAAAGTAACAAATAAAACTTAGGAAAATAATCCATAAGGAAAAAATCAAATGTATCAGGTTTTCTACAGGAGCCTTAATGTATCAAGTTCTCAGCTTCATCTTACTGCAGTAAGATTTGGTGTCAAAATCCCAGTCTAGATGATGTTTTGCTAGTAAAAAAGTAAATATCCCATAGAATTCAGAAGCAGAATGACACTTCTGTAGATACATCAAACACAATTCCAAGGGAGTAAAGAATTACTGTCAGCACTTAAAAGTGAACATAGTCAGGCTGTTCTAAAGTAAGTGGTGGGAGGTGTTGCTACTCATCTTCTTCCTACTATTAGATGTGTGACCTCAGTTTAAATGTCTAAGAAGAAAATTCCAGCAGTAAGGTATAGCTGTCAGGTTAGGAAATTGTAGGCATGCCACTCTTTCAGCTATTTCAAGTCTGACTGCAGAGAACACTGGAGAATATACAGACTGAAAGGCAGCAGCATCAGCTGAGGAAATGGCAAGGCTAACTCAACAGGCTGTTCCATTTTGGGCAGCGATTGCTGCTTCCTCCAAGCTTCCAACACTATCCTTCCTCTCCATTCTGCTCAGATTTTCACTCGTGGCTAGAACTGTGTAAATATCTACTACAGTCAACTAGTGTGTCATTTCATGCATCTCCACCTTCTGATTTCTTCATTTTCCAGTCAGAATAGACAAAGCTTGCCCAAGATGGCACAACAACCCCTCTCATGTCCCTAGCTGGACAGGCTGCACACCTGTGCTTCAGTTTCCAAGTCAGTAGGTTCAGCATCACCGAGGAGCAAACCATGCCGGCACAGGTGTGCAGGTTAGGTGGATTTAGTTCTGTGGCAATGTAAAAGGGACTATTACTTTAATGCTACCTGCAGCATTTCAGATAGGTATACTCATAGATTCTTAGGTGTCTTTGCAGTTTTCCAACAGCTCTCAATTTAGCAAGTGTCTAAATTTAAGCCACCACTTTGCCACAGTGTCATCTTTGGCAAAGAATTTGCTGGCACGGTGCACTACATGAGGAAGAGCATTGCTCTCCTGGTGCTTTGATGTCACTATCTTTAGAGTCTTCTGTACTAACAGGATAACACTCTCTTTCCAATAGATTTAGCCAAAACTTGGAAAGTTTCTTCTCCTCCACTGTATTTTTTTTTAATAATATGGTAGACAGATATTCCTGTATGTGTGTCTGTGAGGTTGTGCCAATTTGTTATTAGCCTGCCCGATAAGATACTCCAAATTGTACTAGTGACCAGTGATTACAAATGGTTGTTTTGTCTCAGTTTTTGTTTCAGTTGAAAGTAAATCTTCTAGGATCAAAGGGCTTTATAATCAGAAAGATGTTATGAAAGAAATGTTTCCATCTCCTCCTGCCACGTGCCTTAAGGCTACAAAAGCAGCTCTCTTTCAACCCTGAAAAGAAAGAGCAATAAAAAAGCAAACCATCAATTAGAATGTGGAATTGTCTTCAGTGTGAAACTCCATTGCTGAGTCATGTAAGATGGGACAGCAAGAGTGGGAAAACACTGCTCTAGGGAAAGACTGTGCTAATCTAGATGACTGAGGTGTTCTCTGCTAGAATTTCTAGGGGTCTGCTGCACAGCAGACCAGCAGTAAATCCAGGAGGCTGTTGCACCAGCTGAACCATGAAAATGTTGAAACAGACTACGTCTTCTGAAATGAATGTTTTTGGGGGGTTGCAATTGTTTATAATTCTGTAATGAGAATTTCAGGTTTGTGTATAAACAGTGAGAACAGTGAACTAAGCAATGTAAACCAGTATTTTACTTATTTTTGAGAATTCTTTTGTAAAACTTGATGTTTACATGACAGTTAGCACTGTCCTCCTGCCAGAAGATATTGAAAAGGAAGGAAATGAACTGTGCAGTCATTTACACCCCATGAAAAGACATTTGATAGCTTAGAAAGATTTCTTGGTTTCTCTAGTGACTTGTTTCTAATGTAAGCTTGCTGTCTTTATATTCTGGTCATGTACAGAGTCAAGCAAAAGCAGCACTGGGGAAAAAATGTAGGGCCAAATCCATTCTAATGTAGCTTCACCACAGTTGGTGGAGTTAAGCCAGGAGATAATTTGTCCCAAAGATTTTGGAGCAACAAAGTATTAAACTGAAGCTTAATAGAGCATTAGAGATGACAGGAGTAGCAAGAATTTATTTGTAATTAATGTTCACTCAGAATCTGGTAAAATGGTAAAAGGAAAAATTTCCAAAGCTGTAATGAGCATGCACAATCTCTGTCTTCTCTGAAAAGGAAGCTGGCCTTTCCTATAGGTTTCCATAAACATATCTCCCTATAAATATACACTGTTATCTCCTGGTTTTGATCTGCTCACTTGTCCAGTTAGGTCCATGCAACTGCTAACTTTTAAAGCTTGCCAAAGCTGTCTGTGCTCCCAAAGTAAAACAAAACATTGCACATAGAAAGAATAAAAAAAAAAAAAAGCGTGTTGCTGATGAAGACAACGATAGGAATGACCTACTAGGACAGATGCACACCACATCACATAATAAATACATTGTTACTGCATATGGTATGACATCACAGATGTGCCTGAACACACTTGATGATTTAGCACCTTTTGCTGGGAGATAAAGCTGTGCCAGATTATGGCAGAAAACAATCCAGGCAGCTGAAGTATGAAACGCTTTCCCAAAGACCATAAGTAAATAATTTGATAAAGTGTTCTGCTCTTTTCAATACTGCATGTTTGATTCTAAAGGACAACAGGTGTTCCATGATCAAAGATCTCCAATCACAAAGATGTGTACGAAAGAGAAGCAACACTCCGGGCTGGTGGGACTTGTGTGGTTTTTGTCTCTGATTTTCTTTTTTCTGTAGTACCCTATCAAGGGGCTCTGGGTATTAAGTATAATTCCTTTCCACACAATCCAAGCCATTTTCTTTTCTAGAGTAAGGATACAAGAAACCTTTGGTTAAGCCCATTCAAGGATAGTAGTTTATCTGATATTCTTCACTTTGATCAGGGCTACATTATTTCTCTTTTCTAATCCGCTTTGATAAAAGCAGGATTCTCAAAGTTTCAGCTAAACTTTCCCAGGTTTGGAGTCCTATAGAAAATATTCTAGGCCTGCTAAATTGAATTGGATATATCTAGATTAAAGACCACTCCAATGACCTCTAAAAGGAGTAACAACTGTACTAGCTAGAGATATTTGAGATCAAGTATTGTACTGATAGTGGAACTAAAAGTCATCTGAAATCTTAATTTCAACATCTTCTCTTAAAGGTATTGATAATGCAAGGTTTCTAAAACAGTATGAAAAGGTTTGTAAGGATACTTTTTGTGTAAAGAAAATTCATCAGTACTGAACTAAGAGGGCACCATGAAGAGTATTTGTCTCTGCTCTGAGGGTAGATAGTATGTGCCCTTCAGGCTGGGCACATCACCATCTGTCCAGACTTAACACTCTTGTTATAGTGCAGTACCAAACTATGGAATTGCTCTCCATCCTATCACTTTCCAGTTCTGTCCATTATGAACGTGGCTTTGAATGTGTGGAAGCTCTTTTGCTTTTGCTTGGTACAGTAATTTGAGACAAGCACAGACTTTGAGAACAACATCAACAGCATCAGTGAAAGGGACTGCTTTGGTGAGTCCACCTGAAGCCCAGCATAGTGATCACTTTTCTGGTAACTGCTGCCCAGACCTGATTCCAGTCCTTAATTCCTCCTTTGGCATGCTGACAGAGATCAAAAACTATGCAGTACTATTTTGTGCTTGTCACAGGAACAAGCAAGGATCAACTGCTGATTTCACCCAGGGTAATGGTTTAATCATGGCAAGTACCTTTCTTCTACTAATATGTATGCAACAAACTGAGGTGCTAAGAAAGCTGCAGTGTTGAGTTCTTACCCGGTGCAATTTGCGAACTCTTAGGAAAGGCTCTAAAAAGACCTAAATGGGAATTAATTGCCTGTTTCTTGCTTGTTCATTTTCCTCTCCCTTTCCCCAAAACTTTGCTAGAAAGAAAACTTTGTTTCACCCTTCCCTTATTCTGAACCATATGGATCAGAACAGGATCTTGTTGCACATCTTGTTTTAATCAAAATAGGCAGCGATAGCACTAGCACAGGAGCCTATTTTTATCATCTGAGAAACAGCTGAAGATGAATCAAGAAATAAATTCCAGCCTACATGAAATTTCAGTGGTCCAGAGTATGGTTATCACCTGTCCCCAGAACACAGTTGAAGAACATATGCAATGGGTCCTGATACACATACACGCCTGGGGAAAGATTGATTAGGTGAGGACAATGCTCTGAGCCACACTGAAGAAAGACTGAAAGGCTCAGTTCATCCACCTCCCATTCCCTCCTATTCCCCACTCCAGAAAAAAACACAGGGTGTGTTACTACAAATCCCACCAAATTTCAGCTTTTGGTTTTGGCAGGTGGTTGCATTGAAAAAGTGTTTGCAGATAAACAGGGTGAGATAGAAACCAGGCAGGCATCCTGGCACAGATGACCCTGTGTTTAGAGTAATGCTGCAAATGGCCATAAACAGGCTGGCTAAGATGTTCATTGGAATAGTGTCATCTGAAAAATTGAGGGGAGGGGTAAGTGTGAGTTTAACTTCTTTTCTGATTGCTATCCACAGTCAAGATCATCTCCTTTGTCAAAGGGAGGCTGCAGAGACCCTCTGTTCATTTGAGTAGAAGAAAAGCTTCCTAGTAAGAGGGCAAGAGAGATCCTTTCCTATTAACCCTCACGTATTCTATGATTCACTACTTTATACGGAGGATAAATGCTCCAAAGAAGAAAGGGCTGGTATTAATAGTGTCATTTGCAATTTGTGGCAAGTTTTCTGCCACAACAGACCTGGTAGAAACTCATGGATAAGGTCAGTCTCTGCCCCAATGAGTTTGTCCTTTAGATGATGCCGTAGACTGATCGGAAAATGACACAGGATTGCTTTTGGGTTGAGGGTATGTGGACTACATTCTCTGAGCTCTTGTAGTCTTGTCAATGACTACAGTGGCTACATCAAGTCCCCACTCAAGTGAGACACAATGTTCTAACATCAAGAGGGAAGTTCTGGGGTAAAGTAGACAGTGGTGTTAAGGTAGTTTGAAGGCTGGCTTCAAGGACAGCACCTTCTTCTCCTTAATTCAAAGTCATCTCTTTTAAGAATGAGACTTCATTTTATGCTTTCAGTTTCTTCTGGTGACAGGATTAAGCTGTATGTGAAGCTGCAAGTTTACAGCAGCAAAAGGAGGAGGTATGAGCTAAAAAACATTTAAACCTGAAAGCAACAGCTGGACACAGATAAAGTATGAGAACATGAATCTTTCAAGCTGTAGCTGAAGATCAAACACACTGAGAAAGCTGTTTTTTCCCGTCAGTATTTTCACATGGCTCTGCCTCCAGGCTTCAGGCTAGACCAGAAGCAAAAGTGCCAAAATATCATGAGAAAAGCTGCTCTTGCAAAATTTCTGGCCTGACCAGAAGTAGGAAAATCTCATGAAACACTGTTCTCATTTGCTTTCCAGCCCTGCTTGGCACGTCCAGGAGGCTAAACCAGGTTCCCCTTGGTTTTGAACCATATTTGAATTCTTCTTTGGCTTCTCATGTCTTTTGTAAATAGTGCTCTGTAAACCTGTGGTATGTCAGCTGTGCTGACTTGACACATTGATCCCCAGACCAGTGCAGACCAGCAGTGATTAAATGTTTTTCAACCTTGTCTAAAAATTATTTATCATTTACTATTAAGTGGATATCCTGAGTAAATTGCAGAAGGAGCTATACAAAATGACAGAAAAAATACTTTGGTCAAAAGAGCTGACTCTAGTGGGTAAGATGGGATTTTGCCACAGTTCATCTTCCATAAAACATGGACATATAGCTTTGCTAATATCACTAATACAAGTGTATATTACTAGTCAGCATCCAACTTACAGGTTTTTGAATCTAAGTCCAGATCTTAAACCACAAGACCATTCTCTCACTTCCATTACAAGAAGTATAAATGCAAACAAAAATATCTGAGAAGCATGTTGTGCAGGAAACTGGCTGGGATTCAGTGAGTTCAGCCTGACTCTGACCATGTAAGCTTGTATGTTCTGTTGTTGTGCCTGTAGACAGTAAGCAGAACTGAATTAAAGGTCAATATGCACAACATCTGTGCTTACTGAAAGAAAAAAGAAAATCTAACTCCCACATTCTGAAACTAATAAAACTAATTATGACCTACAGAAGAAAAAGATATATTTTTAAAATACATGATTTAGAGAATACATTTCTGTAAAGTTGAGTACTATAACCACCAAAGAAAGGAAAGAAAGTTGGGGGAGTTTGCTGACCCAGCAAGGTTCTGTGGAATCAAGTTCTCTAGGAATTTTTCCATTAATTTAGTGTCAGTTGCTAAAAGCCATATACTTTTGCTCACTTTAGAGATTGCTATTTTAATTGCTACAATGTAATTGAAGTAAGAATGTACCTCTCATTAAACAATCCCCCTCCTCCATGAAATAAGCAATATGATTGATTTCAATGAACTACAGGCACACGGTCCAGTTTCTCTTTATATTAACAAAATGAGACAAAACTCCCATGCTGTTTTCAACCTATGTTTTACAGTTATGACATGTAGCCAACAGCAACATGCTGCACTGAAAGTCCAGGGAGACACACATTTACCAAAGAGGACCAGGCTAGGATTTCGAAAAGCATGAATTCCCTGGGGACAATCTGTGGGGTACTGCAGTGCCTCAGGGCAAACTGGTACAGCCAAAGAATATATTTCTGACTGTGCTAGAAAGATGCCCCATGCAAAGTCCATTAGGCAGAACAAATGCAGTTCTGTTTTACATGATACCAATGGATTCTAAGGGCACATTACCGCCTTCTTGTAAAAAAAGATCTTCTTTGTGATTGAAATTCCTGAGCGTAGTGCACACTGCAGCTAAACTGGGGAGGTCTGCACACAATCTCTCTGTTGTATTTCTGTCGTGAGTATGTGGTACTGCAGAGACAATAGCAGATGGGACAGTTCAGTCCTCACTGAACAATGCATGGGATTAAATTTTGACTTAAAATGTTTTTATAATTTAGCAGAATTTAAGTGTTAGGATTTAATACATGAAGCAGTATCAAAGAGCAGCTTGTGGACCAAAAGTGTTTAGAAGTAGTCCATTATTTGGCCTAAAGATGCTGTGATGCAGAGCTTCACACTGATACAGTACAAAGACAAAGCATTCCTAATGGATGTTGTATGCAAGATGCCATAAGAAAGACCAGAGTATGTCATAGAAAACCTGATGATTTTAGGAAGGTTCCATCTTTTATTTTCTGTATTTATTTTGTATAAAGTAGTTGTCTCTCCACTATTAATATTAATTATTAAATAGTAGCTGAGAAAACTCACTTTCTAGTTTCCCCATTCCTGTGGGACCAGGCCCCTTTGTGACTATGTAGAAGAACAATGCCTAGCAGAGTGAATCCCAGACAAGTGACCATACTATAAATGACTAATAGTATTGCTCCACTTCTAGATAAAAGAGGACAGTGGCTGCAACTTGTTAAAAAAAAATTAGATTCTGTTAGCTGACCAATGCATTCCTCAGGGTACCACTATGTTTTTCATTTTATCTAGTGCCTGACAATTACAACTTTCCTCCAAAGAAGTAACAAATTAAGATTTAACTTTGATTGCAAAATAACAAACCATTGCCTCCCAGAATTTCTCTTCTCTGTTGGCTAACCATCTCCAAGTGCTTTAAGCACATATTCTCTGAACTAGCAGAGTTTAGATTGAGGAATATTTTCCATAGACCCATCATGGTTATCTGCCAGCTGTGCTGGTTTTCCTTTCAGAACTACAGCATTAACTAAAACTACATGATCACTGCTAAAACAAATCACTATTTGCTATATGTTTAATTTCTCTTTCTTGAGCAACCTTCTCCAGAGTGAAACAGTGTTAGTTAAAGGTGAGAAAATGATAAAGACATAAATACTCTCATAAATGGCTCTAGAAGGAATCACCACCATGATACAACTCTCTCACTGAAATGATGAGCCAAAAGCATGGATGTACAGTGTTCTTATTCTTTTCTAGTCCTTAGTTCCTATCTTGACTAGCTTAAGCCAGAGCTCTGAAAATGCAAAGCTGAAAGGGAAATCAAAGCTAGGTTGGTTTAACAGTGAGACAGAAATTAGAACAGTGACAACAACTTCTGCTGGCATTTAGGAACCATTAGATTGATTGATGATGTATATTTATGCATGTAGAAGGTGTTCAGGATTGATTTGTAGGCCATAAAAATTAGTCACTGGCCTTAGAGAAAACCCATAAAGTGTGATTGAAAGTGTAAGAAGCAAATGAGGAGGGAGAAAAAATATTTCAGAGAAACTTCTGTACCAGAATAGCAAAATGACTAGCATCACAAATTCAAACATCATTGGGCAATCATAAAAGCCAGTTAGATACCTTTTGTCCAAAATTATATGAACATTTTAAAAAATCAAAAAATAATATCTGAGTTTATTTGTAAGCTTCTATCAGTTTGATAAAACAGAAACTAGGCTGTTTCAACTGGGGTTTTTTTAATGTTTTATGATTTTCATCAGCGCACAAAATATTTGTAATTTTTCATCAAATATAACTTTGAAGTGCTGTTGTTCCAAAACCTTTTTTGCAGAGGTTTTCTAGGATTTTAATATATTAGTCTTTATAGATAATATTTAAGCTGTGATATTGCCTGCTTGTAATTATACAACATTCCTATAGGGCAAGGGAATATAATTACACCAATACAAACAATTCTATAGATAAGGTCAAAGCCAAACATTCAAAATTAGAATTGCTTTTATATTTTGGAAAAATATTAGAACAGCATTGACTCATAGTGATGACTTAGTAATTCAGTGTCACAAATTTGCCATTCCCTGAATCAGCCCCATAGTTGAATTGGTTGTAATGAGTGTTTTTCAGTATCAAAAGCAGTTTAAGAGTGAGTTGAATCTGAAAATAAAAATTCCTTATTCTTAATATGTGGATGCCGAAGCAAACCTGTCTTTTGTTTCACTTTGATATTACTACATGAAGATGTAGTCAGCAAGAGGAACATAGGTAATAAGGAATAATAAAGTCTGCAGAGTGTCTGGGATGTGGTAAATAATGAAGAGATCAGCTAAGTGATACAGTGATCTCAATCATGGCAGAAGTGGCACAGGTCCATGTTTTACCATAGGCAAATGTAAAACTGAAGGGCTACAACTTGTTACCATAAATTGATGTTTCTTCTCAGGAGAATGATTTAGAATCAGCTAAACTTCAGTTTACAGTATGACACTATGAAAAAAAGTAACCTTTTCCTTGATCACAGATGATCTTATGCACAACAGCACAGGATTTTTGGTGGGTTGGGGGTCTTTTTGTTTTGGTTTGGCTTTTTTTTTTTTTTTTGGTTGTTTTTAATCAGGGCTAGTCATTAAAAAGAAAAAGAAAAGCCTACTCTAATTTAGTTCTCTGAGCAATTAGGTCAGCTGTGCAAAAACAAGCAGAAAGTTTACTACTTCCAAGGATCTAAGTGGGGAGTAAAATGCTGGGAACAGAGCATGCATCTGCCACAGGCCAGCTCTGCAGTACTGCCCCACATCTGAGCCAAGGGCCTTGGAGTCAACTGAGATGCAGGTATTCAAAACTTGTATCACCAGCCTTGGGTCAGAGAGAAGCAGATAGGTTTCTAGGGAGTGCCATTGGACAAAAGGAGAAATGTTTGATTTATAAGGAAACACATGGAAAAGTAAAAGGTACAGTAATTGTTCAAGGAAGTTGCCTTGCGCCTCCTGACAACTCAAGACTGGCATAATCATTGTGATTTTGAGTTCTTTCCATCACATGAACACGCCAGCCATATCAAGTCAGAGTGCCATGCCAACTGAAACTCTCAGCTAACAGCATCTTCTGGCTTTTCCTGTTTGATACTGTGGCCCAGATAATCCAATATTACAAACAGATGCATCCTAACAGACTTGAACAGAATCATGCTCATTTGTCTTTGTGGGGTGACCACGTTGAGCTTTCCTGCCTTGACCTTTAAAGCCTAATACACAAAACACTGCTGCAAGTTCAGGAGAGGGGGTGAGGTAAGTAAAACCCAGCAAAGATGGAGAAGAAGGAGTGAAGGTCTTGAAAATCCTGGTCCTGTAGTTATGTTGAAAACAGAGAACTAATAGCAAACTGTCTCACTGCAACACAAAATCTGCAGTGCAAAGAATATTCTCTGTCAAGAATTTTATGAAAATACTAAAGTTAGTGCAGATATTCTGATTGAAAATTAAGTTCTGCTTTTGTTTCTCTTTCTTTCCATTCTCTCTCATTAAATTGGAACAGAGAAAACGGAATTTGATGCAGTCAAAATGTGTATTCTGTATCATTGTTTCTGCAAGTGTTAATCCAATGCATTCAGAGATTCATTGCCCCCAGCATCTGAAATGCACTGCCTGCCTCCAGAGGAGTTTCCATGTCAACTACTTAGATGGGGAAAAGTCTCTCAATTCATTGACTTGACTGGTTTTTGTTTCCTCAGAGTGTATTTGAGGGACAAAAAGCTGCTTTTCATAGACGTGATTATCTATCATGACTATACCTCTTAGTTTCTATTTTATGGGACTGGTAGGATGGTAGCTCTGAAGAAGCTACATCCAGAAGTGGAAATGGCATGTTGCAGTGCATGTAACCATAACTCTCTCCATGACATTGCACTGTGGCATGGTAAGTGCAACTGTTTTAAGCACATCCAGTTTAGGTCCAAGTGACTTCTGACATCCTATGAATCACATATTTTAGCATCCACCTTGTTAGACTATGCATCTCAGATGGCAAAAATGTGGCCACCCCATCTTCCCTCACAGTGAAAACCTGTTCAGCATGACTAATATTTAATTCAAAATACTCCTCAGATTTTGTGTTGTGTAGCTGATATGTAGCACAGGAGAGATAAAAGAAGACAGGTTAGACACTTTTCACTGCTATCTGATTCAAAAGGCAATGGGCACAAACTGAAATACCAGAAATTTCTTTTAAATATAAGAAGAGCTGTGTTAGGGTGAGGGGGACTGAGCACTGACACAGGATGTCCAAGGGGGTTGTGGTGCCTTTATCCTTGGAGATACTCAACACCTGAGTACTGGGCAGGGGGTTGGATTAGCTGATCTTCTCAGATCCCTGCCAGCCTCAGCAGGTTTGTTGTTTTTGTGATTTAATATTCTGAAGTCATGTGGAAGGTCTCCTGTAAAGCACCTGTGTTTTGAAGAGTAACAGGGAGAATAAAAGTGGTATTTAGTATGAAAAGTGTGGGGAGGTTTGCAAACACCAGGGGCTTTTCAGCTTTAGAAGTTTAATATGGATGTGCCGAGCACCTCATTTCTTGATTTATATATTAATGCAAAAGTATATTAGATTTTGAAGGGGACTGAGTGCATGACAATTTCTTCTTTAAATACCTACAGATCTTTAGTAGATTGTTTTCAGCGGTCTTCCTTTTTACAAAAATTTGAGCAAACGTATTTCCTGGTCCAATACTTCTGGAAAACTAAAAATGCTATTTTTGTTGTAAAGAACAGTGTCAAAGGAATTTAGTAACCAGCCATAGTTAAGCAAAAAACCCTGAATATCAGAATACTGGTAACCCAACTGTAGGTTAAAACTGTACCAGACTGTTCAGATCTGACTAAAACCAGACTCCTTTCCCAGAAATTGATCATAAATGAAATGAAAATAGAGTATTTTGTTCTATAGGCTAAATGTTTAGTTCTACCTGTATGAAGTGATGCTTCATTAGCAGAAAAGGCTCAGCGGTGGAACACCAGTTCTTCCAGTTCTGTATTCCGTTGGATGTTTATCTGATCAGTCCATATAATTTTCTCCAACAGTAAATCAAGGAGTCAGGGAAGGCTTAAAAGAAAAACCAGCTGACAGATGATCTGTCCTACGGACATGTACAGTATGGTACTTTTTACAGTGTCCAAAATCAGTTATTTATCTCTACCTTAAGTAAGAAGGAATCAGGATTTTTATTTTTTTTTTTAAGAATCAGTATGGAATAAATCAACTTCACAAGGAGGCAGTGAATATTTACTGCTGGTTATTCAACTGCTAGCTAAGTCTGACATGGAGACCTACTAAAATGTAATCTGGGCTTTTTCAAGAACTTTAAATTGCTTTTTCACAAAACTGAATCTATACATTTAACTAGTTATGCTTGCTGCACTTTGGCTGTGTTCCTTGCTGTAACATAACCACCCAAGGTATGTTAAAATATCCAGAGAAGAAACCTCTGTATCTTAACTTGCAAGATGTACTAAGCAGATAAACAACATCTTTTCTAGAGTGATTAATAAAATGGCAGTGATGAATGACATGAGAGTCACTGGAGATTAAAAGAGAAAATAATGGGAAAAGGTTGAGTTTGGAAAAGCTAGATAAGGCTTGTGTTTCTGGGAACTGTATACAAGGAATATGAGACCTGTGCTTTCCATTCCTCCTCTGTTTTGGTGTGCTAAATATCCAGTCTTCAGCCTTAATTCTCTCACACCAATGGAAGGCCTCTTGGAAAGAGGACTGAATACCCAAAATATTGATTTTAGATACTCTGGAAAATAAATGAGGGGTTTACCTTTAGTAGCTGGATAAGGAGATTAATTGATTGGGAAAGAATCTCAAGAATGGAGGTGAGATAAAGAGAAGGTATGACATGATGCAGAACATGGGGTCAGCAGGGTCAGACCCTCTGTATGTGCTCCAATAATTCTCCTGGAGTGAGACAACAGCCTATTTCTGCAGGCTGACCATACAAAGTTGGTTCTATCTGTCTTCAGTTCCTACTGAAACAATAGGGGTTTTTGCACAAACAGAGACCAGAGCTAAAGTCTTTATTTAAGTTACCTTAGGGTGATGCTCTATAGTGCCCTCTGATTGTTTTTCAACAGCTGGTAGTCTTCAGGCAACAGCTGTCTTCTCACTTGTCTCACTTCCCTGGCTCTTATCTCTATAGCTTCTGCTTTTGGCCCTTATCAGACATCAAATGCATCAGGGGCTTGTAACAGAGATGACTATGAGGCAGAAAGAAAATATGTGATAAGAAATGTTTATGAAGAGTGATGCTTTCATAAGATACTGCTCTTCCTCCTGTAGAAGAATGGCAAGGTCCAAGGGATTGCACTGAGGTGGTTTGCATCCCTCATGAAAGGATCATTTGGCCTGCCCCTCTCAAGAGCAGAGATTCTGCCACTGGTCCCCACCGTGGTTTCTGTGCACAGTCATCCTGTTGAATCCCTGTGTACAACTACCAGAGGAACTGGTTAAAACAACACAGGCTCTAATGCAAAGTCTGCACGCTGGACCCAGCTCTTAACCATCCATCATCACAAGTTATGACCACTGTGACCACAGTTCAGATAAGAGCAGCTCATGAATAATGAACAGCTTGATAACCTGGGCCAAATACACCGTAGTGAATGTGTGCTTTGAAGGGCCTGCAGTTACAGAGCAGTTCCCTTTGTAGGAGGCACAAATTTCAACAGCTCTGTTCAGTCTGACAGCAGAGAGCTCTGGAGCTTGTGCAGATACTAAACTACTACTGAGCAGCATCCATGAGTAACTGCACCATTTGACAGCTGCAAGATTTACCTCTGGCATAACAGGTTTAATCACAGTGTTCCATGAAAAAGAGTGCAATACTGAAAGATGTGAAGCTGTGGCATTTAAAAATCCTAAATCTACAGAATGCATCTCAACAAGTAGGGTTACAGGACTTTTGCATCAGAAGTAGCCTGGCCAGTGGCCTGCAGCAGAGGCAGAACGTGCCCAGGTCTGCAAGCACCACAGGGAGAGGTGGGGCCACTGGGAGGAGGCCACTGCTGTTGACCACTCTGCTTTCAGTCACAAAGGAAACTTCTCGCAGCAAAGCAGCACTTTGTGACTTGGCTCAAGTCAAACATAGCTGAAATGAGGAAAGTTGCAATGTCCCACATGTGCCTAGGGATAGACGCCTCTCAGAGTCAAAACAAACCCTGGTGCATCCTACTGTTATTGGAAGTACAGAAGACACCACTTTTAATTATTTGTTATTAATGAATTATTTCATTATTCAGTAATTCTTCACTAGTAGCACTGACTTTGGGATATACTAGATCTGTTTAAGGCTCAGAGTAACTGATAACATAATCACCCAATTTCTTCTCACGTTTGCACCAAGAATCTTGACTTGCTATCAATTTTACCTTCAAACCATCCCCCTGCTGCCCTCTGCTCTCTGAACACACACTGAAATCTAAAGTTTCAGACATTCTAGGAATCTTTCCTGATTCTTTTTTTTCCCATTCTCTGAGAAACCTGATCCACCAGAAGGGTGGGAGAGCTTATTGTTTTTTCGTCTGACATCTGGATTTCATTAGCAGACTCATGCGTGCTGAATCAGGAATGGGAGCTCAGAAGAAAGCAGATGAGAGTTAAAATTACGTTAATGTTGAAAAAAAAATGCTCCTTCTCCAACTTTGCAAACAAACACAACATGTGAGTCACATTGTGAGCTCAGCACAAGCACTACAGCCATATTAGCTGTACCCACTAATATTGGATCTATTCTACCTCAAGCACCTATAGAGGAGAACATTGTATCATTTACCTATATATGTCAGCATGTAAAAAGACCCCAACCAAACCTTTCCAGTAGTTTCATGTTAATACCACTGCTTTGTAGTTTTGTAGTGTCTCCTACCTTCTATTTAAATAAATTCAATAGAGTATGAAAGGAAATAATTTATCACAAATCAACCATAAAATTACAGTTAAGACTTGCTGCTTAGGAGACTTCTGTAAACAACAGCAGCAAGAGAGACCACTTTTTTAAAAGTTTAACAGGAGCGTTAGCAGTGGCTGAAAAGTCAGACTGTTATTAATAAGCATAGCTTTCACTGCAGAACAGCAGAAATAGCAATAGAAGCAGTAACTCTGTCAGCGCTGTACATGGTGCTATGCCAACAACTTCTGGATGATTGAAAGAGCTCATCATATTTGCTAAGGCTGATAGTTGCTGGCATAAAATATCCACCTTTACAACCGGCTTTATCCTTCTTCTCCCTCCCAGTGCAGGACATCTGGCTCCCAGACTTCGAGTGCCACACTATCTAGTCAGACAGTCCTGTCTTCTATGGGCTCTAAGAAAATGAGGAGACTCTAAGTATCATTTGTGTCTGGGTCACACAGAGAAAGGGGGATTGACAAGAAGCTTTTGGTCATGTTTTAGAAGATCAGATAAGTCTAGGATAATAGCAAAATTACAAAAATGGTAAAAAGCTGAGAGGGCAGTGTGATTACAGATACTGGAGAAAAGCTGAAAGAAAAAAAAAGGCTGCAGAAAAACATGGAAGCCAGGCTTTGACACTCCCCTGCAAGTCACCTCAAGATAACTTCATATAGCATTCAGACAGGTCTCTGTCCCCTCTTGAGGGCTTCACCTACACATTTGAGGACCACATGACATCACATAGGATACAACTGTGTAATATACTTTAATGAGCTAAAAATTGATAGAAATTTTGAGTCACCAGTGCAAAAATGACTAGCATGCTGTAAAACCACAGTATGGTTAGTTTCATATGTGAAACAGCCCTCTCTGCTGCCTCAGACCACCTTTCCTGAAAGGTACATGCCTGTGGCAGGAGATATGCAGGTAAATATGTACATCCCATCTCACAGCTCAGGCTAGGGACGAGGCCCTTTATTTATACAAGAAGTTCTTTTCAAGGAAACTGGACAATTCATGGGCTTGATTTGATTTTCCTCTTTCTCATGTTTTGTGCAAACACTTGGACCAATGGCAAGTGCAGCACAAAAGCCACTGCAACCATTTTGGTTTGTCCTCACATAAAGTGTACAGATAATCTGGCCTTGAGACAGCTGACATAACAGATGGATTTTTTTTCATGAATTTTGAGAAAACTTAAAAAACCTCACAGCAGTGAGGTTTGTCTTTACATTCTAATCTATTGAATCTCCTTAGCCAGAGTTTACAGAAGTCTGTTTCAAGCAGCAGAGCTCAAACTTGCTATAGAAGAAATAGAAAAAAGAGGAAATACAAAATACAGGTCTGGAATGACTAGTATTGCATTTTCTTTTTTAAAACTATTTAAATCAAAGCCATCTTTTGACTTAAATGATCAATCTTCTTTGATCTTGAAGGAAAGTCTTCTTGTTTGCCATTTATTTGGAAGAAGCCTTTCTCTTCCCCACTTTTTGCTCGTCTAATTTTTTCAACTGTGTCATCAGGAACAGGAGAAACATGACTTCTATATAAAACCATCTCAGAAGCTATCTCTGCTCTCATGAAGCCTTCTGAGGGTCTCCTTTCCTTCAGCTGTGAGACTGACAGGGCAGTGTTTGGGAGGGCTGAGTGTGCACCTGGGGTGGGTGCTCTTGGCTGCCAGGTGGTGTGGGCAGCCTGGCTCAGCTGCAAGTATTCATTTGCCTGGGCTGTTGCAGAGTTGTAACTATAGTTGCACACCTGCAATGTGGTTTAAAGTTAGAAATTGACTTGAAACCAGTATTTTGTATGTGAAACCTTTGAGCCTGGGAAATGTTCAGGGTTACCTTGAACTCATTTCCAAGGTTATAGCTTGAGACTGTGTTGAAAACTAGTTGAAATGTGTTATTTCTCTCCAAAATGAAAAAAAAAATATTTACAGGGTTCAATAATACAGAAGATCTCAGAAGGTGCTGCTGTACTCCTATGCCCATTTCTACACAGTCAGGGAATGAGTTAGAAACAAAGAGTAGCAAGTTTCTTGTGGAAAATCAGTCAGAAATCCGAGGATAAACTAGTTATCAAAATTATGTCATTTCCAAAATGTCTGCTGGTGCCGCTAAAATCCCCAAATGTTTCAATTTAAGTGCCTGTATATAGGCTTTATTGCTTTAGCTAATAATTTGGCACTGACCAGGCTCTGAAATAAAAGATTTATTCATTGTTTTCTCCAATTACTATGCAAACATTTTAGCTTTCCTGCCAAATGAAGGATATTTGGAAAAAAAAAGTCTTAAAACCTTTTTTCTCTTTTTTTTTTCTTAAAAAAAGCTTCTACAAGCCTCTTTAAATAACAATGTTCTATCAGAAACACGACTGATAGGTTATAGTATAAAATATAAAATGTTAAGGAATTAAGTCTACACTAAGTTTACCCCAAGTCTCATGTCTATGAAGCTGACATTCCCTGCATCAGCACAGCACAGTTCTGTGTTCCTGATCCATGCAGTGCCGTCTTCTCTCCTGCTTTGATCTCTCTCTCTCAGGCAGTCTGAAGGATATCTGCAATCCTACCAGGCACAGGTGACAATATTTAGATGAGAAACTCTGCTCACATCTCCTAGTAGACCTTTTTATAGCTATGAAAGGAGACATATGCAAATATGTAAGGCTCCTTCTACATTTAGTGATATAAGCCAGATACGGTAGAATACCACCAGTATTTGTGCTATAGCAGGGAAATGGAATAGGGATTAACTTCCATTTAGTATCTTAATTTCTTGAGGGAAGTGATACAATGGGAGGGACAGGCAGGACAGTGGTACATGCTGACAGCAGGAAAATGAGAGGGGGCCCCTGGGTTGGATTTGTGCCCTCCCAATCCACTGACTGTCCTGGGACGAGCAGGAAAGCAAGGACGGGCTGAGCTGCCACCGTTGGCTGCTGCCAGCAGAAACTGCTGATCTGCCTTCAGCCATTTGCTCTTGTTCACTGCTTTTGCTGTTTGCCAGCTTCCTCCTCTGGACAGGAACTTCAAAGGAAAAGGGAGAGACACAGCAGCTGACACCCCTGACAGTCACTTTCTCCTCAACAGCCAGAGCGTTTCCCATTTCCATGACACCATCCCAGCCTCTGCTCTGACCTTGAAGGCCTTCTCTAATTGGGCATGCATTTTATAAGAAAACACATTTTCATTTTTGAGAAACAGGGAAACAACGTTCTGTTAAAACTGGGTAAGGGAGTTAAAATATTTATACATTTGGCAGATGTGAAATTTTTTGGAATTTCAAATCAGAAACACCAAGAAGTAAATTTTCATTTTGGGTAAATTAGGCTTTTGAAACATTTCCAAACAAATTCTTGCAAAACAAATTCAGGCCATTGCAAAGTGAAAAGCTTCCACTTCAGGTGTTGCTTCAACTTTTGCTTTTTCAGCTGAACAACTTGTTGAAACATATTTTCCTGGAGAAAATTCCTTTGGAAAAAAAAAAGTTATTTGATTCATTTTTAAAATATAGATTAAATGAAGCTACCTTTTTACAGAAAGTGTTTGTGCAGGGACATTTTGACAGGTGGTAAGTTTGGGGGGGGGTTTCTTATGTATTTGATGTTGTAATAAATGCCTGTGTGCTTCTACTTTTATGCTTTTATTTAAAAGCATAGTGAGGAAGGATTATGCTAGATATAAGAGCTGGGAGACAGAGATCTTGAAGAACAGTTATCTTTTATTGCAGAGCATGAAAATTTAGTTAATTTTCATAAATAACCCTATGATTAAATTTGATGGGGACATTGGGAAATCACCAAGTCCAAGTCCAACCTCATGCTCAAAGAAGGACCAACGCTGAGTTCAGGTCAAGTTTACTAAGACTTTGTCCAATCAGATCTCAAACACTTCCAAACATGAATGGAAATTCCACAACCTATATTTCACATTAAACCAGAATACTTTTATGAAGTGAGAAAAAATGGTTCACCTAATTTTCCATTATTCACTTCTTATCAGTGCAAATGAGGAATTGATAAATGAGTGTGGTTTGACCTGGTAGCTCTCTCTTTACCTTATCTATAAATCAGCTGGTGGAGGGCTGGAAACCAGACCTTACCTTCCTCCTCAAAAGGAATGCTCTCAGTACTAATTTCAAAGCTAAACACCTAATTGTGGTTTATCAGGATTTTTACTGCAAACTAAGCAAATACTAAATTGTTAGTAAACAGAGTTCAAATTTAGACCAGTGCAATACCTATGTTCAGTTTACTTCAAATGAGTTTATAAAAGTCTCTCAATGACTTGCACAGGATTTGGACCTGGTTTACTGTGCATGGATTTTAAATATAAATTGTGCATGTATAAGGTAGTGAATTGTAATATTAGCATGCAGATGTGCAATAGCAGAAACACAAGGCTGGGAGGTGCTTTGGGATGTTCTTCTCACTTGTCCCTGGATCACCGGTGCAAATCTTGGTTTCTGTTCACCTGCACTGCTCTGACAGTCCTCCAATGATCAAGAGCAGTTTACTTCAAGGCCTCACAGTTAGAGCAGCCCAGCTGAAGGCCACTACTGGACACATTAGCTGTGGCTGTGGGAAACAAACTGTGCCCTTCATGTGAGGCTTTCTACATATTTGCAAATTTTTAATGTGACTTTTTATGGGAACAAACAACACTGGTTCTTCAGCCTTTCAACACAAGTCATGTTTCAGAGACTCCAAACTGATTTTTCTCCTCTTCACTTCACCCTGAATTTCTGTGCCCAACCTGGAGCCAGAGGAGGCTTAATCAGTGATAAAACCATATTCAGTTTAAATGCTGGATATCCTTATGGTTTTGCATTTAAACAGTATTCTTTTCCTGATATCTACCTTTTTGCTAGTTGCCAGTTGGCTTGAATTTACCTACATAGTGAATATGCAAATGAGATTCAAAGGCGAATAAAAAGCAGTTGGAAAACCTCAATGAAATGCAATCCCATTCTGTGGTGGATGATCCAACACCTGTCCCACAGTCCATTGGTAACTATCACACAGGACCTGGGACCCCACTACAAGGCCACTGCAAAGACCAAGCAAGCATTGCTCTCTTAACAGCATTTGCCTTTATCACCTCTGTCTGCATTGCAGACATCCCACAGGGATGAAAAAACCCATTTGAACTCGTATTAGTACATAAAGACTGAAGCACAGTAATAACAGCTTAGTCATGGGCTGAAGGAGGAGCTTGGGTTTGGCTGGACTTCCAGACTTTTGGGAATGTAATGTCAAGTAGTGTGCTAGACAGGAAAGGGGCACAGACACAGGTTACTAGGTATTTTCTGTTTTCTTTTTCACTATCCAACTGTTCTTACTTTGGTATGTTAGGGTTCAGTATCTTCTTTTCAAGCACACAGTTTATCAAAATACTGGACATAAATGCCACATACTCTAGACACAGCTTTAACACAAGAACTTTGGGAACGTGCTGTCAAAACAGGGCTCTTTGGATCCCCTCTACTCATCTACAGCTGTCTGAGTTTTTGGCCTCTGATAAATGGTTTGAATCCATGACATGCACAGCTTATTGAGAATTTCCAAAAAAGTGCACAATGGGTATTTTTTGATTTTTCAGACACTTGAGTAGCTTACATTTTCAGAGGTAAGATGGATGTGGCCAATTTATAGCCCACTATACTTTGGTTGCAAGATTTCTGCTAGTCCTCATAATAAAAGTAGAAATTATCTGAAAAAATATATTCAGCTAATCTCAGAAATGCTGAGAAAACTTGGCACAGCTAAGTTCAAGAATATGAGAACAAAAAATAACAGCCTGCAGTAAATTTTGTAGTATATTTAATATCATGGAGTTGTCAAAGTGGCTCCATGAGACAAAAAAAAATTTAAAATCTAAGTCCAAATTATCTACAATAGTTTAATGCAGGTTCTCAATGAGAAAATAGGAATAAATGAAATTAGCATGTTGTTTATAAGGAGGACTCTATTCATCCAGTATCTTGTAATGTGGAATTTTAGTATGTGCATAAGTATTTGCAGAATGAAACCTAAAAGCTACAATTCCTTCTAGAACGATGTGTAGGTGAAGAAATGCGCCTGCCTAAATGTATTTCAAAGCTAGAGAGTGAAGGGGCATACAGATTTTTTTTTTTCTGGAGTGCCACACATGGTTTGAAAGCAATTCCATACAGCAGAGATTTAACATCTTTTCCCTCCTTGTAACACAGGCTAACAGGTTCTGTCTCAGCACTGATCTTAGTAACACCAGAGAACAGACTAACACTATCTTACTGACACTAACTTACCAGATGTAAAATTGTTGTTTTCTTTTGTCTCCCATGTTCTCATCTTTACCTCTGCAAGAAGAATGCTAATTTTGGTGATTCAAATACTGCTTTATTTATATCAGGGATACTTCAGTAACTCTCTAGGCCAACAGAACTGGAGCATAAATAGGAGAGGCCTGTACAGCACCAGATTAAGTGCCACCAAGTATACTCTGATCAAAAACTATAGTGGAACCTGAAAAATTGGGCCCATACAGGGTGTCACATTCCTCCAAGAATGGGGAGATTAACCTCTCATCCTGTAACTGAGTAACAATAATGATATCTCACTCCATTCAATAGTGAA
The DNA here is from genome assembly GCF_015832195.1 of Motacilla alba alba. Taxonomy (NCBI): domain Eukaryota; kingdom Metazoa; phylum Chordata; class Aves; order Passeriformes; family Motacillidae; genus Motacilla; species Motacilla alba. The sequence continues at coordinate 12,011,617 of NC_052021.1, read as the reverse complement.
AACACACATTTATTTGGATGCTGTCACACAATATCCAAAAAGCTACTACAAAATGAAAAATGTAGCAACTGTCAAAAACATTTGCAGAGTGAATGTTAGGATTTTCTAAGGTCTGTGATCTCCTTTAATTCCAGAGCTCTTTGAAGGCTCACCTTTACTTTAAAGGGAAGATAAATCCAAGAAGTTTGTGTTTGTTTTGCTTTTTTAAAAAAAAATAAGATTTTGGAGCTAAAAACCAGAAAGTTAAATTTTTTCCAACTTTGTAGAGATGCTAGTTTGTTCCTCATTGCCAACTTCTACCTGGAGAAATCACAGCTGTGAATTCCTTAAATGTTATGCACCTTTGAGATCCTTGCACAACCATAAGGCACAAGACAAATCAGATGAATGTTTCAGGCATGAGAGTTGCTCCAATCTTGCAGCCAAGCAGCTGCCTGCTGAGGCAGCTCCACTGCCAAAGATCCAGTGTATCTGACCACAGGGAGGGACAGCTTCAGGGCAGCGTGATCTGGCAGGCCAAGCTATGGACCAAGAAGAAAGGACTAAACTCAGCTTGACACTGATTTCTTCCACATCCTGCATGAAACCACAAAAGCAAATCTATGCAAACTCAAGCAGCCACAGCCATTACCTACTGCTCCTATTGACTTGAATTTGTGCTCTCAAGGCACTTCAGTTTTACAGGATCTGCTTCAAAGATCCCTGTTGGCAGTGGAAAGACTCCCACTGTTGGCCACATTAACATGGACCATGCCATGCATTTCACAGGTTTAAACATGCAGTGTAGAAAGAGACTAACAGCTTCCCGTTACATACATGTCTGCAGCAGTATGCCTGTACTCCTCTGAGCATGCACATGGTATTTTCCTCTGTAAGTGCAATGTAAAATTGGGAAACACACTGTGCAACATTCCCCTGTCTCCCAGAAACTGGGATAAATAGTGGCAGTGCATGGGAATTTGCCTGCAGAACAGTGATATTTGCCCATTTACTTTCCCCATCACATCAGCATGAGGTGAGGGTTCTTTGCTTGTTCAGAAATTCACAGGAGTTGTCAGAAAGGTTTTTTCAATGAGCTTGGCACTGGCACAGTATTTGAATACAGTTAGGGCAGAGACACCAGTAGATGCAACTGGTGCTTGGCAGAAAGACCAGGTAGAGCAGTTTGAAAATTGTGAATACAGAGATGCTTTGCTGGAGCTCCAAGCTTGGGCTTCTGTTGCTGCTTATTAAATGAACAACTGGAATGACATAAGCAATAAATGAGGTCCAGGATTTGTGTATTTACTTTCCTAAGTAGATTTTTGAAAAATGGCAACGGTTCATTCACTCAGCAATATCTTAGAATGTGAACTAGGTGCTTTATTTACAAATTTCTACATAGACTGTATCTGGACACAAACACCATACCCCATTATTCTGTACTTTCTGCAAATTAAACCTCTATGATAGGTCTGAGTTTAGGTTGATGACATCATGGAAGAGAATTCATGTCAATAACATTCTCAACAATTTAAAGGAACAAGATTCATTTTGTATAGGCCACACTTGGTACAAAGAAACTCATTGTTTATATTTTATAGGATTTAAAAATAAAGATATAGTGATAATGGGTGAAAAAGACAGTGTAACTTTCTTTAAAAGATCTAATAATTTCTACACCTGCTATATTAAAAAATGTCATAGAGAATCATATATCTTTAATAATATTGGTCCAGAAATCATTGGGTTTTTTCCTGGTAGGGGAGGAAGGTATAGGTACAGGCATAGGTGCAGTACCTTTGGGTACACAAATAAGTATACAAAGTTTTGACAGATATATATATATATATATATATATATAAAATGCAATCAACCACTTGTAAACCAGACAGGAAAAGTACTCTTATTCCTTACCTTCTTTGCTATTTAAAGAAAAATATCTTGTTTATTTTTATGGTATTTTTTATGGCACTGTCAATGATAATTTAAGAGCGGGGCTATATTAAGAACACTGCTTTTAACCTTTATTCTCCATACATTTTTCACTTAATTCAAGTCAATGAGAATTCTGTATGTGCAAGAACATCAGAGAGGTATGAGTAAGATGTTATTGTCTAAGCCACTGAAAGTCACAAATTAGTTTTGGAAAAAATGTAGGTATGCTATAAAGAAGATACTAAAGATTAGTGCTGAGTTTTTATAGATATAATTATTGCAACAAACAGCTTTTTGCAAATGTAGGCAAATTGGAAATGATGAATCACAATCATAACATTGCTCTTACTTCTGGTAGTTTCCTAAACAGAAAAGAACACTTTCTATCACCATGTATGACACAAACTACATGGTAAAATAATAGAAGTCTACTAAATCCCAATTTTCAAACAGATAGCTGTGGACACAATATTAGACAAATTGCAGAAACAAGAGGTACCTAAAAATTAAAGTTGGCAGGTTTTGTTTATAATTATTTAACCTCCTGGAATATGATCATCACATAAGATATAAATTGGAGGATATACATGCATTTTCATTAACTTTTACAACAACAGAAAAACAACATCTATTTTCAGTGGTGATAACAGGCAGAATTAGGGGAGGATATTAAATCCTAAAGCTGTCACACAATTTCTTTGCTATGCAGAAAAAAACTTCATAGAACACCCCATTTCAAAATGTGTTTCTTATTAGGCAGTTTGATAAAAACAAAAGAAAAATACTGTATGATTTACTGATACATATTTTGTCCAGATCAGATTAGTTTATCTCTTTTCTCTATCCAGGTTTTAGTACTTTAAAAACACATAGCTACAGCCCTTTTTTTGGTAGGATTTGCTAAACAACTTTTATTTTTGACAGCACTAGCAAAACCTAGCATCAAAACCTAAGATATTAAGCAGTGCATATAATGTTCAAATTAAGAAGTCAGTTCTTGTCAAAAGCAGTGGTAACAAATGGGGACTTTATGACAAAAACCTGATCCTGCCATTGCTGCTCCCATTCTGTGCACAATGTTTTCAATGTTTTGACCATAACTTGTGTACACAGGGTCATCCTCTTTAGAACTGTCCTCCAACTCAGATAACATAAGGGAAGTGTGTATGTTTCTGTGAATGCTTAACTCTGCTTTTCCTCAAGAAAGCACTTGCTGATTAAACCACAAAGCACTTGCCTGTGTTAGAAGATACCTCCAGTTAAACAGAACCAATTTCATATCACCTGCCCCTTAACTAACACAAACAGAACCGTGCACACACAGAAGGCACTGACGAGCTCTGCTCTGGGATGCCACACGTACGTGTAGCCACGCATGAGCAAGGATGTGAAAAGCACAAGAGAACAGCCTTGAGAAGGCCAGGGGAATAGAGGCTCTGTATACTTTGTGTGAAGAAACTGAGAAAACCTGGCTTGGTTAGTCTACAGAATGAATGCTGAGAGAGGATGTGATTGAATGCTGAGAGAGGATATGATTGCAGTCTATTAATACATCCTGAGATAAACACCAGGGAGGGATAAGAGCTATTTCAGTGGAGGACAATGTTGGCAGGAGAACAAATGACTATAAAGTGGCCATGAGTTACACTCATCCTAGAAATTGGAGATTTCTAGTTAGGAGAGGACTGAGATTCTGGAGCAGCTTCCCACACCAGCAGTAGCAAAGGCAAAATACTGAAATGTTTCCCAAGTAAAACCTGATCAGTTTTCAAAAGGAGCTATATGATATGGCTGCCTGTAACCATAGACTGCATGTGGTGAGCGAGCAGATGTTTCCCTGTGTTCCTTTACTCATTCCTCCCAAACTCACAGGATAGTCACAGAGTATGCCAGTAGGAAGTCTTTCCACTTCCTGATTTACAGAGAAATTGAAGACTTTACAAATGAAATCTGAAAAAAAAAATTACACAGGATGTGCAATTTAAGAGAATTAGTGTTCCTACACAACCCTTAATTGTTCGTATCTCCTGGATTTATATGTGCATGTCTTCAATTTTCCCTAACATGTTTAATCCCTAGTGCCTCAAACCATAAAATACCTATGAAATAAATAATACATTACTGCTCCAACACTGACACATTCAATTGGTCTGTGTGAGCTGCAGCTTGCACATACTGATTGTCAAGAGACCTGTTACACTCATGTGGTTTCTCACACAGCACGGCAAAGTGCAACCATCCACCCCCAGTCCAGCAGTTTCTCACTCTGCCACATATTTAGTAGTTGGAGTTTCAATCCTCTTGTTAAGTAATGTATGCTATTACATGGCTCTATCTTTACATTTTTTGGTAACATGCTAAATTAAGTAGATTAAACACTTAAGTAAAGAAACCAGAGTACTTTTGATCTCTTAGCAAAGAAAATTTCTTAGTTTTTTCCTAAAGAAAATTCTTACTCAACCTAGATCAAAATAAGAAGTAAAAATATTTTCAAGTGCCACACCCAAGACTGCAAACATACTTTGATTCCATAGCTTTCATTAGAATTAATGAAAGATATACAGTGAAAGTGATAAAGTTAGTCTATGCATAACACCAAGAGGAATACAGTCAAAGCTCATCTGATGCTAGACTTGATTTCATGCTCTCCTTCTTCTGCTGGCAGATGTTTTTCTGCCTGTGTTTTGGTTCATAAATGTCTGACATCCCCAACAGCAAATTCACTGTAGTTAATTTTTATGCAGATTAACTCTGCTGAAAGTCACACAATAAGAGGCTAGGAGGTTAAAGTCATAATGAAGTGGATGCTGGTAATGTCCACATCTGTGTTTTTAGAGTATTGGCAGCATTTTAATTTCCTTGGGACTTTACATAGGATGTTGTTGAAATTGTGAAAGTTTAAGCCAGCAACACAACTGCATCCAGCTGAAACCAGAAGATTAAGAAACCTCGTTCACTGTCCTTGGGAGCCTCAGGGGAAAAAAATTGCAGATTGGCAAGTGCTTTAAGTGCACACTGGTTTATACCTCTTTTTGAAAGAAATAAATATTTGCAGCTTTGCCATTACAGAAAAGTTCTAGGAGTCAAAGACCATCACATTTTGCGAAGTATAGCAAACCTCTTCTGCAGGACAAAAAAAGACTTGCTTTGCACCCAAAATATCTGGAGCCTGTGTTACTGCGATACTGATTCAAAGTTCTCTCTGAATGTAACAGTTTCTTCTCCTTTAGCATATGTAACTAACTTGTTGTATTCAGTGCCATTGCCAAACTGACTACACAGAGCGCTGCCTGACAGAAAATTACAGAGTAGCCATTCTTTAAGTTACCAGAATCTACTTAGCTGTGTGCCTAGATTAATGTCTTCTGTAATACATACAAGGCAAAGGAAATAGTGTACTTTGTCCATCAGCATTGTGATAAAGAATAGATTAAAAGAACACATGGCTAGCATGGCACTTTGTCAAGATACTTCTTCAGCGTTACTGACTCTAAAGTATTTCGGTCAAATTCTGTGTCGCTAAATCAAGGATTGAAGAAAATCTTGATGCGTATTTTTTCAGGATATTATATATTACTCACCTGGGGGCAGTCTTTGATGTAGTGTCCCTTGTTAAAGCAGAGGTGGCACAGGTAGTTAGGAGGTGGCCTCTTGCTGGGTTTTCTGGCTTCTGAAGAAAGGGATAGGTCAGAGAAATGCTCGGTGAGAGAGCTTAACCCATCCACAATGTTATTAAGCGAGCCATAAGGTGATGCACTCTTGTAGAGACTGCTGCTCAGGGCCTGCAAAAGAACACAAATAAGTCACATGCAGCACAGTACTGTATTAAGGATTGGTCTGAGGGAGATTTGAACAGGGGATAGATAAAAATAGCAGAAAAAACAAAGTGATTATTTTTTCTTAGCAACATGGCTACGCATTTGAGGGAAGCAATATACAGGCTATTAATAAAGAGGCTTCACAATGGCAGTGCAATGGAGCTGGTCACCCCACTGTTGAGGAAACTTTTGAGCTTGCCACGGTTCTCTTAGTGCAACCTTTCCACTAAGCAAAGATTGCTTTCTTGTGTTTGGCCGTAATGCATTCATAGCACAGTTAGATTATGCAGGGAAAAAGCTGAAAGTACACCTCACAAAACAGAACCCTTTTGTGTCCAAAACTACTTACCCAAAGACTACTGAAGTCAGGGAAAGGAAAGAACACCAAGAAAAATGCAAAGTTACTTCCAGTTTCCAATCTGGTTAATCAGACAGTCAACACAGAGTCCCATGTTCAAATAATAACAAGAAGCATTGAGAGCTACATCTGGTTTGGATTTTCTAAGGGGGAACCTGCTGTGATTTAAACATTTCCTGATAAACAGTAAATACCTAGGTTTTGTACTTCACCTCAATAGGATCTTCACTCTCCCAATCTGCAGATCAAAATCAGTAGCTCCTAATTTGCTATTCAGTAGTTTTGGAACAGCAGGAAACCCATCAACACCTAAATAGGTATTCTCCCTAATGGAGATAACAAGGATTAATTCACTTTAACCACTTAAGGTCCAAAAGAAACTGCATAGCGGCGTTCAGAAGGAAAATCAAAACTCTTTTAAAAATTAACACCATAATGAATCACTGTAGAAATAGGACCAACTATTGATTGTCCTTTCCATCCTCACGTGATGGGACACATTTCACGTGGTGTTTTCACCTTAGGTCTGCAACACTATGCTCATGTAATTCTCCTGCCATCAGAGAATTACTGCTGGCTTATGGCAAAGTGAGGTAAGAAGAGGTCCAATCTGTGACTCTGTGCTTTAATTCTACTGAACTCAAATATTTCAATGGGGTCTTTGTACGTGTTTTCATGCGTTTATAGATGTTATATATATATTTTGAAGGCATGCACTGAAATTGATTTAGAGTTTGTGAAATTAACCTGAAATTGAAATTAAATTAATTTCAGAGATCTCAAACATTCAGGGTGCCTGCACAGTGAGTGTTTTCTGGGTGACAGCTGCATACCAAAAACATAATATTAAAGCTCTAGGCACAAATACCTGGGTGAGCCCCCACTATCCCTGAATTCCATCCCTCCACAGATGGTGTACAGAAGAATTCAGCCTAGTAATCTGCGTCACCCACTTGCACTGTAGTCAAACACAACATGCTGAACTCCACTGACTCCTCTTGCAAAGCTGAAGCTGGTGCACAGCAGCAGGATCAATTCAAGAGGTCCCAGAGTGGAATCTGATCTCACCTGGGACTTCACACTGCCCTGAGGCTAAAACATCCTGTGTAGCATAGTTCTGTGCTGTGCAAGATGATGTGGCTGAGACGAGAATCAGACACTTTGTTTCAGGGTTAAAGCCACAGATTTTAAAAGGAAAAGGTATTTCAAAAATGAATAAAAAGATTTTAGCTGCTTTAGCCATCAAGCAACCAAAGAGACCTCCAATGGTCACTGGAATTTAGTTCTAGGATTTATTGGATGCTATTGGAATGAGAAATTCTTGGCATCAAATTTTGAAAAGGAAGGGGAAGTGCTGTGAATGCCAAAATAGTATTAATTAAGGGTCTTCAAGAAGTTCTTGTCTCCCTAGGAGCCACTTTCTCTTATATACTCTTGGAAAAATACAAAATCCTTCTTTTTAAGAGATCCTCTTGCCAAGAGATTCTTAAAGTACTTCACCTGCATTACACCCATTAGTAACTTTGCAAATTCCTTATCATCTGATTTTATAGAAGGGTGAAAGTATGAACACAGAACGTATGAAGTCACAAATTCTTTACCTATTGCCAAAATCTGGAATATCTTCTGGGGATGCAGAATAACTCCTGCCCATCAGGAGGTTGCTATTTTTTCCCCCAGGGCCAACTTGGTAACAAACCAAAACAAATCTATCAGCTGCCTACAGTGGGTTGTGAATTGGACATATGGCATGCAGTGATGACTGTTTTCTTTCCTACCCATCCTTTACACTGAGCTATTGCCCTCATTAAAAGGGAGCAATTTGGAGCCACAGCTGGGTATTATGGAACTCCTCCACCAACCCTTCCTGGCACGTTTCAGGTCAATACTGAAAAACAAGTTGCAGTTTGCCACCTTGGCAGCAAACCTTCACAAACTTTTGTTTCAAGTGTGGCAGCCAGAAGCTGTGCCAGAGGCTAGGATCCCATCGGATCCCATGGGCTGCACTGACACTAAATCATACCCTCAGCAGCCACCAAGGGTTCTGTGGCCAGAGTGGCACACTGCTCTAAAAGCGGCCGCCTAGTTCAGTTGGCAGGGCACTTGTGCAATGCATGCCACAGCTGGACACAGCAAAACATTCAGCCCACACACGGCACCGTGAAACATTTCCCTACAATCATCCTGAGGCCCGGTGTTAAAAAAGGAAGAAACAAATATAACATCCCAGAACGTGAGAGTAAAGGAGAAGATGGACATTGCTGGTGACGCTGGTACTTTAAAGAACAATGCATTCCTTTGGAAAATGCCTAGACAATTCCAAGATGCAGCCCATCCCTCTGGGTATAGTCAGGCAAACCGATTCAGCAGTTCCTGTCAATCTGACCTGGAAAATGGCCTTAAATCTGTTTGACTCCAAGTCAATGTGAAAAACACATCAATCTGGCACTTGAAAGTTGCTATAAAGAGTACCAGCACAAATGGTGCTACATCCTGTTTCTAGCTCTGGAAATCTCTAGTTCTTCAGAAAGAGATGAGGAAATCAACCATTCCCAAAAGCCAAGTTATATAATAAGGGTGTTAATGGGAAAGTTCATCCTGGCCCCTGGAATCAAAGCTTAGGGCTTGTAACTAATGTGATGAAATGGTGATTGACTCCATTTTGTCATAGTAAAAGACAAGGGGTGAATGAATATTGCTGAGATACATAAAACAGTTTTGGTTTGCTGGTTTTTTTCCTTTCTGGGGCACTCAATTGAGCAGAACAGGCAATTCAGCCCTTACTATTTGCACTGCTGCAAAGAGAATTTTTAAGAAGGGTTTTGAATAAAAACTTTGAATTAGCTTCACACCAAAAGGGGATGTCCAGGGGGGTGTGATTAGAGTGCCAGGGAGAGTGTTGATGGCCTCAGACAGAAAACAGAGATGAAGAAACAAATGCATTCTGACTCACTCTGGTCTCAAGTGTATGAGTACTCATCTGGGAGGTGGCAGGGAGATTGTTCCTCTCATGAGATTCCATCAAAAGCAATGACTTGCTCTGTGCTCACAATGCAACACTAGCAAAGCCAACCTATTTCTTTAAATGGTAGACAATAAGACCTCTCAAATAGAGTCTCATTTTGAGCTTGAACAGGCAAAAAGCATTTGGCAGTGAAAGGGTTAGTGCTCTCAAGGCGCCTGAAAGACCACACTGCATGTCCTAATTACAAGGCTCATCAGCCCAGCTGCAATGAATTCAGGATTTTCTTATCTTGCCTTACTGGGGGGATGGGGAACCTGGTGGTAAAACTTAGAAACAGACTTGGTGGGAGGTTCGAGCTGGTAATGTAAGATTGTCTATTTGTTTGTTTTTTCCTTCCTATGAAACTTGTTGATTTAATTGAATATGAACCAAACTAGAAATCTTGTATGTATTTTGCAAAGGTAACCTCAGTGCTGGGCAGATCTTTGAACTGCATCTGTTGGTGGTATTAGGAAGCAAAGTTCCCTTTGTTATTTGTTTGCTCAGTGCTTCCAGTTAAAGGGCACATAACCTGTAAGGTTGCAGTGTGGTCCTTTGTGAAAGGCAGCTATTGTCTTCTATAGCTTCCTCACTCTGATTTCCAGTTGGGTAATGTACGTGAGTGACTCAGGAGTTCCAGTATCTAATTCACCTCTGAGATATTCCTCATTACAAGAATGATTGGCTAATGCTCTTGATTTCCTTGGCTGGGTCCCTGCCTTTCAGAAACATCTTTTGGGATTGATGTGTCAAGAGGTAGAAAAAGCAACCCTGAAACCCTGGCTTTATCTCTTCACTTTCTTTTTTAGCAATGGTATAATGTTGAGAAGAAAGACAACTGTTGTAAATATGCAATGAAACGCTGTAAGATAAATAAGGGGCAAGTCTTACTTTCCAAATTTCTTTTTGGTATGTATAGCTACTGCTTTATCTATAAAGGTGCCTTTTTAAAAGGGACTAGAAAGCACAGAGCACAACAGCCTCTCAATTATGACATTTATGTTGGTATTATTTTATGTATGGTATTATTTTAATACCAGACCAGCTGGTATTAATAAGCAATGGCAACTTGTTCATGTGGGAATGGTATCTTCTTATTATGCATGGACTGGAAAAGTAGAGGTATCTCTGGAAAAACCAGTTTCTGCCCCAAGTTCAGTTTGTGGTTGCTGGACCCTTAAGGCAGTGATAAAGATGAACATATCCACCATTACATTAAGCTAGAATGACTTGTGCTGGGTGATGGGGGCTGTATCTGGCCAGTGCATCTGTCTGATGCTCTAGAAGTTAGTGTGATTTGGGCTTATGGTTCTCTCCACCTCTGTACTAATTGCACATACTGAAGTGAGGTCCTGTAGCACTCCAATGGTCCTGCAATCTAGTCCAGTCATCAACGCTTCCACGACATGAAATAAGCTATAACTGAAAAGCAAAGAGAAGAGAATTTTTGATGACTTATTTTGCTGCTGACCTAATAAATCACACGCAAATAAAGCAGTCTTAATGGAGAGAGTGAAGTTTAAGTCAACAAATGCCATGGCTGTTAGAAGTTTGTAGGAAAAGGGAGTTAGATTGCCCTGTCATCAGTATGGAAAAAGTAAGGTTTTCATCCACTGTAAATTGTAAATATTTTCCAGCCTGTATGACAGTAACCAGACTAGCCATGCTACTCATTAGCCCTGCACTGAAATATCAAAAGGTGCTAAAGTTATCAGCTTGGATTTTCACAAAGATAACAACTGTGTGGTCCCTGTGCTGTGTCATGGATAAAACAGTAGAATAGACAAGTTAGTGCCCTCAGTTGCTACTTTCATGTTGGAGGAGAGGGAAATCTGAGCTAACCAAACAGTAATTCAGTTGCTTGTACATGTAATATACAAAACTTAACCCGAAGGCCTATAGCTGTCTTATTTCCTAGTGCCCTGAGGCTTGCTTTTGATGTGGGCTTTATCCACGGGGACATGCAATAGGTGTGAAAGCACAACAGTTGCACTAGAAGACAACCATGTTTGGAGAAGAGCACTACAAATCTGACTTCTCTGTGCTTCAGCTCTTCATAAGTGGTTAAAATAGTTCCCTGTTTTTGTCCTCAAAGAAAACATCCAATGCAGAATCACAGAATAGAATCGTGGAATTGTTTAGATTGGAAAAGACCTTTAAGATCATCATCAATGTTTATGGCCAACCCCAAAGCCTTCTGAAAACAGAAGGATTAAATGAAAATACTGTAATAAATTTAGTTGAATTAATTTGAGCCAGAAGAAATAGAGAAGTTTAATTACCAAGGCTGAACTGGAAAACCTCAAAAACTGCTCCTGTATGGCTTGTGTCTGCTTTAGCTCCTCTGATAAATTGGATACTTTTACAAAAAAACAGCTTAAGAGTTTTTTCAGTACCATTCTATCATTGGAAAACTAAAAACCAAGCTCATCACTCAGTAAAGAAAATGTTTGCCTGGAGCAAGAAAAAAAAGACTCAGGTTTCTGTTTTCTTCTGAAGTCAACTTTTAAGTCAGCTGTCAAAAAAATCTGGTCTTTGGCCTGACTTTTAGTAAAATCTGAATTACTTAAGTTCTCATATAAAACTACAGATAAAATGTAGATTAGCCAAGTAAACCTCAATGCATTCCTAGCTAGTTACACTAGCCAAGTATACCTTAATTCATCTTGCTTCTGCAGGGGGTTTTAGACAAATACATGTTTATGTTCAACTGCTAACACTAATGTCTATTTCTAAATATTTTCAGATAGATGGCACTAGGCCTTTCCTTCTGCAGAAACAGCATCTTAAGGAGACAGCTATAAACAGTGACCTGCCAGTGGTTGTGAAGCGAGTCATTGAAGGGCAATGAATCTTTAATCCAGCATATAGATCTCTCTAATCTAGTTCTTCTAAATCTGACAGCTCAGCTGGCTCTGGCTTCTCAGGCTGTAATTGCTGAGACTCTGCAGAACAGCGAGTGGGTGCAACATGCTCCTCCGAGCATGACTGCTGTGTCCCTTCAATCACAGCAAGGCTGGAGAGCAACACATGCCACCACCTCGTCTTGCTTTAGATCTGCTGGTCTTTAACACTTGGATCCAAAGCTTTCAATGACTTTCTCAGGCCTTAAAAAAATCCTGCTCCCTCTGTGCTGCACAGTGGTCAAGTTATGCTGACAGCTCAGGAACTGCTCGGTCACCATCTCCAGGCTTGCTGGAGCTCAGGTAGGCCTTTTGGCTTTCTGCTAGTAGTGTGATCCTCCTTATTTCAGCCTCAGGGAAGGGTTTGCTGTGGCTATCAGCGAGGACACATATTTTCCACAGTGTACAGGGACCTCACAAAAAGCCTTTAAAGGCAGATGTGGGAGACAACAGAGATTTGCTCTGGTCAGAGGCATGCAGTCTTGAAGGAACTTTCTAAATCTTGCACCAAGTTCTGCAGTGTTCCTTTTCATCTGCTGAATGTCCAACAACTGCCCACTTATGTTCAAGAGAAGCTCTAACACATGAGTACTATATTAGGGACAAGAGAGACCATTCACATTGCAAATTGCTTTAACGCATCCCCCCAGGAGCCCTGGATTGTCCCCTGCCTGCCTGAGCTGGGTCTCTCCTGGCCACCAACCTCCCTGACCTTTGGGGAGAGGTGACAGAGAGGGTCCCTGGCAAGCCCCTCTGTCCCACTGCCCAGACACAAGTCTTCTTGCTCGAGACAGGGGTCTCTGGTGAGGAGCAGGTCATGAAGGCTGTACAGCATGAAGTGAGGGCACAAACGGATGGACATGTTTTGATCCCTGCACCTTCTGTTAACATCTCTGCTTCCTGCAGGAAATCTTGTCTCAATCTGACCTGCAGTCTGAAAAACAAGAGTCGAGTTTCCTCTCATTTGGTAGGTCTTTTGACACTCCAAACGCAAGAAAAATAACACCCGGAAATAGATATGTGCCTGTTCAAGACACACTTAGGAAAGCATTCACCTCCTGTGCAGCTCTTGCATGATGAAAGGTTTTGCTGAGAAATGTCCATTTTGGGTTAAACAGAACTCTAAGTCTGAGACAGTTTTGTTTATATCATTTACATCCAGTAATGCCTTCTTGGCACAGAAACCTCTGCGACGGCTGCCAAAGTTTAAAAGAGGCAAAGCTGAGGTCGCTGTCAGAGGTAGAAACAATACATCATCTGCCCAGAACGGGCCCCTCGCAGTGCGCCCAGGGCCTCGGCTCCTGCACTCACGGGAAGACAAAAACTTTTATTAAATTGAATATAGTGAGGAAAATAAATTATTTCTCTTACTAAATGACAGGCTGGAATTTCATTTTGTGACTCCAGCTTTTAGATAGTTTTATCTACGTTTAAAGCTACCCTCTTAATCAACTGTGATACAGCACAGCTTGAAGTGAGATCTCAGCAAGCAAACCTAAAATATCACAATCTGCTTCAAATAAATTATAAAAAAACAACTGAGAAATCTGGTTTCCAAGTAGATTTGAGGGTTTTTTTTCTTCCCATGCTGTGACTGTTAGAGGAATGACTCTATTATTCCACTAATTTCAGTTGCAATGTATGTTAGAGAAAGATGGTTATATAAGAACACCTCTGTATTTCAAGGATCAAATGCTGGTGCTCAAACCCTCTTAAAAACTCTTGCTAGTGCTCTATTTTCAGGGTGCAATGACTGTACAATAGATCATTTGCTCTCCTTTTAACCACAAGTATCCACAGCCGTAATGACTACTTAGAAAACAGTTGCCTAGAAGGCTCCCTTAATGTGAAGAAATATAGGCTGCAAGTCCCCTGCAAAGATCATTGAGGTACCTGGAACTCCTAGAAGCAAGAGAAATCTGTGAGACCAAGCTGATGCCCCTAAGGGTTTGCTTGGTTAGCATTTAGCTGGATGAGATGTAAATACAGATTTACAAGTATTCACAATCCTTCTATGTAGAGTATTGCACTTGTGCTCATTGAAAAGAGACAGCAAATCCTGCCACATGCAGGGAGTAAGTGTGGGTGGCCAGTTAATACAGCAGGAATTTATCTCTGCTTTGCATATGAGCTCAAGTCCTGGATCATGAGGGCACTTGCTAGTCTTCAAACTAAAGTTGTCGAAACACAAAATGTACTTCTTGAGAAACAGGTTTGGAAGACCAGGCAGCAGCTCTCCCATCAGCAGCAGTTGAAAGAGCTAAGAAAAAGGGTCTACATGAGGCTTCTTAAAACTCCTCTCACACAAAGTATTGGATTTGTTACTAGCTGCTTACACCAAAACCTCTGACAGAAAGTAAGGGGCTAGGCTTGTGATATGTGAAAATTTAAAAGCCACCAAAACTCCCCACAGCTGTGCTGGCCTGGCTAGACAATGAGGGACAGGGAGAAAGGACTTGTAACCCTGCATTTATTCTGCTTTCCTCAAGTGAATCTGTCTATAATTTTAGATTCTACTTTTAGCAGATCACAAATCGTTTGCTATGGTTCTGAGAGTAAGAACCAACCTGCAGGAAAAACGAAGTGATCCAGGCTTTTACACTTATGAAATACTGTCTGTCTGAATTAAGTCAGCATTACTGTAAGATTTGAATAGCTTTGTAAAATTTAATTGGTTGCTTTGATCTATTATAATTACTCTGGAACCCACACAGAACCTAAGTAAACCATGAGGAAAAGACTTATATTCTCTCCATTTAATTTAGTAACTTCATTGTGGCTTTCTAAAAGAGACAGAGCAATTCCAGAGTTAGCAAAATGGGCATCAGGCTGTTGGCAGTTTTTCTGAGAAAGACAGACTGGGGAGAGGTATGGGTATTAATTGTGACATTTCATTAATCTGTTCAGAAAATGAAAGTTTAGACCCAGTATCACTTTTTAGGTAGCATTTTTATGTATGCATCTAATTTGGGTAAGAGGATACAGCTGCTATTGTTCCTATGCAAATACATACTATCAGAATTGTATGATTTGGCTTTGTGATTTGTATGATCTGTGCCTGCACTTTTTGGCAAGTGCACTATGTCATTATTTTTCGTGCTCCTTAAAGCAGCATGGAAAAGATTCTCTGGTCTTAGATTTAAATTTCACTTAAATTGTTTTTCAAAGTCCTTTTATGGTTCACTTAAACTCTCATCTAGAAAACTTTCCTTGGCATTAATCCTCACCTAGCAGGTGTCAGTAAAATGCAATCTTTTCTTCTAGTTGTCAATTACCAAAGTAACAGGACCATCTCTACAAATTATCTATCTTGTACAAGTACACAAAATCCCCCAAACATAACCAAAAAGGCCTGGGTGAGGGGGAAGAGTGGCATTGCCTTTGGGATAAAAACAGTTTACTACACCTCTTGGTCATCTAATTCCATACACTTCATAAATTAATTTATTGGTTCAAGTCAGACTCGGTTGTCTGATCATTTGAGCAGTTCACTGGAGAAGGATCTTCCTTTTCTCTTCTGAATAACTGAGTCTGTGTCTGCAGAGCAAAAGAGGAGTGGATGAAAAATCATTACCCAACACACAGTTACATCACCCCTTTGTTTGGGTGCTTTGGCATGGAAGACACTGTAAACGCATAAAATAACTGTAAATGAAAGCTCTGTGTATAAAATATAATTGTAACAAGAATTCTACATCCTTCTGCCTCCAATTATAGGTTGGTGTGTTTTTCTTTTCTATATAGTGCCTGACAGGTTTTTTCCAAGATGTGAATATATTTATGAGGCAGAAAAAGCATGCCAGTGCTTCTCTCAATGAGGAATTTGCCTAGACACAAAATCCCAAGTGATTTAAAAGAATTGGCAATGATTTTCAGCTAATCAGGAATAATAAATATAATTGGTCTATCTTCTATTTCTTGATTATATTTTTCTTTTCAAGCTATCCGAAAGAAATCAACAGTAAAGCAGAAATGCATGTTCCTCTTCTTGAAGACTTGATTTACTTTCAGCAATTAATATTTTAGCTCTTGCCAGCTTTCCAAGCGTGGTTCTGATTGCGATGTGAAAGCAAGTCGCTGCAGATTACTATGGTGGATAATACTTCCACTGTAAATAAAGTAAAGCCCAGGTGTAAGTCATCTTTGAATTAGTTAAAGCTGGAGGTAGGGCAGGTGTGCTGTAGAGCTACAGCAGCATAAGCTGGGGGCAGGGGCAGTTTGTGGGTAAGGACACAACCCAAGAGGTTCTGGCTGTTGGAGTAAAGTCAGCACATTTTCTTCTTCCTTCTGTGAACTTTCTGCTGTTCTTAGACAGGTAAGGAAGCCAGAGTAAAAGCAACATAATTGCATTTAGAACACTGTCTTTGGTGAATCAAATTTGGCTCTTGTGCATTTCTTCCTGCAATCAAATTGCTATTAGGTAATTCAGCCTAAGTGTCAAGAGTAAGAAGAGCATCTGCTACACGCAGGACTGTCTACTTACAGAAACACACACCAACAAAACACTTAATCCTGGACAATAGAGAAAGCCTAAAGCCATACCAAGGTGATACAAATGGAAGAGTGTAATCTGGATAATAATTTGAGTTTCACGCTTTTATACAAGATATAGATCTTATTTTCTGATTCCACTTCCTATAGCACATTCACATGTGGGGTTTTTATTTCCCTGGCAAATGTGGGTGTTTTCCAAAGGCTACAGAAGTAGCAGAGCAGGAGGCCACGGCTGCAGAGATAAGAACAGAGTGCAAAGGAGAATGCTTATAGACATAAACCCCTGAATTTTTGCATTTTAAAGCATATGTGCAATTGGAATTAGGAAGAGAATAGTTATTAGCTCAAATACCTGTAATAGGATCTAAGATTTTGAGACCAGTGTACAGTGGGCTGTGAAAGCTGCACTTTGTGTTCTGAGGCAGCATCATCAAAAGGGCTCTGGAGCTGGCTGTGTCAGGAGGACAGAGGCTGGTCTTGCCAAGATCTCCAAATGCATGTTGTCCTCTGATTAACATAATAGATTCACCTCCCTAGAATCTCTCAGGAGGTCTGATGTGAGAACTGACATTTGACTTCCTGAAAAGCATTTTGGTATTACTTGTCTGGCACTTGAAGTAGCCACAAAGTATCAGTAGAATACAATCATCCTGAGGCAGAGAGCACAAGTTCCTGCAACACAGACATTGTTAGGCTAGTGCCCTTTCAATAAAATT
Organism: Motacilla alba alba; assembly: GCF_015832195.1. Taxonomy (NCBI): domain Eukaryota; kingdom Metazoa; phylum Chordata; class Aves; order Passeriformes; family Motacillidae; genus Motacilla; species Motacilla alba. Next base: position 11,994,407 of record NC_052021.1, on the reverse strand, counting down.
TGGAGAAGGTTAAGGACACTCCAGTGTTGGTGCTTATACAAAGAATAGTGAGAAAAAATTAAAATTAGGAAATAAATCAAATAGTAATCATTATTATTAAAGGACATATTCAGGTACTGTAAACTGCTACTCTGTCAGTCTGAGAAAGCAAGAAGTCCTCACTTGAGTGCCTAGTACATTAAGCACCCTGTGGATCAAAAACATGCTGTGTGGTAGAATTACTAATAATGTTACACAAAATTAAACAAATTGGACACATTTTGGAACATATGGCAATTTCTGCTAACCTGCCTCTCTGTTGAGTTTGCCTTCAGACCATACTGGTTGTGAGCAGCCTCTTAAAAGGCGTTTGCTTTTCCCTTTTAACTCTTTTAATTATGGCTGTTCTCAAAGATACTGCACTTAATTCAGGGAGCCAATTGCCTGATCTGGTATAGCAATCCTTGTATTCTTCTGATACTAAGAGAATGGAGTTTTTTTTTTTTTTTAATCTTATAATTATCCTCCAAATGACTTCATCTAGGCCAAATAACTGATCTTTCTTCATCAAGTATCAGCCTAGTACGTACCCCCCTATTTCTATGAAAGACAGATGGACAACAAGTGTGTCTGATAAAATATCTTTTCTGTAGAATTCCCAATTTCCTTCCCTACATTTTTGTTCTTCCAGTGTTTCATCAGTTTTTGTTGTTAGCTTATGAATGTCACTATCTTCTTTGGGAAGTTACCTAATCCATCCTGGTGCTTTAGACTTGCTTCTGTTTCACAGGGATTTGAATGTTATTTTCCACAGCATAATGTGAACTTTTTTTAACTCCATGCATTTTTCTTTCCAAGCAAGTGATCCATACTTTACTGCAGCAAACTGAACTAGTGCACTCTCATTCCCAGTTAGCTCTCCTCTTGCCTATCAGGACTGGATCTGGAAGTCTCTTAGTCAGAAACATGAAAATGGTGATTATTTTCTCATCTAGTATGTGCAGTTATTTGGGCTTAAATAAAATCTGGTTTAGATCCAGAAAGTGGATGCCATAGAGGCTTCTAGAAGGAATTATGCTCTTGAAAGACACATAGTAGAGAAAAAAAAATTAACTATTATATTATGATAATTTCTAGTTACTGCTTGCTGTCTCTTCTTGGCCAAAGACAGCATTGACCTGGTAGGATGCTTCCTGTTAGTGTAGAAAAATACCTTATGAGTCTCTTGCCCCCTTACTCTAGGTTTTTCAATTATAACCCTCAATGACAAGGCCACAGATACCTGGCTGTGTCTCAAAGGCATTAAATTCCATGTAACCAGCCTCACAACAAAACCTCAAATACTTGGCTCTGATGGATGGTGTTATAATGAGGGTGGAGCAGTTCAATGGCCAATTTATTGCATCTTAATGGTCTAACATGCTTTTATTTCATATCTAGGACAACAAATGCTGCCATAAAGTTTGGTTTAAAGCAGGTCTGTTTTGCAAAACGAGTCTTGCACACAGAACAAAACACTCATTGTTGCTTTACTGTTTAAACCTTTATTATTGTTTTTTTTTCTTGGTACAATGGGCTTTTATGCACCAAACAGCTGTGTTCATCATGTTTATTTAGAAGGCATCCATTGTAGTGGAAAAAGTCTGGAGGACAAAAATCTTGAAGTACAAGACTACTCTGTGGGTGCTGGCACTTTTATTTTTTTTCTGTCCTGTTCCTTTGGTCAGTATGCAAGTCACATACACAGGCAGTGCCATGCAGACTTGCAAACCCTGTATAATAGCAACTTTTCACAAGTGCTGTCTCTTATTCCAAGTGTTCTTCTCCAGCAAGTTTCAATTGCAAGGCAACATACAGGACACACAACTATTTTACACCCTATGATCCTATCATTTTTCAATCTGTTGCTATTTTGGACCCTCATTAGGTCACTTTCCAAATATTGTGTACAGCTATGTGTCAATCATTGTCACAGCTCAGCTCCAGGCTAAGCCAACCCAGGACAAAACCGTGAGGGGGAAAAAAATGCCAACCAAAGCAAGCACTGTGTAGAAAACAGTCAACAGTTTGACTGTGGAAAGCTATGTGTTGTTCCAAAGATAGCATAAGCCCACTTGCTGCAGAAACAGCATACAGTACTAATGTTCTCCAAAATAATTTTATGCAGTTGAAATGTGTAGTGTATACCCAATGGCATCTGCAAATAAACAGATGTTAGAATCTCAAGAATTAAGAGCATGACATTGTCGGAAACTCTTGGGTGACTTCTGCCAAAAAGCAGTCTAGTTTCCTGTTTCTGGAAAGAACAGAGCACTAACATATTGACAGAACTTCTTTTGAGCAACAGTATCTCTAGCACCTACTAAACCCTTGAATGGAAGCTGCTGTATAAGCAGGCAGCGTTAGCCTGGGAAATTAGAGGGTTCCCTACTTCCTCCAGGGCATATCCAGCAGGGCGGATGCATTCCCATACCATAGGAGATAGCTGTGCTCCTTTCCCTTTTTTCAGGTTACCGTCTATTGAGACACAGTTCAGGTGAATACTGGAAACATAGAAGTGTTTCCATCAGCCACATAGCTATCATCACAGGCTGGAAAAGGAATGGCAACCAACAAACATGCTTTATCTTTTGAAAATAATAAAATAGCTGTATAGAATGAAATGGCTTCTTATTTTCTGAATGGTGAATGCTCTTGGCTTTCTACAGAGCTGGAAGTCTCAGTTGCTGCTGCTGTTCATGTGCCTCAGGAAACTGTAATGAGTTTTAAAAGAGCAGAATAAATTTATAGCTTGTGGATGATAGGAATCCACACAGAAGGTGACTTCTGGGATCTGAAAACAGCACAGTTGGGGGGAGGCTGCACAGGGACTGACTGCTTGGAGCTGGGGCGGAGACAGGGGCCTGAGGAAGGCCTGGCATAGCAGGCAAATTATTTTCCAGAAGAAAGGTTAGGGGGAAAATGGAAAGAACTATGAGCCAAGTGGAAAAGGAGTGTGACAAAAGGATTAGCCCCTACTCGCACAGAGTACAGTAGAAGCTGAAAATGAACTCAGGGAACTGTCAGGAAGAGAAAACTGTTTCTCAGAGACTGTTTCAAAGACTTCCAGAATGCAGACTCCATTTACTTGTTTCTTCCTTTTTCTTCCAAAAAAATAAAGGACCTGCTGTGAGTAGAATGTATCCTAACTTCAACAAACATGGGCCTGAACAGAGTCCCAACCTGGAATCCATGCTGGCCCAGCTCCTGGAGGCTTGCTGCTACCTGGGTACCATAAAGCTTGAAAGCCAAGCAGGAAGGGGTAAAATCTACAATTTGTCATCAACAGGTAGGTAGCTAATAGTTTAAATTGCACTGCCTGCTAATCTTTTTGCAAAATCAATGTGCTTGTTAGGTCTATATGTTGTTGAACTGTCTATGTCATGTCATGCTTAATAACACTTAATCAGGTTGAACGGGTTTCGAACTGCATACTCTCAGAAATAGTGCCTATTTTGACATTGGATGTGCTTTATTAAATTCTTAAAGAAGAAAGAATTTCTAATTAAAGGAAAACATATCTATATAAATCTGGCTCTCAACTCTCAGCAGCGCTACTACGAGAGCACTTAGGGGATTTGATTTGGTTTTAATTAATAAGTCCATAACTTTTCTGACAGAACAGAAGGGTGTACTTCGACTGAGAATACATTTTAAGTTGACGTTTAATGTAAAAGGTGCTGGAAGGACTTTGAAATGTCATTCTGTGGGAAGTGCCAGAGCAGGCTGGATGTATAGTCCATCTGACCATATCAAACAAAGCCGCTGCTGAATGCCTCCGGCAAGAGTTCCACAGCAGAGTGCCAAACTGTAGCTGGGTCTTTTCTGGAGAGGCTGGGAGCTGTGCTGTGTGAGGTGCCACCTTGCAGTATCTCCACACATGTGAAACCCCTCCAATGCAGAAGTGCTTGACCTCAACAACTTCCTGTGACAGGGAGTTCCACAGCGAATTGTCTTTGCATATCCCAGTTTTTTAGCTTCCTTCCCTTTGGTTACATTTAGTCTCGTTTTGCATTACAAAACGTGCACAAAACTTTTTTGCTGTTTTTATCACGTTCCTGTTTATATTTCTTCCTTTCAAATAGTGCCTGCCTTTGATCTCTCATAAGCCATATGTAGTCTTGTATCAAGTTTTGTAAGTAACGCTTTAGGGGGAAAAAAAATAAAAGGCGGGGGGGGGGGGGGGGGGGGGGCTGGCAGCGGCGGCGGTGGTATTTTTGCACGTTATGACGGATGTAGCACTTTTTGCGTGTCCTGCCCCCCGTCCCTCCGGCTGCGCACGGGAAATCCGTGTAACCATTGACCAGACTGTCAACACGGGCGCCCCGCGCCGCTGGCGGGCGGCGGGAGGAGGCGGCGGCCGCGCCAATGCCGCGGCGGCGGCGGCGCCTCGCCCCGGCCCGTTAGCGGGACGGGCAGCGAGGGAGCGCCGGGCGGGAAGGGGCGGCCAGGCGGGAGGACAAGGAGCCCGCTCGGGTGGCCGAGCCGCCCCGGCGTGCGCGGCGGGGAGCGGGGCTGCCCCGCTTGGGGCGGGCTCGGTGCCGGCCCGGGGAAGGGGGCAGGAGGCTGCCGAGGCATCATGGCGGTTGTGGCCCGGGGGGGCCGGGGGCTCCGCGCCGGGCGGCGCGGCGGACTCACCTCGCTCCGCTGGAGCTGGAAGAAGCTGTTGAGATAGCTGGAGCTGAGCGAGGAGCCCAGCTCCGGGGTGCTCTTGGTGTAGCCGAGGTCGGGGTGCTGGGACGAGGAGGGCTCGGGTCTGAAGGCATCGAAGGCGCTGGCCTGGTGCGTGTCTTGCAGCGAGAGATAGACCCAGTTGAGGAGCTGGGCGGGCTGGTACACGGGCGCGGCGCTGGTGTCGATGGTTGACAACAAGCTCATCTTTCCCCCCGGCTCCGCCGGCGCGGCCGGCCCCGCGGTGCCGGTCCCCCTCGCCGCGCTCCGGCGGTGCCGCTCTCCCGTGCCTGCCCGGGGCGCTTCCTCCTGGCCGCCCGGAGGAGAGGACGGGCCGGGGGCTCGCTGCCGCGCCCCGCGCCGCTCTCGCTGCCCTAAGGCCGGCGGCGCCCGCGCAGCCCCAGCGCTCCGCGCAGCACGGGCATCGCTGCCGCCGCCCGCGGGCTCCGCAAGAAACTTTGTGCGCGCTCCGTCCCGCCCGCCCGGCCGGTGCCTGCCCCGCTATCTGTCTTTATTCCCACTCCTGCAGGCAGCGGCGGGGAGGGGCTGCCTGCGCTCCGGCGGCGGCGCCGCGCCCCCATAGGCCTCCCGGCCGCCGCGGGGGTGCAGGGGCGTCCCGGCGCCGCTCCGCCCCCGCCCTGCCCCGCCGAGCGCGGCCGGAGGAGCGTGTGCGGCCGGGGTGTCCGCTCCGCCGGCCGCGGGTGTCCCCGGACCGCTGGCCGCTCGCCCGCCGGGGTCGGACCGGCTCCCTCGCTCGCTCCCCGGCCTTCCTTTTCCTCCTTCCTGAAGATTTTTGCGCCAAACACGCCCAAAGATCGCCCGAGGGCTCCTCGCTGGGCCCTTTTAGGCTTGTTTTTAACTCGACAACTTTCGCTCGGCTCTTGTCAGCCCGCCCTCTCTTTTTATTCTCATTCCTGTTTCTTGCTGGTGCTGGGACTTCACTGCGATCTGAGGTTCCTTCTCGTTAAATCTCTGTCAGAGCTCCAGGTTTGCGAAGCCCTGCGCGGCAGCTGAGGTTGTGCCAAGCCGTGCAGAGTGAGGGTTTTCCAAATAAGGCAGGCAAGCGGCGCGATGTTCCCTTTGAAATCCATCTAGGTAGCCCTGGCGTGGGCTCTTGGGGAGCCTGGCTGTGGTGGGATACCCGGGAGTTAAAGCTGAGTAGGCCTTTTAAGGAGTCGGTAGCACAAAAGAGGATGATGAATGATTCCTGCTTTAGGAAGGAGCCTGAGTGGGTAAGCTGGTAATTACAGTTCATAAACTCTTCCCTGCTGCCCTCCCTGCGATAAGTGGAACAGGGCAGCTATTTCTTGCCTTGGTACAAACACCGTAGTAATCAAACTACGAGTTTTCAGAGGAAACTTTTTTAAGTTACCAGGAGGTAACTTAAAAACTTGATCATAGATCCTTGTGCTCTTTGCAGAGTGACAAAAGGGTAAAAATTAATGTGTCTTCCCAATATGGTTTTGGGGGAAAAGAAGCCTTCTTTACTTAGATAACAGAAAAAAAAAAAGTCTGACTTTTGAAACATCAAAGTTGGCATCTTGGTTTGCTGTAATAAGCCATATGTCTCTGCCAAGAAAAAAGTCACTCTTCTGAAAAGGCCTGGTTGCGAGCAACAGAAAATGAGGGTCAGTGTACACACAGTAGAAAATGCTGTTCAATTGTCAGCTGCAAACACCGAAGATGGATGCATTCAACTTTTGAGAGCTGCTAGTTAGGGCAGCAGAGCTATGTGCTTGCAGGAATTTAAATGCAGGTGAAGATTGTAACTTACCAGAACTTCAAGGTCAAGCTTAGAACAGCTGAATCAAACTGAATTCCTTCAGTGAGGCTACCTTTTTTCTTTTCTTTTTTTTTTTTTTTTTAGTGACAAAGTCCTTGCAGCACAAATGCAGTTCACTCTTTTGTATACTCTCTTGGTTTAGAAGCCCTTTGGGGTGCGTTTAAATATGTGTGCATCAGCATGAGAAGGACCAAATTTCTACCAGTGTAAAAGGTCTTTATATTCTGTCCACAACAGAGATCATCACAGAGAAATTCAGTCAAATTGCATCCCATACTCAGACAGCTGCATAGTGTTTTAAAGAAGGAAAAGGTGGATGAGGCTTAGTGACTTAAATTGTGGAGGAGGATTTTCCATGATTTGCTGGTAAATGAAGAAAAATCCCAAGAAACAGATAGCACATCTGAGGACCTTGCCTTTCTGGCAGATGGTATTTAAAAAGTCAGGATATGATAGAAAATCTAGAAGGGGGAACTAGGCTGAAGCTGCTTGATTTGTTGTTGTGGAGTTGTTTGGATTTTTTTGTAGGCATGCTAATTCCTTCCTTAAAGACAATTTCTATTCTTATCACTTCCCTCTTTTACTTGCTAAGTTAAATACATGTATTTTTATTTGGCAGCTCCACTGTGCACTCTGTTTAGTGAGATACTATGAAGGAAATAGGAATTCTGAACAGGCAGAAAAGATAACACAAAGGGTTCTTGTAGCAATAGAGGTCAAAAGCAGAGGTCAAAGTAAAGTGTGGTCAAGGTGATGCAATGTTTTGGATGAAGAGTTTTTGGTATATTTTGATACTTTTTCTCCCTAAATTGAATATAGCTCTCATTGTAGATGGTTGGATTGCTTTAGTTAGACAGAACAGTAGAGATTGCTCCGGGGCAGGAAAAGTTGGAGTTAAAGTGCATGTATTGCAGCAGCTGCATTCATGAATGCAGCAACCCTTTACGATGTGAGGGGCACCGTGTGCTCCACCAGATGCGTTTGAACACTGAGAGCTTCTGGCTGTCATTGCCCCTTGGCAGTAGCCCTGGTGGCTTCTAGTAACCATGCAGAGGAATGAGAAAATTGAATAGATGCTTTGTTTGGCATATCAGGAAAGGGAAAGGCTGCAAATGCATGCATTATGAGGAGCTTGACTGAAAAGCACCCACTCTTTGAGGTTCAGTTGTTGTCCTGGTCTCCTGTGCAATTTCTTCTGGAACACTTTCTGGCAGTTGCTTCTCATTTCTGTATTTAATTCCGCTCTTAGCTTAGCAAAATGCTACTGCCACACTTGTTACAGTCCACTTAGATTCAAGATAGCAGTTTTTTCATTGGAAGTTCACTCTTCACCTCTGGGAGTCATACATGAGTGAGGAGAAGACAGATACAAATGGTCTGTTTCGCAGAGACATGACAGTACAGAAAAAAGGTGCTAAGGCCTATTGCATCTATTCTTCTCAGAAATACTTGAGACAAAAGTGCCCAATAAGGTAGTGAGATGGCTTTGAAATATCTTCCAGACATGCACAATACCTTCCTATTGATTATTTTGGGACAGAGTATAAGTGACATTAACTACGTGGATTTTATATCAGCCTTATGTTGCCAAAACATCTATGAATCCTCTTGGTTTTATTTGAGTACTGCTAATGAAGTAAAAAACAACTGGAACTTTAACATCAAACTTTGAATAAACGGAATAGCTTAAGTGACTTGGAAAATAGAAGCCTTGAAACAAGTCAAAGGCAAACACAGGGACATGATTCAGCTGCTTCAGTCCTGTTGTTTAAGTAATCATGTCATTTATCCAAAATCTTCTTATAACTGCTCACTCAGCCTGTCCTCTTAGTGATCGGGACATCTTGTGGCTGCACCCTTCCCACAACATCTTTGCAAGAGTGAGGAACATAATTTTCCACTTCTGGCCAGGCCTTGTTTCATAATCTAATGTATTTATGTTCTCGCTTGCAATGTTCATACCTTTAGATGATGTCAGCCTTTAAACTATATATGTGATTTAATTTTTTTTAAAGAAAATTTTTATGCTCCTTCATGTTCTAAAAATGAATGTGCCCTACTACAAATATCCTGGATTCTTGTGCTTCTAAATTTGTCTTGGTCTGAATTGCTGTCTTCTTAGTAATCTTCTAGATTAGATGGGGCTCCAGTAGGAAAATAGAACGAATATCCAAAACTGCCAGTAGGACTAGAGAACATGGGTAACTTGAACCCACTGTATTCTCTGGTTTCTGTAATCAGGATATACATAATTCAATAGGCTGTTCATCTGCAGTGTGGCTGAAATATTCCAAACAAATGTTTTTCATCTGCTGCAGCAGAGATTCTTATCTTATTATGAAATAATTTTGCTACGCAGTAGAAACTGTGTGAGCACTCTTCTAATTATGAGAAGGCAATTCAGCAGAGTTGTAATGTGTGAAGGCACATCTGCATGTGACATTGGTGAGTTATGGATGTTAAATCCACTTGTGTTTGCTGGGTAGGTACAACAGTTCCCCTGCCAGCAATGAAACGTAGCATAAACCAAAGTTAGTCAAAGTGAGTCTGGGAAATGCTAGTGCTTGGGTATGGCACTCCATGGATTTTTGCATCTATCTAAAGGATCAGCTGCAGCCCAGTGCTTAAGTACAAAAGTGACAATTCCTGTTTTCTTCCTCCTATAGTTTGACATAGAAAATCCTGGAAATATATGGGTATAAAGGCATAGTTCATCCATATGTAGAATGTTAGTAAATATATACCATATGCAGTAACGATTTGCTGTGGATAGTGTGTGAAGCACAATTCCTGCAAGGCTGTCTCAAGCCACCAAGTAGGTAATTGGTGTAACAGATCCTCTTGGAGCGCACTGATTCTGCACCTGGCCAGTTTGCGGTTTCGAGTCCTGGGGCCTCCTTGCTTGCTCTCTGTTAAGATGTCAGTGCATTGCTGAGTAATTGCATGAAATAAGCCCTGGATCTGAGTAGCTGTGTGAGAAATAGTGGCTTGATCTTTCTGTATTGTTTTACATTCTTCCTGTAACTTCTTCAGCTGCAGCACAGTCATCTGAATTGTTCCATTATTTCAGTTTTGAAAGGCAGTATCTCCTTGTTTCTAATACTGATCTAAAAGTTCAGCATCCATGTCCAAAACAGTAGCTGAGGTATCTTGTTCCTTCTTCTTAGCCCATCCTAACCCCTTTCACTTGCTTGACCCAGGAATCCAAGAGAGGGAGTCCAAGGGAAAGAGCAGAGCAGATGAGAAGAGCAGTAGCAGTTAGGGAGAAGAGAAGTAGGTGCAGGGGAGCCCATCTTCCTTACCTGGAAGTGTCTGCATTGGAACAGCTGCTGAGGGTTGCTTCTGCAGCCAGAGAAATGGCAGGCAAGTGGGGAGGCCCAGGGATTTTGTGTCACCTGGGGATCCCTCTAATATTCCTTATGCTCTAGGAGACCCCCTTACTGAGGGTTAAATGGCCTCAGTGCTTCGTACCTGGTTCCTAGACGAATAATAAGTTAGGTGCTACTTATGGAGCCCCTTGAAGACCTTGGTGTTAAAGAATGCAATAAAAATCCTCAAGCAACTACCCAAGGAGGGAAAGGAGGGTTCTTTACTTGATCCTTTCGAAAATGCATGGAGGGTTTCATTTGCATTTTTCTGTGTGTCCCTTTACTGTATATAGTATCTCTGCCCATCTACTTGTCTCACCAATTCCATGGTACTGCAAGCTCCAGGAGACAGAGATAGTGCCTAATTGTTTGCTACTTCTCTGCTTTTCCCTAGGAGCTCCACCAGATTTTTTTCTTCCAATAACTATAAACCCTGCTTGCTGAGGTAGAAAAAGGCTTTGAGTTAGAGCAACTGCAGGAGACAAAAAAGAATGCCAGAGATAAAGGTACATGTAATGGTGATTAGTGGATGGCACAGGCCATAGTGGTAAATTACAAGAAGGAACTGTTGGGACCTGCAAACAGAGTGGCTGTGGTGGGATTGGAAGTTAGGATTGTATCTACAATTATCTTTTGATTAATGGAGTGTATGACTGCTTTTTGGGATTGTTCTGAAGTCAGATCAGGTCTGGAAGCAGTATTTTATTCATGGTATGGGAATCTTCTGGCACCCCAGCCATCACAGAGCATTCTGCTACTACTTGTGTCAGTGCTGCACTCTCACTAATTTCTTCTTAATGCTTTCTTTATATAACCAGGATTGTTGGTGGGTTTGCTTTTTCTGTTTTATCCCCTCTTTCTTTTAGTCTGGATAACAGAATGATTTATTTGTTCATGAGTGTAAATATTTATCCATGCCGAGCTGCCATGTTAATTCTAGAGTAGGCTAGAATTAGTTGCCAGTCTTAATTGGCACTAACCCTTTTGGAGGGAAGTTTGTTTCCTAGGTACTTTGAGTCAGCACAATATTTATATCAGACTTGAAAACTTCAAGCAGGTTTCAGGCAATTCTTCAAATAAAAGGAATGAACTGCAGATGACTGAAGACATGAGTGGTTTTTTTTCTGAAACTTGGACCTCTGTCTCACACAAGGGCTCGGTTCTTGCCTCGGTCAGCACACCTCTCACACCTACAGAGTTTGCCAGGGCCATTTGCTTTTGAGCTGGCTGGTGCAGGCAGTAAGTACTGATGCTTTTACAGCTCTGTGTGGGAAGAAGCTGTTCCCTGCTACCATCCCACCAAGGGCCTAAAAGTCATCAGCTTTTAAAACACATGTGTGCTGTACAGGTTTTGGATTAGATTTACTACATCAGTCCTGGTATATGGTTTTATGAGAACAACGATATTGATGCAGACAAATATGGACTAAATTCTAGTAAAAAAACCCTTTCCATATATATATATCTGTCAATCATAGATAAAAATCACAGTGATATTGCATAAGTTAGCACTGCTAATGGAGCACTAAACTACTTCAAAACATTAAAAACTGTCCTCTTCCTTTTTAATCCAGGTTTTTTTTTTCACCTCAGTTAATACAATTGACAGACATCATTGTCTCTCACATGTATGTCTCGTTTAGTAGGAGCACTACGTTCCAGTCACTCACCAAGAAAAAGGATATATTCACAAGGAAATGTGTGCTCTTCTAAAGCCTGTGTAAAAACAGTTCTTGGTATAAAACTGCTCGTCCCTACTCAAGTCCCTATTCATGTTAGCCCAGTTTAATTCAACTGAAGGCAAAACAGGCATTTCTAGCGAGACATTTTCTTCGTTTCTTAAATGCAATCCTGAATAAGAAAAATGAAGATTACAGTAAATAAATGAATGAGAAGGGTATAAGTCCACATGCCTTAGGGAAAAGTATACTGCTCTTCTTGGTGTAAAACTGGAATATTTTGAATTCTTATGGTAATTTTTCTTGCCTGCTAACCTGAAACTTTATTTTTACTCTCTGTGTTGGCCTAAACACTACTGCAGACCCTTACAATGAACCTCTTAATTTAAGACTGGTGCCAGCCCATGAGTACTGACCTGACCCTGTCCAATGCAGTGAGACAAGTAACTTCTTCTCCTCTAAAGGGCTGAACAAGCCTACCAGTGTCTCTATCTGAAACACAGCTGTTAATTTGGAAGTGTTAACATGTACCACCTGGTCCTGTGAGGATGGGATTAGCCAGGGGTATCATTAACACTAATAACTTGTTGAATGAAAAATAAAAATGAAAGCTGAGGAAGTCTGCAAGGGTGTAATTGCTCCAAAATTAACTTTCCACTATTTCTACCTTATGGAATGTCATATTTGCTCAGAAATGTAGACAGCCAATGAACAGATAATATGTTTATTGATGAACAAGTGAAAAAAGCATAGTGTTTATTTTCCCACCTTTAATACTGATTGCACCTTGTTTTCTTTCCACTTGTCTCAGCCCGAGCTGTAGGCCAGGGCCAGCTACAGACTGTGTATGTGACGGTGTAGCTACAGAAACACATTGTCCAGCTGATGTGTGTCCACCTCACTGTTTCTGCCACAGCATCCCTGTCACTGAGTGAAAAACATTCATCCCAATCAACCCTGTCAGAGACATTCCTTAAAAGTGTCAGAAGTGAATTGCTAGGTAAATAAGGACATGAAGGAATGGGTGGATGTCCCAGTGTAATCTTAGTTCTCACAAACCATAGCAAAAGGTCTTGCACTTTTTTACACTAGGAAATATAAAGGGTAAGTTTATAAAATCATAGTTTAAATCTTTTCTTGTTGGCTTACTCCTATGCTGGTTGCCTTTCATGCCTTCAGGTGAAACATCTTTCAGGAAACGTGCTTCAGCTCAGTAGCACAGACACCAGTGCTGTCAAAGGTACTGTGTGCTCCTGCCATTGCCAAATTTCAGCTTTGCTAATGGCACAGTTATGTATTCCATTCACAAAGTATTTTCCCCATCTCTGGATATTTAATTTAAAAGTGTTACAATAAAATTATTTTCAAGAATAATGTATCCATTTTTCTAGCAAAATAGGGCACTACTTGAACAAACTGAGCTGGTTTTGTTACATTGTTTCTGAGTTAGTGAAATTTCTACTTAAAAAACCCCTATGTTAATTGATAATGTTTTGACAGAAAAACCTAAATTAATATCATACATGTTGAGTCTGTGGGTCCCCAAACCAGCTAGATTTTCCAAAAAACAAACAAACAAAAAAAGTTGAAATTTTAGCTAGTAATTATGCATTTATTTCACATATGTGGAATATGCAGTTTGTTTGCTACCACTTCTAGTGGTACAGATGAAATTATTGAACATATGAAATTGTTGAACCTTTTTTGTGACAGTCTAGCTTGTTTTTGCTTAGTTGCTAATGTACATTGAATCAAGGACATGGCAGTGAGTAGGAGTTCAGCTGCTAGTCTGTTCTCATCTTTGCTGTCTTAGGTTCAGAGTAAAGGAGAATTAATTTTAAAAACCCTTCAAATGTTAGCAATGGGTTACTATCTACTGTTTTAAGAATTGGAATGCTGCCATGTACAGATTACTTCCAAAGGAACAGATGCAAGTTGGTTTTTATGGTCTGAAAGTTGGGGTGCAGGGTATTGCCCCTCATTAATGAGAGCCAGAGGGATCCAGAGCACAACTGAAGGCCCTTCAGAAAAAAATTCATGTTGTGCTTTACCACTGGTGTAATGTTATATGTGCTTGTCATTTTTCTCTGGTGTAAGCATGTGTGTTTTGACTGTATCTATATTCAAAATATAGCAAAGTGGGGATGAGAAATAGTAACATCCCCATCGAGGCACAGCACAAGAAAGGATCATGCTTTTCAGCTGTTTCTTTCTAGGTCATGAATGACTTGCATGAAGATCTTGGTATCCTGCATCTGTTTCCCTATTTTGCCAGATGTTTTGAGGTGAGATAAGAGGATTCCTACAGCTAGGAAAAAAACCCCACAATGACTTATCTGTATTGTGGTTTTTATTGTGTTAGAAGAAGAATATCAGGCATCCCTTGGCAAACTGAGCATTACCAGAATATTTCACTTGTCTTAAGCTTACCTAAATTTAGTAGAGAATTCAACAATATATTAGAAATAAAATCCTTTATTTCTTTTAAAACTTTCCCCTTGATGAATTGAAAATATGACTGTGCTGCAATTATTGCCAAAATTATGATTATCTTTAAAAAGTCTTCTGAGAAGAACTGACAGTGACCACTAATATCCCCAGCAAAATGTTGTGGTTTGGCTTTGATTTGTGGTCAATTGTGGCTGGGGTGTCAGCTGGAGTTGCAGAAGTACTTCCAAAATAATAATTAATTTTCAGCTCTGGTTGGACAGTTTGAACAGGGTTCAGATTCAGTTCTATTCTCTGTTTTAAAGTACCTTTACCTTGTACTGTTTGTACACTTGAAATATTTTCTCTTTCCTTCCACCATCATAGCTATGTGACTGCAATTCTTTCATAAGGAATGGCTCTAGAAGACCAATAAATAAATAGTTCATGCTATACCCCATAAAGATCTGCTTTCTGGATGGCTTGATGGCTCTATGGTAGCAGGAGACTTGGGTTACATTGGGACATTTTTAAATTAACGGTCACACTTTAACAAGAATAATTGCTTTTCCTCATAATAGCAGCCAGTCTGCAAGGACTAATAAATTCCACTAAGTTACCAGAGATAGAGTTTAGTCTCCCTGGGTTCTATAATGCATTTTTAATCAGACTACTATGGCTCTGTGGTACTTGCATATTCCATTGAAAGCTTGAAAATCACTCAGTTAGAACTCAGTAGAAATTGAAGGAGTCATATATATCCTGCCTAGGTGTCTTAAATTTTTGGCTTCTGGTAATTCTCAAAGTTTGGGGAAAAGCCTTATTCTTTTCAATCTGCTTCTCTAATCATTCACTTTTCCTTACTAAGTTATTCTTTATCACTAAATTCTCTGTTTCATTTCTTGGCCTGTAATAGTTTGAGTGCTTATTGTTCTGAATGTCTGTTTGGAGAAGTAATAGCCCAGTGCAAGGGGTAGACAGCAAATAGGATTATACCACTGTGTTAGTGATTTAGTTATTTTTAAAAGGATCAATGGATCTGGTATCCCCAACCTACACATTTTTGTGGTTTTTTTCTCCCTAGGGCAAGATGATAGTCTTGCCATCTAGACCAGCAGTAAGAGCACAGATTTGTTTAGCACATGCTATGAATGCTCTGAGATGTGAATAAAAACAAGTGAGAACAACCTCAACAATATTATGACAGGAATGGTCCTGGTCTGGATTAAAACATTGGCATAATGTTCTATAGGTGAGCCTACCTGAGACCAGAACGTGAACTCCACTGTCCCTCTGGCTTTCCTCCTTGCCCTTGAGAGGATGAAGTGTATTTCTGTTACTTCTGTGATGGTCCTGGGGCTAAATGCAAATTCCTGCCTTTCCCCTTCCCATCCATTCAGGATGTATTATAGTAGTTCTCCCCCTTGTGTGGGTTCTTGTTGTTGTTGCTGGGTTTCTTTGTTTTGGCTCTTTGTTTGAGGGGGGTTGTTTGTTTCTGAGGGTTTTGTTTGGGTTTTTTGTTGTTGATTTCCTCACCCAGCTATACAGCTTTTTATGCTTTCTCTTCTGTGGAGGCAGGAAAGACAGCTCTCAACCAAGCATTTTTGTTAACAAGGGTTTCAAAATGGTAAGATGACCCCCGTCTGTGTTTTTGAAGAGCACAGAATATTACATGAAAGCTTGCCATACTGGCATTTCTGGAATCACAAAATGTTTTCACGCTGTGATACCTTGAATAGTTTGTCTTTACTTGTACTATTTTTATGTTTCTTTCATTATGGAGGCTATTTGTCATTTCTGTGAGGCTCAGTGGCCCAATTTAGTACTGATGTTTACTTATTTGCTTGGAATGGAATCAAAAGTATGTATTATTTGTCACAGGACACTAAACACCCATTAAGTCAGGATTTTATCAGTGGTGTGAGACTAGTTTCAGCCATCAAGGGAAAAAGAAAATGGCCTTGTATAATTATTTTCACGCTCTAAAATAATATTTTTCTTCAGTGACCTTGAACTCAATGGTACTCTTGAATTGCTAAGTCCTTTATCAATATTAAATAAGGGTTAGTGTATCCATTTGCTAGGTGTTATTAAAACAAACTCTGTAGGTATATAAACTTGGACCAAGGACCTGATTTGAATGTGGATAAATGTGAACCCCTAGCAGGAAGGGACAGCCAAAGCTCTGACCTCTAATTTCTAACTCCAATCACTAACCCACATAGCCGGGACTTGATGAGTGTGCTTTAACAGTGGGTATTCTTGAAATACATCCCCTTCCTTGAAAAAATGGTCTACACTTGGGATGCAAAGTCTCATTGTGCCTTTACCTCTGAAATGAGAAAAATTTTCAATTAAAAAAAAATCCTAGTCAGCCAGTCTGCTTCCAGAATTTTTGTCCCACTGAATTCTAGTCCTCTTTAAAGGACTAGAATCTAGACATGTGAAGAATATTTGTCTTTTATTTTATTGTTTACCTTTGAACTAGTTTTCTGCCTTTTTTAATGAGTTGACTTGACTACTAAAGCTGCTGGCATCCCCCAGGACCTGAGAGCAAGGAGCTTGTCTGAACTCTTCACTTTATGCTGCTTGGCCACACGAATTTCAGGGGAATGGTTTCTACTGTTTATTGGAACTGGGATTAAGAGTGGCTGTGTTTTGAGTGACAGAAGCTACTGGGGAGCTCTGAAAGCCTCCATTTAACTTACTCCTTTCTTTTCACAGCACTCAGACAGTGTTGTAAAGCTGCCCCACTGTTAAGGCAAACACCCTCCCCGCAAAGCAGTGAATTTAAAGCGCCCGTCTGCCTTGGGCTCCTCGGCGTTCGAGCTGGGAAAGGCTGCAAACGTCAACCCCGCTCACTGCCTCTGGAATACTTGTGGGCAACAAATGTAAGGTTTTTCTTGTTCTTCCCATGATCGATTATGTCTGTTACAGACACTTCACTGCACAGTGTCAGCTAATTCTGATATCCCTTCAAGCTCAACAGGTCCCCAGGAGAAGGCAGTGAAACCCCAAACCTTCAGCGGTGGCTTTGGATCCCTGCAGCAGCCGGGATTGGTTTGGCCACCTGCGTGTTTGTGGCTTTCAAGTGCCTGCCCAAACCCTGAAGTTTCAAGCATAAGCTAAGAATTTATTATGAGCCTTGCACTTAAACCATTTTTTTTCACATTAAGTTCTTCTATTACTCTTCAACTTCTGCTCATGCAGCAATATAGGTACAGGCTAAACTGGGATATTGGTGGTTTTGGACAACATTGTTAGAATTAATATGAACCAAAACCCAACAAAAACCCCCTAGCCTGCAATGAAAAAACCACTTATGCTATACCTTAAGTGGAATATCTCCAGCTCCCTTTTTTTCCACTGGCTGGTTGTGACAGATTCCCAGAACTAATAATCCACCCTTCTAACAGGAGGAAGGCTCTGGATCTGCCATAATCACTCCTAGCATCCTGGCTCTATGTGGAATGCTCCCACATCCTGGGAGGAGTCCAGCATCTGCTCTGCAAACCACAGTGCATAGTTTTGAATGTTAGAAATACTTTCTCAAAGATTTACTTTCTCAAATATACCTGTATAAATGTTCATGACTTAACTTTGTTTGATATGCCAGTAAGAACTGTTATTTGGTTTTGACTTTACACTTGATGCCCATTAATATTTTTCTTGAAAAATTGTATTTTAAAGCAATTTATTTAATAGTACTAGGCGCTGCCTTTTTGTGTAATAAAATTTTAAGTATTGATAGTGTATTTCAATATAAGGCAACACAGAATATACTTTTCCTCTTGATCCCTCTTATTCCTCTAATTCTCTTTAAAAAAAGAGTTCCTTTGCCTGTTTATTCAGAGCACCCTCATTTCCTGACTCTCTTCTGCTTTTCAATCTCTAATAAATGTGGCAATAATACAGTTAATAAATAGAGAATGGGTTGTTCCAGTATTATTTTTTCTTCCTCTGTTGAAGAATAAATTTATGTGATTTCTTCCCTAGCAGAAGAGAGGTGGATGTCTCTGGTTACATGCATGTGTGCTCACAACTATTTATTTTCCTTGTTAATATTTGTGAGACAGCTCTTCACAATGCCTTGTGAAAAAAAACAAAAACCCACATAAAACCATATTATTGGCTATTCTGTCTATTCTGTTAACTTATTAGTGTAGTCAAATTGTTGAAGGAGGGAACAGATCTTCTTTAAAGGAGCCACACTTTGCTTTGACTGAGCAGCTATTGCTTTTTAACTCAACGGTAGACTATGCTGTCTCCAATAATTTTTCACTAGTTTTCCAGTAAAATTTTTATGATTATTAAAAAGGAATTATTTATTATGGACTGTGGTTAGCTAGAACTTCTCAAGTATTGTACACTGCAAGTCTTTAAGTTGACTGAAGCTGTAGCACTGACAAACTTCCTCCAAGTAGACTTCCCACCTCTAGCTTTTTTTTCTCTTTTTTTTTCCAACACAGAAGGAACATAAAAAAAGGAGAGTTTAATGTGGGGTAAATATTTCAATCACCAAGTGATAAAAAATGATTTTGGTTATTCTAAATTGAACAAAATGAAACATACAGGATGCCAAAATTTCTCATGACACTTCATGAAAAAATTTACAAATTAAAAATTTAAAGCAACTACTGAATTTTAACATGCATTGTTAACATAGTTTTGGGGTTTCTAAACTGTTATTTGCTTTTTAAAAAATCCTACAGAGTACCTTCTGCTTTGAAGAAGTATATTTTGTAATAGCTGAATTTGGTGCCTCCTAACTTAAGCTGTCCCTGGCTTAAGAATAAAGCAATAACCACCCACACTTTTTCCAGCAGCAGTTATTATAGTTATAAATTTATTTGTTTTCAGGTTTTAAAAGTGGCTGTTGGAACGGTGCTTCCCAGTTGTTTATTTTAACCACTGGTTAATCAAGGCTCAGTGATTCTGTTGCTTGCTCTACGTGGACAGTAAGTTCATTTCCTGGAAGGCTTTTGATGATCTGTTAGCACATAACACAGCTATTCCTTTTCAGCTTTCACCCAAAAGAAAATGGGGTATAAGTGTAAAGGGCTGTGGTTCTTTTTCATCTTTTCAGTAACTTCTGATTATTTCAGATTCCATGGGAAAATGATGTACAAATATGACTGTACAAATTTTTAAGAGAAAAATAGTGTCTTGCCAAGGACAAATTGCTAAAATATAATTTTTCTTCTTTGACTATCCTGTCCAATAGCTGATACCTCTTCTATTTTTGAGATTTAGCTTAAGCTAGATTTTCTTGCAGAATTTGTTCAAAACCCCTTGCATTAACTGTTAACCTAGGGATCTCTAGGGATGCCTAAGGGAATTCATTATTCACATTAGTGCATAAACTAATTTTTTTTTCTTTGCAGGTCTTGCTTTACTATCTTGAAAATAAACACTGGTTAAAGCTCTCAGTGCTTTTGCAGGCAGAAAAGCCTGCAATTTTAGCTATAGATTTGAGATATTGCTAAATTGCATAGATGCTTGGATGAAGTGGGTTAGTTTAGTTTAGCCTTTCAAATGTACATGTCAATGGAGCCTATGTCTTGGCAGAATAGGAAATCATATATATTTATCCTTTGGCCAAGGGTTGGCCACAATGGAGCTCATATAGACAGTGACACAGCAGATCTTTCCAATCAGTAAACCACAAACCTTAGTCTTACTCTGTAGGACCACACTTTTCCAGTCTTCAAAGAGAAAATGTAATTCTGACAGTGTTGGTCACACAGCATCTGTACAGCCTACAGTATGACTGAGGCAGCCGAATGCATGGGCACTTGTCTTTTGGAGTTCTGACCACTCTCCTCAAAGTACCTGTTTTTAACCTTAGCTGCAGTAGATAATCGTCAACAAATTTCTACATTTCAGTAGTTCAGCTGCATATCATTCTATACATCTATTAAGCATACTGTTAAGTATTTCTTGATGCAGTGTAACCTTCTTGTAATTACCTATTATGACTTGCTGATGTGTTCTCTATTTAAGAAAGAAGAAACTTTTCTTACTTTTTGCTTTGCCATAGAAGTACAAATTACTTACATTCATAAGCAAAACCAGGGTGAGTAAAAATCAGTAGTTATATGTTGAGAACTGAATTTTGATGTCAGTACTACTACAGTGGGCCTCTGATAAAGCATTGTCATGTGTTTCTAAATGGCTGCAATAAAAAAAAAACAAAACAAAAAAACCCCCCACAAACTCTTTGCTCCTCTTCAGGGTGTTTAAAACATTTTGTGTTAGTAAAGCCTGCTGTCTTGAATGAGTTACATATCAAGACCAGAAAGTATGGGACCTGGCTTTATTATTTTTGCAGCAAGTCAGACTTTGGGAAAGTTACTGTTATCTTTTTTGTGCCTTGGATAACTAATCTGCAGGGAAAAGGCTATCTTGACCTATTTCAGAAGATTGTTGTAATTATAGATGTGTTACTGTCTGTAAATAAATTTGAGACCTTGTAGGAACCTTTTTAGAAGTCTGAGTTTTCACAACTGATGTTTTGACCTTTTTTCCACTTATTATTCATTGCCAAAACTTCTCTTCTTTGCGGAATTTATTTTCACTGCTGAATCTACCAATCTTTTCTTTCCCCCAGCCCCCTTATAGAGCTTGACAAAGGGCTAAGAAATTTTAAACCTTTAGCTGCTGAAGTATCTTCTTGGAAATGAAACTTTGAAAAGTATGTCACTGCTTGGATTAAGAAGGGCTGCATTGTTGGTTAGAGAGCTCCCATAAATGCTGTGTGGAAGCATCTCATAGCAAACAATGGATACTGGAAAAGAAATAACAGTGATCCATTGATTTCTTACTACGCTTCTGAACTGTTTGTCTGTTTTCGGCTTCTAAACAGTGAATCAAGACACAGTCAAGTCTTGATCTCATAGAATAATCTCTGGTATGCAGCAGCACATCTTGTGGGTAGGGCAATAGAGGGAACTTGGGAAGAACTGTATTCTTATTACTTGTTCAGCCACTGAACTACTCTATGGCATTAGAAAAACCCTTTCACTTCTTTCTGTTCACTTCCTTTTTTTCTTTTTTTTTCTTTTTTTTCTTTTTTTTTTTTTTTTTTTTTAGATTTTGTGGACATTTTTCTAGGCATATTTTATCCCCTGTTTTCTTTTGCCAAGCTCAGCATGAGGCCTGCCTGGACAGAGTGGTCACATCTACATAGCTCCAGCTCCTGTGTCCATTACTGTAGGAAAGGCAGGCTAACAGGTTATATTGTTATAAACAATATTGTTTATATTGTTTATTTTGATTGGTACTGTAGAGGAATAGGAGGCAAAAATTATATGTTCTTTTAAGTGTTTTCAGGTTAATTCCTTGGCTTGAAAGATGTTGCCGAGTAATTTCATGGTGTTTGAAAAACAAAATCTATGGTGAAGAGCACAAAAAAGTCAAAATTTCTCTTTGGAAAAAATCCCAAAACCAAATAAAAACCAGTACCCCAGCCAAAAAATAAAAGAATCAAGGTCAGAAATAGTAACTAGAAAAATATGGTGAACAAAAGAAAGAGAGAATGCTATGTATTGTACCCAGAAAACACAAATGTATGAGATTTGGTAGTCAAATGTAGGTGTTCAGGAGGTGACCATCAGCAATATATGCCTCTTACTTGTCTTTTCAATTTCTTAGCAAAGAGCTTTTAAACCTATAAAGAGGTTTCATGATGGAACTCTGCCTAGTTCCAATCTCAAATACGTACTCCTAATGATTTCCTTTATTTTTCTCTGTGTCTGCAGTAGTACGTAGCTTTGTGCAGGCACAGCAAACCTGCTGATCAAGGTTTCAATAGTGAATTTCCTCATGAGTGTGTTCTGGTGTGTTTTATCAATGTGTGATTAATTCCCATCCAATGTACTCAATTTTGCTTGGAATGGAATAGGAAGAAAAATCCCTGTTACATTACTGCCAGCTGTTTACAAAAAGACATACCTAATTAATTGACTACTCAGCCCTACAGACACAGCTGGAACATGGCTCACTTCACTTGAGCTTGCACTTTAGCACTGGGTTTAACAGCTTTGGTGTGTATGCTCATATTTCTTCTCTTCTACTGCTGTGAAGTAGCAACCTTGTTAAAAATACAGTTGATGTTACAAGATACCTTAGTGGATGGCAGGAGTTTGTGTAAAAAACCAAGTAAGAGCCTTCACCTCAAAATGTTTTGAAGAAGGTGTAACTCTTCACAGAGTTAAAGCTGGAAAAGCCTATGGAAATGCTTGCTCTGAACAACCCTAGTCAGCAAGATAGTAAATTTTGCCAAGAATTGTATAATCTTTCTAGTATCGTTGGCTAAAAATATCTTCTTGATCATCATCTTGATCTGAAGAACACCCCTGCAACAGAAAGGGCATCGGCTCCAGTGGGTAATCACTCTCCAAATTAAAATTGTCCTCAGCTGCTGGTTATCAGATTTTTGGGTGGGCTTTAGTTTTTTTTCTGCTGACGCTGTGCCACTCTCCAGGCCAATATGTTTCAGTTTTTCTAATTACATGGTGCTTTATTTCTCTGAAGGTTCTTTTGTTCCATAATCATATTGCCTTTTCATTTTACTATATTAAATTGTTTGAGGCTCTTTATTACCAAGTAAAAAATTAATTCTAGAATAGCTTTTTAAAATTTGTGAAGTGTTTCCTTTCTGCTACCCTGCTCTCCAAACTACATCTGGTCTTATTAAATTGTGGATGTCATCTGTACACAGTTTTCTAGTACTGATACCATATATAGAGATAAATCACTTTGCCACTAAAAATCAACACATCTGTTTTTGTTTGTATATCTAAGAAACTGGATTGCCTGGAGCACATGGAAGGATCATGCTGGTTCGAAACTCCTTCTAATATGAACTGTGACTGCATTACTTGCTTTTGGATATCATATTTTGTGTACCTTATTGGACTTGCAGGAATGTGGGTTTTTTTCTACAAGTAATTAAGGGATTTTTATCAGTTGCCTTCTCAAAAAAACCTCAAAGTTGAACTTGAAGTTTAAGTCTCTAGAATCAGAATCCTTTAATGACTTCCTTCTCTTTCCTGTTTCCCTGTACCTGTACTCCCAAAGCTGAGGACAGACCTTCTCCATGTTACTAGTTTAAGGCCAGGTAATAATAGAGTGTTGAATTCTGCACCTGCAAGAAGTGAATGGAACTCCAGGCAGGTGAATGATGTACTGCAGTACATGCAGTTGCTAACTTGTGACACGGTTGTGTTTATAACAGTTGTTAGGTTTATAACATTGTTTATAACATGTTTATAAAAGTTCAATCGAGGTAACTCTTGGAGTATAAATGGACCAGAACTGTGCATATGTGGGTAACAGGACTGGAGTTGAGGCTGAAGCCAGCAGTTGGAAAGGAGCAGTGAAAGGCTCCCAGGGCAGAGGAGTGATATTCTACCCCTTAGGGGGAGATCCTATCAAACATGTTCTCACTTTTCAAGATGTTTCCCCCTCACCCTACCTACTCCATTCCTCTCTCTGCCTTTGGTGCATATTAGTTTTCATGGCAATTTAGCTCATGAGCAGTATCATTAGTAGCTTGGTTCTTGCTCATGCTTTGAGGTGGCCTCAGTTTCCCTGTTTCATCAATAAGACATTTTTACAAACTTGTGTTTGAAAGAAGAAAATGGGCTAGACTTTTCCAGACCTGACTGTTGTTCTGTAGGTTTCCATTTGGAAAGTTCATCTACGCAATAATTATGCTGCCAAAAAACATAAAAGCAAGACTGCAGATATCTAGTGACTAATTTGAATGTTTGAATATAGAATAATGGAGACTGATTTTGTTATTCTTTCTTTCTTTCTTTTTTTTTTTTTTAATTCAGTTTACTTGCTCCAGAAATTCCATTTTAATAGTTGAAAAAAAGCAGGAATGTCTTTTCAAGCAATAAACTAGAAAGTGCTGGCTCATAGAGCAGTGCAGAAATGGAGGCCTATACTCTCCAGAATATGGTAGAAGAGATGTTTTAGTCAGAGTAACACCTAGACACTACAGAGCTTCCTTACAGGAGAACTTAAATTTTAAAGGTGCACTTTTTCAAGCCTTTTAATTCTTTCGTTATAATATTTGATACTCCTTACACACAGAATGCAATTATTTGATGTAAATGAAGAAACTACAAAGCAGAACTTGTCAGGAAGCATTCTACTGCAGGAGCATGCACTGCAGCTAACTGCAGCCATAGGGAAGCTCTGGAGGTCTCTGCTGAGGCACCTGAGTTACTGCTGTACTCCTGGAAGCCTTGGTGAGGTGGGTTTCAGGAAAAACCCTAGTGAGAACTAGCTCACATTTCTCTAAGATGAGCAGATAGCCATAGATCTGGGACTTTGCCTAGCTCTTATAACTCTTGGCTCTTAATGAATTATGAGAGGTAAATTGTTTGATATTTGTGGAGTATTTAACTGTGTGGGACAGGAATACTGAAAAATGTAATGCAAGGGGAAAACATGACACCACAGCTGTGCAAACAATGCTAACATGTTTTTCATACCCTCTTCTCGCTCGCTGATTTGCATCTCCTTCCTCCCCTCACATGGTCAGAGAACACTAAGTTTGAGATACTCGAGGTGCAGAAAATAGATACGCTCTCATGTGGTTTATTATGGGCATAAGTTATTAATGATTGTTTAAAGAGCACAGTGAGACTCATTCTGTTACAGCCCCTGGGACATCAGCAGTAGTTTGAGTGCCCAAGAGGATTCTAAACTATGATCAACATGACACATACCAGTAGGTGTATCTTCAACAGAGGAATTGCCATGGGGCTATTTTTAGTGTAGATATCAGATATCTTAGGGTGGAAAATTGTAGAGCTCTCTTCCAAAAGATTCTACAAAGCCAGACAGGATGACCACAAAAATATAAGTAGATTTTTAAGACTCTAGCAAGCATGAATATGTTCTCAGAAAGATGAAGGGGAATTTTTCTAGTTGTGCGGGAGATGGAGGGACATGTCTTCCTAAAATTGTAGTAAATTATGGATTCTTTAAATTTGTTTCACAGGTTGTTACTTTTTCTCATGCTTCACAGGGTCAAGTCCTAATATCTCTTAATTTACACCTGCTACATGTAATCCTCTGCCTATTTTAAGCCTTGGCTGTACAGACTGAGCTGGTACATTACTGCCACGTAGAGTTCAGTGCCAGCTACTGAATGCTTTTTAGTGAAATTTATACAGCCTGTGGTAATCAAGTAATCCTTACACAGGACTGCTTTCACTAATCATGCAAATTAATCAGTGCCACTTTTTCTTACTATTTTATATGCAGCTTCCAAACAATAAAGCAGGATACCATTAGTATCTAATGCTAAAATAGTGACTCAAAGAGCAGGTATATATGGTAACAGCTACGTTTGTTTGGAACATAGAATGCATATGCATATAGAAATGCATAGGCACATACTCTGTGTAGCTGCACTGAATTGCATACTACTGAACAAGCGGCTGCTAAAGATTGTAATGAGAGAAGTAACTATGCTGCAAAGCATGACATGTGGCTCCATGATCTTAATTTTAGTAATATCTAATCTCTCTGTGGCAGTAATGCAGCAGCTCAATTTCCACAGTCAGGTGTAACTTCTTCTTAAAGTCAGGCCTGACTACATGAGAACAGAACAAACTCTGAAGATATTCCTCTAAAATTCCTTCCCAAACTGGTGGAGAAGTATATGTGAGAATGCTTGCTTGAATGAAGAAAAATCAGTTTGAGGACAGGACTTAATTAGTCTCTTGCTTCAGCAGCACTATGTCACTGATCTTATTTTCTGGAAATGTGCTGGTGGAGGTTTTCTGAGGTCTTTCTACTTATCTTGGATATGGAGGAAAAAAGTTTGGTTTACTTTTGAAGTGATAATCATAACAATTGAGTGGCTGCAAAATTGTAATCCTCCATAGGGGTTTTAATTGCTTAGCCTTATCATTTTTATGCAACAATTGATACAAATTTTCTTCTAACCCAGGAAATGATTGAACAAAAGCTCAGATGTTGGTGAATATCAGCCAAACGTTACCTGAAAATGTCTGTAGACTGATGTGCCTGCATCCTACTTCAGCAAGTGAAGTGTGTGGCTATTTCCTGCTGTTTGCAGATGGTGATCCATAAGGGTTCTTGCAGGTTAGATGTTACATTTTCTACTATTCATAGTATTAAAAGGAGTTACAGGACTGTAACTGTTTTACTGGTTATCTGGGCCCTCTCTGAAAATCAACATTTGATGGTAATGTGATCTCCCCATTTCCTGTGCAAAATCTTTTACTGTGCTCCCCAGCTGGAATTTCTGCTCTTTCCTGTTTCAGGGTGTTCATGTATGGTGACTGTTGGTATTTTTAAGTTTGCCTTTCCCTACCCTAAAGATTTTTTTGATAAAATGTTAGCACTTCTCTGTCGCTTTATTTTCTTCCTCGTCCTTTGGCAGCTTTCCACAGCTTTTGGCAGTCCCAGCTCTTTGTCCAAGCTGTCCAGCAGTAGATATTCTCATTCTGGGTACATTTCTCAGAAAGGACAACTTTTGTTGCCGTTCACAGAAGCCTCATAGAAATCCACACAATGTTTCCTTTTCAACCAACAACCTACTGTATCTCTAGGTTCTAAAGGAATCTTCCTGCTATCAAGCTGTAGCAGAGGTGAAAGTCATCTCTTTTACCTTACCCTCGACCTTTCATTACACATCACGTTAAACACTTAATTATCAGTTTAGTGCAATTACACTGGGGACTGAATTTTATTTTTTTTTCTGCCAGAAGTGCTGTGCCCTAGTCTTGAACTGCAGACATTAGATGGCCTGTTGAATGGAAATCTCAGTAGTGCTTGTGCAATTATTACACATAAAAAGTGGCTTTTGTACCTAAGCAGTAATAGGATCAGTAGTTGTGTCAATTTAAATGATTATTTATTAAGGACAGGATTAGTAAGAGCTCACTTGCCTTTAGGAGTAGAGTTAGAACCTTGCTCAAAATTCCATCTAAATCTTCTGTGCTTTAGCCTGTCCTTGTTTCATTGTGTTTAGCTGATCACTCAGCAGAACTTAAAATTAAACAGACATAATTAGGCACTGAATTAGAGGTTTTATTTTTATTTTTCTTAAGTTAGTAGTGCTTTCTAGTCCCTTGCAACTTTCAAGCTGTCCTGCAAGCACAAGTGCATTGTAGTCATAGTAGCAGCTGCTATTTTCTCTTGTTCTAAGCAGGGCATTCTCTGCCTCTCTATTCTTATCCCTCTGCATATTCAGTTTCCAAGCAAGAGCCTGTTGAAGGGTTATCTTGAGGGGAGAGTTCCCCTATTTCAGGGGGCCTTTCCTAACTAGAAATCCAAGTGTATTTGGAATGTAAACTTTCTTCAAACACATCAGGCACTCTTTTCTGGAATATTCTGAAGAAGTTCTCTCACTCGTGTTATTCAGTTTAGGTTTCATGTGATTTGCTCATGTCAATCTCTTAGACACTGGTAGCTAATATGAGTGTGTAGGTGCACAGTTTGTGGTAATTGGGGTGGGGCTGTGGGAGCCTCATCCCCAGTGGGCGCAGCTGTGAGAAGCAGGTGAGCAGCATTGACAGCAATGAGCCATGGAGTGCCCAGGGACACTGACCAACCACCAAAGGAACAGAAGGCACACAGGGGCAATGCATCAACATGAGGGGGATAAAAGGCTGGGCTAAAGAACAAGAGGAGCTTGTTCTGAGGAGACATCTGAGGCCTTCTGATGGGATATGGTGCTACTCTGTAAGGGTGAATGCTTAAAGCCTTCTCATATTGTATGGTGATACTCTGTGTACTGTGGCCATCGCAACTGTCAAGTGTGTATATATCTATAAAAGAAGGTAAGTAATTCCTGTTAATAACTTGTACCTGGCAAGGTGTGGCTGCACTATTAAAGCCTTCCCCCACCTTTCCCCAAATCCTAGAAAAAGGATTTTAAAAATTAAGTTGCTCAGTTCTTCAAGTTGCTCAGTTCTTCTATTTCTGGCCATAGAGGTAGAAGTAAGAGTCTAATTTGACACAGATGGTAAGTAAACTATTTCTTAAGTTTCCACTATTAGGACTGTAGAGTTTCAATTGATAAGCTTCAAACAAATTTTAAAAGCCTAGAGTATAATAAATTTAGAAATGAACTCAGGGTTAGAAGCAATAGGTTGCAAATGCAAGGCATAGTGGGAGATAACACTGAACAAATGCTTATTCTTTTTTTTTTTTAATCTCATGTACATAGATAAACTACTTATTGAAATGCTTTCATTGAAAGTACATCATGAGCCTATTGTAAAAGAAAATAGGATCAGCATATTAGTAAAATATTCATATAATACCAGATTTAGAGAAACTGTAAATGTTAGAATGGGCTGAGAAATAACTGTGGAAATGCAATCTGTGAATAAGAAATAAATTATTCAATGTTTTGCAAGGAAATACATATGAGGCAAGCTTGGGGTTGTAGGTGCAGAAGATAGTGATCAAAACTGGCCATTTTATTGATAGTCAGGACCCAGTTATTATATTTGTAAAACATGGACAGACTAGAAAATATGTGCAGAGCTAGCACTTCATCTAGTACATTAGTAGAGCATGAATAGAGAATGAAATTTTTTTCAAACCCTCAAAGAACTGAAGTCCCCTTACAGAGAATTCAAGGTAAATGGCAACAAATTCTTGGTGAACTCAAACATTAGATTATTATTAAACAGTGGCAAAACAGAGACTATCAGGTTGTAGTCAGGAAAGGGAAATTCCTCTACTCTGTTGATGGTGAACACTATGAGGCTGCAAAGATAAAGGCAGTGGAATATTTTTTTTTTCACATAGAGAATAATTTGGCTGGAGCGTGCATAAATGCACACTTGAGATCAGATTTGTTTAGGTATGGAATACAACTAGATGAATCAATGGTATGTGGTTCCCATTTTTAGCATTGATAATCTCACTCCTTCAGAAATATTTCATAGCATAAAATATTTCTATTTTTCTATTTCTATTTTGAATATTTCATATTCATAAAATATTTCTATTTTATAGGAAAATAGATAGGAATCTCTCCTTTGATATGCTTTTTTGGGGTACTCCAGGGCTGGGAAACCACCATGCTGAGCTGTCAGAGTCCTGGATAAAACCCTTCCTTTACTATGCATGGTGTGCAATGGCAGGCCATGACATGGGCTGCAATGGTAATTAGGTTTTATAGCATGAGTATTTTTGCCTTTTTACAATCTATTGCTAGACTGTACTATTTTAAGAGGTGAGCATGTGCCTGTTGAGGCTTGATCTGAGCTCACTAGCTGGAGTCTTGCACGCTACCAACAGCTGACAGAACAGAGAATTTAGCTCCAGTCCTGTACTGAATTTCATGCAAGCAGCCCCTGAACACTGTTTATGGATCTGCCTCCACAGATCTCGCTGGGAGACTCAAGCAGTCATCAGATTGCTTTCTATACCTGTTTTTCACTGTGTGTGAAGTGAGGTGGTCCATCTTTGTAGCTGGAACAGGCTCCTGGCTTGCTGAGGAAATACTATGTTGCCAAGATCCTTGGAAATACCAGAATGGAATGACGATGCTTCTATGCATTTTCTTAAATTCTTCCTTTGATTTTTTCCCCAAATGTTAAGTTTAGATACCAATATCCTGCAGTACAATGCACTCTTTCTGGCTCATCTTTGTCAATGCTTTCCATTCCTGATTGCAGGTGCGGCAGAGGCTCTTCAAAGGCAGAGCTTCATTTGGGGTGATAATAAGGCAGAAATCACCAGAGGGAAGGGAGGACTCAGTCTTGGTATGCCTGGGATTCCCTGCTGCCTGAAGCTCCCAAAATTGAAGGCTTGCTTGATCCCCTCCTGCTGTTCTGTCCCACATACTGCAAGCATTTTCTCACAGGAAAGTTTTGTGAACTATGAATAACAGTCCCAATTTTGAGGGCTATCAGATTCTATGAATTAGTCCAAAGTCCTCCTTTTTATTTTTTCCTGTATGGAGAATGACATTATTTCAAGATCATGTCAGGACAAACCTGACCATTTTAGACAATTTCTTTCTTATCTTTGAGATGCTCCAAAGATGCTCTGTGGCCAGACAGCAGTAGAAATGTGCATGAGGGATGCAATGTTGTGATTTGAACTGTGTTTCCAGCCATCTAGGAAAAAGTGAGATCTACATCAAGTCTTAAGGTATAATTTCAGTGATATTTAGCTGCTATAAACCATCTTAAAATTACTCGGTAATTTTAAAAAAGCACTCGGTTTTATAGATCATCTCTAGGACTTTCAAATGTGTGTCTATATTGCATCTCCTCTTGAACTGATTAAGAAAACCCCAAAACTGTGTTTCTTGATAGTAATTTTTTTTACACTTCCCTTTGTAATTTCCATGCTTTTACTGTTGCCATGTCTTTAAAAAGATCCTTTTACAATACAACATATTAACAGAAAGCTCTTGCAGAGGTTAGGTCCTTTCAAAAGACTAAATGTTTCTTCAATGCAGCATAGTTACTGTAAATCACTTGACATGGTTCAACTTCTAAATTACTTGGAACTTTCAGAAAGTTGTTTGGGATAAGGAGCTGTTTTAAGCATTGATGAAGCAGTCTGTGAAAAAGGAATAGTGATGCCAGTTTTTACCAGCTGGTTCAGGAACTGCTGACTCATTACCTCTGGGTTCATTAGAAAGGGTGTATCTGTTCTGAGTCTCAGGTAACTTCACCTTACCAGACTTGAGAAGCAACTACTCTGACACAGTGAAAACTGACTTGCCTAAGCCATGGACAAAAGACAAAGCCTAAATGCTATATTTGATTACTTTACACTCAGGAATTTGAAAATCCACGTTAAACCCTTAGGTGGTTGCTCTTTGAATTCAACTTGTTTGAGCAGTGGGCTTGAACTGAGCTTCTGAAGGACTCAGTAGAAAGATGGGAAAAGTTTCAGTCAAGAGTTTTTTCCTTTGTGCTGTCCTACTCTTGCAGTGGTACAGTAGTAACTCTGCTCAGAAGGCTTACACATACAGCTTGTGTCTTTGAAAAAGCTTACTGTGTTGTCATGAGCAAAACAGGAAACGTGTAATGGTATGATCCCCAGAGGAGCCGATCCAGGGCAAACTCTTCTGACCTTGTGGAAAACACATCCAGCTGAAACTCACAGTCAAATGGAAACATACAAGTTAACCACAGAAGTTAAGAAATATCCTCATCGTTGTGTTGTTTTAACGTGGAAAGTCTCTACATGAGCAGCTGAGCAATGAATAACACAGCCTGCAAGCTGATGCCACTGCAACTCTCTTCATCTTGTTTCCCTCCTTCTTAGAAGCAATATTGTGCCCCAGCTTGTTTTCATTTTGCAAGCAAAGTGGTACTTTGGAGTGAACTATATACTTTCAGATTTACACACTATTAGATATTGTTGCTGTCCCCAAATAGTAAGGAAAATGTAAATACCAAGGAGAGAGAGACATGATTCAAATTAATCTTAGCAGCAACAGCTAGATCGCTATTTAAGACTAAGATTT
The DNA here is from genome assembly GCF_015832195.1 of Motacilla alba alba. Classification (NCBI taxonomy): domain Eukaryota; kingdom Metazoa; phylum Chordata; class Aves; order Passeriformes; family Motacillidae; genus Motacilla; species Motacilla alba. Next base: position 11,962,961 of record NC_052021.1, on the reverse strand, counting down.
GATTGAGAACAGATATTTTGGTCCAGAAATTCTCTTTTCTGGACCAGACCAGTTCTCTGCTCTATGTAGTTTTGCATGTGTCAGGGTAAACTCTTGCCCTGCACAGGTACAATAATAGGATCCAAACCCTGTTCTGTGCAATATCTGAGGCCATGTTCCTTGAAATACATGGCCAAGGATTTATTTAATATTAAACTAGAATTAGGGGGGAGAAACATACTATTTGAAACCCAAAAAGCTGCGTTCTAGTTTTAGAAGCTAATGGCTATAATAATTGCCTTTGAAAGGTCTGGGGATAGTTTTAAAATTAGAAACCCTGTGAACTGTGGCAGTTTCATATATTCCAACTATAAAGCCTACTACATAGAGATGTATTAAATATTTATGAACAGACTAGTATTAATATCTTCCTTTAAAATTTTGGTTATTTCAGTAGCATGTGTCTTCACCTACTGATTGAAACAATATTACTTTAGCAGTCTTTCTGTTAAATACAAACCTGAAGTTATTCAGTGCAACATAAACATTTAGCTCTACAGTTTAGTCTGTAAACACTTAAAAGGTTGGAATGTTTATCTAAAATGGCCAGACGTCCAAAACTTGCAAAGCTGATCTGTTTGCAGTGTTAAAAGAAGTAGAAAACAAAGAACTTTACTCATCTGAAAATGAAAAAGAAAAAAACCTTCAATTTTACTCCCATCAATAATTAGGCTCAATTTAGGTGCAATTCTGAGTTTTCTTGGCACTGGTTTACTGATCCTGAACTTGTTTTAGAAGATGATTGGTTGAGGTTAGGACTGCTGCTGGAATCTCAGTGTAAATCCAGGTCCCAGTAAATGGATGAAAGGGATGGAACAGATGCAGGTAATACTGGTTTTGTATTATTTTTCTAAAAGACTCACTGGGATATATCAGGCTGAGAAAACCCAGAGGTTTAGGAGATGCTTCATGAGCACTTCAGTCTTGACTACAGTAAAAATGGCAATTTCTGTGAGAAGGGAGGAGCTACTGTCACACGGATGTGATTGTAACCTCACATTTTTGTCCTTATGCTACTGCTAGGAAATCACTACACCTGATTGCTGCTCAGTTCTTGGTTTGGTTACTTAATATTCCACAAAACTGTTAGCCCTGGCAATACATTGTAGCTGTAAAGTGTTTACTTTGATGTAATAAGTATAATGCTATTTCTTCTTTTTTTAAATTTTCCCTTAAATGCACTAAAATGCTGTGTCCAAGCTAATCTGGAACATGATGCATGTCATTATCACATCAGCTGTTGAAATCCTTCCGTCAAGTCATAAGGGAACTGGCCACTTCAAGTAAGGGGTAAAGGGTAAGCAGCAGAAACCATGAGGATCCAAACAGTGACTATAAAATACTATACTAACATTTTCATAGTTCACAAGAAAGTTTGGTTTATTCTGTGAGGAAAAAGCAAATGAAGTTGTGAAGGTCTTACTGTATACAAGTTAGTTTGGCTGAGATCAAAATTACATGATCCTTTAAGGAAATCACATTGTAGAAGAAAGTCTTATTTTTGGTTTGGTGGGTTTTTTTGGGGGGTGGGGGGGGGAAGGTTGTTTTGATTTGGTTTGGTTTTAATTATTTTGTTTCCTTCATACTACAGCCAGAATAGCTGCTGTTTGACGAGCTATAGCTATAACAACAGGAAAGAACTCAAAGGAGTTTTACAGTTAAACATTGATTTGCAGACATAAGGGAACTATATGTTTATCTGGCATAATTCTTCTCAATGTATTTAAGAGTAATTACTCTCACAGATATTTCATAGGTCTGCCCATAGATATAATTGCTATAATAACACAAACGACCACTTGAATCCTCCAGTGCACTCCTAGTGATTGGATGTCTGATATTACCCCATGTTTTGATTTGCTAAATACCCCGAGGTGACTCTGTTTTGCAAACCTTTTTCATCCTTGCTATTAGTGCGATGATAGCTGCTCAGCAGGGACACCGTCACTTCAACAAAGCTTTGGTAGACAGTAAGAGGACTCCCTCTGTTGGCAAATCTATGGGTAACTGAGAGATGAGAATTATTCTGTTCTTGTATCTTCCTGGGATACTTGAATTTTGTGAAATCTCAGCAATTTGGTTAATGATGTTGTGCTTCAACAAACAAAACTAACTAGCCACAATCTGCAGCAGAACTGTAAACTCAGACACTTTAATTCTGGTCTCTTTACATCTGAGCATCATTGTTAAATTTTTTCTATTAACACATTTTTGTGTTCTCTGCTGTATAAGCAAATTAAAATTGAAGGAAGCAGGAATATCGGTGGCTCATGTTTATGGTGTTAAGTGCTTCTCAGGTGACATAGCACAACTATTTTAAGCAAAGAAAAAATGCTTTTCCATATTTCTAGGAAAGGGCTCTGACTCATCATAGAATGTATTAAAATAGACTGAAACTCTGAATCTTAAATGTTAGCACTGAGCTGTCATTCCTTTGTGCTTTGAGCCAGCTCAGAGAATAGGCTTTGCTGATGGCAACTGCTTTGTAGAAAACAACAATTTCTTTTTTTTTTATTACTTCTAAATATGAATATTTAGTCTAGTTCAGGATGCAATGAGGCTCCCTTCCTTAACACTTTAATCAAAGGCGGTTTGCAATGTTCAAAATAAGGATAAGAGGTACAAAACAAAAAACCAAAAGCAAACCAAAAAGCATTTGTGGCCAGCTGTAATCACCTAGGACTCAGTGAGCTGGAGAAAGAAAAGAGTTTTCCTTGGCAAGGGTGGATGACCATTGCATGGAGTTTTGCGGAGCTGCAAGGAATGGAGGCTGTTGGGGTGCTGGCTGCAGGGGACCTGTGCCACGAGGCCACCCGAGGCTGCACTGCTGTGCATTCCACGCCACCAGGAGACTCCTGCAACTGGAAGGCAAGCAAAGAAGTATGTGCTGATTCAAAGTATCAGCTGGGTGGGCAATACCTGTTGGAAAAATGCTTACTCAGCTTTAAATTTGCCTTCTTCCTTTTAGACAAATGCTGTCTAGTTGCTGTCAATACCAAGAACATAAATCTGACTCTATTCAGTTTCAGTTAAATACTGTGTTGTCCAGCTCTCTCAGGATCTGACCCCTAGTCTGTGGTTAGGGTGCTTACCTGCAAGTAAGGTTGGGCTGGGACACTTATGAAAGGCAAATTTGCAGTGCTTGCACTTGTTAATAGTTGCAAAATATTTTGAGCAATCTTGCTTAAAAGGTCATCTGTGCTAAAGATGGCTTGAATGACATTGTTTTCCTTAAATGTGGAAAAGGTTCCTGGTGAGTCAGGGCTGAGTCATGGGAAGATTATGCTGCTTCTCTATATGAGACTTGGTGTATTGTGTTCCAAGAGTTATGTCCCAAAGAACTGTTTTGCCACAGTAGGATGCTGCTGCAGCTGGAGGCATGGTTTGAGGAGGTGCTGACCCATATCATTAGTGAGGTGAAGAAGCCCCTCAGAGCTCGCTGTGCACAGATGACCCCCACAGGCATTAGTGATCAGAACCTGTGAAAAGCTACACTTTTAACAACAGTTTGAACTGTGTTTTTTGCAGTCTTGACAATTTTTTATTAAGCCTTTCAATTCTGACTAAGAGTTACAAAGAAGTCTTGTACATGTAGGATATTTATGTAGCCCTCTTAGTTTTTATCATTACACTGAGGATTGATTAATGGTATTTATTTCCAGTGTCAAGGAAGGGAATTTGAAGAATGAACAGGCTGAAGTCATATACTAGGCCTATAGTAAGCTAAAATTACCCAGATCTTGATGTTTACTGAGTAGTTGTGTTTTCAGCTCCATGAGTGCTTTGATGTATTTAATACACATATAAGCCATAGGCACATCTTTCTTCACAGAATTACCACACAAATATGAAAGAGGGGCATATAGTCAATGAAGGAAAAGAAGAATAGTTCAATATTGTGTATTCTGACATAGGATTTAAAGGTGAGGAGAGCAGAACAGAAGATAGAGGAGAGGGTTCAATTCTAGTGAGCAGGACAGTAAATAGGACAGGAAAAAAGCTGTAGGTTCATGACCTGATGGGAGGAGCTAAAAGGTGTCAAAGCCAGAATCAAGGCTAAATGGAGCTTTATGAGTGACTCCAAATCCCACCTTTTTCTATTAGGAGTACAACAGAAGCATTGCTGTGAGACAGAAGTATAAACAGTTAGATCAGAGGTGAGGGAATATAAGAATTGAGATCTTTCTTTCCCAAACTTGATGGTGTAATGGGCACACCTGCTCTGAGTCAGTGATACACCATTTGTTGGCATCACCAACAAACAGGCTTGGCTGAAGCCAGCCCTGCTGTGCAAACCTTGAGATATTATGCTAAGCTGTAGCTCTTCACCTAAAGAATTTGGGTCTTACTGGGAGTTAACAGGACCAGCCTGAACTGAGACCAGACACACCTAAAACTTCTATGGCTGCCACCAGAGAGGAGTTGACTACAAGCCAATCACTTTCCACTGCAGATATCTGCAGTCCCAGAGCCTGAGCTCTCCTATGTGGCAGTGGCTGCACAGTGGTGATGTCCCCTTGAGCAGGGGTGCCTCCCAAGGCCTCTCCTCAAGACCGAGAGATCCCTGGCCTGGCATCTGAAATCTACAGCAAGGTCAGTCACACTTTATGTTAAATCTAAAGCATCCTCTACATAAGCTAGCCTAATTATTAGAAGTGTGGTAAATAGTAGAGTGTTTGACCACCTTGTTGCCATTGTTTAGTAGCTGTTTAATCATCATTGTTAAATCACTCTTTAATAAAGCTTTTTGCATAACCCTACAATAATGGCTTCTCTTAATAGCTTGAAAACTTTTTGATACTGCTGAATGCCCAAGTTACTTTGTTCTCTACTTCCTGGAGGAGAAAAAAGTAGTTAGGTAGGTATTTGTGTTTACGTCATATTAAGCTCCACCCAGAAACTTTGTGGGGCTGGAACGTCATTTACAATAATGACACAATCAGCTCAGAATGGTGTTACAAATTGCCACAGCTGACACATAGGGATGAATGGCTCATCCAGAATGCATGCAGATGGGGATCCCAGTCAACCAACTGAATTGCACTCAGCAGTATTTAAAAATACTAGCAGATATTTTTCTATTTCCCCGTACTGGGAGCTTAAACTCTGTAAGTGAAGTGTGTGCTCAGTCTGTTTCTGTGAGTTCCTTTTCCTGTTGGCTAACTTAGTTATTTAGAATTAAATGCTGATTGGAGTTCGGAATTCAGTTTTTCACAAGACACAATTCAAAGCAGAAAATCTAAACAAATGGTAGAAAATACGATCTGTAAAGGTGTGAATTTGTGACTTCTATGAGTGTAGGTGGCGAAGTGTCAGCCCACCAAAGTCAGCCAGGCTATGCCCACCAAGCACAGAGCTATCCAATTGTAATGCTTCAAGAGTTTAATGAGAAGTTTCTGTTAATACAAAATGGAAATGAAAGCACTTCCATCTGTTACTCCTTGATGAAAATGTTTATTTCAAGGCTATATTTGGCTGCATCTGGAGGATAATGGTTTACATACAAATGCATGCTCGACGTTCCAATTCACTCTTAACTTAATTTGAATGCTTTAGTAACAATGGAAGATGCTATGACAGCCTCACAGATCAAAGCGCACACCATGATGGTTTGGGGGAAACTGCAAGATACACGCAGGAAAATAATTCAACAAAAAATTTTTATGCTAGATACCTACCCAGGTCTAAGGCAGATAGTCTTTGATAAAATAGTTTGTACAGTCTATCACAAGTTCTGGCCCAGTTATGAAATGGCTGTAGTGTTGCATTCCTCAGCACACAGCAAGTCGAGCCCCAGGCTGTATTACCTTTATTCCACACTAGTAGCAGAGCAGACATTAAACATTGCAGTCTCCTGTTGCAACAAAAATGCACTGAGGAAATGAAGCTGGAGTGCAGAGGTCATTTCAGCTAAGCCTGCCTCTGAGCAATGGATTGTAAGCAGTAAAATTTTCTCAGGAGTGTAACACAAATTGGGGATAATGCTGTTATCATCAAATGCTTGTCATCTTCAAGTCTAATATGCTGGCACATACAAAGAACCTGTGGAGGAACAAAGAGGGGAGGCAAATCCAAATACATGATATTGTCTTGCAGCGATCTGGTTTAACTGAAGGCCCAGTTATGAAGAAGGAAAACAGGTGCATAGAAGAGTTGCAAGCTGATGGAGTTAGAACCCATGTGCAAAAAAAAAAAATTAAGTATATGATCTACAGAATGTTCAGGAGCAGTAAAAAAGCAAGGAGGGAAGATAAATATATTTTGTGGCAAAAGCAGAGTGAAAGGATTTGGGCAAATGCCCTTCTAAAATCTCCATCAACCAATAGGACTGTAAAACAGTGAGCTACAACCCAGCACGACTGTGAGAGAACACCCTTTCTTATAAGAGAGTGAGTTATAAATTTTGTATATTGTTTCCTTAGGGCTCAAAATGAATGTAGGCTGTATATATGTGCACCTTCAGAGATCTGAACCTGATCAAGTTTATGCAGGTAACCTCTGGGGTAACCTGGACCATTTGGGTTCCAGGCTAGAGCTCCCAAAAATGTACCTCACACTGACTGGTACTCGAGGGTCCTAGACGTCTGAAAGAATGCGTTATAATACTTGCAGATTTTATGTTTTCTTTAGTACTTTCCGCTGACTTTTAGTGTGTAAACACTCAAGATTTTTCTTTTTGAGTTGTCAACAATGGAATATTTTAGGAATAGAAATGAAATGCTGTAAAATGAAGAAGACAGTACCTGTGAATAACAGAGTGTGGATCTTTTGTTGTAGTAGTTTCTGCCACTCAGTTCTGGTCTGTGTGTTATAATGGCACAAATCCACTTGGAAAACTGCAAGGCTGGAGCTTGTAAGCTTGGAAGAGTCATTAGGAAAATGCAGTGCTTGCAGGAAATGCTGCTGTGTTTTTTGTGGGTTCTCCCACAAAGGCTTCTCTGTTTAATTGGTACTGGGTCAGTATCGGCACAATGTCGGAAAGCAGTGGGACTGTGCTTGAGATGACAGACAAGCTCCCACCATCCCAACACCCAATGAGGATTTTAGGCCTTGTTTCTGCTTCATTTCTGACTGTGGCATCACTGCCTGTATGAATTTGGTTTGAATTGCCAATACAGAGTGACGTTTTTTTATATGAGTAAAAGTAAACCTCTGTTCAATGGCACAGCACATGGTGCTTTGGGGTTCTGTCCTGGTCAAATACCAGCTTAAATATTAAAGCCCAAGGGGCTGGGAAATAAAAAGATACTAAAACTCCTGGAACTTTAGATAGATGCTGAGAAGTACATGTGCTGCCTGTAGCACTTTTTGCAGGAAAAGGCTTTTACTCCAGCCAGAGGTCCCAAAAAGCATGGGCTCAGAGGTTATCATTCCTGTGGAAAAATTTCCAGAAGTAAAATATGTTAAGCAAATGTCTCAGTCCCTGACTGTCTGAAAATGGCAGGTAGTAGGTTTCCATACAATGATTTCTTTGTCAGAAGAATATTCCATATGCTGCCACAGCTAGTCCAGTTTTCTGTTTATGAATGGAGCATCAAAGGTGTGAGACTTCCAGTCACTGAGCCTGGATAAATAGAGGGATTCATAGAAGTAAGCCAAATGTAGACCTTGGTTAAACCCATGGAGGATTGCAATTGACTTCAAAGTGAGCACAACCTGGTCTGGAATGAATACCAGGCTGGTTGCAGCAGTACAAGCTTCCTCATACACCCCCGCCAGCCTAGGCATTGATATTCAAAGGGCTTTTCTGCATGAAAAAATAGCAGTACTGAAGTTGCAGAAATATGAGTTTGGTTTTTTTTTCAAATGCTGCTGGAAGAAGAAATAATGCTTTGTAGAAGTTGCTGTGTCCTTATCTGATGGGAGCAGCAGCTCCTCTGAATGGCTCCTAACCTGTTTCAAAGTTACTCTGGTTAACAGAACTCTTGTGTTAGAGCTAATGTGGCCCCTTTTGGCTGACACAGGTGAGAGGAGTTTAACTCCCAAGAGAAGCAATACCAGCGGATTCGGAGGACAAAGATCCCTGGCCTTCTTTCCACCTGAGCTACTCTGGGCACATCTTCATTTCTCCATCTGCCTGCACAGTGAACATCAGGATACACTCTGCATCAGGACCTGTGTTGATGTTTACCTTTGCCTATTAATAAGAAATGTCTTTATCAGTGAAGCTTAAGAAATCCTAAGATAATTTATAATTTGTGCTAAACCACAATAAGCTAATGTGCTGGTTTTGACTGGGATGCAGTTTATCTTCTTCACAGTGGCTAGTGGGGGGCTATGTTTTGGATTTGTGCTGAAGACAGTGGTGATAATACAGAGGTTTTGTTATTGCTGAGCAGGGCTTGCACAGAGCCAAGGCCTTTCTGCTTCTCACCCCCACCAGTGAGGAGTCTGGGGGTGCACAAAAAGTTGGGCAGGACACAGCTGACCCCAACTGACCCCAAGGGACATTCCAGACCATATGACATGGTGCTCAGTCTATGAAAGCAGGGGGGACATTTGGAGTGATGGCATATATCTTTCCAAGTAACTGTTATGTGTGGTGGAGTCTTGTTGTCCTGGAGATGACTGAGCACCTGCCTGCCTGCCCATGGGAAGTGGATAATTATTTGCTTTTCTTTCCTTGTGTGCGTGGCTTTTGCTTTTCCTAGTAGACTGTTTATCTCAACACACAAGTTTTCTGGCTTTTACCTCTCTCATTCTCTCCCTGATCTTACTGGCCAGGAAGGAAGAGATGCTATGTGGGGCTTGGCTGCTGGCTGGGCTTAAACCACCACCGCTGTTCTTATATTCAAATATGGCTATTCACCTGCTTTAGACTGCTTTAAATGTAGCTGTTTCCCATGAGTGCCGCCTTGGCCTCCAGGGTAGCAATTAAAATTTTGATAAGGGAGAGGGGAAAATGGCACTTTCTTTTCTTTAGTTCAATCACAGCTGTTGTATTTCAATGATTGGCCATTGTGGTATGTGAAAGTTGTATGCAGGAGAAAAAGTCCAGGTCCTCCACTGAAAGCTATTGGGGGTTGAACAGGATGCTTTAAGAAGTGTGAACACATTTATCCAAATTAGTTTCATTCTAAATGAAATTGCCTGTTACAAAGCATACATATTAGAGAAGCAAGTGTTGGAAAAGAGGTTCTAGACCCTGTTCACAAAATTCCCAGCTGCAAAGTCAGGTTTGTTCCCCACCCAAGTTGTATAATGCTCTGATTCAGTTAGATAATGCTGTGTTTGCTACTTTGATTAGTGTCTTGGCAAAAGAAAGAAATTGGAAAATGCTAGCTCTTTTTATTTTTTATTTTTATTATCTTGGTTTCTCTCTCTAAATGTTTCCATGTGAGCAACTTCACTCATCTTTAAAGAATGCATGTAGGAAAAAAAAAAGTTTCTTGAAGCCTTTAGCTATTACTGCTTGTACTAGAAAAGGTCGACACGAACAATCTCCTTCCTCTTGATTTTTTAATGGAATTTTACTTAAGGAAAAGTATGTTTTTTATATAAAATGGGGGTTTTCTCTACCACCGTCTTTGGAAAGCATGTTTTCTGAAATTTCCTGGTGAGAACAATCAGGGGTGGTTTTGGGTTTAAATCCGATGTTGTGCTGAACGCTTACAACCTGGATTAGAATCGTAGCTTCCAGGATTTGGCTTCGCCGTGTCCAGGCCACCCGCTCCCTCAGGCGACGCTGTGCTCTTGGGGAATGGCCAGGCCGCCCTGGTGACGGGTGGAGTTACCTTTCCTATAGCCTGTGTTTTGTTTTTATCCACAATGGGCCTCTCGCTGAAGCCGCCCCTTGGTCAAACCTGTTGTGCGGTCTCCACTCGCGGCCGGCGCGGGGCTGTCCCCGCCGGGGCCGGGCTGTCCCCGCCGGGGCCGGGCTGTTCCCCGGCGCTCACCGCGCTCCGCCCCGGGCCCGCCGCCCCCGGCAGCTTTGGCACCGGCCGGCCCCGGCCCTCCCTCGCACCGAGGCCGCGGCGGGGCGGGCGGAGTGAGCCGGGACGCAGCGGCTCCTCCTCCTGCCGCTCCCCGGCACCGCCCTGCAGCGCCGGCGAGCACCTGGGACGGGCGGCGGCGGCAGCGGCTCCACAGGACCTTCGGTAGGCGCGACCCCGCCGCGGGACGGGACTGGGACCGGGGCCCTCGGTGCGGTGGGGCCGGGCGGGCCCGCGGGGCTGTGGGCCGGGCCCGTGTCCGTGGCCCCGCGGGGAGGAGAGGGGATCCCGGGGCGGCCGGAGCCCGCGGGGTGACAGGCAGCGGCTCAAGGGCTGGCGGGGCGAGCTCCGGGCTTGCGGCGGCTCCGCCGCTGGGAGGAAGCGACGCCTGTTTCCTGGGGAAGTGTGGTTTCAGAGGAGGGGGCATGTTTTGCTGTTGTAGTTGCAGTTCGGTCCTTTGCCTGTGTCCGTAGTTTGTAATTTTAATGTGTGCGGTTGTCGGAAGAAAGCAGCCTAAGGTGGTAGGCTGGCCATTACGCAGTGCTTCCCCCTCCGAAGGCCCCTTTCTCCAAACTGCTCGTAGTATATTTCACCTTTTCTTATATCATATGTACTTGGCATGTCTTTAAGACACTTAAGCGTCTTTAAGTGTCTTCAAGCCACTTTAGTTTTCTTAAAATGGAAACTCTTCAAACTCTTGCTGTGCTGTAGCTATGTGTGTGACAAAACGCAGCACAAATATCTCCATATTCAGAAAAGGTAAAGTTCCTTCTTGTCCCCATCCTGTTTCTGTAAGGGAGTACTTCTGTAAGGGCAGTGAGGGAGTACTTGTGTGGAATATATTTTTCTTTTTAAATACATTTATAGTAGTTCCTGGAAGCTTCTTCCTGTTAAGAGGGGACTGTCGAGAAATAACGTTCTGAAGGGAGTGGCAGAAGCATGGAAGGCATCTCAGCCTAGAACGGGATCAGATGGCACTGGGGCAGGAGGTGTGGAGAGAAAACAGACTGGAGAGAGAGGGAAAGTGCTGCTGCGGAGCGTTTTGATGAAGGAGCTGATTACGAGGGTTATGCACCTGAAAGCCCAGCTGCTATCGGAGGCGGGAGGTTCATTCCCTGGTACCTCCCCCTGCATACAGTTATTTTCTGTGGAGTGAGTCAGTGCTTTACTGGAACACGCAGGGTAATGTCAGGTACAATACAAGCCCAGTGCAAGTGTATGGTTGCTGTAAAGCCTGAGTGTATGAACGCTTTCCCCATAGCTTGGCTATTTATATAACTTCCTGTATTTTGAGTTGCTGTAAGAGTCATGTGGACCACTCTCCTCCCACTGATGCATCAGATAACTTGAACTGAGTATTGCTTATGTGTTTGCCTGTAACCCTGTCCCCAATACGTTTCTGCTGAGTGCCTAATGATTTTATGCCAACTATATTTATGATATTTTTATTCCTTTCTCTTGCCTGACTTTAGTTTAGGGTCAGGGGCCAAAATGTCTGTCTGTACTTAAAATTTCTGGAGTAGCCATCACATTCATTCATATGATTTGTCACTTCTTTAGCTTATTATTTGTAGTCCCCAGAAGTTTTGAACTGTTAGACTGAGAACTCTGTGAAATGTCAAAATTCACTGAAAATACAACAAAACCAGCAGTGGGATTGAGCTATTTCATGGGGGTGTTTATGTAGTCAGATTTGTAAAGACATAGTGTTAGACAACAACTTAAAATACAAAACCTGATCTGCTATAAAAAATCAAGCCAAGAAGTTTGTCTGATTTGAACATTACAGGAGATGCTGTTTCCTAGACCTCTAGCAAGTTTTGGAAGATGGAGCTTCCATAGGGTCTGTTCAATAGCACTGCATTAATCAGAGCCAAGATAGAACCAACCTAATTCTAGTTCTGTGATAGCAATAGAGGTATATATAAAAAAACAAACTAGTTGAAGCAGTGATATAATTGAAAACAGCAGGTGGTTTAATTGTGACTACAGAAATAGTAGGGCTTTTGAACAAACTGAAAGTTTCATTTATTTTTAGCCAATCCTCTATATAATAATTTGTAGATATTTCTCTGTCAGCTGCAAATTGTGGTTGGAGGCTTCCATTACATTAAATATTCAACTGAGTAATGGCATCAATGTTATTTCTTTTGTTTATTTCATATGTTTATGTTTACTACCTTGAACCATGTTTCTTATTGTATGTATTTTTAAAGTGTTTTACGTAAACTGCTGGAAATAAGGACAGGGACTTGTTAGCTGTATGCAGTGTATTTTGTTTTGAGTTTCTTTTGAAGGTAGCAAAAGACTTTTTAAAGGAGAGGAAAAGGCTGCATGTTTACCCCTCAGCGAGCAGCACTTTTACCTTTTTGAAACTTGAGTTGTCCCTTTTGCCAGTTTATTTGAAAGTGGGTGTGGTTGGTATAAATGCTGAATTTCCTTCTCAGTTCCCCAAGCTGGGAAGAATGCAAAGTAGAAAAGCAAACCTAAGAACAGCAGTAGGTATTTACTGTGTAGTGCTTCTATTGTTGCTCTGTGCTTGTTCCAGATTTTATCAGCACTCGCTAGATAACCGTGATAAGAAGTTAGATCCTGAATGAGGTAGACCTGGAATCAGTTATGGGACAGAGCTGGGACTCAGTGGTGTCCTTCTAAGAGACAATTCTGTCACATTCTTGTGTGATTTTTGCCTGGCAGCTAGTTTTTTGTTTGTATGTGTGCAACTGTATCCATACTGTTCAGCTGTCACAGATGCTGAATGCTGACCAGTGCCGGTCGTTAGATTGTGGCAACTGAATAAAACAAACACAGCCCCACCCAGCTCCACTACCTGCTGTTTCCTGTGCAGTGCACTCTGTCACCGTGCCCTCTGGTCAGTAGAAATGGTCTTGTCTAAGATCTCCAAAGAAAGGGAAACAAGTTCTTCCCAGGTGTTGCCTCCTTTTTTGCCTTATGTGCTGTCTTAATTGGTAAGGGAAGATTAAAAGTATTTTGGAATTCTTGTTTTGGTTGGTTTTGTTGTTGTTTGTTTTTTTTTTCTTTTACTGCAAAGGGTGGGTGGTGAGGGTTTTTTTGAGAGTGTCGGGAAAGTATTCACCAGTGGGAGAGGTGGGCTTCCAAACCAGGCTTTTAGATCTTAACTTCTGGTGAGCTTAAGAACTGTCAAATACATTAGTCCCATATTAAAGATCTGGATGAGTTTTAATACTTCTAAAGGTCTCTTGTTTGTGCTAAACTTTACTATAGCCAATATGTATGTGAAGTGATACTTGCTATAATTAATTCCTGCACCCCAAAGACCTCTGGCTTCGTGTCTGATTTTGGACTGTGGCCTAGTAAGTTGCTCTGAATTAAGTGCTTAAGTTGCCTGAAGCAGACAGGGTGAATATGTCTTTCATTATTGCTAGAGGTAACAACTTTAAGCTTGGGAATTTGCACTTATTCAGTAAACAGTGTACTTATCTATAGTCAAAATAACTGGTTGCTTGCTATGCTTGGCAGAGTTTTAAAAATACTTAGTTTTCTATTAGCTAGGAGAATAAATGCATCTTAGAAATGTTAGGATTCAGGTGGAAAAACACTTCTCAGCAGTAAGCTTTGAGGACTCAAGCTTGCTGATCTCAAGTGCAGTCTAGATTTGAAGGCTATAGTCTTGCTTTCTTTTCACATTCCTTGTTTATGGTTGCTTTGAAATACCTGTCTCTGTCTTTTACTACTCTAAGTTGGTTCTTGAATAATTCTGTTTGTGGAAAGAATTAATGAGCTGAAAATGAAATAGCCTGAAATGAATGAAGGTTTGTCCATTTGCTCACTGAGGGGCAGTAACCATCCCAGTTATCCATGCTGGATAGCTGAATGTGTAAGCCTTCCCTGTCCTGAAGTGTGAAAGTCATCACTGTTAAGAAAATGCTGATGTCTTTGTACCTCTTGTTCCTCTGGGGAGTCCCAAGGCTGTCAGCAGAGAGGCTTTGTCACAGGTAGGGTTTGTCCATGCAGCTCCTGCCTGTGTGCCCGACTGTGGGAGTTGTCACTTGAGCAGCCTGGTGTCAGCCCGGCCCCCTCTGCGGCCCAAGCAGCTGCAGACCTGATGGAAACCTTGTGTCGTCCTTTTGTTCCTGGTGCCTCTGCCTTTGCAGTGGGGCCACACCCTGGCACAGCAGCTAATTAAAAACTGCTGGTGTGAAATGAACAATCAGATATTTTTTTAGTAATTATTTTAGGGCGCTGAATACTACACGATGGCTGCAGTTCATGGAGTAATTGGTATTTACATATTCTGACTTGTACTAATGGTGTAAAAATTTATTCTTTCATGGTGGAACTTAAAATAGAGAAGTATACATCCCTGAGGCATTAGTCAGTTGGGAACACAGCTCAGACTATTTATAGTATTTTTTTTTTCAGCAAATGATTTTCTGTGACAAGTTATGAGTTTGAAATAGAACAACCTCATTCCATTACTTCTTCAAACATCTGTTAACCTTAATTTGTTTTGTTTTTTTTTTTTTCTTGCTTGTTTTATTGTTTGGGAGGCATCTATCTGTATTGTCATAAATGTTTTGACTGTGTATTTTACGTATTTGAAAGAGAGTACTGAAGAAGAGTGCTACTTGCATCAGGGCAGAGTAGGGATCCAAAATGAAACTGATCTCTTGGAATTAACTCATGTTTTTAGATGCATATAGATCTTGAAAGTCCACGCAGCTCAACTAAGTTCTTTGGATTTTGAAGCCCTGAATATATATGCAGGGCTTCTGTCACTGGAAAGGCAACAGGAATGTTCTTAGTATTATTGTTACAGCTCAGTTGTAGCTTATGGATGCGTCTTCCCATTCAGCTTTTCTTTGTTGGACATGACATCTCTTTTCAGTTCTATTTTATTTTGACTAAAGCTTGCAAGTGCTACCTGTCTCACCCCCTTGCCCCAGCAGGTCAATTTTAGATTATTTACTGTAATAAAATAGATTATTGTATTAAATTAGAAAGATCATTAAAACTGGCAGAGCTCCTGAGTCATGATACCAGCAAGCAATTAAAATTCATTGTTTTTAGAAAAACCTCGTATTTGAGTTTGGTTTTGTTCCACCATCTATTCACAGCTGTGAGTTGGTTTGGGTTTTTTGTTAAGGAAGCTTTTTTTTTGTAGGAAGTAGACGATGTGTTAATATTCCTTAAATATACATTGTTGGATGAAGTCCAGTAAAAGTTTGTAAAGGTGAACAATGAGTGATAAGATCTGTGTAAAGGAGGTTTCCTGAGTTTTGGCTGGCATGAACTCAGCCTTGTTGGAAGATAAACCCATTCTACTAAATTAGTTTTTTTCATAGTGGAAGGAAGGATAGACAGGAGTCACATACACAGAAGACTTAATGATAAAACAAAATTGCCGAATATTTATCCATCAGGATGAAAAATATTATAACTGATACAGGAGAGAACAACTTGTATGCTGCAGTGCATGAGTCAAAGATAAGTCTTGCTCAGGCTGGTAAATAGCAGTTAGCTGGTTCAGTCTGACTGTGGTTTGTCCTTGTCTTGGAAAAGCACAGCGGTGGATGCCTGAGCTCATATCTGATGAAAAACGACAGCATATTGTAAGGTGATAAATTCTGTTCTGCTGGTTTCACAATCAGGGATCAGTCTCGGAGCAGGTACTGTAATTTATAGCTTCGGGCTGCTTTGTCTACTATATCCTGGTAATTAACCTTGTGGAGGAGTCAAGGCCAAGGGTTCAACTTTACTCAGTGATCCCTGTGAAATGGGCATAATCAAACAAATAATTTTGAACTAATAAATGTTATGGTTTTTCATCCTTTTTTGTCCTTAAGTTATTGTACCATGGCATAGCTGGAGCCTGAATAGCAGCCATTAAATAAATTCCAGGAATGGGTGTGAATGCAGTGGCTGAGATTGTTGCTGTTGCACCTTGAAACAGAACCTTTCTGGCAGCCTTGAAGTTTTCTTCTTTATTTCTGCCATTATGGAATGTAGTTTTTTTATAAATTTTTCAAGTTGTAGTCCTTTTCTTCTGTACTGTATCTTACAGAAGCGTATTTTCAAGATTCCTGTTGAAAGTCTGTTACAGATTTAATCTTTTATGAACAGGTCTGTTCTCTCTTTGCTTTGCCAAGCAGCAGGAAAATGCTCAAGAGCCTGAATGGTTTATAGCTTGCAGTGTGAAGCATGATAGCAATGTTCACTGTGGGAGTAAAACCTCAGGTCTTTAAATAAAGTTCTGTGGTGGACCTCTGGGATTGAATACTGGGAATGGGGAGGGGACCTTGACAGTAGTTGTTCTTTATTTTCTTCAAGGCACTCCCTCTTTCCGTGTGTGGTTTGGTTGTTTGGATTTTTCCCTTGTCTTATGCACTACATTTTTTTTGACTGAGCAAACAGAGACCTTGCTGTTCCTGTGTCCTCCCACGCAATGTTTGTACAGCAGGGTGGGTTTCCATATCTTCTGTTCCCTTGCCTGTGTCACCCCTTCGTTATCAGCAGGCAAGTGCTGCTCATCACCAAGAATTTTAATAAAATATTGCGGATGTAGCGGGAGAAAGTGTGGAAGATGAGAGTAGAAGATGAAATGGAGGCTGGATTGAGGGAATGGGTGGGAAAGGTGACTTTCAATGTTAATATTTCTAAATTTAGAGTACTGGCCAACAGAAGCTCAAATGAACTGTGGAAAAGGTGATGATCAGGGAAGTTTCTGAACATGAGAAGTCAGTGTGTTTGCAGCTCTAGTTTGCCTGGAATCAAACCAGTCTGGGAAAATTTCCCCTTGGAAAAGCCCTGGATAAATACAGTGTTCAAAAGAAGCAAGTGGAACATTTTTATATAGAAACTAGCATTTTTTTTTTCGGGTGGCTCAAGGTTAGCTGTTTTTTCTCAACCTCAGCTTTCATAGCCAAAAGGCTCTTTTAATCTTGGGGTTTTTTTACAATTTGAAATGAGCGTTCTATATGGGATTAAAAGCAATCAAACAGACTTGCTAAGAAAACAAAACCTATCCTGTTGCTTCTCACCCTCTACCACAGAAAAAAAGGGATTTTTGCCCTAGATGTGTACCTAAAGCTTTATTGCAAAAGGCATCTTAAAATTTTTGAGTACCCTGTTTTTATTGTATTTACATGTAAAGCTAAAAAATAACTAAAAATATAATTATGGTTGTACCTAAAGAAATAACATTAATTTCAGTGTTGTAATTATTTGCATATAAAATGTATGCATTGACATTATGCATGCTAAGATTGTGGGGGTTCTTTGGTTGCTTTTTGAGTGATGCGGTAATAATTGCTCTTTTTTATTTTTCTGTGCTTTATTACACAAAGCCCATTTCTGAATTAGAGAGGCTCTGAAGTGTGCCAGGCTGCCTTCTGTTGAGTTTCTATAATGTAATTTTTATTCTGCTGGCCTCTCTGCCCTTCCATGCTTGGGTACCTGCCCGGAGGTGGCAGCGTGGGTCCGGGGCTCGGCCGCTCCAGCCTCTGGCAATTGTGGGGCCAGGCGCCAGGAGGGAAGAAACTGCCTGGTCGTTTTCCAGCAGCAGAGGGAGAATGTTTTGCTTTTTGTTTCTCGGCCTCGTGAGTTTGGGGTCAGTCTTTGCATGGCTAAGAGCAGGCATTGCTTTTCTAATGCTGAGAAGCTGCATTCACTTATTTATTGAATCTGTTAGATGCTACATACTGGAGCAGAAGTAAAGCAGGATTATAACTTTTGGTGTGCTCTGTTCATTGCAGTTTCTGTTAGTTCATTTCTCGCTCTTTAAATATAAATGAGCATTGCAGCATGAAGTCCAAACAGTTTTTAAGTAAATTGCAGATTTCCTAATTTTATTTCCTTATTAAAAAAGAAAACCACAAAAAAGGTGTTTTTCCATTTCAGCGTTGCTATGCAATAGAGCCATGCAAACCAGAAAGGGAAGTTTGTGTGATCATGCAAAATGAAAACAATTTCACAAGAATAGCCCTCCTGCCAACTCAAACCAAATCTAAAACAAAATTCCACAGCTGAAACCCAAAACACAGCAAAACATGCCAGATGCAAAAGGTAGTGCTTTAGGGGAAGGAGTGGGGGGAAAATGGGGTAATTTCCACAGCAATTCTAAACATAGGATGTGACTTGTCATTAAAAATAACCTTCAAAAAGTTAACACTCATTATAGATATTTTTCTTCATAGTTACTTTTACCATTCTTGCTGGTAGCTATTCTGTTTAAAATAAGGCCCTTGTATTCTGGAAGCCAGTTTTCATTTTGTCCTTCATTTAGCTGTTCCTTTTTGACCTCCACTTCTATTTTGGACAGCTAATGACTTTGTGCATTTCTTTGCTGACAGAGGCACTATCCATTTTGAGAGACTCAATTTGTTCTAGTGATCTTATCCTACCAGTAAACCCTTCATATTTTATGGCAGTGGTGTGAGCATGAAGGTGTATCCCTTCTGCTTCTTACTCTGACCTTGCACTTCTGCAAATGTTTGCATTTAGGTGCCTTCTAACAACTTCTTATAGTTACTCACTTGAAGATGTAGCTTCTTTGTCAGATGATTTTCTACTCTTCATTGATAAGACAGTTCTGTATAGGCCGGAAACTTCTGGAGGTTTTAATAGCACTGTAAAGGAAGCAAGCTCAAGTAGTACATCCCTAATGACATAATAGACCAAGCAGTAAGTAGCAACTGCAACAAATGAGAAAAATAGTGTGAGGAGTGACTCTGCAGCTGCTTAGCTGCCTGTTTATTAGTCAGGAAATAAGAAGAGGTTTCCAAGGGAAAAGCCGGGACCAGGTGTGCTGGTTATGTCTATATTTCGGTAACTGGCTATGATATACATATTGCCCCTTAGTGTAATGTGGTGTAATGAGTGAAGCATTACAGAAAATAACTGTATCACACATACTTTTCAGATCTTTGCAATGAGTTACCCAGGCTATCCCCCAGCGGGTGGATACCCACCAGCTGCCCCAGGTAAGTTGTTCAGATGAAACAAACATTAAATAAACATTAAATGCAGTGGTGGTCCTATCTGGAGTGGAAACATGGCATGGATGAAGAACAAGACTGCGGAGGGTTTCCTTGACTCCCCAAAGCTTTCTGTACTTGCTTGTTAAATCCTGTTTTTTCTGGACTGGGGATTCTGATTTGTCTGATATGTGTGTTCTGCCATGTGTTCATACAGTAATGTCCAGTTTCATTCATCTCAAATAAAGGACAGAACATTAGGAGATGGTCTTAACTTGACTAAATCAAATAAATGACAAGGATCAATGTCTGGTTGATACTGAGTCTTCAAGGTAGGTAGTGAGACAAATGAATATAGGGAGAAATCATTCATAGAATAAAAACCGTATCCCCAAAGAAATAGGAAAGTATCCTTGATTCACTATTCTTAGGCAGGTGGTTGCATACAAAAGGGAGAGGCCTGTTAAAAAGGGTAGCAATTAATAATAACATAAAGCTGATGAAATACCCAACCACTGCTTGGGTATTTTCATTAAGAACTTTACAGTTATTAATGTTGTTGTAAGGTAGAAAGAAAGGACTGGAGTCATGAGGGTCTGGTGAAATGTGGAGTTAGGCAGGCTAGCTCAGCAAGGGGAAGCGGTATACAGTGAGAAGCCAAACTGGCCAGGAGGATAAAGCCTATTTCTCAGCAGAGTATTCTTTCTTAAGACTATACTGCTGTGTGCAGACAGGTTTTATGACTTTGTTGTCTGGAAATGTACTGTTGTGCTCTGTGGATATCTCTCAAGTTAGCAAAGTAAGTGGAATTAATAGTATCTTCCTACTGGAATACCCAGACAACTTTGTACTTCAGGTTCTCTCAAGTCAAAATATAGTGTTAACAGTCTTGAGTGTTTAGAATTGTTTTAAGTGAGAACTTACAGATTCAGTGATAACTAACATGATTAGAAATACCCAGTGAGACTTCTCTTTTTATAGTAATTGCACTGCTACCCTACACCTCTTCTGTTGATTTCCCTGGTAGTGTTGAAAATACATTACATTAGAAATTAAGTAGTAAGAACTTTAAAAAGGCATCGTTTCTTGTTTCAGCACATCTGTGTTTGATTTCAGGTAGCAGTCCTTGGGGTGGTGCTGCCTATCCACCTTCAAATCCACCTCCAATTGGTCTGGAAAATGTGGCTGGCTATGCCAACCAGTTCAATCCCAGCCACATGGCTGGAATGGTGAGTTTGCTTTCATTTAATGTGTTCTGCTGTGATATCCTTAAGGGCAAAGTTGTGCTTCTGCAATTGTCACTGAGAGGTTTATCACTTGAATTCTGTGCCTTTGTGTCAAATCTGTTTAGGTGTTGAGCATTCAATATTGCCTATTGAGGAAAATGGTTACTGCAAGCTATTTCTTGTTTTAGGAAAACAGAGCGCTAGTTAAATGCTGTTAACAGTCTAACTTCAAAAGTCGTGGACATAAAACTAATTTAACTTGACATTTTCTGTGTAGAGGAATTCACATGGGCAAACACAGTCTGGATATTTACCTGGATTTTGACCAGAGTAAGAGAAAAAGCTGTATAATTAGAGGTATCAATGATTCATCCTTGAAAAGAGTATGGGATCAACAGTCTCTTACAAGCACTGATGTTTAACAGATGGAAGTAAAAACCTTTTACATTGACGGAAGAAAATGTAGACGTTTCCAATGTGATTTTTTTCACAGAGCCTAAGTGAGTGACACTTCTGACAACTTTAGTCTTCAGAAATCTGTTATGCTGCATAACGAATGCAGTTTGTAAGAAGATATTTGCATTATAGATGTTTTTCTGAGGCAGTGATTAAATGAAGTGATTTGGCAGCCAGCAGGCAAATTGAACAACAAGCTATCTAGGATGCACGAGCCTATATCCACAGCAACTAGTATCTGACAGTGCTGCAGTCACTCAATGTCACTTCTGGTTTCTCTCTAGAAGAGGGGTTTCAGTGCTAAGATTTTGATGTGGAGTGGAATAGTTTCATTTTAGTTTCTGGAGAAGTCTTTCCAAATGTAGTCCAGGAACTCCTGCTAGTTGTAAACTACTAACATCTAGTTGTAAACTACTAACACATCGTGAAACAGCCAAAGGTTGCCTCAAGTCCTTGCATCCAGGTGCGCCCTTGTGATCACACAAAGCTGCCATGGGCAAAGAAAGGATTATTTGGTGTAAAATTTCAGGGAGGTTTTTCCATCCTGCTTGCTCTCTTTTGCAGATAAAGAGCTATCTGTCTGTGTTGGTGGGGAGGGAGGTTGTATTGTATTAAGGATGTTACTGAAATTCAGCTCTTGGTGCTCCTTCCCCTCTCTTGTTTTATTGCTGTCATTGCAGGCATCCAACCTGGCGGGGACCTTTGGAGGGACAAATGTACCACAAAGCATGTATCCTGCCACACCTGGGGGTTATCCACCAGTTCCTCCAGGTGGCTTTGGGCAACCCCCACCAGGACAACAGCCCTCGTACGGAGGGTACCCTCCACCTGGAGGAAATCCCCCATCGGGAATGCCACCTTACCCAGGATACCCGGGTGGCCCTGTGCCAGGCCAGCCCACACCACCGCCTGGTCAGCAGCCTATGAGCTATCCAGGACTTCCAGCAACTCACCCAGGGCAGCAGCCCATGCCAAGTTATCCAGCAGGTCCAGCTGTGAACCCATCTATGCCCTCTTACTCAGGAACTACAGGGCCTGCAGTCACTCCTGTAACCGTAAGAGCATTCACTGCTTTTCTTTTGAGGTGTGACTGTATATATGCTCCTCTGCATTTTCTTTGTGTCTGTTAGTGTAAACCAATCCCAAAATTGAAAAAAAAGTTTTGAAAAGAAGCTTGAGTAAAGAGAGAGATGGAACCTTTCCAAATGCAAGCACTATAGGCTTATATGGTCTTGAAACAAATTATGTTTTACCATGGTATCCAAGAAAAAAGGTTTGATAAGAATTCAAGTTAATTAATCTTGCCTTTCCCAGCTTTAGCAAATATTGCCAGTTGTATATACAGTATCATCAAAGATTTAATGTCAGCAAACCCTGATCTTGAATTTTCTTGTAATTTGTGTCTAGAAATTAACAAATTGCTTAAGGCAGGATTGGTTTGAGTTTTCTCTACTACTTTTCTCACAAAAAGAAAACTGATAAGTGATCACCTTTCTTAAGTAGTAATCCCCACAGTATTTCACTATTTGACACTAATATGCTGTTAACACTACTGCTGTTTAACACTATTGATCTCATTTTAGCACAGAAACCGAGGTACAATCACTGATGCACCAGGCTTTGACCCTCTGAAGGATGCAGAAGTCTTAAGGAAGGCCATGAAAGGATTCGGTGAGCAGTCTGAGGATTTACATTTCAGTTAAAAGTAGAATTGCATCTCCATTCAGCACTGATATTTTTCTATTGCTGTGTGTGTACTGAGTGGGACTGAGTGTGTACTGAGTCCTTCGTTATCAGAAGTATTACTGGAAGTTCGTGTGGGCATAAACAGTATCATGAGTTTGGTTGAGGTTTTCATTGTATTCTTACTGTGTTTGTGAGCTCGAAGTTCTGTGGTTGTACACAAGAGTAGGTACTGTAGATGAATTCAAGGCATTTATGTCATTCTGCTGGGTTTAGAACAGGCTGAAATAGAGACAGAAAGCTGAATCCTCATTCATTCTGTGATGTCTCTGTGTGTGTACAGGAACTGATGAGCAGGCAATCATCGATTGTCTTGGAAGTCGTTCAAACAAGCAACGGCAGCAGATAATCCTGTCCTTCAAAACAGCTTATGGAAAGGTAAGTACATTTTGAGAACAGAAAGAAGAAGAAATGAGAGCCTACATCCCTTCAGTGGCAGTCAGAAGACTTAGTGGTGGGAAAAGAGGATTGGAAGATGCATTAGGGGAAGATGGTTCTTAAGTCATAGCCAGTTCAGGGTTCTACTTTTTACCCACACTTGACTTCTTCATGCAGTGTTGCAGATGAAACATGTAAAGCAGTTTCTTTGCTAAATGGTTAGTTTTGACTCTTGGATCTGTGCAGTCTATTTAATTGGACCTAAATGACCTCAGTGTACATATACCATTATACTGGTTTTAGTGTTAAGTGGAATAACTTTACTTTGAACATACATTGTTGGTGCTTATGCATGAAGAATTCTTAGTAGAATGCATATTTTTGGTGCTTGCTTTTGTCAAGTTTGGTCTTTATGCATTTTTTCCTTGTTTTTCCTTCTCATTAGGATTTGATCAAGGATCTCAAGTCTGAGCTCTCAGGCAACTTTGAGAGGACAATCTTGGCAATGATGAAGACACCCGTGATGTTTGATGCTTATGAAATCAAGGAAGCTATAAAGGTTTGTGTAGGAGATACAAATTTATAACCTAGAGGAAATAGTTGAGCTGATAAAATACTTGGTTGCCATTTAAAAGTTTGGATTTCTTTCAGATTACTTGCTTTGACTTCCTATACAAGATTATATTCTGAATTTTTTCCTTTATAATTTTGTTACATTTCTTTTGTACTAGGTTGTAAAAATGAAGACTCTGAAGTGTTTCTCTTTTGTTTGTTTTAGGGTGTTGGCACAGATGAAAATTGTCTCATTGAAATCTTAGCTTCCCGCAGTAATGAGCATATTCAGGAACTCAACAGGGTCTATAAAGCAGGTTTGATCTGTTGCATCAAACTTTTCTTCCTTTTCTTACTCAATCACTGACTGATAGTAAGAATTTAGTAAATGAGCAGGGTTGTATGAGGATTCATGATTATCTCTTTTCCAGAATATAAGAAAACTCTGGAGGAAGCAATAAAAAGTGACACATCTGGACACTTTCAGAGGCTTTTAATTTCACTTGCTCAGGTACTTGCCTGCTGGGATTTTGGAATTTGTTTGTTGTCTGTTTGAAGATGGTGTGGTTTTTATTTGGTTTGGTTTTGATTGTGTTTTCGGTAATTTTAAAAAAAAGGCAGCCCATCAAAGCCCACCAGTAACACTTTTGGATCTTCTAATTCTTTCAGGGAAACAGAGATGAAAGTACAAATGTTGACATGTCTGCTGTCCAAAGAGATGTACAGGTCAGTAGAAATGCTTCGTCGTTTCTAAGTATAGTCAACTCAATATGCTGAAATTTGGCTGCATGGATTCTGCTTACTGTTAGTTCTAGACACCTTGTGATGACTTCTGATGCAGTGCTTATCTTTGAGTACATGGAAGAGATATAAAAAGCTGTGACAGAGCATTAGAGCCATGTAGGTGCAGTACAGAGATTAAGCTCTTGGGAGTACAGGTCATAGGATATTTTACCTCTCATTCTGTCAGGTCTTTGGCTTTTGCAAGTGTTGGATTGTGCTGCTTTCTAAGGAAATTGTCCAAAGAGATTTGAGATGATATGTGGGTGGATTAAATTTTAAACTATTCAACACCTGCATTAGCCTTTGCGTGGTGTTTAAGGAGGTCTGGAGTTTTGAAGCAAATAAGGCACTTTGACTTTGTAATGCTTGCCCCATTTCTTTTTCTGTATGTTCTATTTCACTACATAGCAAAGGGAAAACCCTGGATTGTTTTAGCCATACTAGTGTCATTTAAATAGTAATGTCATTAGCTTTCTATGTAGCGTGCCTTAGCCAAAACACAACAATGTCCCCCCCGAGCACACCTAGAATTGTAGAAGAAAAACTCGATGTAAGGACTGTTAGGAAAAACAGTTTTCAGGTACTTCTTGAACAGTGCCCCCTCCTTTAGTGATCTGAAACTCTTGTGTTGGAGCACTTCTGCATCAGCAAGCTAGGAAGACTGTAAGCATAGCATATTATAGGAAGGTTAGAACTTGTTGCGATTTATTGCTTGCTCCTGTTTTGCAGTAGTGCATAGGCTAAGAAATAAGTATAAAAGGAGAAGAGGCTGCAAGGAAGCAAATCTGTAACTCAGCTGTTCAGCCTGACTGCTTTTCTGAGTAATGAAGTGTGAATTCCCTTCTGTGCTCAGGAGTTGTATGCAGCTGGAGAGAACCGTCTAGGAACTGATGAATCCAAATTCAATGCCATTCTGTGTGCAAGAAGCAGGGCCCACCTTAGAGCAGGTAATGATGTCCTACGTAAACTGTAACTTGATTCTGTTGTGTGTAATAATAAAAATGTACAACACTGCTCTGTGCCTGAATTTCCTCCATCTGTAAAATGAGCCCAACAAGATACCAATGAAAAACAGGGTGAATTCTGCTGAGGAAAAACAAGAGTCACCTTTCTTAGATATCACAGCAGGTAGAGGTCATATTGTTCAAATGATCCTCTGACTAAAGAATTGAAAAACTAGAATTGTTTCAGTCTTGCATACTTTTTTGTGCAAGACACTTAAAATGTAAAAGATGTAATATAAATGTAAAAAGTAAAAGACCTTTTACTTGCTAATGTAAGGTGCTACATCAGTCTGTCGTGGTGGAAATGTTTTAGTAACTACATAGAACTTTTACATTGTGCTATTGGGGTGTGAGGCCCTTATATGAGAACCTGAATATTTTCTTCTTAACTTTATTGAGACCTGAAGCTTTCCTAAAAAATTGCCATGCTTTCTTGGTCTAGCCCTTTAATGAAAAGGACACATCTAGGCAAGCTAGAAGGAGCATAACATGTAAATGGTTGATAACACAGTACTAATCCTTGAGATGTTCAAACTAGTGTGAGTACACTGTAGTGTCCAGCTGAGAAGTGCCACCGAAACGAAGCCATCCAGCACATTCCAGTGCCACCTCTTGTTGTGGAACTGGAATCTTTCTTTTCCATTTGCAGTCTTCAGCGAGTACCAGAGGATGTGTAACCGGGACATCGAAAGCAGCATATGCCGGGAGATGTCTGGAGACCTGGAGATGGGCATGCTGGCAGTAGGTATGTGCTACCTTAGCACGCTCATTCCTGCTATTCCATTACAGTTGGCTCAGGTGGGGCCTCTGACTTCAGCTAAGGATGTGCTATTATTAGCGGTAATTCCAGCTTTCTGCTTTTAATGTTGAGCTTTCTGTGAAGTCATTTGTGATTAGTAAAGTTAATTAACCTCAAAATGACAGATGAAGCATTTTTATTTCAGGCAACTGCAGAATTTAAATTTCACATGCTAAAATGGTGAGAGAATTATTAACTATAATTGACACTGTTTTAAGAAGTGAACTTTATCATCCACTGGGTCAATGAGAAGGGAGTATTTGGGACAATTTTGGAAATCCAGCATTAATTAAAATACAGGGATTAACCCTCTAATTAGTTAGTTCTACCTCTATTTAGTAGAAAGAAAACTTAAATTTCATTGCAAAGGGGTTTTTTTCCTCACATTTCCTGCGACTACAGTTTTATTAAATCTTTGTTTTTAATTGCTCCCAGTACTTCTGAGGAGTGAAAACTCTTTCCTCAGGCCAACTGTTGTCTCTTCAGAAGCAGTCATTTGTTTCCATGAAGTTGGGACAAGGCCTCAGGTTGCTGTGCGGTAGTTTTGTTTAAAATGCTTTATTATAGATATAACTGTGAACCATTTTCCTATCTATTTTCTTTACATCTCAATTTCTTTTTCTGTTTATTACTGTAAATATACTGTGGTATCTAGAGCTCCTGCTTGAAAAGTGTTGTTCTTTGGTTTTGAATATGGTAGGAATGTAACCAAACCCAAAAACTCCTACCAAAATAGGAAAAATAGACTTTGCATCACTTGGAAATGAGATAGGAGAGGATATTTGGTTCAACCACAACATATTTTTTTCACAGAAGTTTGTAACAAAATCTTGGCAAAATGAAAATCAATTTTAAAAGCCTCATTCTTTCACTCCTGTCTTGTGCTTGTGTGAGCTATGTAACTACTGTTCTTATGCTGCTTGGCCACACTGTCATTGCACTGATCTTTTAATGACACAAACTGGATCTAGCTCATTGTGTCTGATTGTTTTGCAAACCTTTTCCAGGATTCAAACTGTGTCACCTCAAAAATTATTGTTAGAAAACCAAGCTTAGGGAAAAGATATTTCTCTGTTTGTAGAAAAATATTGCCTTGGTAAAGAAACTGTTCAGCATTTAGAAGGCATTTGACTTCAGGGAGCTTCATAGTGACTTGACTGGTCTCCATGTAGATCCAGATTCAAAACTGAGACTGTAGCTGGCAGACAAATCAATAGCCTTTTGAGCAAGGCTTGTTATTAATATTCACTGAATAACTCCCTTTATTAAATAGATTCTATGGGGTTTTTTATTTATATGTATATTCACATGTACCTATATCAGTAAATGATATTAATGTCGCTTGTTTCTGTGAACCTTACTTGCAGGAAAAAAAGGGGTTTCTAATTGAAAATATTTAATTTTGCTTTCTTTAAAGCTTTCTGGATTGTACAACTGGTAACTTACAACAATATCTTTAAACATCTTAGAATGCAGGTGTGTTCTGTTAGCTAAATAGAATGATACAGAAACATGCATTTCATTCTGTCATTCATTTTTGAATAGTATTGTACATATCATTGACAGTTTTGTGGTGAACTGCTATCTCTCATCTAAATTTTCCTACTGAGAAAAGTACTTCCTATACAGAATGTGTGTTGCTATGAAAAACATGTCTGGGTTTACACCTTTAGTTCTGTGTTGATTCTGTGTGATGGATTTTGATATCTTACTGTGCTATTAAATGTCAAGTGTGGTCTGTTTCCTCTGTAGTTTGCCACAGTTTGCACGATTCTTTACTTGTAACAATGTTGCATCAATATATAGATTTTAATTCTGATCAGTGATGGAGGATTCTTTCATTATCCTGATTAACATGACAGTAACTTGACTTAGATTTTGCTCTTTCAGATTTCTGCTGAACTATGCTAATTAAATATACCATCCATTCATTACTAAATGAGCATGTTAAAAAATTTTCAGGAGTCTTGATGAACTTTGTGGCTAAAATAAGACTTTAAAATAAGGGTTGTGATGACTCACCCTTAAGGAGAAGGAATCACCTAAGATTCTCTGCTATCATAGGTGGTTTCCTAATTTGTGCTAGGGCAGGACTTGAATTTGTCACACATTGTAGATGCATGGCCTAAAAATTTAGAATTAAGAAGCCAGGAGCACCACTACCTATGCATAACTTCAAGTCTTCTGCCCCCTCCTCATCCCCTCTTTTCCCTTCACAGACAAGAATCTGGTCATTAGAATTCAAAGGTTCATTATGGTTGCTTCACACTAGACGGTTTCTAGTGACAGAAATGTTTGCTTTGAGCCATGCAGTGTAGGTTTTTTAACTGTATTGCAGCTACTGTTTGGATTAAAAATAATTTCAGTGACTAATGGAAGGAGTGGAAGCTGCATTGTATCAAGCGTATGTTTGTGTAAAATTCAAGCATGTGACTATGTCGGGTAAACTCAAAAAATTGCTGACTTCTGATTGAGGAGGAATGTCTTATTTCTGTAATACTGTTCCTCTGTTCCTTTTTGCAGTTAAGTGTCTCAAGAACACACCAGCTTTTTTTGCAGAGAGATTACATAAAGCAATGAAGGTAGGTGTCTGTGACAAGTTACATAAACTTATCGTGTGGAGTTTTTTAAATGCTTGTACAGCTCTTGGGAAGGAACTGTGCAGCTGAAGGGATTACATTTTTCAGTGGGCAGATGACTAACAGTCATGATGCAGTCGTTATTATGAAAGGCTGGAAAAATCTAGCTAATTTGATCCAAATTAACAGAGCAACAAATACAATCGTGCATTAAACAGCAATCTTAACTTGGTGAAACAAAAATATGCTTAAAACTCATTGAAATTGATACTTTTTAAGTAGGGAATTCTAGCAGAAATAAATAAGTAGGCCATTTAACTCAGCAAATTTTCCTGACCCCCCTGTATCTCTGTCAATCCCCCTCTTTTTTTTGAGCTATTCTTGTGCAGAGAAATTAGTGTCCTACCACTAAATTTAATTTATTTTATCATGATAGGCTAAATTCTGTTCAAGCTTATTAAGTCAGTAAACAGGCATTTTATTATTTTCACTGGTGCTATATCATACACTTTCCAGTACATTACACTGTTGCTTTGTTTGTTTCAGGGAGCAGGAACAAAGGACAGGACGCTGATCCGGATCATGGTATCGCGCAGCGAGGTTGACCTGCTGGACATACGTGCAGAGTACAAGCGGATGTATGGCAGATCCCTCTACACAGACATCACTGTAAGCCCTGGAGACCTTACCTGCCCTGCCATGGCACCCCTTATGATGGCAGTACACTGCTGCTTGTGCTGAACAGCTGTTACCTGCACTGACTGTGGCTGGCTGTGTTGGATTGCTGCATTTGCCAGGAGCATGGAGGCTGAGGGCCAGAGGCGCTTGGGTTTGCATGGGGGCTGGATGAACTAGAGATGGGGAGGAAGTTAACAGGCAAGGAAGGAAAGGGAAATTGGTCCAATGTAGTTTCTGAGGCCCCTCTGTCCCAATCTCCTTATATGATCTTGTGGGAACCACTTAGTCATTCAGTTGAGTAACAGGGCTGCTCTACTCCATTTGTGTGTTGGAAGAATGTAGAGCTTCTAAAAATCTTCTAAAGGATTGCCTCCTCTTTCTCTTGAAAGTACAAGACTTTGCAAATAGACTAAACTTGAGATTCATTAGCAGTTGATCCACCCTGCTACTGCTGTTAAGAGTGGTACCAACAGCCCAGAGGATGCCTGGCCAGTGGTGGGGTGATAAAAACTGCAGGAGAGTGAGTGGTGCCACTTTGATTTACCTTGTAATGAGGGTGTCAAACCTATTAAGCCCCTGTTTA
The DNA here is from genome assembly GCF_015832195.1 of Motacilla alba alba. NCBI lineage: Eukaryota > Metazoa > Chordata > Aves > Passeriformes > Motacillidae > Motacilla > Motacilla alba. The sequence continues at coordinate 11,933,252 of NC_052021.1, read as the reverse complement.
TTCCTTCTGCTGTGGACACTGAGGGGCTGTAACTTGGTGGTGTTTGGAAAGAATCCAGTAGAGATTCTGGAGGATAGCATGTTCCAACTGTTTCTTCTACAGTAGTTGCATGCCCTGTAACCACCAATGTATGAGTAAAAAGCAGTGAGACATTGGTGAAAAAGTTCTGTATGGCTTCTTCCCCCTGTTCCTCTTTTGATCTGGCATTATAATTTATCATTCAGAAGCAGAACAGGCCATATCAATTTAATGGACTGAACTTGGTCAAAACTTGGCTTCAGTAAATACGGGGTGATCATATCCACATATGTAAGCTCTGCTGCTTATTTCTGTAAAAGTAGAGCCGAAAATGTCCCTGGAAAGAAAGTTGTTAGCTTTTCAGCTGTAGCTTCACCTCTTTTGATTGTTCAACTTTTCTTTTTCTGGCTTCCTTTTCAGGGTGATACTTCAGGAGACTACCGGAAAATCCTACTCAAGTTGTGTGGTGGAAATGACTAAATGGAGCACTGAGCTTTTCTTAAAGAAGCTGCTCTTTTCACATACTTGCTGTAGAGCATCTTTTTTTCTCCATAAGTAAATATGTAATGACCTGTTTCTTCTAAAGCAATTGCATTTTAAAAGATAACACTGCATATATCTTCAGTTCATAAGTAGTAGGTAATAAATGCCAAGACTCTCCAAAATACCAAGCTTATGTGCCGTCTGCTCAGGTTTCTGTACAGTACCCTCAGCAATCCATAAATGGTCATTACTTCTTTTCTGCTTATATCATGTTGAAATAATGCTTGTTTAACAACAATCACAGTTGTATGATTTTAAGGTGTTCTTTTGTATAAACATTGAGTGCCATTTTAATGCAAGTTTTATATCTGTTGTTTGCAGAGTTGGTTTTGGGCTAGCCTACTTTCTGATATGTGGAGATAGCCTCGAGGTTTTGTGTCTAGTTAAGACTGCTTTAAAGAAGTTTTGTCAAGTTCTGGTTTTTTTACCTTGATTCTTTTCAAGGAAGATGTGTTCCACATTTCATTCTTGCTAAGGCAGACTGTCACAAGGCAGGAGTAATGTTGACAGTAGTGAAGATTCTGTCATTAATGTTTAAAGGTTTTGGATCGTGCCTTAAATATATATATATATATATATATATATATATGTAAGAAGAGATTATGAAATTAAAGCTAAGTCTTTGCAGACTGTGCCTTTTGGTGTTCATATTGATGTACGTGAGTGATGACTCAGTTTATGTAACTTAGTTTTTCCATAGAAATTCTCTTCCACAGGATTATTCAGAAATTGTTGTTTTGGTAAGAGTTAGGGAGTTGTGTGCTGCTGATGAGCAATTGTCTGTACATGAGACATGTAATCTGTAGTTATTGCTCAGTATTTTCATTTTGCATGTTGTAATTTCTCTTACTCTTGGAACTCTGAGTTTTTTCCCCTGCTGGCATGGATGACATCTCTCCAGCTTGTTGTTCTCAAAATAAAAACACATAAAGATAAAAAGTACAAAGCAGGGGAAAGGTTTCTGAACTAGGTCAGTGAAAATAGATTGCTTGTTAATCGAGAACGTGCAAACTCCCCTTATTGAAGTACATATGTGTAAATGTTCTCCCTCTGTTGTGTAGGGGTCAGGCAGGTCCTTTTTCTTAGAAGTTGTATTGCTATTTGTCTTGAAAGAAAAAGGCAATGTCCTGGATTTAATCCTGGATTGCATTTGTCACCATGGCAAGGGAGGGGAGTGTGAAGATTACAGAATATGGTAGCTGTGTGTCCAAATGATGAACTCTGACTGGGACTTGCTGACAGGACTCCCATTTTGGTCAGTGGCAGCAGAGTGTCCTGTGTCCAAAGGCAGACCATACACTTATTTCTCTCAGACAGTCTGAGCATGTCTTGAGAGGAATTTGCAGCTGGAAGTCTGTCTTTGTTGGCTGAAACCAATAGCAAGAGTTGACTTCTTTGCAAGAGGAAGCTTTTGAATTAGGGGAAATTTGTTAGCTGTGCTTTAGTCCTTAACACCACCTGATCTTGTTTTCTTACTGACAGTTCTGTATTTGAAAAGCAGTTTTGATAAAATAGGGCTCCTGAAAGATTTAGAATGCAAAGTTTAAAACTGTACCTTTTTATTACAAAGCACAGAAACACAGAAGACAAACTACAGCTGAGGATTGTTCACCCTGCATGAATTCTGGAAACACAAGTTTATTAAATGATCAGAAGTGCAACTGTTTATGACAACCACACGGTTACATTCAGCTGTCTTCTGTCTTCACAGTGCTCAGCTGGTATCTGTATAGAGAAGAGTTGATGTGATTATTTTTGGTTATGAGATCAGGATCAATCTTTGTGGATAAATCTCTTTTAAAACATCAATTTTGCTTCTCTGAAATGGGGAATTGTCACTTTGATTCACGAAATCATAGAAGGAAGGTCCAATCTGTAATTCTCAAGCAGTTTGGCAGTTGTTGCAAGATCCATCTGAGTAGTACTTGCTATAGATTGGCTGCAAATGTGCTGATTTCTGTTTTAAATTCACTGCAATGCTTTACTGAAATACTTTTCACTTTACTGGAATAGCCCCTTCCATTGTAGGGGAGTAACTTAGTTGTTAACCTGTTAACTGCCCCTCACAGAAAACCATAAACTTCAATGGATAACAAAGTGGGTGAGGACAGTATCAGTCATGGTTACCAGATCCATACAGCCAACTGCAAGAACCAAAAACAAGCATAAACTCCACTTCTGTCTGCTTCAAGCCCACTTCCATCATGGAAGTGCACTGTAGCTACCTTAAATGAACAAACAGCCCAGCACTGACAAAACTGACTTCATAAACATTTCTGTGGATGCTTATATCTGTCCATAAGTGGTTTATTTTCCACCAAAAATGTCTCACCTTGTTAAATGCACTGTTGATATTTAGGCAGAGGATGAAGAGCATAGAGCATTATAAGAAAGTGAAGTAGAATAAGTGGTCTCATCCAACTAATTTCTGTTGTGGTTTAATTTATTCCAAAAACGTTTATCCAGGAGCATGTTTTGTGTGAGGGGCCTACAGGTCAAAGATGGATTTAGGATATCAAAATGGCAATACCTCCAATTTTGTAAAATTTTGATGCCGTGCCTTATTTTGTCACACACGAAGCTAAAGAATCACAGGATCTTAAATCTGGAAGGGAACCTTGAGATAACTTAGTCTGTCCTGATGTTCTAAGGTGAGTTGCTTCCTTTTCTCCCAGCCCTCTCTTTAGTGGTTGTTGAAATCTGGTTTTCCTAACTGGACCCGCAGTTGGGATCCTGAGGCCCCCAGTTGTGAGGCCTTAGCTACCCTGAGCTGAATTAGTTCATATCTTGAGAGAGAAAATATGGGATACTTAATAATAACATTTGTAACCCTTTTTTCAGCTTAGGTTATACCTGACGAGATACTGACCATCAAAAACGTCTATAAGAGGAGTTCCTGGAACGGTGGGGATATTCAGTGTTGTCTCACTGATGATGTTGAGGAGTGATTTGACTTCTGATTCTAGGTGCTCCACTGTTTTTATTACCTTCTAATGGAAACAAGGGAGACAAATGGAGAAAGGAAGTAGTCAAAGGGTCAAGGGGAAGGAATTGCAGCAGATGTGTTTGCGGAAATGCAAACCTCATGTCCTATAATGCCAACAGCTAATTTAATGTGTAATGCGCATTGCAGGTTTAAACATTTCTTGTGTTCTGCTGGCCTCTAGTGGCATCACCTATTAGCACTTGGTTTTGCAAGAGTTATGTTACAGCACCCCTGTATAAAGAAGAATTTGACTTTTTGGAGCATTGCATTAGTTTGTTTTTAATTCTTTCTCGTTTCTGAGAAATGGAATTTATTAAATGCAATGGAAGAATCTGCATGGACGATGAGAGGAGCTGATGGGGTGGAAAGACGGGGCCTGGGACTAGAGCAGAAGAGAGGTAATGTTCCCATTTGAGAACCACAGCATGAAGTTTGGGAGCTATCCAGCTGAGAATAATTAACAGGTATTTTGTGAGTGCTTAAGACATCTACCCATAAGTCAATGTGAAACTTTACAAATACAGATTCTGAGATTTTTAGATTAAAGGCACAGATTAGAATGTTTAGATTATAAATATTCTAGAAAAGGCTGATATATAAAAAATTGTTAATCAGTTTTTTGGAATTCATCAAGATGATATATTTCTGGTGATAATGGCTTTATGGATAGTTACAAACTATGCCATCTGAGAAGAGTAGTCCAGCCTTTACTAGAATAAAGTCAAGAAGGGACACTGTCTAGAAACATCCTTTTTCTTCAGTCAAAAGGATAGGGCAGAGGTCTGGTAAGTTTCAGGAGCCAGCACAATCCCTCTTACCTCTTCAATAGTATCTAAGCGTTCGTGGAGCATATGTTCATTACACCAGGTTCCTCTTTCCAAACTTCCAGGTACCATACTGACAGGATCAGCAGCAGCTGGAAATAGAGACACAGTTAATTGGCAGAGGGTTGATAGCAGTCCTTGCCTTTCTGGTTTCTGAAGGGGTATTTTGCATGCTACACAGTATTGTTGATGAACCAAATGTAGGAATTGAACTTCTTTTCCAACAACTGCAGCTGTGACCCAGTACTTGCCTTCACACATCATGTTGGTTGGAACAAGGTGTTTTCTCTTGCCACGGGTATTTGTTTTGTGTATGTGTGTTTGTTTTACATAATCTTTTTTTTCCTACACATGTAGGGTGAGTTTATAGGCTGTGACTGTGTAAAACCTAACTGTTGGGAAGATCTGCCTTACACAACAGTTCCTCATAGACTTTCTTCAGAAGCAGCTGGTGCTGTAAAACTTTGAAGACTAGCTAAGCTTGTCCACTTTCCAAATGGATGCTAATGATTCCTCTAAGCCAGAAAAGGTGTCCCAGACAGTCTTACTTTGCAATGGGACGGGAAACAATAAAGATTGTTTTTCTGCTGAGCACATTTGCTGACTTTGCTGTATACGAAGTCACATTTCTCTGTCGCTTATCTGTGTTTACCTCTCAGTACTCGTGAGCTCTTGCTCTTTGAACTTTTCATTCTGCTGGCTGTGCTCCATGAAAGATCAGTAGCTGCTGGTGTCCATGCTTTAGTGGAGCCTATTTGCTTTTCATAACTTCCGTGCAGCATTCAGTAACATTTAAATTTTCAAATGTGTTTGAAATTCAGAGGACTGTAGTGGAATATTTTAAACTGTGCTAAAGTGATAATGTATCTTCCTGCATGTAAAGTTAGGTTTTGCTCTTGTTTGATGCTTGAAGCAGCTATGGTAATGAGGAAGCAGCAGTAACTCATTCTGTCATTGTTTGATTGTAACAAAGACAAAACTGAGCTTGTGTTGTAATGAACAGTAAGACACACAAGAGCAATAACTAATTCTGTCTTCAGTGCTGGTGTGCCAGAGCAGTGGTTTGGAACTGCTGCAGTGCTTCATCTCAAGCCTGTGCCAAGATTTCTGGAGTGTAGATGTCAGGTGATGGCAAACATGTGTCAGTAAGGATCACTGCAGTTTGGGGGCGATGAGAGATATACTCTGAGTTGGAATGGCATCCTTGGAATTGGAGGGTGGAGGATGGAGAGGAGGAGGAATTACAAAGTGACCTGACTTACTGGGCATGATTTAGAAATCGGTTTGGCAGAGATTTGGTTGGGGGGTTTTTTTAGTGCAGTACCAGAAGGTGGTGCTGTTAGGACAGAATCCCAAAGACTTCGTCTACCTGTTTACAGAAGAGTGCTAAAATACAGCAGGTATTTCAACACCAGCTGCTTTGCAGTTGCCGTTTTTTTCCCTCTTTGCTGCTAGTGGTGGTGATTTATGAGCCTTGTTACTGTCATAGTGGTCAAGTGAACCATGCTGTTTCTCAAAATTTTTGCTTCTTTATGTGTCCTTTTTCACTGGAACAGTGTGGAAATGCTGAAATTGTGGTGGCTGATTCTCTAGGCAGGTGTTTGTAGGTGGGGAGGTTAGGTATGATGGATGACTGACAGTTCCTCAAAGCACATGTATACATACTGTGATAGGTACTGTGTACAGCCAGTGTAAGGTTGTTGCATCTCACTGTGAGCTTAGCAAAGCACTGCACAGCTTTGTTTGTGTCTAGAGAATGAGGTAAAGAGGTTGCTATGAGACACAGGACTCAGTAGCTCCCGGTTCCTTGGGGTGGTGGGTTCCTCTCCTGACACGGAGGGAGACAGCTTTCCGTCACTCACAGCTCATTGCTGCGCTACCAGCTCTAATGGACCTACTGAAGGAGGACCAAGTCCTAGTTTGACAGGGCTGTAAGATATCATTCAGAGCCACAGAATTAGTGCAGTGCCTAAAACTTTGACAAACAGGCCAAGCCTGAGTGCCTCAGGAAGCACCTGACAGCTGATGTTAGCAAGGCTAAGGGTTAGTACAAGCAAAAGCGTGTCTAATTGTAGACCACACAGTATGGAGCTGTGAGAGGGCTGAGCTAGGAGAAACCCTCTCAGGACCTGCATGTCCATGTCTTGTAAGTGACTTTCACACCAGAACAGAGCTGCTCAGGCTGTTGCAATTGCCCCTTCACCACCACACCAGTACAGGCTATTTCAGCTGCTGCTGACTGGGACAGTCAGTGTAGATTTCTTCTTTTTTCTGAGTCCTGACTTGAGGCTTTGGCTTCCCAAAACACTCATTGTTATTCTGTTGTTTGGCTTTAGCTCTTAAGCCACAACTTTATCTCTGGGATGGGCTTTTCACAGGATGCATCTGGTCCCTTGTAAATATGACACATACCTGGGTCACTATGGTCAGGCAGTTCAGCCAAAGCAGTAATTTCCGTGTGCTCATAGAGAGCACGTGGAATGTTGCATAGGAGTACTGCCCTTCTCTATTGCAGTTGGTGAAAAGAAAGGGACACAATCTGCCTTTGGCACTGACCTTGCTCCAGCAGCATCTCTACTTCATAGATATGAAGTCACCATGTGACTTTACAGTCACCATGTAAAGGAAGTGAAGAGCATAAGGCTGCAAACTATGTAATCCAAAGACGAATGACTTAGGATACTTCCAGTACTTGCTTTCTGAAGTTATTGAACCAAAGTTTTTAAATGTAAATTGGAATTTATACTTGTCTCGTCTCTATGCATGTGCTTTGAAACAAACTTTGGTAGTAAGTTTTGAAGCTAACCACTTTTAAAAGTGAAGTGTTCTTTGTATTCCATATAAATTACATATTTAAAATGTGTGGGTGTTTGCAACTTCTGACAGCTTAGGCAAGTGTGTAGGAGGCATATTTCAATGTCTTAAATATCTCATTTGAAACTTAATAGATTATTTCATGCAGACACTTGCAACATTTCAATATGGCAGAGAGTACGTTACCTTTCAGTTAATGTCCCATCTGCAAATTTCCACCTGATGTTTCTTGCAAGCGAGATGTTTAGTTAAATTCTTGAAATCCATTCTATTTGATATATAGGCTGGTTATTTTCCATCAAGAACCGGAACTCTCGTGTTCAAGATGAGAAAACGACTCATGCCTTTTTTCCTCTGATTAAGTCCTCTGTGCTACATTGATGGTGCCCATAAATCTGGGTAGTTCTAACCACCCTGGGCTGTGATGCAGTCAGACACCAGCAGGGAAATGGTGAACTGGTTGTTAATAAGGATTTGATTACTAGAAGAACATGCCTAAAATTTGAAAGAAGTAGCACAATGGAGAGTAATATCTATGTATTATGGTCAGCCTGACTGAACAAAACTTGATTTTATGGCAAGGGAGAGAAAGAGCAATGAAGTAAGAATCAAAGCAGCCTCACTAAACAGGTGAAGAGCATAGGCCTTTGATTAAGAATATCCCTCAGTTAGGTTCTTCTGCCTCCTGTACATTTGATATATTCCCCAACCCGCAAGGTGTTGCTTCCCTGTGCTCCCTGATGAAGTTCTCTTCTAGGACTGTCAGGGTTCTTTCTGTCCAGGTGCTGTTAAATGGTTCATTTTGATCATCCAAGTAGCTGTTAATGGGAAGCATCAGAATAAACCTGAGCAGCTGCCCCTCTGCTGTCATTTTCTGTGGTTACTAGGACTGCCAGAACTGAAGTATGTGACCACAGAGATCTGGTAGGTCTTTTAAAGTAACCTTCCTAATGACACATTGCTGGTCTAAATGAAGTTACAGGCTTGATCTAGAAATTGCTGGGTTGGGTTCTTCGGTCTGCATTACAGAGAAGGTCAAGGTGAGTGACCACAATGTTTCCCATTGGTCTGAAAACCTGTAAAATTCTTTGGCCTCATTTTCTGATCAGTGTGGTTTTGAAAGTTGACTGCAAGGTCTTGTTTGCACTCAGTAGGGTGGGAGGGATAAAACAAAGCAGGCCACAAGCCAAGTGGAAGACATGGGAGATGGAAACAGGAACCAGATGGCAAATGAGGAAGCCTGAAAACACGTGACAGAGCAAGGGGAATAAAGGACAACATGACTAACTCTTCAAGAAATCATGCTATGCTCTGTGTTTTTGTTTGCACTGCCTTAGGTTTAGTAGTATCATTTTATTCCTAAAGCATGGAGCATAAGGTGGCCAGACAGCCTTTGATGAGAAAAGGAATGGCAGTAGTAATGATTTATGTTCCAAAGGGAAAAGGTCATGAACTGAAGGATCAAGTTGAAATGATTAATCCACTATCCAGTTTGGGAGGAATGCAACAGATTTCTCAATGGATTTGCTGATCCTTGCTTAAATTATTTTTTCTCTAAAAATCTTTCTTCCACTTGGAAATTTGCATGTAATTTTGAAATGCTAGCTCAAGAAATCACATGGTTTTCAAAAGTGATTGGTGAAGATAACTTCCAGCTGAATTCAGGAAAGATTCAACTGCTTTGAACCTGAACTGATACTAATAACTATCAGTACTAGTACTTTCAGACCATAGACTATGTTAAGCTAAAACTGTGAGTCATATTTAATTTTGGTGGCTGTTCTTCAAGGCATCAAAGTTAGTTTCCAGTAATGTCAGCTCATAATTAATTACATTGGCATCCATGGCTGTGGAAGTACTGAATTAACTTTCTGTGTCACTACCAGTTTCATTATCACCAGTATATCCAAATTCATTTTAAGCTGTCATATGTGACTCAAGCCATATCAAATTTTATTGTTAGGACATCAAAAATAATTGATTTGGATAGCAAGTGTTGTATTGAAAATACTTTTTAGGGCACAGATTCCCTTCAAGTTCTTAGCCACTCAGAAGCATACCTTTAACTGGACATAGAGCATCTTTCTGGCTGTAATCCATAAAACACTAATGCTTAGCTGTGAATTTGACACCTCTGGGTAGTTCTAACCAGGTAGTTCTACCTCTTTTTAGAGTTCAGTCTCTATTTTCTTAAAGATAAGGGAATTATTACCTTTAGTGATTGCAATGAAGACTGCAGGAATTGCAATAAATATATAAAATTCCTTAGCAACTTACACAGTGCCATATGCTTCACACTGGAGACAACTGCATGGGTTTGCTTATATTTGCATGCAAATATATACATAGACATGTAAATATATGCATACACATGTAAATATTTAAATGTACGCACACCTTTACTAGGCTCTAGCTTTTATGGCAGAACGACAAGGCAAATTTCATACAGGCTAAATATGATCTATCAGGCATAGTATATTAGACAGTAAACTGACAGTATAGGAAGATCTGAAATTTAGGAGTTGTGGGAGGATTGGGGTTTTTGGATGTTTTTTGTTTGGCTTTTGTTTGTTTTTGTTTTGTGGTTTTGGGGTTTTGTTTGTTTGTTTTAATTTCAAGAAGGTAAACAGAAAGTTTTTAATGCCTGATTAGGGATTAATCTGTAATCTATGCATTCACTGAATACTTCAACTGCTGCCTAAATGTCAAGTTCTGGAAAATTTTCGAACATGATAAAAAATCCAAGGGATTTCTCTGGTATCCAAGATTTATGATCCTCTGATAAGGGAAACATCCTGAAATAAGCTTCTTCCATGAAATTAGTTATTTTTTAATTAATTTTAGAAGCTGAATAACCGTATCAGAAAGTCAAGTTCCAAAATTGCACACGTGGTTCATATTCTCTTTATCAAGGTGTAGAATATGCTGCTATGAATATTATTTCAGATCCTACATCAGTTAAGATTGTACTTGTTTTAATTCTTTTTTACCTGAAAGAGAAGGAGCAAAGGGGGAATCTCATGGGTTGGGGAATCTGTTAATGAAGGTGGGTCAGGTACCAGCCCATGAGTTCTCACATCTGTGCCCAGTGTTTCCTATCCACCTGTGTATGGGACTTGGTGTCACAGTGTGTTCTGCTCCCACACATCACTTGTGCTTGTGAAATGTGCAAAACCAGAATTGGGACCTCATAGCAATTGTTCCTGACTAGATAGCATATGTTTCTGTGTAATAGTACTTCATGTACAGGCAGCTTTTGCTCTTGTGACCCATGTAATTCTCATTTCATAAGGAGATCCATCTCTCACAGACCCAGCAGAGGAGGCTGAGAGGGAGTGCACAAGACCAGGGATAGTTCATGCTTCCGGTGGGTGGTTTATTTTTAAGGCAGAGAAAAATCTGGGCCCTTGCCATGGCTATGTGCCAGAAGCAAAATTGCTACTTGAAAGACTTTCCTTTTTCTGCTATTTGACCATATCTGTGATTGTAAGAAGCACTTAAGTTTTGTGTATTTTCATTCAAAGGAAGAAGGATAGTAATTAAATGTTCCTGTGAGGGAGCTATTGGCTTGGAGAGTGTTTTCAGCATGCTGGTCTTCTGAACAAGCAGCCAGAGAATATCCTCCTGCACTTGCTTCTGCAATGGAAAATGACTACAGGGAATTGGACTGATAAGAGACACAAGCTATGTAATTAGCAGGTACGTTACTCTAATTCATGCTGTATCCTACAATGATGCTTTGGGCTCCATAAAAGTTTGCCTTTATTATGGATTTATTTTCCTCGTTAGGAGGATTATAGCTAGAAGCTGTATAGGACACACTCATGTTTAGAGAAGGGGAAGCTGTTTAGGAAGAAGAGGAGTTGTGTCTTAGTATCTATAAAGAGACCGAGTTGTGCAGAATTAGCTTAAGGCTGGCTTGAAAATGGAGGATGTGGGACAGAAATAATGGATGCCACCATCAGTTTGAGGATAACCAACTGGTATCAGGGGATAAAGAATTTCTCAGTTGTCTGAGGACATGGCTTTTGGTCTGTATTTAGTAATAGAAACAATGGTCATGGGGAGTGGGTGAGGTGAGTCTGTGACTTATTAGTCAGCTCTGTGATTGTGTAGTTTTCATATGTCTAAGTCATGGCAGTAGAAAGAAGTAAAATGAAATAATATGATTTTAGTTTTTCCCCTAAAATCTAAATGAATCTAAGAACTTGCTTGAAGATCTGTTTTCTCTTGGCAGACAGTTCATGCATTCTGCAGCAACTCAAGAAGTAGAATAGCAGGAGGAGGGCAGATACACGCACGCACATACATACATAGTAGATCCTGACATTCAGGCCCAGGACTTAGATCTGCTTCAGCCAGAGCAGATCAGCTGTATTTATAAATAAAGCCTCATCCTGCAGGTGAACAACAGGAGTCCTATATTTCTAAATTCCTAATTTTTTGGGGGAGTTTGATACTAACTTTTGCTTTACATGTGGAGGTTACGATGTCCCCAAAATTTAAATTCCTTTTAACTAAACATAAGAAAACATAGGGCTTTACAGATGTATAAAATCTCTTTATAAAATGCTTACTTCTGTACTGAACCCTGATCTCCAGATACCTCACAGTCTTAAAAACTACAGTTATTTTGGGGTACACTTTGTTGTTGCAAACTTTATTTCTCCTTCCTTGTTAGAGCTCAAAGGTGGGTTCTGCAATGACTGTAATCCTTTCACTGGAGACAATAATGTTGGTGGGTTTCTATAAGGACAGAAAATACCTATAACATGGAGTATAGGTTAAACCATTATTAATTTGTTAGTAGAAAAATATGAGTCCAAGTCAGGCCTAAAATAAGATATCTATCATAAATTTTTACTGTGGCTTTAATTCTACAATGCAGTGTTTTAATCTCTTAGGGAAAAAAAATGCTTCTTTGTGATAATGCAATCGGCCAATTTGGGGCAGAATCTGGCTGTTCTGAAAGGATTTTTTTTTCATTTTCTGGATAATGGTCTGGCTTATAGATCTCCTTATAGAGCTTTGATATTGCATGTGAATATCAGAGGGTTCAAAAGATCTTGAGAATTCAAAGAATGTCAGGTGAATGAAGAGAAACATTCATACACTTGGTTTACTTTAACCAGTAGAACCGGACGAAACTTGCGCTGTTTGAAAGCAAGTCACGCCGCGGTGTGGAGCCGCAGTGCCTCCGCTGGAAGCTGTCCCTGGTAGGGCGCTCGCTCGGGGTTTGGTGTGCTCTGCTAATGGCCCGTGTCGCGGGGGCAGGTGCTTGTTTACCCAAGAACTCCAGGTCACCTCTCTGCCACTCATAAACATGGAGCAAAATCTTTGCTGTTGGGGTGCCACGCCCCTCAGAACGATTTGCCTGGAAACACGTTGAAATGGGGCAGGTATTGTGCCCCAGGCTACATTGTGAGCAGCACCCCACAAATTAACCCGGCACGGGCAGCAAAGCACTGTAAACTGTGGCAGGAGCACATGGTTGCATCCAGAAGAGCTCCTGTGCCAGCCTCTCCTCCTGAATAATTTGGTGACTGAGCTCTTTGAATATGAGATTGTTTATATTAATGGCTGAATTAAAATGTAAATTCTAGTTTGGCGGAATAATTTTTCAAGAAGAACCCGTGGGAGTTAGGATGGGGGGATCTGCAAGGGAATCAAAAGTCACGTTCTGCAACTCAAGGGTAGCAGAGGTAAAGTGGGGATGGCTTTTTTAAGCCTTCAGTCTGGCAGGGTGCTCCCCTGGCCATGACAGACACAAAATTTCTCATTTTGCATGATGAAAACCATTAAGACAGTAAACATGGTTTGCTGACTGAGTAGCTGCCACCTGGCATGATACAGGGTGCTAGTCTCCTCTGCAGTTATTATTGAAGAGCTATTCTAATTAACTGAATTTTATCTGAGTTTGCGAATTATTTTAGGTTAAAACCCTACTTTTATGGTAATAGACAAAGCTATTTTTTATTTCCTTTTATTTCACATTTATTTTGGTGAAGCTCACAGAACTCAGAAAAGGATAGTGAATTCTTGTGGAGTGAAAACAAGTTAGAGTGCTCTTGCTGTTGCTTTGATATTTTAGTTCATCACTGAGATAAACATCACGAAGCCAGTTAAGTAGGAGGGAGTCAGGGTAAGGAAGAGTGACTAGAACTTGGGGCAGAAGGGACTAAGAGTTTTTTAGGAAATGTTTTGAAAGTAATAGGATCTTACTACCTGCCATGAAATACAACTATTGTCTTGTCAAGAAAGTAGGACCAGAGGGAAAATAAATCTGAGCCTCAGCTAGCAGAAAAGATGTAGTACAAACAGGCTGGGAAGCCAGGTTTGTGGTTACACAGGGACTGTAAACCCTTGAACTAGCCAAACTGAATAGCTTTGTCACACTACAATGTGATTACAGGTTATTCAGTGCTAATCTCTTGTTAATGAAAGTAGAATTCAGATGCAGGCTTATCAGATGTTTTCTGTTTATACTTTGTTCTCCCAAGGCTTTTGGAGAACTCATTATGTACCTCAAAATCTCAGGAATAAGCAATCCAAAACAGAAGAAACAAAATGGTGATGCTGTTGCCAGGAAATTTAAAAAGAAGGCTTTGAATAAAAGAGAATCTTTCTCTAATCACCTTGAACTTCAATCTCATTTCCAAGTGGATTAGTGTGATATTAATACGGCTGCCAGAAGAGTAATTATGGAAATTCAGAATTTGTGTCTGCAGCACCTCAATGTGGTCCTAAATTTCTGAAGGTAGAGTGATACTATCTCCTGTAAGAAGTAAAAAAATCTCCAAATCTATCAAAGCAATGTGCCTACAAGACAGACTTTAAAGTTGCAAAAATGGAATTTTTCCTCTCAAATCAGAGAATTTTGACACATACCTGTGTCACCTTCACATAAAGTCCATAGAGAAATTAAGTAATTATTTGCCTCCACCTCCCACCCCATGCAAAGGCTTTGACCATACTGAGACTAAGCCACAGTTTCTGCTTTGCAAATTCAGAGTCACTTACCTAAAGGATCTTGCTCCTGCAGGACTAGAACAAATGCCAGTGCCCAGAGGAAAAGCATGGTTCCAGCCTGCCCGGGCTCTGCCGTGGCTGTGCTGGAGAGCCCCGCAGCCTCTCTCCCTCCCTCGCTCCCTCCCTCTCTCCCCAGCTTCCTATCGACTCCTCGTCCAGCCCTTCGTGCTGAGGTTTAGCCAGAGTTAGGCGGAAATATGCCCAGCCTGAGCCAAGATTCTTAAGCTGTTCTCTTCTGCTTCCCTCCTTTTAAAAACACCCTTCCAGCTCCATGCACAGCCCAGATATTCAGACAAGCTGGAAGTGGCCCAGGCTCCCCAAAACTGGGTTTTTTTATGCTTGTATTTATTTACACAGATTACAATGGAATTCAATGAAAATCTTTGGATGCTGTAAATATAGCAGTAGGGCAAGGTGAGGAAGGGAGAAAGGAGGAGGAAGGGTGCTGGATGTTTCTTTCCCTACAGAATTTCATCTGGGGCAGACAGGGCATTGGAAAACACAGTATCTTTAGATCTCGTGAGCTTATAGGGCTTTTACCATTGTATATTCTTTTTGAAGAGCGCAGAAACATCTTCCTTGGGCAGTACAATGTGTGGCAGTCTTGTGGGAGGTTACAACTGTCTGTGGTGCTTCATGTTTGGACATTATCATAGGCTCTCCTGAGGAGCCATCTGAGCTCTTCTCAGTTTGGCAGGGTTTGAAATTGGTTGGGCTTGGTAACATCAGACACAAAAATAGCAGTATTCATGGTAGCAATGTGTGTGATTTTTAGTGGGATCTTGGTTCAACATTGTCTTGCAGGTTCTTGAGTATTGACTGGATAAGCATCAGTCTTTGACCCCTCTAGGCTGATGTTAAAACACTTAAGGTGTTTCCTTCCTGATATTATTCCTCGTGTTCATTTGAATTATCTTTTTTCAAACTACTGCAAGAAAAAATGAGAGGGCATCCTACTTAATCCTGAAGGCCATTGTTCAGAATAGACAGTGTTTTAAGCACTGAAAATAAACCCCTGCATACTAGAACAGATTTCCTTGGTCTTTACCACCCCCCCAGCAGTCAAAAAATCAAGTACTTTGAATATCTGAAAATGATCCTGTAGAGATGCTATCTTAGAGTTCAGAGGAATAGTCATCCTCAGTGACTTCCGTAACAAGTTAGGTTGTAAGCTCAGTTGCAAGGCAAAATGGTCTCAGTAACAGAGATTCTGTGACTGGAATTTATCTGATAACTTTGATGAGGCATAGAACAACCTCAATATTTATTAAGCCCTCAGGGTTAGTTTTAATACATTAACATTTTTATGAAATAAAAAATTAAATTAGCTATGAAAATTGGAGTGGCAGTGTTTTTCTGGGTATTCTGGCTTGAATCACGATAGTGTACAGCAATTCTTACAAATTCTTGTTTTGAGAATAAATTTTATTATGCCTGCTGAAAACTTACATAAATCTTAATTTCTTGTTAACAAGTCCTGAGAGGGGAGCTGCAAAAGGTAACAATGAGTCTAGCCTCAGTTTTACGCTGTGTTTCAATAGGAGATGCTGATGTGGTAGGCTGTGATTTTTGAAGTGAGAAGTTATCTGTGTGTTGTCTGTGATTTAAAGAGAGGGAACTGGGGAGCACAAGAAGAATTTTTATGAATAGTTGGCTGCTGTTCTGCTGTTTTCTGAATGTGTTTGTCCTTTGGCTCTGTCTCTTTTTTAAGCAGAATCACCCAAGGCATTCTCTGTATTGCAAAGGGAGCCTGTTCATGGAGGATTTCTGCAAGTGCTCTCTGCCATCCTCTATGCCACACACTAAAAAGCAGTAACATTCATTGAAACAGTTTTCCCTTCAACACACTGTAAAAAATACAGCAATTTCCATTCCAGACCACCTTTGCTGAGGCCACTCACCCTCTTTAAGAGCACATTTCCTTGAGGTTCCTCCTGAATTGCTCTCAGACTCCTGGAACAGTTCAGTCCCTCTAAGGCACTTGCTGCATATTTTTGCATACTGTGTTATGTTTGACTACAGTGAGGTGCTGGTCTGATAGCCATGGAGAACTAAACAAAATAGTGTGGGTTTTCTCTAGTATTATCCTCCAGGGGTTGTTTCTGTAATCAGAGAGTAGATTTTTCCACTGCAAGGAAATGCAGCCAGAAAGAATATTTCTGCCAAGTGGGATTCTGCTTTTCAGAAGGACTACCTGTCCTGAGATTTTTGGTCATCTTGGGTAATTACCTCAGATTGCTTTTGTAATTTATAAATACTCAGAAGGAAGCTGCAGGGTAAGACAACTGGCAACTAAAGTACAGAAAATCTGGGAATGTGGCAATACCCATTAAATTGTAAAGCAGGTTTTTCAGAAGAGACATGTGAGAGCAGAAGAAAGAATATGATGCAAACATATTTGTGTTCTGAGAAGTTAGTCAGTAACTGATTGCCATCAGAGAAAGCATTCTTTAGCACATTCATCTTCAAAATGGCCATATATGAGAACACAATGAGATCATATATGAATGTAGGTTTGCACAAAATCCAGCTGTTGAGATGTTCCCAAGATACTGGCAGCCAAGAAAAGCATACCAGTGAACAGGGATGTGAATTTATGCCAGCAGGCAGTTTGGTGAAAGGGAGAGCAAACATAAGGACTAAGTCTATTTTGGGAGGTGCTTTTTTGTTTGTTTTTGGTACAGTCTTTCTGTATCTCTTTCTTGGACTAGTTAAATGCTTGGCAAAAGCAATACATAACTGCACAGCGATCCCACGGGGTGCACAGGGAGAAGGAATGGACTAAATAAAGGGTATAGGTTGACAGAGGACATATGTGCCATGTGAAAAAATCACATTGCTATTGGGCATGAAATCCTGTAGCATGGGCTGACAAAGGATATAGCTGAGCAAACTCTTGGGAAAAACAGGACCTTATGTGAAACACAGAGAAAATTAAGTGGAGATTACTTCAGGAGACAAAAATATGGTAGGAAAGCAATCCTTGTAGGGAGAGGAAAGTGCCTTACCCTGAAGAGAAGGAAATGAAAGAGTATAATCACCACCCTGGATTTAACACTGGTGGATGATGAAATCTGTGCAAGGTTTGTGTAGTCTGCCTACCTGCCCCTGAGAGAAGATTCATCTCCATTAGATACTGTGAAGATACCTTAGGCTCTTGTCACAGGCTTAACTTCTGTCAGCTGCTCATGACCAGGAGTTCTTGCTACTTGGAGGCTGTTAAATACCTAATGTAAATTGAGACTTGTTACATGATCCGTTTGGAAGGGGTCACTTACTTTCACTCTCTTAATTCATTTGGTTTCTGACTGCTGGGTTGGAGTAGTTGTTGAACAGATGCAGAAACAGAATTTTATTACCTGGAGAGGCTGATGTGTGCAGAGCAGACATGCAGCTTTTGGGCTGCTTCTCAGGGAAGCAGAAGTTTGCTCTGCAACAGTACTTCTGTTTGGTGAGCAGGGCCTCTTGCAGTGGTGATTTCATTAGAATAAAGTAGACATTGCCATTGAAAGCTTGTGATAGTAGAGATTTTTAGCACACATCCCTGGCAGTCTACACAAAGCCTCCATGCCTCTGTCGTTCTCAGCAGCCTCTGTTGGAGTTACAGGTCTTATGGCTGCAGCCTCGAATGAGTGATCACCTTGAATGAGTGTTCACCTTCAGTGTGCCAGTGCAAGCCCCTCTCTGGTCTGTTGCATATCGACTTGTACTCATATTTATTATCTCAGTTTGCCGGGGACATCAAAAAATGTCAAGTTCTCCTACTGTTGTCATAAAGGCATAATTTCTGATGCAGTTAAAAAACCCTTATCACGTGGTTCGTAGAGTGAAGCACTGTGAAGATCAGCTCTGCCTCTGCCCTCCCTGGAGAGGTTAACAAGCCTGTGTGTCATGGAGCAAACAACTCTGATCCAGCCTTCTTCAAAACAATACATTTTGTGCTACGCCTAGAGCCAGCTGTGAGTCAGCTACAGGAATTGACTCTCTGGTGTCATCTTGGTGCCAGCACACTAGGCTGGATTCTGTTTGCCAGTATTAGGTAAGCATCCCATGGCTTCAGGCTGTTTTCAGTCTGTGGCTTCAGCTTCCTGAGCAATGATCCCCAAGGAAACTGAATCAGAGAGCTGAAGGAAAAGGTGGGTCACATGGAATATTAGTGAATTATATTGTTTGTTTTGTATTTTAACAAGTTATGTCCTTTCATTTGACAGATCTCAGGCATTTTATGAAGGCTGGCCATGCCTCAGGAACCCTATGAAATATGATATGCAGTGCACCCACCCATTTTAATGAAAATAAACCTTTATTTTCTTTAAAAGAAACCTTAGAAAGTTGGATTAACTATATTCCCAGCAAAATTAGTGATTCAGGAATAGACTCTTTACTCCCAGTCTTGTATTTCACATATGGTGGCCTGATATTTGCTCTATTTTCTATTGCAGAAGGTTGTGGCCCTTTGCTGTTGTAACTTTATGTGCGCCCATTTGCGTCACATAAAAATGGGAAATAGATCTGTGAGTCTGTGGTGGATAATATTCGGGGAAAATAATACAGGGGAAGTACTTGATTATTCCCAAATTAGAATTACTCAGCTAGTGTCTTTAGCAGATCGGTATTGCAAACCACACCAATTAAATGAGATAATTGCTTGAAACTGAAGCCACAATTTCTTCCATGAAGGACCTGCTACTACCTGAGAAGCTATTAATGTGTTGAGTAGCACCTTGCTGAACACGAGTCATGACAATAGCAAAGGTCTGTTACTTAACACCTGTGTGCCTTTCTCCATTAGGGAAGGCATCAGTCACGTATGTGAAGCCTTTGAATAGAGGTAATGTCATGTGAGTGGAGATACCTAACAAAACAGAGAAACAGCTTGAAATAAATATTATTTTTGTTTGACACTCAGCATGGTCTCCTTTCCTCTTAATTACCACAAGGTCATGGAGACTTGCAAGGGGAAGAATGACTTGCCAGAGAGAGAAGCCAAGCTAATCGTTCTGCTGCCATTTCTCTGAAAATTTACAGTATGTGTATAATTTTAAAGCCAATGCAGTAAAAATCCCTGGTTAAAATTCCTTTTAAAATACGTGTGTGAGTGAATATACAATACTGTAGCAGGATGATAGTAGTTCCTTTGTTATTACAGATCCCTTAGGTCTTTAGCTGCAATTTTTCTTCAAACATGATTCCAATGCATGTTTCCAGCCAGAGAGTGAACAAGAATGTATATGAATTTATTTTCATCCTGCTGCCTGTGTAGTTAATCACATGATGGATCCTGTCCAACAAGATTCCCCAACAGTACAGCTAGTTATTACTGTATGGTACTGATGGCTTCTCACCTCTTTAATTTCAGCTGAAAAAATTGCAGTAAAAGATCACTTAAATACTTTCATAATGCCACTCCTTAACAGGAGAATGTGTGGTAGTTGCCATAGGGCAATAGTGTAACTGTAAGAAGGAAGAGAAGGGCCCATGGAAAGATTTCTACTAGAAGTTGATTCAAGGCATGAAAAATCTTGTGAGCATATGAACAAATGAACAGATTAGCACACTCCACAAACTCTAGAGGCACAACATTAATTCCAATTGTTGGAAAACAGATGTGAACTCGACTATTGTCCTCCACCCCTTTTCTAAATTTTTTTCTAATGAGTTTGTTAAAGTGCAATTGGTTCCATATGTATTTCATAGGAGGGAGCCTGATGGTTGCTACACTTGATATTAGTTTGCTGTGTTTAGTTAGTGTTAAGGATGAAAGAAGTAAGAGCAAGAATTATCACCTGAAACAGCATCCATGTAGGAAATTGGCATAGCATGGACGCTGTTTCCAATGTCAGTTTTTAGGACAGCCTTCCTTGCCTTGGCTGAAAGATGGCTCAAAGTTAAAAGATGTACTACAGTATTCTGTCCAGATGCACTAAAATGCTTTAGATTATCTATCCCAAATTTTCTTGAATTCATACCCACCCACTGGAACTCTTCGTAAGAATAACAGAACTATTATGTCTTAATGCGATATTAATCTATGTCATTCTGTAATTTTTATTTCCGTGAGTGCTATCTGTTTTTAGCTTTTTGCATACTGCTTTTTGCTATCTACAGAATAATGAAGGTATGACTTCCACAGTGGTGACTCTCCAACGTCTCTTCTCATTAGCGCTGAGAAAAGAGGAAATACAAGATTAGAGGATAAAAAAGTCGAAGGGAAATGGAGGGCTCGTTGCATGTGTTCGATGAATAAGAAGCATCAAAGGTGAGGACAGGAGTCACTTGAATCATCAGGATACTATAAATAATTCTGAAGTAATCTCTTGATCATTAAAAAAGTGCATTAGGAGAAGCTTATGGGGCAAACGCCTATGGTTTGAATTTAGAAGAAATTCTAGCAGTCCAGGGTGCACAAAGTGTTCTGCTGGGGCCGCTGGGAGGGACTTGATTGCCCAGCTTTGATGGGATTGCTGGAAGGGGAGCGTGGGAGCAGGAGGCGAGGCGAGGTGGGGGCAGCAGCCCGGCAGAAGGGCAGGGGAAGGGCCGTGGGGAGCGGGCTGGCAAATACGTGTGAATGGCCCCTGGCAGCTGGGGAGCTGCCCCTCAGGTGGCACTGAGGTGACCTATTTCTGGCCACCAGGTTACCCGGGGGCCCCTTCCTCTGCTGCCCCATCTTTGGCTCCGGCGGCTGCTTCTCCCTCGTCCTCCCGCAGCAGCTCAGGTGAGCTGATCTCCGGCACAGCCTGAGCTGCAGCCGAGAGTTCAGTGTTAATTAGACTCAGCGGGAGGGCAGGGAGGGGGATTTGGATCCGCGAGTGTCTCGGCCAAGGTCACAGCCCCGACTGTTGGTGCCTGACCTTGGGCGCGCTGGGGCCGCAGGGGAGCAGAGCTCGGTCCGTGCCCGCGCTGCGGGGGCTGGGGAGCGGCACCCGGCCAGCACCGACCCGCGCTCGGCAGAAACGCCGCCTGTTCTTCTCCGTGCTGGGTCAGACATCCTCCGAGGCATTTTAAAAGCATCGTGTAGTGGCTATGTACGGGCTGTGGCAAATCAGAATCCCTTTGGGAGATAAGTTTGTTAAAACCCCCCAGTGTTAATTGTGTTTCAGCTCACGTTCGCTCTCCATTTGAATGCCTGATGATCTCCGTTAGTGAGAAAAAATTATTGCAATAGTACTTTGAAATTATATGGTGCCACTCTGATGGCCTAGTGTGTCTGGAAAAGCAGAAGTGAAACAGCTGATCACGGTTGCTGCTCTCTGCACAGAAAATCAAATGTGTATTTTCAGTGATTCCCTGTGTGGGCTTCAGCCAGGGCACTTCCACTCTGTGTGAACACAACTGCATGACCAGTGCTTTAGACCCACGTGGGCAAAAACCCTGGAGCCAGTGATAGCATAAGGGATCTCAAAGATAACTAGATACAGTCTTTGTTCATTAATACAGTTTTGTGAGGGAGCTTAGAATGGACTGCTGGGTACTTTCATGCATCTGCAATGCTAATCTGCTGCCTCTGCATGTATTATAAATGTTATCCTACCACTTGAAACTGAGATAAGCAGGATGTTACAGTTAAATATCTCAAATAGCAGCACAAAATATTTTGCTGGTTCTTATCAGTTTTTTAGTCTCAGTAGAAGAGAATGTACATTTTTTTTGTTACAGCAAGGCACAAGCTTTGTGCCGCCAGTTTTTCCTCATCGAATGCTATTGGTTCAGCATCTTAGTACTAGCCCTCTTATGGATATAGATACTATTTTGAGGAGATAATTTTTGGACTCTAATGTAAACTTTTGCTCTTTGCCTTGAGAAATATCTCATCCTTTCTGCAAAATATTTACATAAAACAGATACAGTCTGTCCCACACTAACAGATACCGTCTGTACCATAACTTTAGATAAAGCACATCCAGGCTTCTCTGTTGCCTCTTGCTCCAGTAAATATGTTCTTTGAATTGATGCCTGCCCTTTCTTTTAGGCTCTGTGAAATACAGCTTGAGGAAACTAATTCTGTTTCCACTGATTTGAATCTACCTTGTCAGCTTTTTCTGAGATCCCTAAAGGTGGTAAATGGGAATGTGACATTTTACTGTTGTGGGTCAGCTGCTGACAAACATAAACAAATAAAAATATAAACACTGGGGGCTGAAACTTCGGTCTGCTCTATGAATATTGATTTATGAAGAGTCTGAGATGGGAGTTAAATTAGTATCTTTAATTAGAAGGAAATGGGAAACTTTTTGGTGCCTATTTTTTCTTTTTTTCCTTCTTTCTAGTTCATTTTTTTTTAAGTTGGCAATTCTTTATGAATTGCCCATATTTTTTTATCCATACTGATTATCACAGTGGTTTACCACCACATTTGCATCAATATGTTGCATAATCCTCAATTATAATTTTGGTTTTCTGAGTTGCTATTCTCTGAGAAACTTTTATTGTTTTTCTTGGCTTAACTGCAGACTGTCTCCACCCTCTTTCCTTCTGCAAGTGATCAAATTCTGTAAAGAATTCTCTGCTTTGGATAGACTATCAATTCCCACCCATGCTGTTCTCACTGAGGTTGGAAATGTTATTAATTTTATTTAGTGTAGGGAAAAGCTTGGCTAACCCTTCAAAACAATCTTTCAAGTCTTGTAATTCAATAAAGTCCTTATTTACAATGACCATAGCTATTTTTCTCAGTGCTGTCCAAACTGAGTTCTCTCTGGTTACAAGAGAATGAAGCATTGTTTTCCATTCTGACAGCAAAATGGTTCTATTTTATTTTTTAGTTCAGGAAAAGTGCAGCATAACCTTGTTTAAAAGGTTTTCTAGAAAAAGGAGCAGCTGTTACTCTCCACATTATGCTATTTTTAATGGGTTTTGCACCAGGGACTGAGGGAGGAAGGCTGGCAGTTATATATGACCTGGTGAGTGTAAAACTGTTATTCTGGGACTTGGATTTTCCAATTCTTTCCAGGGCTAATCATTGCTTTTTCTTACACACCAGCACACAAGCACTGTATTCCAGTTCTCTCTGTTGATTTAACTGCGTGGTTTATTTTTTTCTTTGGACTCAAAATTATCTAAGTACAAGATAATATTTGATTATGATGTGGATAAAACCACTTCCCAAAAACTGCCATTTCAGATGTACACAGTGCCTCTGACCAAGTCTGCTTTTACTGAGGTCTCAGCCTAAAGCTGGGCAGGTATGAACGATGGTTTCTTTGCACAAACACACAAAGTGTGAGTGGTGGCAGCATGGAAGTTGTAAACGAAACCTTCGGAAAGATATACACCACTGAGGCATTGGCTTCCTTCCCTTAGGACCCACCAAAGAGCAGCTAGGAAGGAAGAAACTCTAGATTTGAAAAGAACTATCATCTGGGGTGACCTGTAACTTAGTATCCTTGACAGCTTCATGGCAATTGTGTTAGATATCGCTTGACTGTACCAGCACTGCAATTGTATCTTACTTATCCTTTCCTTCCACCCATATAAAAGAAAAAGTCAAAGTTGAAAGCTAGTTTTTCCTTCCTGTGGTAGTTGTGGTATGTTTTAAAGCACTGTGAACAGGTTTGGAAGTGGCAAGGGCTTTGAAAGAATGTTTGACATGGGCTGAAATCTGCAGCAGAAATTCCCAAAGATCCTTTTTCTATAGCTGGCTGCTTGTTTGGGAGTGTTTTACAAAGATAGCAATTCAATGCTTCTTGTACTTCTGTCATGCAACAGCTTGATTAATTTTTTTCCAGCTTCTTGACCAAATGGTCCCAGCAGTCCGTTCACTCATGCAGTGTGGTCTACAAGTGTCAGTCACAGAGCAGAGCCTTGTTTGTGAGGAACTGAATTCATGTCTAGACTTGAGCGCATCGGTCTGCACCCCCAGATACCCAAGAGCCAAAGGAATTGCCATTTTTACTGCTATAAAGTTCTATTTCCTGCCCACCATTGCAGCTCAGTTGTGTTGTGAACAGAGTAGTAACTCCCCTTGCCTTCCCCCTGCACATCAAGGCACCAGTGAAGTTGGCCTGAACATAACTTGGCTGCAGGGCTGCAAGTGCTGGCAGCAGCTGAGTGCATTTTTTCCTCATCTCCCCTGGCAGCAGCGTGCTGCTGGGCTGTGGCCACTTGTAGCACATGGCACCACCACAACCTGCACATCCACCACCGGGAAAAGAAAGAATAAAAGGGGTCTGTGTGTGAGAAATTGGAAAAAAATGTTGAATCTGGAGCTTCATCAGTACCGATGAAGGCAAGAGAACATGGGCCTGTATGCCACGCCAGTGTAGGGAAGGCTCCACCAGCACAGCTCAGACTTTCCAGAGCTCCCAGGAGACTATTTGAGCATTTATTCTGACTCTCCCATATAAATCTGATTCTAGAATTTCTCATGATATCCTGTGGGGAGAGTTAGGTCACAGCTTGGGTTAGATTTCATGACATGTCTGTTCTCTGTCTTAGAGATTAAGATCTTGTATGCTCTCAGTAGAAAGCAGAAGGTACTGAGGGCCCACTCATATCTGGAAATAGATACCTGGTTCACCTCCAGGCACTCTGGAGACTGCACTCCATCAGGAATATATTTGAGAGGAGAGGTACCATCAAAGGACCTCTGCCCCATCCCCACTGCACAGCCCTTCTGTATCTGGAACTGTGACTCTGCCTTTGCTAGTGCTCTCTCAGGGCAAAGAAAGACAGATTTAGAGGGAGTTGATATATATATGTGTGTATATATATATATATATATATATATATGTATGTATGTATGTATATACACACACACATGTATTTCTATATAAATCAATAGATATAACAGATATCTATATAGATATAGCTAACTTGCTACAGTCCTTCCCCTAGATGATGTTTTCTGTTCTTTATGATCTAGATACCTGTATTTTTCCTGTTGCAGGGACTTGTGCCAAGAGAAGACCCACACAAACTGAGCTGTCTCCTCTGTGCCTCAGTCATGAGGAGCCATGTCCCTTGGTGCTGCCATAAAGGATCCCTGCAGACTCAGCCACCCCAAACCTGGCATCCCTTTGCTGCTGCTCTGCCTGCCACAGCCCTGCAGCCGGTGGGGATCATGTTCCACAGCTGAGCAATAAGTAACTAAAGCTTCAAGTGTCCTGCTAACAGAGTGTCACCCAAGCATAATCCAGGCCCTGACTCAAATTGACAAGGACAGGTTGGGCTCTGAAATAATCTCTTTAAATAGCAGCAGCCATCTTTTTCAAAGGCACTTCCCCCCCAGCCAGCCCCGAGAGCTGCTTACAGCACATTGCCTGCTATTTCCCACCCTGGCAGTGCAGGGCTGACACTTCTCACAGGCAAGTGTGTCTCCTGCCAGCAGTCTCCCAGCTTTGCTTTGCACCAGGAGTTACAATGAATTTTGCAGCACAATTTATCTACTTCAGGGTCTTAAAAAACAGAAGTCCCAGGGACCGCTACAGGGAAGACGAAGACTACGATCCTTTCTGGCAAAGGTTGGAGAATATCGCTGTCTGACTTAGAGCTAGAGTTCTCTTTTATCCCCCTCAGGGGTCATGGTCAGCCCTCGGGGTCCCCCCAGGGCCAGCCCTACGGACATGACAACCCCTGGACCCCTCCTGCCTCCTTATGGTGTCGTAGTTGGAGTTTTGCTTCGCCTCGTTGTTTATTTAGTTGCTGTGCTCTATAGGTAATGCTTTCTTTTTCCTTTCCTTAATTCCTTAAAAAAATCAAACCAAACAAAAAATCCAGGAAATTGTAATTTTCCATAATCTCCCAGGGTTTTGTGCATGTGGGTTGCTCTTGGAATTATCCACTAGAAGTGGTGGAGATTTTAATATTTTTAGCCCACAGAGTTCAGCTTTTTTGTTTCTTCATGAGTATGGTATCAGAAATAACTCTAGACAGGCCAGTGGACTGCTTAGAATTTATATTGGGATAGCCCATGTCAGATCCTGTTATTACAGTTCTGTGGTTGTCTTTGTTATGGTGCTAATGGTGATCTTAAATTCCTGTTTTCAGACTTGGATGGTGCAGATGGAATTTAAGAGTCATCTAGTGTCCTTGTGTAGCATGAGCTGAGGCTGTGTACACACACGGCATGGTGGTGTTGTGCAACCTCATTCTTAACCTTTTCCATAGTTTGTTTTTCCCTCCATTTGATTTTTTGGATGCCACTATTGAGAGCACGCTCTGTTTTTGCCAGATGTGGTACAAACGAGGAACAATTCTCATTTCCTGCATCTCCTTGTCACAGATGTTGTTAACATTTAGATTGCTTCAGTGGGCTTGATGCTGTTAATAAATGGGAAGACAAGGTCTGCACTGTAAAAAGGGCTCGCCCAAAGTCACCCATTACATGAGCTGCTCTGCAGTGCACTGTGGATCTCCTCTCAGCACAGGACCACTCTTTCCTCTATTATGAGTTATGCTATTCGTTCCCAATTGGAAGTGAATTATGGAGATGTGTTAGTCACCAGGGAACCTCTAGACTTAGAATACATTCAACTTAGGAAAAAGTTTAATTGCTCAGTGAGTTTTAGCTGCCCAACTCTGTGCAGGGTTGGATAGCTATCATTTGACATTCACAGCTGTGAATGTCTTATAAGAACTTTTGAGATGGATGGGTCTGTTTGAGAGACGGTTACCTCTGCTTCAACATTTCCATCATGGGTGGCCATGTGAATTCTTCTTGCTTTCAGATTGTTTTTCCTAGTGCTTTCTATTTAGCAGCTGACACCCAGTTGCCATTGCCAGCAGCAAGCAATGACATGTGCATAGTGTGTACAGAAGAATGGCAATGGATTATGACCACAGATGAAGGCATATATAGTGCTAGGCTCAGGCTCTGGTATATCTGACTTGCCAAAAGTAAGGAGAGATTTTGTCAGAGGTGATAATACAGCTTGGTTGTTTGCTGCATGAGCTTGGGCTTTCTTTGTGCGTGTTGCTGGTGCAGCGTCACACGGGTTTGTCAGACCTGTATACAGTGAGTAGAGTTCTAAAGGCCTGCTCTGTCTCAAGGCATGGTTGTTATGTAGCTATCTCGTTGGATGGTCACAGTGCTTTACACTTTTGTCACCCAGCATGGTTACTATGCCCCGACCTTCTTGTCTTTAGGACACTCTGATAAATAGCTCTGCGGAAGTCTTAGGCAAGTCACTGGATCAGTCTGTGTCCCAGTTTCCGTCAATAAAGTTGAGCTAATATTTGCTGAACTTGTCATTCTGTTTAGGGGAAGGTGGTGGTGATTTCTATGGGATTTAGGAACACTCACTTTGCATAGGCTTTAGATATATAAAGGTCAGATATGCATTTTATATTTCCATCCTCTGTGTGCCACTAGTTGGAGTGATAGAGTCTCAAATGGGTGTTTCTAGTTAATAGTAGTACACATAAAACTGATAATTCAATTCAATATCAAAATAATGATAATTCAAGACAGTCATATTTAGAGTGCAGTATTGTCTTTGATCTGTTTAGAATATATTGTCAAAGAGAGAGAATTGTCAAATTTATTGTGTTCTTTCCCTGTGCCTGCAGGAGTTTACTTGTCACTCTGTAGTGGTGTGCAGGGCGCTCAGACGCTATTGAGTGCATAACCTGGAATTTCTGGTAGTGAAGATGACATTTGGTGTGATCCTTCTTGATACTTTTATCTCAGCAAATCTCTATTTTTCTACCATTTGTCTTTCAGAAAGTCACTCTTGCACAAGTTGCTGAGATGCTTTAAAGAATTGCTACTGTTGCAGTATTTGGATGTATTTGGGAATGGGTAAAAAAGTAGAACGGGAGCTGAGATGGAACAGGAATGTTTATGAGCTACTGGAAAAGGGGATTGCAACAAACAAGGAAAGTATCAGAGGGGTGTGGGAAGCTCATGTAGCAAGAAGGCTCAGAGGACACAGCGCTGGGATATGGAATTAGAAGGATTAATGGAGCTGGAGAGATTCTGGGTAAAAGGGATTTGGATGAGGGAAAGGGCCCTCTCTGTCATATCCCAGGATAGCCTCTTTCTCACTCCTGTAAGAGGAGATCCCAGCCCCAGCCCCACTGCAGTCATAAGCAGGCTGCTCACCCTGCCTTGCCCCCTGTACATGACCCATCTCTGCTCAACACTGAGGAAAGAGGTAGAAGTGACTTCAAATGGGGTCACCTTTTGCCTTAATAAGTATTCTGAACTTGCAGTTGTAAGATCTGAGCCCAGTTACCTGAAAGCACATGACAGTATGTCTAAAGCTGTATCTTACCAATGTCTCTTGGTCAGCGTGCTCCAGGAAAGTCTTCAGGGAGCCTGAAGATGATGGCAGCATATAGGTATGACCTTAAGAAACCCTGACACCCAAAATATTAAAAAAGGACAAAATTAACATCCACATTTAGAGAACATGTGCATATGAGTTTGAAGTGGTATTCAAGCTTAACATTTTGTGACTGCTCAGTCCAAGCTGGGCATTGGAGCTGGACCTTCTTGTCATGGCACAGGCCTATAAGAATGCAAAGGTATTCCACAGAACTTGTGCCATGCTGTCATTGTCCACAAAAATCAGATTCCTTACTTGGTGTGCAACAAGCCAGTAATTACACACTGAGAGAGCCATTCATTATACTTGAGAGTTGCACAAGCTTGGGTGCTCTGTGGGTTCTACAAATCAAGCACACCAACTATCAATGCTTTTTAATATCTATACATTTTAACAAACAAAGGAATTAGCTTTCATTTGCTACAAGTTCTCTTATTAATAAGCATTCTATCTTCTACTGGTTAATGATTCTCTTGTTTCTCATGTTAATTAGTCCTCGTGCTCAGTCTTTCTCCTCTTTTGTCAGTGGTTTCTCCTCCCAAGTCAGTGGTTTCTTGGGTTGGTGGTCACAATCTGCCCCTGCCAGAATCACCTTTTACTCAGTCAGAGCTGATTCTAGCACAGCTGCTGAGTTGACTTTGTTAATTTCCCCTTTGTCGTGGGAATTCTGCCAAAATGTCCTTGGGGCCCATCAATTCTGTATTTTTTGTGTCCACTATCAGTGGTACATCCTTCTCCCCAAGCTTTGTTAAACTCCCGTGAAGTCTGAGATCATTGAAGCATGTCAAGCCCTGAATATTACTGAGGCAATTCTATCAACAAGTAATTTGCTTTCCTAGCACATGAACATCACTTAGAGCTTGTTAGCTGCTCTTTCATGGATTAAACCTCCCTTCTTGTTGATTAGGCTTGAAAATATACAAACATCAAAAACACCCTTGCTTAAGAAAATTTTACATTTGCACATTTTGCAATGCTGTCAGTCCTTCTTTATAGTGAATGTGTATCACTGTGAATGCAGATGACAAAAGCTGCTGTGGAAATTACAAAGAAAGGGTGAGTTTTCAGTCTTATATTAAAATTAGTTTCCTTTTGTGACAGTTGAATTTCCATCTGGGAAGCAGTACATGGGAATGTATGTCTATAATTTCACTTCATGTCTGCTTCAAAACATGCTGTTGTGATTCGTTTTGAAAGCGTACAAGCTGCCAAATGGGCCAACTGCTGGCATTGGGTGCCTCTGCGATCAAAATGGCAACACTGGGTCAGGCCAAAAAGCAGTCCTGCTGGGTGAACTTTGTACTTCTCTCTAGGGGCGGCCAGTAATGGAACTGGGAGGAAAATAAAAGCCACCTAAGACACTTTGTCTCACATGCTTTCGTGAAGTTTGCTCAGGAGCTTCCTGAATCACAGAATAATTTTTGAACAATGTGTGTACTGGTCACTACTTCCGTTTAGTTGTGCATTTTTTTAGGAGCCCATTTACATTGTTCTTCTTCGTAGAGTCCTCTTGCGATGACTTCTGTGAGCTAATTATTTTCTCTAAGAAGGGAAATTTTAAATTTTCTATCTAATACTTTAATACCATCTCCCCCTACCATTTATACTGGGCAGGATGGTGACTAGTATTTCATACTTTGCAATTCCCTGGACATGTGTGATTTTGCAGATTTTGCTCCTTCAGTTTTAGAAGCTGAGGAGATCCAGTGCATCAGTTTAATCTGTTTAGTCTGTTTTGTGGGTCCTGAGGGAGGCAATCTGAAGTGCTTCAGCATGGGAACATGTTAACTGTCCATCATTGCACACTTGGGACACATCTCTGTCTAACAAAGGCACGAGTTATGGTCTTTAGGTATAGTATCCTTTATTGCCTTTCATCTTCCCAAAATTATTTTTGCTGGTTTTATTATTTTCTTAGTTTGTTAATATTGCTATTTTTGAATTTTTTCCCTAGTGCTGTTTAACTTGATGAATATTATCAGTGTGTTCAAAAAAACAAACTGGAAACAGAAAAGTTATTCATTCCAAGTTGTTGCTTTTTATTATTGTAGGAATACATTTTGGTACACACTGTTTTTGCATTGACTTTGAGATTCTAAAATATGTAAAGTTATCTATGTAAACAAGTGATATTTTTTCCTGTGCCTTAATTGTTTATGGAAAGTCTGCATATGGATGTTCTCTTTTTTTTCCAGTTATGCTGAGCAGCTGTTCTTGAAAAAGTAGGTTTATAAACTGTATTTTCATGTTTGCTTTTACTAATCACTTTAAAGGTAAAATGTTGTAATTTATAACCATGTAACAAAGCTTGCCAGCCGGGTGTTTGCTTTACGTCTGGAAATAAACAGACCTTTTAATGAAAATTTGTGACAAGCTCCAAAAAAGGAAAAGCTCCATTTGAAAGGAACAGTGCTTTATAATGCTGGGGTTTGGGTTTATATTGGGTTTATATCTTCATCTGGTGGACATGGCTGCTGGAGCAGGGGCTGTGTTTTGTGACTGTGCTTGAGAAGTCATGTGCTGTGTTTTTGTGAGCACTTGCATGCTTTGCTGCCTGCTTTGGCTGTCCCTGTAAAAGAAATCCATCTAGATCTCTGCCAAGCACGTGGAATGCTTTTGAGGCAAGAAATACTTTTGACCCAACAGGGCCATGAGTTGCCCATTTGTGATATGGGATCAAACCTCAGCCTACTGTTTACCTTGGGAGTTTGAGAGCTCTAGGACGGTCTGTGGCACATCTGGGTGGGCTCAATATGGGAAAATGTAATTCTCTAATGTAAATGAGACATGTGGGTGTAGAAGAAGAATCAAAGTTATTCTGAAATAAATACACACAATACATATAATGTATACAATAGAATGATATCCCCTTGATAAAGAGGCTGCTGACTTTTCAGATGCAAATGTGTGATACTTTCTGTATTAAATATTGAGATGTCAATAATTCAGGTGTGCTCTACAGCTAATTCAAGCCTGAAAAGCCTATACATATTTTACAGCTATTTGATTTCTGTTCCTCTTTTCCAATGGTCGCAAGGTGTTGTCTCCATTGGAGTCCTGAGTCACTGGTCATGGGAGTGGTACTGCACATCAACGACTGAGAATCTGATTTACTTCCCTCCTTTTATTTCTGCCAAAAAAGGGAAAACCTAAGACTAGGGCAAAAAAATCAATGTACCATTTCAGTCTATTTGCGATATAAATATTTGATGGCATTAGTGTGATGAGGCATTACCATGCACTTGTATGTTCTCACAGAATCCTGCTTCACTGATAAAATTCTTGTGGTCATCTTTGGCTGGGTGTTTTTATAGACTTTTTGATTGCAATAGATACAATGAAAAATGAGAATTGTTCTCCTATCTCAAATGCTAGTTGGATTAAAAAAAATTGACCCACAAACTCACAAACTTTTGATCTGCCTTTTTTTTTCTTTACCCTACATAGACCCCTTTAAACCATTTATAGGGTAAGAACATGATTTATTGCTAATGCTTGCTAAACATTTTAGACAGTATGCTCAGCAATACGACGTATCTGTTCTTCCTTTTGGAGTGGTTATGGGAGCCTGTGACATGGAAAATATTTTTTCAGAAGGGAGAGGCATGGAATGAACTCTACTAGTGCTGTGGCCTCTTGGATGTTGCTGCTGTTGTTTTTTGGGGATTGTGCTGTAACAAGTTCACAGGGAGGCAGTCTGATCTGGTTCTCAGCTTTGCATTAAGCAGACTAATGTGCACCCGAGTTAACACTGGAAGCTTAACATCTTTATGAAGTGTTCCAGCTGTCTAACCCCAATGGAGCAGAGATGCAGAAAAGTATAGAACAGAGCTCCTTGATAAGTTACTTGGTTTGAAAGCAGAATGCCGGGTGTTAGGCTGTATCGGGAAAATACTTTAGATAACGAGTTTCAACATAAAGAGGTTACAAATGTGTATATGTTTTATTTATCTTAGAAAATTAGTCTCATTAATTTTAGAGAGAAAAGATCTTGCTACAAAAATTTTCTCCTGTGAAGATATACAGAATGATTGATGCTATAGTATATTACTTGATTCTAATAATAAAATATTTTATGTTGCCCATATTGTTATGTGAATTCCACAGTGGAAAAATTGGAAGTGTAATAGGAACCAGAGCTACTGGCACAGATTATTGATACCATTAAGGAAATGGATGATACTGCCCGAAGTGGCAATTGCTCAAAAACCAGATGTTTCTAAATATTTAAAAATTCTTTTGGAAGTTGCTGCAAAGCATGTTATGGTGTTGATCACTGCTGTGAAATGTGCTTTAGCCAGTCCTGTTGATGGATAGCTGCAAAACTTAGACCCAAATTATTTTAGGAAAAAGGTAAATATTTTTTGTTGGGGATAATACTGGAATCTCTGACATGATTTAACACGTTTGTTTTTAAAAAACTATTTCCACCAAATAGATTGATAGTGAGTCATGTAGAGGAGCTTATACCATCTATCTAATCACAGCTACAAACCAGGGGTGATATCAGCTCTTTCCCAAATCACTGGTCTTCTGCTTAATGCTCCCTTTCCCCATAATAATCTCTAAATTCCAAGAATTCCTAGAAGCTTTGCATTTATCTGTTAGTAGGACTGCAGTATCCTGCACTACAGTACCTTGTTCCTTGTGGACAGAATGCTGTGGACCATAGAGTCAGGCGGTCGAATGTAGCAAATCCAGCACATTTTTCTAGCAGGACTGTCTCTCGTAAGTTTCTTGGGAAAGGAGATTTTTGTGCCATCACATTTCTGCCGTATCTGCACAGATATCTACCCATGAAATGTTAAACCACAGATCAGAAGATGTAATTCTTTAGCTCTATAGAAGGAGATAATTGTTATACCTTATCAAAGTAATTTCCTTCCCCTCACGAGACAGTTGATGGCTGTCAAGAGTATGCTCTGCAAGTATGCAAGGGCAGAGAGCATGTGTACAACATTGTGGCATTTGTAACTGCTATTAATAGTTTATGGGAATGGTCTGCAGCAGCTCCTTGCCTTTTTTGAAAAGGACAGAATTGTGTACAGAAAATACAACTCCAGTTATTCCAAAATTTTTGGAATCACTGAACTAGAATCTTTTCTGGTTGAATACTGAGTACTAAGGAAGGTCTTGCTGTCCAGACAGCACAGATATATATTTCTTATTTTCTTGGGTAGGACAGTTTCACAGTTTGGCCACATGTTGAGTTATTTGTGGCTTTTCTGACAGCTGGGAGGTTACAGTATCTTTCAGTGCACCTACAGGTAGGTATTATGTCAGTAGCAACTCACTCTGCCTGTTTGAGGCTGGCAAAGAGCAACTGAGATGTGCATCCTTCTAAAATGCTAAATATTGGGCTGTAATCATCCAAGCCTTTCTAACAAGTTTCTTTTATTTGTTTTCAGGGATGACAATAAAATAAAGAAACAAGATATCCCAGCAGTTTGTGATCTTCACTGCTGTAAGGATGTCCCTGTAAGAAATGGCCTTATTGGGCAGAAGCCACCCTCTATCAACCCCGAGAGACTGAAGGATTTTGGTGAGGAGGATTACCTGAACGGGGATGTGAAGACCTGGGAAATGAAGATAGTGAGCCGAAATGAGGAGTTACTTAGGGATGCCCTTTCCTGCATCCCTCAGCCAAGCAGTAGGACCAGCCTGGCAAGCTGTAACAGGCTGATTCGATTTGAAGACATTAGTGCAGCAGCCTTCAAAATCCAGTGTGGTGTTCAGAAAACCCCCTGCATGGTAGGGAATCTTTATGGTTTTGCATTCTCTCAATGTTTCTTTTCTTTTTCCTTATGAAAGTCGATCAGAAATGAAGAAAGGGTATGTGTGAATTGCAGCAGATAGATCTGTGTGAGAAGACTCATGTTCATATTAATTGTATTTACTGTCAATAATAATTTTCTTCTTATCTGTTTACACTAACCTAAACCCTCAAAGATTGCAGTGGCTGTAAACAAAGGATAAACCACATTAGGCATAGACTTAATGCACTGTGGTATTATGCTCCCAGTGAAAGACTCCTGCTGTGAGGAACCTGAGTTGGAGGTGGAAGACTACGAGTGTTTGGATAAGCACTCTTGTGGGAGGGTCTGGTTTGCAACCAGCCCTCATATTTGGAGGGTTTGAAGGTACAGATTTGCCTTCTCAGTCAGGCCAGCCAGGAAGGGCTGGATATGTTCTGTAACCAGGTATTTCCACAGGTGCACCTGTCATTGGTATAGAAATTACTGAGATATCCCAGTACAAGGTCTGCTAAAGCATAAGAGAAGTACAATGGCAGCTGTACTGTATTTCTGTACTTTTTCATAGTGTTTTTCTACCCTTGGGAGCTCTTCAAGCAGGCTACTCTGGGGTCTCTGGGTAATCTCTTTTCCTTTTGAAAAGAGTGTCTTTGCCAAATGGCAATTCTTAGCAGCAGTTCCAAATCATACTCTCAGTGAATCTTTGTGGATTGTTTTTCTGACGTGCACAGGGTAAGACCCTTGCAATCTGCTTGGGATTAGCAGTCCCTGGAGTGAAGTGGTTGAGTCCTCAAAGTTGTCCTTGTTTCCTATATGATGCCTGCTGATCCAGAGACATCAGAACTACTTCCAGTGTAGGTTTTTTAGCCTGGCATTCCCAAAATAAGGACAGCTGTGCTTTTTGTAGCACATTACTGAAGAAGTGTGTCTTGTGTCAAAGGACATGGCACAAGACAGTTTGGGGCTGTAGAGTGGCACAAAAGATTTGGCTGGAATGCAGGAAAGTGGTGGCTATGGTAGAGTTAACTTTCTTCACAGTAGCTGGTATGGGGCTGTGTTTTGGGTTTGTGATGAAAATATTGCTGATAAGACAGAAATGTTTTTGTTACTGCTGAGCAGCTCTTACGCAGAGTCAAGGTGTTTTCTCTTCCTCACTGCATCCCACCTTGTACATCCCAGTAGACTGTGGATGTACAAGGAGTTGGGAGGAGGGGACAGCTGGAGCTGCTGACCTGAACTGACCAAAGGGACATCCTATACCATATGACACCTTGCTCAGCAATAAAATTATGGGGAAAGTTGGCTGGGGACATGTGGCTCAGGGCCTGGCTGGTCATCAGCTGCTTCATAAGCAATTGTTTTCAATTGCATAAGCTGTCTTTCTTGGGCCTTATTTATCTCTCTTTGTTATTTTCCTTTTAATTACATTGTTGTTATTTATTTATTTATTCTTACTAACTGTTCTTATGCCAACCCATGAGATTTCTCACTTTTACCCTTCCAATTCTCATCTTTCCCAGAGCACAGGGGCGGGGAAATGAGCAAGTGGTAGGATGATATTTAGTTGCCAGCTGAGGTTAAACCATGACACCCCTCAGCTTAAATAGCTCCTTTCTCCTAGTTGTCCCTGGCAGATTTATGCGACTCAGTTGTATCCCCTTTCTGCATTTACTGTTTCAAGCTAAACAGTCTCACTTTCTTCAGTCTTTTTTTATGAACTATGCTTTTAAAATTATTGGAATATGAAAACCTATGCCCATATAAAACCCTGTATATTTTACTGTGAAAACAGCCCATGACTGTTGTTATTCAAAGTAATGCTCCTGCAGAAGTTATTAGTGCATTTCATGCACTGTTTCAAAAGCAAAGAGTGGTGTCAAGAAAAACACAGAAAACCTTCATTTTGACTCATCATGTAGAGGTAAGAGCCCCTTTCAAGGATATTTGTTTAGACTAAAAAAGTGAGTGTGACTAGAATCCATTTAGTTGATTGAAGGGAGAAACACTTGGTATAGGGTGATTCCTAATCTGCAGGTAAAACCATGGATGGAGCATCCTGGTTCCTTAGGCAGGAGTTTGCCTTGGAGCTGAGATACAGCATCATGAGTGAATTGTAACATGTCCAAGAGGCAGTAAGCGTAACTAGGAACTGACATCAAGCTGGACACCTGGTTTGGCTACTGATGAAGGAGTTGCAAGGGTTGTGTTGTGTTGTGTTGTGTTAGCTTTGTGGATGCCAGCGGGAGGCTGTGCTGTGTGTTGTACCTTAGACATGGTATCTGTAGTCCTTAGATAAGATCACAGTGACTAAAAGGAAATCTTACAGGCTGGTTCAGTGAGTCTTAGGAGGTCACACATCGGGTCAGTTCAACTGCAAATAGCACTGATGCCTGCTTTGTTAGAGGGAATTGCTATAATTAGGCTACGTGAAAAAATCCTCAGTTAAAGGAAGACAAAAAGGATAACCTAAAGAATTAAAATCCTGACTATCAAAATTAAAGATAAATATCAATCCAAAGTACACCACCCCTGTGGGAAAGAGCTACTTAATGACACAGTTTTAAATGCAGGAGGCTTAACAACTTTATTATGCACAGGATTCATCTCCTTAAATCCTTTTTCTGATTGCTCGCTCTAGAATCCAAGATTCTCTACAAAAACAAGCATGCTATGTGAAGCACTAGTAGCATTTCTTTTATGGTGTTCTTGTTCTATTTTGCATAGATGTTCTCCATAGATTAGGATGTTTAGGATATAAACTATTATCCTATTAGCGTGCTAAGCACTTTCCATTGTTTCAGTTTCTGCAGCCAGATTTGCAAAGGAGCAGAAAGTGGTAGCTCCCATGTCAGGGTTTTCAGAAGCAAAATAGAGAATCTGGCCCCACCTATGGGTGAGGAACTTAAACATACGCTTGGAAATCCACTAAAAACCCTTGAAGCCTTCTCCTGAAACATGTAGTAACATACTTTAAAGCAAGTGTCTGCTTCAGATATATTTAGTTTATATAAATTCACTTGGAAAGTCCTGCAGTCTGAAAACCATGCGAGTGCATATTAGTGTGTACACTGTACATTGTATGTACGACACCGCCAGATATTGCTTGAGAAAAATATTTTGTCATGCTGGTTTTGGAACTGTCTCACTTCATGACTTATCTTAAATGAGGACTTGATCCCCTAAATCACCAGGGCCTCATTTGCTTTGGCAGCCAATAGAGGAGATGGAGCCAATTCTGAAATAGAGCTGCAGTAAGCCTAGGGAGCTGGCACCCACAGGCTTACTGCAGCTCTGTTTCACAAGTTCTCTTGTGTAAAACTCTGGGTTTAATGAATATGGTAATAGGAAATTAATATGTTGATACATGCTGGGAGTGTCTTATTATAAAGCTCAACAAATATCTGCCATTATTTTTTTTTTTTAAATCATGCACTTGGGCACTGCATCACATGTAATGTGCTTGCTAATTCCCCTCAGCTCAGGCATCATTTCTGTTCCAAACACCAAGCTTTTCCAAACAGCTGCTGCTTACACTTGCAGTCCTGGGAAATTGTTTTTTATTGTTTCCATTTTTCTTTGAGTAAGAAATGTCTTTACTAATATTCTACTTGCCTTAGGATGCAAAATAGACAACACTCAGTAGTGAATTAGTGGCAGAAACCATGGCAGAGCCAAAATGGGGCTCAAGGTGGTATTTTCCAATGGCCTTTGTATGTATTAGATGATGACCTTATTTCTTGGGTAGTCAATATACAGTTCTGGCAAGTGCTGGAAGCATGGGTTTTGAGATAATTGAGAATATTTATTTTAATGTGTGAACAGTACTGTGTTTGTGTTTGAATGTACTGTGTTTAACAGCAAGATCCAAAGCAAGTGCTATTTTCTGAGTTCTTAATGGCATGTGGTCCATATTTCACTGCTGTGAGTTTGAAAATCACTTCCATAAAGCAGAAGGACCTGGTAGGTAACAACACGCTGTTGTGAATTTATAAAGAACCAGAAGATGAATTTTGCTTTTTAGAGCTCATGTATAGCAGTAGAATTCTTGCCTCAACAGGCAGCTGATGGGGTGTGGAAGATTTTTCTTAACAGTACATATATTGACATAATATTATTTATCTACTCCAGTATTCTAGGCTATCCAAGCAGTATGGAATGGACATCTACCTGAAGAAGGAGTTCCTCCAGTACACGGGGTCTGTGAAGGAACGAGGTGTACTTTACCTTCTGATGTCATTGCCTCAGGTATAGCAAAATGTCAGCATTTAAAAAGGAGTGGAGTAGTTCTGCTTCATGAAAATGGAGCAGAGTTGAAGATAAATTTACCTCTAATCTCCATGGAATCACAACCTTTCTTGTCTTTGTACTGAATACAGCATGTGAACAGAGATAGGTCTGAATGTAAAATACTACTTTATTTGCAATTGGCTCATCTGCTGGTGAAATTCTTAATGTTGGAAACAAAAGCTTGCAAAATGGAAGATCAGCATTTTCTTGTGGCATTAAGATGCAAGTGTTTTTATGTGTACTGTAGTTCTGATGTGTTGAAACCACCAAACTGATGAGTGATGATGAAATTGAATTACAATGAATGATGACAAAGATCTAGATCACCAATTGATTTTGTAATGAATTTCAGTTTTCTTACATGAAGAGCTTGTTATTCATTTGTCATAGGAGGTTGTTGCCATTGTCATAGGAGTCTCTGCAGTAATAATTGTTATAGTAGGCATGAGACAGCAGCCCAGAGCAGTGGTTATTCCTGCCTTTCGTAATAATATAAATTAAATCTTCTATTAAAAGGAAGCATGAAATGAAATAATTTCATACAGGCAGAGCAGAGATATATGCTCTGAGGGACCTCCTATCAGCTCTTCCATGATCAGTTTGAGTTTTTCAGCTCTTTCCCATGGAACAAGAATTGAACCCAGAGGAGTGCAGGCACAGGGATTGATCTTGTGCTGTTTTAGCTTTGAGTCTAAATCCTAAGATCACACCAGACACGCATATAGTGTACCATAACATCACAATTTAATCAGCTAGTGAAGGGAAAAAAGGAAGCCAGATCATTAGAATGATCCAGGATCACATGGGACAGCTCTGTGGCACCGTCTAATGTGCAATAACAACCCTGGTTTGCAGGAGCAGCAAAGAAAAGGGGTGATCGTGGCTTCGGACAGTAACTTCTCCATGGCTGTTGCTTACCACGCCTCAGAGCTCCGTGTTCCTGTGTTTGTCATCCTGTCCACCAGCACGGCTCCGGCCAGGGTGAGGATGTGCCGCGACTACGGCGCCATGGTCATCTCCTACGGCACCACAGCCAAGGACTCCCAGGTGCACGCCCGCAGGCTGGCTCAGGAGAATGGCTACCTCTACCTGGAAGAGTGAGTGAAAGCCAGGTGCATTAGAGAGAGCTCATTAGATGCTTGCACAGCTCTGCAAAATCAATTAGTTTCATTAAAACGTTATCACGGCTCAGCCAAACGCTCCTCTTACCTGCAATATGGACAGTTGCGTGTTCCCAGGCACAAACCATGTCTTTCTGTAACAGCTGGGGATGGAGACCAAAATGAAACACACTTCTCTGCCCCTAAATTAGGCAAGCTCTGATTTCTGTGGGCTAATATAATAGTGGCTATAGGTTAATTCTTTAGTAACTGTGTCAGAAAGCATTACGCTAGTGTTCATTTCTGGTCTCTCTGTTTGAAGGTAGGTGGGTAAAAGTTAATCTTTAATGCAAATTGTTCAGTGGGAAAATGTGGAGCAAGAGGAGGTTAATGCTCTAAGATTTTCACATATCTGGTGCGAGGAATAAAACTGATACTGGTTTGAAAAAAAGGTGATTAAGAGGCTACTTCACACATACTTTTAAAGTATCTAAGGATAAGCATAAATCAAAATTTGAACTATTTGAGGTCACTGGACAAAGCAGATCTAACAAAAACATAAATAACACGGGCAAAACTGCTTAGAACTCATACCTTTTCCCTTTTCTCTTTAATCTCTGTAGCCTCTTATGCATTCCCCTGCCCCACCCCCTTTCTTTTTTTACCTTTCTTCAAGAAAGTTTTCCAAAGGTACAGGGGGGTGAATCATTAACAGTGGTCCCTCTGATACCCTGAGCTGGAATGTTATTGTCCCCCTGCCATTGCTGCTTCTGTGCAGGCTTCATGCCACTCTGGGTGTTTGTATGGCATCTCCTGCAGGGAGTGCCCGTTCCCCTCCAGCTCCCAGGCACTGCTGCCTCAAGCACAGTAATGGTGAGAGGTGTTGCCTGGGAAGAAGATCCCAGAATGAGCAGAACAGAGGAAGTCCTCAGTTCTTTCCCAGCTGGTGTATTGGGAAGGCAATACTACAGACTAGTGTTCAACTCCTCTGTAGCTCTGCCACCAGCCAGTGACACACAGGGCTGGTTCGTGGGCCTGGTCTGCCACCATGGGCACAGTCTTGTCCCACACTGGGATTTTCAGTGGGGAGTGAGGTGCCCTGAATCCAAATGAGTTTTAAACACTTTTAAGCTCCTTTGAAAACCACAGTTTTCCATAACTTGGTGATTCCCAAATATCTGTCAGCCATTTTTCAATTGGTGTGTTAACCTCCAGCTGGCTTGCATCAACTATCACGTTCACACAGAAGGTGTAAATTATTTTATGGTAATTTGATGTTTAATCTTCCCCTAATCCCTAAATAATGATTTAAGTTACATAGGGTAGATATTCTCCAGGTTCATGAAGCTCCAGGGACAATGCATGTGTAGAACTTCAGCATCCAACACTGAGGAACTCTAAATGTACACACTACCATTAATAATACTAAAGCACTCTGATTTATTTCACGTTTCATGTTACAAGAAGCAAGTTGTTCAATCTGTGACTGTGTTCAATTAAAACCTCACAGATGCAATTTTTCACTGAAAAAAGAAAAAGGAAGAAGCCCCCCCACTTCAATTGTGAGGCTTTTCATAATGGGATATCTGAAAAATGTTTTGTTAGGTGTAGACCTGGAGAGATTTCCCAGTGTAATGTGTGCCTTTACGGATAGCCAGTCTTCTCCAGTGTGGGTCTGACACTGGAGAAGACTGGCTATCTATAAAGGCACACATTACACTGGGAAATTCTTGTCACTTGCCAAAGCTGTTTGTAAAATACTAGTTGAGCTCCCAAGTGTTAGAATGGAACTCCCAAAATGTCATTGTATTTCAGTTTAATTCTAGCTTGGATACAATCCCTAGCAATTTGGTCTCTGGGTCTCCTCACCCAGGAATTCCTTCTGCCCTTCCTGAGCAGCCCCTACGTGACTGGGTTGGGCTGTGCCTGCAGGGGCGATGCCTGGCAGCTGGGTGTGTCACTGTCAGCCCTTCCCACTGCTGGAGTGCAATTAAAATACTGTGTCATGAAAATGACCATGCAAGAATTCAAATAGATGAAGCACGCTTTTTACTCGGTTGCAACTTCCTGGGGAATCCCAGGAAGGAAATGTGATTTTTCAAATCGGAATCCAATCATTAAGTCTGCCTAATTGCTGCCTAGGTGCCATGAAATTTTTACTAACTATAGGGGCTCAGGACCTTATTACAAATGCAATGTGACTATTGCCAATAACTAACTCAGTACCTCTGTGAGGATATGAGAAACAGTCTTTTGTGAATCAGGGAGGAAAGAGTGCTGCAGATTGAATTACACACCTTCCATCCTTGAGAGCCCACTTTTTTCTTGTGTAACTCCATATCTAAATGCTGATCAAACCTGATTATTTCTGATCTGGTTAGTCTCTTACTCTATCCAACAGACTCTGAGTTCTCTCCTTGGAACAGACAGGAGCAGAGCCTTCTACCTGCCACACCAAAACTTCATTGGAAAACTAAAGCCTGACAGCCCATCTTCAATTGCTGATGTATCACACATTTCAGGAAGCAAATATCCAAGTTTCTGGCTCAAAAATGCTTGTTTCAGTCTACAGTCTTTAGATTTATCTGCCCTCTTCCTTCATTTTGCCTCAATGGCATATGATATATTTTTTACTTTCAAAAAGCAAAAGTTATCAGTCACAATGCAAAGAAATTCACCCATTTTATTATAAAAGCTGATGGCTGATCAGTGAACTCATGTTTCAACTGGATGTTAGCAAGGAAAACATGATGATCTGAAATTCTGATTCAAATTGCTAACAGCTCTCCATGCTCAGAGCAGTCTCATTTGGGCAGTTTTCAGTTGTTAGAGAGGCTTTATTCCTTCAGTGAGGCCTTCCATTTTTGCAGATCCCCTTGTACCCCATGTAAGTATGGCAGGGGTAGCTCCACAAACTTGGATCTGAATCTTATTTGGGAATAAGTCTCTGGAATTGTTCAGGACACCAGTGATATATTTTGTCACATATAAGGAGGAGGAGAGAGCTCCTTCAGTGTCTTGATAAAGACAGTAAATACAAGGATTCAGTTACTCATTCCACTATGATTTCTTGCCTTTGTCTTTGGCTGTGCTAAGGAGTGGAAGTTCATTATTCCTATCCTTTCTTATGAAGTTATATGGACCCTTGCCCTGAAGAATTTTCTGTGTCTTTATATATATGTGAGGTAACTTCTTAAGGGCCTTGGTCTCCTCCTTGCAGGAATGTTGTGCTCCTACACTGAGCCTCTCTGTGCCTGTCTAACAGGTACAGTAATAAAAACAGTTTCCTAGTACCCAAACATCCTTGGCTCAAGTAAATCAAGTACAGCCATTGGATCTACAATTCTGTTTGCCAGAAAACACAGATTGTACAGGGAGCTCATATTTATTTTCTTACTGGTAGGTCTACATTTACATCATCGCTAACTTGTAAATAAAATGCAAACCAGCTTTTAGAAATAGATCCAAGTCATGACTGTAGAGTGGAGTTTTCTTCAATTTTTTTAAATGCTGCTTGTCCCTATTATTCATACTACATTTGCCTGAAAGTATTTTGCCAGTAAATACTTGGCATTACTAAATGGTTTGCTTAATGCAAAGGTATCAGATATTGGCCATGGACTCTGGAAAGACAACTCTAGCAATCTCTTTGATATTTATGAGGTTGAACACACTGCTTAAATCTCATGAAAATTTCCATTCCTTACAAAAACTAAATCCACTGATAAGTAAAGAGGGGATTTCTTTTTGAGGCTTGGCTTGTAGTTTAGGCTGCAACATTTAAAATTTATGAAGCTGGAGGTAGTGATGGCAATGGAAATGTGACTTCTCCCTGCCAGTTCTGTAAGCCCCTGATAAAAATGGGAGTTAATGCTCTTCAGTCTGAAAACTCTTTGAGGGGCTTGTCTACAGCACAGGTTTTCTTCCAGTAGGGCACAAGTTTTCCCCCAGTAGGCAGCAGCATGCTATGATCCACCTGATGGCACCATCCTGCTGCATCACCTCCTCCCCTCATGTGCTGCTGATTTACTCTCACATTTATCTTTTTCTGCTGAACAATATCTTGAAAGCAGTAGATGAAATTATAATTCCTGCACTGACAACTGTGACTTCTGCTGATCTGTGCCCTTCCTTCCCGCAGGGAGGACAGTGCTGTGTACCTGTCAGGCCTGGGAACCGTGGGGCTGGAGATGTATGAGCAGGTGCCAAAGCTGGACGCAGTGATTTTCCCTGCAGGAGGCCACTGTGGCTTGCTGGCAGGGTCAGCTGCTGCACTCAAACACCTCAACCCACATATTTCTGTAATTGTAAGTTGCCTTTCGCCTATTAAGCATTGTGTTTGGGTGGCTTTCACCACAGCTGTTTACAAAAGACACTGATATCTAGTGACACTTGCAGAGACTGCCCATGTTGGGGACAGGAACTATCTGATCCCATGGGCTTTGCCTCAGAGGAGACCCTGTAAGAACCAGGGAAGTTCCTGTGTTTGGGCGTTTGGCAGGATTTAAGAGAAAAGTGTGGGAAGACTTTTCCTAAGCAAATAAAACCCAGTTCTGTGTTTTGAAATAAGTTCCTTACTCTAAAAATTTGGTCCTAAGTAAGCCATGGAATCAGTTTAGTGGTACCACGGTTGTTTTGACACTTGAAATTGATTGTTAATTTGAAGAGGAAATTTCTGTAGATTTGGCTGTCTATTTGGTGGCAACTTCTGTTACAACTGATTCCATAAAAAAGTGACAACCTCTCTCTTCCTCAGGGAGTTGAATCTGAAAGTTTCCCAGTATTGCAACAGTCCTTAAAAGTTGGCCACCCAAATGACGACCAGGCCTGCAACAACCATCACTTCTATGGAGGTGAGAAAATGCAGTATTCTTTTGGAGGTAAAATAAAGGTTGTAACAGATTTCTCCAACTATTTAATTTTCAAATTATTTCAGTTCAAACATATTTTAAGGGAGTTCTCTGAAGAGTCAGAATTTAATTCAAGCTGTAAGAGCAACTTCTGCCACATTTCCCCCCACACCCAGATGGGGTGAAATATTATTTCCAGTGCATGCGAATACTTAGAAATATGACAATATTTGTCTGAACATTGTGCTCACATGCAGCATCTAAACCCCTGAGGTCAATGGGAAAGCTCTTGTGTAAAACACTGATTTTAGGAAAAGGCAGGAAAATGATGCAGTGCTTAAATATTTAGACACAAAACTGTTCTGAGAACAAAAGTGTTTATAAATGGTAGTGTTCTTTCCTTATCATTTGCTCAAAAACCCTCATCTGT
The DNA here is from genome assembly GCF_015832195.1 of Motacilla alba alba. Taxonomy (NCBI): domain Eukaryota; kingdom Metazoa; phylum Chordata; class Aves; order Passeriformes; family Motacillidae; genus Motacilla; species Motacilla alba. Next base: position 11,888,351 of record NC_052021.1, on the reverse strand, counting down.
TAAGCAATATAAGAACATTCTGTTTGCCTGATGTTCAAATTTCTGGAAGTTTTGGACTAAATGTAAGTTTTGTAAGAAACTTCTAATTTCTCTTAGTTAGCTCTGCCTGCGTCTGCACTCTTAGCCAGCTGTCCTGCTGGAGCTAACAAGCCCAGTGCTGTGCTTGGGTCCCCTCTCCTTCAATCCTCATTGAACAGTGAAAAGCACTGGGCTGCAGGGTCACTCTCACACTGCAACAATGCCAGTGAAGTATCAGAAGTTTGTTGAAGGGGTCCAGAATTGCAAAATCTTCTTGTGAGAGTTAGTCTTTCATTGCCAAACACATTTCTGTCACATGAAAAAAATCAAGCAACTTAAGGTCATGTAACAGCAGTGTGCTGCACTCATTAAGGGCACAAACCAGCCAGGATTCTAAAAAATGTTGAATATGTCTAAAGCAGCCAACTTCATATTTTTGTCTTTTGAAATCTGCAGATGTGAGTGGAGTTGGCTTTGGCAGCAATTCTTTGCAGCTGACTGGGAAGCTTGTGGATAAAGTTGTTGCTGTGAGGTAGGTGAAGAACAGTGAAATGAATAGTACAGGATGCACATTGCTGTATATGAAAAATGCAACATGCAGGCTGGGGGAGTGTGGGGATGGGGCAGCTTTCCTTCCAAGAGGGGCAATGAAGACTTTCTACCCAGACCCACATATCAGAGAAATCACAGAATATCTCAAACTGGAAGATATGTATGAAGGATTATCAAGTCCAACTCCCAGCTGCTCACAGGATTATCTAAAACTAAGTGATATGACTAAAAGTCTTGTCCAAACTCAACCTTTGGCCAAAATTTCACCTGCCACTACTACCTGGTCATGCTCTGGGTGTAAAACTTGTCCTTGTGTTCTACAACACTTGAAGGCAGCCCTTGACAAACCTCTTCTAAATCTTCACAAAAAAGCCACATTTGTGGAATATACTTACTACTAGGATTTAGGTGATATTTCTAGTAAACAAGCCCTCCTATCTTTCAGTTAATAATGAGTCTGAGATGTACATTCACCCCCAGCAGCACAGCATTCTGTAACACCACCTTGGGATCACATGTATCTGGGTGGATGGCAAGAACCCAGTTACCCATAAATGTATTATCTTCTGCTTTTGGGAGCTCTTTTGATTTGTTTTGTTTTGACCCAAGTCTCTTGCTTTCAGGGAGGAGGACATCCTCATTTCCATGCTGAGGCTGCTGGAGTATGAGCGAGCCACGGTTGATGCAGAGGGGGCCATTGGGCTTGCAGCACTGGTGGCAGGGAAGCTGCCTGAGTTGAAGGGTAAAAGGTACAGCTGCTACTGCAAGCAGGGAACTGAGGCACAAACATGGGACTGAGCACCTTGGTCCTAGGAAATGGTGGAAATCTACTTGTTCTGTGGGTGACAAGGCAGTTCCTGCCCCTGAACTGGCAAGGTGGCAGAAATTTCAGACTGACTGGACCGGTCACAGGTGGTAAGATTGTGCTGAACCAGACAGATGCCAGCCTGGAGACCTGACAAATCTTGTCCCTTTCCTCGATTCAGATATTTGGAAACTCCACAAGGCATCGTCGCACCTGCCAGGACAGTGTCCTGCTCTTGTCAGCCTGTTGTCTCCTCTTGTTCCGCTTGTGGCATCCAGCCCTGTCTGTGGTGGGACAGGAGCTAGGCTGTCTGCTGCCGTGACCCAGTGGCACCTGCCTCCCAGTCGTGAGAACTGTCCACACAATCAGGGATTATCCTTGTGCTTAGTGTTCAACATGTGGCCAAGTGCTGCCTTGCCTCTCAGCTTGAGGACTCAGCACTTAAGTGGATTGAGTCTTGGCTCAGGTCATAGTCCAGAATGTATTTAAACATACGTGCCCTCAAGACAAAATAAAATTTCTAGTGCACAGCATTGTACACTAAAATACTGCTGAGAGAATTCCTCAGAAGAGGCTGACAGTACACACAGAGCAGCAACACAGCTACAATAAAAGGGAAAATGCAAAGAGGTTAGGTTTGACTCTGCAGAGAGAGATTTTCCTAGACTAATCATGTGGCTCTTCACTTGCACTTCAAACATTTCTGCACTCATTTTTCAGGGTTATGATGAGTTTAATCAATGGTTACAGAAAGCCTCGAACATACATTTTGTCTCATCAGTAAGAGGCTGAAACTTAGAACTTCCAGGTGAGAATTATGTCAAATTCTTAAAACTTGAAACCTAGACCTACAGTTCTCCAGCTAATTATCTCTAATAAACTCAAATCTCCAGAAAATGAGAAATAATGAGAAATGAAAACAACATTTCAGACCAGCTAATGCAGCCAACTTCTAGGCCTCCCCTACCTGCTCCCAATGGATACTGAGGCAGGAGCCCTCTAATCTGTAATTCTTATTGAGGAGAGGTTCTAGCAGACCTTAGGCTGATACTGGCACAGTCTTTATGATTTATAGTTCCTTTACACAGGGAGGTGCTAATCAAAACTCTTTTTTTTTTCTGTCTGTTTTCAGAGTGGCAGTTGTTATATGCAGTGGAAACCTGGAATTACATTTGCTGCAACAGTGCATAGCTCGTGCCCTGACCCTGGATAACAGAGTGTGCAGATTTTCCCTTGTGATTTCTGACTGCCCAGGAGACATGGCAAAGCTACTGGAGATTTTGGCTCGGGAAGAAGCAAGGTAAATCAGACTAATAGTTGGGAAATATAATCACAGCCTAGCACAAAGATTATTAAAGATCGGGAAATATTTCCAAACATTTCTGAAGCCAATTCTGTAAGTAATTATTTAATCAAAGGGGTTTTTTTCTTGTTATATTGCAGAAAAGTTTTTATTTCCTTCATTTTTGTTCCAGTCTCAAAACACCTTTGTAGCATAGAATTGTGTCTAATTCAGAAAGAAGGAAAGATATTTACTCTCCAAACACTTTCAGAAACTGTTTTGCAATGTCAGGGGATTGTTGTGATCTCTAATTTGTCCCTTATGTGATCTAGAGTTTTGGATATCAAACAAGAACGCACATTTGTGACGTCTGAACTCTTCACTGTCGAGGTAAGAGGAGATGCAATTCCAGTTTCTCTAATAGTACTGGCCTCCCCTGGTTCATTCTGTTTCCCTGTCTCTTTATGCCTATGTTGAAGAAGGACAACAGAGTGTGCAGTGTCAGAGATTATTTCCTCTGTGTTGTACAGCTTCTTGCCAAACACTTAGCCGGCATATAAATAACACAGGACCAGTTTTACTTGCTGTTGCAACACCCTGGTGAAGTACTCCAGGTGTTGCATTGCACTTTGCTGGTATGAACCCTCCTGACGTGTGGCAGGTGCTGGAGGAGGTGAGCAAGCTGCAGCATCCATCCAGAACTTGAAGAGCCAGCTGTGTAGGCTGGCTGTAATTGTCTGACATGTTTGCCTTAAAGCAATGTAGAGAACACCCTTACTCTTAAGGAATCTTCTTTTTAAACTAGGGACTCAGTTTTGTTTCTTAGCCACCAAGAGCACACAGGAAAGACATTATTCCTTTGTTGAGGATTGGATGTAGAAATAGTGAATAGGTGTTACCAGCTAATGGTGTCTCTTAAAAGGACCTTTTTTTTTTTTTGTGGTGCATCTCTTATTTTAACTGGTTTGGCAAAGGTGTGGCCCTATTGATTTCATGCTATTGCTGTCCAGGTCCAACCTGACTTAATTTGTGAAACCCCAGGTGGAAGTCAAATTAGAGATCTTTGCTAAACACACTCATAATTGGGGTACAGAAATGTTGCTGGGTAAGCAATCTCTTTGATTTTGGCGTTTAAATTTAATTTCCCACCTGGATCCAAAAGCCTGCCCAATATTTTCACTTGCAGATATAAAGAAGAGGTAGGTTACAGATCACTGTAGTACCTGATATCATCAATACTCTCAAGCATCTAGGACTTAATGCACATTGTTCTGCAGTGTGCCATGATGACAGGCCAGTTCACTGCTTTGGCTGATTTGGAGATAGTGAGACACTCGCTGCACGAGGTGGATAAATCCCACTGAGTGACTCACTTAGCTCTGCAAACCTCTTTCACTGAAGGTTAGATTCAATAAAACCTGTAAGTCTTATAAAGTTTTCAATGCCATTTTTATGGAGCGAGGCTTGTAGTTTTTACTACTGCTATTAAGCAAATCAAATGAAATCTACTGTCTTAGGTGTTTTATTTTTTTTTTGTTGGTTTGTTTGGTTTGTTTGGTTTGGGTTTTTTTGTTTGGTCCTGAATGCAAACAGTGCCATACACTATTCTCTGCACTTTAAACACAGTGTAATTTCACTTCAAGAATCTGACAGTGTTGTACAAAAGGGTTGAAGGGAGGAATTTGCATCCCTGAATAATTTAATTGGATATTGGATTTGCATGATGACTTTCAATCAGTCTGGGAAAGGCTATTGGATAATTAGACGTGAAGTACAAAGTAGTGACCCAGACATACAAACCTGTGCAGGCAGCTCTATCTGCGGATATCTAGAGAATTGTGAAGCTGTCTTTGAAAATTAAAACACATGTAATTAAAAAGGGTAAAATATAGAGTTGACATATAAGCATCAAAATGAATTTGCTCTATCCAGCTACAGGAAAAAAAATACCTATTTTCAGAGTAAAGTTGATACCTGTGAGGGATATTTTGTTTTTTTATTTTGTTGTATCTAAGAGCCAAAGACCTGTGTCATCAAAACATTTTAAGCATTTGTTATATAAATTACAGCACACAGAACAATGTATGAATTTAAACCTGGATCAAGAATGAAAATTACCACCCTGTGCTGTACTGGCAGTAATAACAAGGAAGGCATTGCAGCTATACCCATTTCATTCTGACTTTAGTGTGTGCTTTTGACTGTGGATGTAGATTAGGTGTTTGACAGAACAGAGCAGTGAGCACAGATGCTGATTTGAAACACTAAATCTGTCCTGTCAAGATTATTGCTTCAGTATTTAATCATCCTTTTAGATGTACCTTTTTATTTCTAAAGAAAAAGAGAGAAACTTGGCTTCTAGTCACTTATCAGGATGATAGAGCTGCTTTGGTTGGGTTTTTTTTCATTCTAGTGAGATGCCTTTCTGGGTCAGTGTTTGTTCATCTAGTGCACACTTGGAACACTGTGTGGGAAGATCCTTGCTGATAGTCTGATTTCATGAAAAAGTAAGGACTTCCTAAAATGAAATTTTATGCTCAAACTACACTTCTGGAAAAAAAAACCAACCAACCAAACTTTTGGAATATTTTACTGGCAAAAATAAGTGGTTTTTTTTCCTTTACTAAAAAATAAGGAAGGAGTATGTCTATATTAGAGTAAGAAGTGCTTTGTGCAGATGGATCAGCTGCTTGTGTTTCATGGAATATGATGGTAGTTTCTTTAGGATTCTGCCTGCTCATACCTCCAGTTTAGAGTCTCTTCCCTTGTGATTCATTCTGGATTTCTTTCTTGCTGAGGACTACACCCTAATTCAGTCTTACCTGTCTGGTTAGGAAACTTCTTCCAAAGTCCCTATATTGAAATAGATAACTCGTAGCAAATCAGACAGGTAACCAGTCTGGTAGGCTTCACATTTTACACCTGTTGAAGGAGGTTAGATGACTGGGAATATCTAGACAGAAGAAAGATCTGAGCTAATGAAATAATCACCTGATATCACCAGTTAAGTGGATACAGATATCTAAATGACTACCCAATTCATGGGAGGAAGCTACAACCTGCTTCTGTGAACTTTCTCTGTTCTGTATCAGTTGTATTCCTCAGATGCAATTGGGACAATTTATCGCTTAAATTGCTTCCATATGTAAACCTCTTCAAAACCATTTAAGTCCCTTTAATTTCATATTACTGTTGGCTCAGGGAGAAGTCAATGAACAAAATCAATAGGCAATTTAATAAGCTAAGGACATTCTTTGCTATGAAGTAGTTCAGGATCTTGTCTGCTTAATAAGTGTGTAATTTTTGGACTCAGGCAACCTAGTTGAAAAAAAATTTTTTTTTGAGTTCATAAATTTGCTAGAAAAATCTTCTCACCACTGAAACTCCAGCATAATCAAACTGGCAGGTCCAGGAGGGTTCTGTAAGGTTTTGAATTGCCACAGTTCTGCACGGTTTTGAATTGCTCCAACAGCTTTTCAGTGGGTGGCTTTAGCACTGCAGTGGTGGCAGTGCTCCCTCTGAGCTCACTCCTGTCTGGCATTATGGGTTCTCTGGTCTGTTCACTTCAGACCTCTTGGGAGCTTCGCTGTGCTGTGGTTTTGAAGAACTTGGAAGAAAGCAGCTGTAAAAAGAACATCCACCACACTACTTCTCCCTCTTGTCTGTGCATGAAAATGCTAAATCATAAATCAAATATTTCCTTTTCTTTTCAGTAACTTTACGCATTCAGTAACTTTACGCAGTGGTGCTGAAATTCCTGGCTTTGTGTGGTATAGTGCCTGTTTTTCTCATACAGTTCATTCACCTCGGGCCAGAACTCAATAACTTATTTTGGTCTGCTCTGGTCAATTTGAATAAATTCATTTGGGCCAACTTGCATTCTGTAAAGGATGGAAGGGAATATTTTGGATTAGAGTCGCCAGTTGCCAACATATTGCCTGTTACTGCCCTGTGAAGCAGATACACAGGCAGCTGTACAGCTGAGATGTGCAGGAGGATGCTATCATTCCCAAAGCATTTCCTGCATGTCCCTGGGCAAGGCTCTGTTTCCATTCCCCACCTGGAAAGTGGAGACACTGCGAGTGGGAAGTTCAACACTCCATTTCTTCTGAGGCTCTCCAGAAGTATTTGGTCCTGTTCTCTGGTGGCATTCCGCAGCAGACTGGCACAGGGTAGCCTGGCCTGGCTGGAGAATGAGAGGCTGGCCCTGGGGAGGGTCTGAGGAGTGCTCCTGCTGGGTTATTACCTGCCTTACGTAATGCGGCTGCAGCTTGTTCCTGCTCGTGCTCACCCACCTGAATGCCCCATTGCCAAAAGATAAGGGCTCAGGTTGCACAACCAGCTGACAGCTGCGGGACTCTTTCTCAAGCATTCCTTTGCTCTGACCATGGGGACAATCTGGCAGCTGATCCCCAAACCATCAACTGAGCTGCTGTTACCAAATAATCTGTAATGTGAAGTAATCTACACTGGGTGTTTACCAAATCATTCAGAAAATTGCCCAGTTGTTGATTTTTTAAAAAGAAACCCCTTTTTCTGAATATAGAACTGAATACAGAACAGAAACCAGTATATAAATCAAGTTTTCACTCTTAACTCCGGTGACTTTTGTGCAAACAAACCAATAATGTTGCTAAATGTGGTGTATCATGAATACTAAGTTATGCAAAAAGACAGCTTAAGATGATGAATATGATTTCTAGAATTAAAGAAGCAGGATACAAAGGTTCAATGGATGATTCACAGACATCAAGAACTGCAATAGTTATTTAGGATGCACGTTACATGGAGCCTGGAAAAGCACAAAAGACTGAAATCTCTTGATTCAGCAGTACTACTCACATTTCCTCTGCTCTCTAACATTGGCTCAGCATGTCCACCCACTGTTTTTAGTTGCACACATAGCCTACAGATAGTAGGCATCAGGGAGCTGAGAGGCATGCCAAATTCATTTTTAAAATCTAGGAAAATAAGATCTAAAAGGTGAAGTGCCTCCATTATGAGATCTTGCAGTTAAAAGGGAGTAGAGATGCCCACCCTATTCAGCACAGAACTTTGCAAATTTCTTCCTTTTGTGAAGTGATGAAATTTCCTCTCTTTGAAGTCAGTGTAATTCTGAAGAGTATTTGGATTTATGCATCTGGATTTTGGTGTTGTGTGGCAATAACTTGTCATACCTTTTTTCCTTTAATCTTTTTTCAGCCTTTGTCCTGCTTCCTCAATAATTTCCAGTCATTAAATAAACCCCACAAGCCATCAATATTCAGTGAAATCTCTTGCCTTTAATTTTAACTTGTAGGCCTACTCTGAAAAAAACTCACAGGCTGACTGAACCCTTTGGCTTAAATTTATCTTTAGATTACCTGTCACAGGGAATGGAACTTCAAATGCAGTAAAAGATCCGTCTGTCTGGTTATTTTAAGGGTTTACTGGACCAGATGTTTATTTATTTATTTAATCCAGCAAATATATATGTAGGAGAGAAATTCATAAAATGCACTCTGTTATTGGTGGTTTTGTGGGGGTTTTGATGCACAGAAAAGCAAGGTGTGCTGTGCACAGCTGGCCCTGCAGCCAATAAGAGCTCTGCAGGTTTGGGAATCCCATGTCTAGTTCTGGGGCTTATCTGAGGACTTATCAGTATGAAATAAGTTTAAAGTAAATTTTTCTCTAGTTGTTATAAGTTACCTTGTCTGATGTACAAGAAAGATCAGACAATAGGTTCTGTCATTTATTCTTAGATAAGACCATTTTGGGGCACTTACTCTTAGGTCATCGATAGCTGTACAACCTCCTATAGTGAGTGGTACTGGGATGCTTCTGCATCCCACATGAAATATAACCTCATAAACTCCTTGTGAATGTGAAGGTTGCTCTGTTGGTCACTCATGTAAATTATGTGTCCCAGGCAAAGCAAGCAAGAGAGAAAGTTTGTGAAAGTAGAACTGCAGTGTAAATTGGCTTAATCTAAGCAAGAAAGTAAATTCTTGCCTTCCTTGCTGCTGAAATCTGCTGAGATCTGAGATCTGCTGAGATCTGAGCTGCCCTGAGGTGTTGTGTGATTCTCTCTTCATTCCTGCTGGGACCAAATGTTCTCTACTCCTTTCTTTGACAACTGTGAAAAATCAGGTGAATTTCTGGGGTTGCTTTTTATCACTGCTGTTGCTGTTAGTACTTTCATGATGCACTGCAGCACAGTATCTCCCATATCAGCTGCTGGTTGTGCTGCATGCTTAGAACAAAATGACAGAGTTTATCCAACCTTCTCACAAGCTCTCTGGCTCCAGTCTAGTGAGGTCTGCCTGGTTTCCATCATGAGCAGAAAGGAAAGGGCAGAGAGGATAATTAGCCATAAATCAAAATGCTTCCCCATGCTTGCTCCCAGCGCAGAGCAACAGCTTGCTACCGGACATTCAAGGCTGAATCTGTCAATCCAGACTGGTTCCAGGAGCAGCAATTGATTTACTCAGGACAAAACAGGCATGATTTCTATGGAAGGGGAAAAAATCTTGCTTTTTTAATTACAGACTCCATGTGAGATGTGTGTGTCCCCTTGAAGATATCATTGCAAAGCTTTAGGGATTTTACACGAACCAGGGAATGGATAATGGGTGTTGGGTACATTGGCGCTCTCAGATGCTTTTCCCAATCATTGTGTTCTCTCCCCTTTCCTCATTATTACTTGTCCTCTACGACTGTCCTTCTCTTGAGATTAAATCCCACTTTTTTGAAGAAGAAAGAAATTAGCATCTAATTTGCATCCCAAAGAACCAAACAAATAGAACTATGTGCAACACAAGAGGCGAAGAATTACAAGATCAGATGAGAATTGTGGCTTATTTCATGATGGGTATTTGAGAAGCTGTAGCCAGTTTTCTAATTAAGAGAGCTATGGCTATTTAGATTAACTTGGAGTGTTAGTGTTTTATATTTTTATTCAACAGTTTTGCTAAAGGTTTATTGTTATTTTAAGACAGTTCCAGAAAACATGAATTCGAATTTCTTATTTAGAAATGTCCTTGTAAACAAGTTAGAGTATCTTTTGCCTAGTTGCTTTCTAAAAGGGATGCAGCTCTGATAGGAACATTTTGACATGGCATGTCTGGAGCAGCCCACCATAAGGTTATCATGGCTTCTTGTTTCTCTGCTCTCTGTAGATTTGCCTGCTACAATGAATTCTCTGTAGCTGCACCGTGACTCATCTTGGGTCCTTTCCTTGCTAGATTTCCACATTTCTGTGAGGTCTTTTCCCCATGTGGCACTTTCAACACCAGTGATTATTCCAGCAGGACTATCACTAATGGAAGTTAGGAGTCTCAAATTGTGAAGTATATTTTTCCTTCTGTGCCTTTACTTTGGTGCTTCATCTTTGCCAGTGCCCAGGCTTTCAAGTGATGGGGCAGAGATGGGAGTATGCAAAAAAGAGAGATTATAGAAAAATTGAAAAAATGCCATTGAAGTTGTTATATTTAGTGGCTACATGACAGGATTTCAATAGTACCTGTTGAGGCAAGTGAAGAATTAAAAAAAAACTATCAAGATTGGTTTTGCCCAAGTTGTCTTATTTAGCAGCAGAACAACCATAAAAGAAAACTAGAAGTGATGCAATAAGCAAACAAAAAACAGAATGAAGCAAGAAGGTGTGTGAGAAGTGAAACCAGCCAAAATACTGCAGAGATGATAAAGAACTGGGGGATAACTCCATGACAGACAAGAGAAGGAGGATACAAAAAGCTTGAAAGATGGAGGTACTGGAACAAACACATACCAGAAATACAGAAATGTGATGAGGTAAGAGTCAGAGGTGGGTGAGGTGGCAGCAATGCCATGTACAGGGAAAGGGAAAGAGAAGCTGCTAACAGATGTTTTCAGGGAGGCCAAGAGCAGAGAGGTACCTTGCCCAAGAGCCAGCAGAGGATCAGCCTGTCTTCTTTAAACTTTGAAGGCAATAAAGTAGGGTTTTGGAAGGTTTTATGGTCATGCAGATGGGCTGGAAGAGCCCCAGATGTCTGCAATGTCACGTCTCTTACCAGCACAGAGAGCGGATGTGAGGGCCAGAGTTTTTATTTTGAACTGATTGTTTTTATGAGTGTACTTTAGGTTTAAGTTGGAAATGGCTTTGTCTGAGATTGCTGCCATGCCATCAGGAATGGTCCTAATTCTTTTTCCAGGTGATCTGCACTGTGGAGACCAGAGACAAGATCCACACAGCCCAGCTGAGGAATGCGCTCTTGGAACGCTACCCCACAGCAGCCTGGACGGAGCGGTGACGGACATGGCGCGGGGCGGGGGCACAGGGCCTCTGACAAGGATTCTGCAGAGCCCCAGCCTTGAGGCTTTCACAACAAATACTACCTTTCAAAGCTGAACAGTTAGCAAATAGTTTCAGGATATTTATTTCCTGCTCAAAATGTAGTAAATGTCTTTGGGAAAAAAAAGTTCAACTCAAAACTTTAGCTTAGCTAAGGGAAGCTCTTAGTCTCTGCTGGTGTTGGAATTCCTCAATTCGTTATCAGCTGGCTGCCTGGATTTTAGCTAGTTTGTAGAACCCAATGATATTCCATAAACAGGGAGAAGGCATTTCTCTTTACATTTGAATATAGACCTCTCAAAGGTCTTCTGATTTTGATGCCCTTGTTGAAGTAATACAGCTCCTTCTGCTGGATTTAGTCACATTGCAAGTACAGAAATTTTCTGTTTCCAAGCCAGAAGCAGTTTCTGTTTGCTAAATCTGCTTCAGGAAGTGTGTGGGGTTGAACACGAATATGTTCTGATCTTTGCTACTATATGAGGAAAAATTCTGCTAATAGAAGGTGATTTAAACACGGACAGAAAAACCCTTGGAAGATAAAAGCCAATATAATATTAATTTTTTCCCAAGGGAAAATGATCCTATTTGCAGAAGAAAATTCCAAAATACTTTGCAGAAATTGAAAAAAGTACCGAGTATGATTAGAGCTCATAAACCGAACACAAATATATTCTTTCCCTCTGCTTTTGGAGACTCAGTATAAAAAGTAGCAACTGGCTTGTGTTTCTACATAAAAAGGGGTCCCACTACCCATGTGAATTTTGTAAATAGCATTCCACTGATTATCTTAGTCTGTCTAAAACAGGCTCTATCCATCTCACCTGACAGATTGAGTACACTGTTAATAGTGACATGTATTTAAAGAGCACATGTTAATAGCCAAAGGCAGTGCTGGGAGAAGAGGAAGCCTAAGTCTTAGGCACATGGCTAATGCAATTAACAAAGAACACATTGACCTAAATACCATTTTTATCACTACAGGCAGAGACCAACTAATAATATAACAGAGGGGGATGGCAGGAAATGTAAGAGAAGTTCAGGCCCTCTTCTGAATGTGCACACTACACAGTTGTGCCTTTTCATTTGGGCAGAATTTAACATCAGTTCTGGAAGACCTTAAAGCACCTTCCAGTACCCAAAGAGGGCCCCCAGGAAAGCTGCATGGGACGAGGGGCAATGGCTTTAAAGAGGGCAGATTTATATTAGGTATTAGGAAGAAATGTTTTACTGTGAGGGTGGTGAGGCTTTTGCACAGGTTGCCCAGAAAAGTTATGGATACCCCACCCCTGGAATGATTCAAGGCCATGCTGGCTGGGGCTTTGAGCAATCTGGTCTAGTGAACAGAACTCCACAACAGGAAGGCTGGAACTAAATGGTCTTTGAGGTCCCTTCCAACCCAAACCATTCTGTGGTTCCATGATCCATCTCTCCCTGTAGCTTACACAGGCAAGAAGGGATGAGAAGGGCAGCATTGTGGCTGTCTCTGCAGTAGAACTTTTCTCAGAAATAATGTGTTTTCTCCTTCTTGTTGTAGTTCACAAAGGAGCAGGACTACAGAGTCTGACAAATGGTGGACAAAAAATAGAAGTTGACAGGTTTGGTCTGGTTTTGGAAGGACCATATTGGTTTGCACAAGGAACTAAAAATTATTGATGCCCCAATGGTTAGTTTTGTTCCCTTCTTGCTGTCCAGAATGATGGGTATAGGCCTTGGTTCTGTAAATCACAGCTGTGTCCTCTCAGACACAACTCCTTTCTCCACTGCCAGAAGAGTTTAAGAAATCTGTATGGAAATAGATGACAGAGTCCATATTACATACTTGCTGCTTCCACTGGAACAAGAAATGGACCACATCATCAAAGAGCAGATTTGGGGATGAAAACCCACAATTGGTAAGGGCCTAACTACCCTCTCATGTTTTTTGGCACAAGTCTCAGGAAATTTTGAGGATGCCTCAGGTACCTACATGAGAGGAAAATGGAATTTTGGTTATAAAGTTCTCAGTAGTGGCCAACAGGTTCTGCTGTCTGGGCATTTGGTTTAAAATGTTGTATTATCCTGGACTTTGTGGACTTTGTTGTTTTAGAAGCTCAGAGCATTTACAACTTCTTTCCTAATCAGTGGGAGCTGCATTTAGCAAGTCTTCACAAACCTGGGGCAAGATGTAGCAGATGGAGCAACCAAAAATCAATGCACTTGAAATCACTGTATGATTTCAGAAATGTGTTTGGGGTGGGGGGAAGGAAGGTGATGTCCAGAAGGTGCTTAAGATGTTGAACATGATATTTGCAGTTTGGTTTTATTTTTATTAAGTCTAAACATAGTTTAAAGTGTAAATCACTCTTCGGTAATAAACACTTTATATGTGAATATAATAATACCAGAGGTGTTTTACATTCTATATTGCCTTTATTGAAGTCTCATTGGCTTAAAAGACAAAATTAAGATCTTCCAAGGGGAAAAAAAACCTCAAAATGAGACATTTAAATGAATGTATGCTTGGAAAGAATAATTAAATACTTGTGCTGCTAACCTTTTCCTTTTTGAATTATGAAATATAATAAGATCTATGGCGTTTCAAAGATCTAATAATGTGGTTTTGAATGTTTTATTTAAAGAAGTATTTTTATATAGAGTGGTGTATGTACCTTGAAAAATAACTTTAATAATTATTTAAAATTTCACTAATGGTTTATTCAGCAAAATATAAATCTAACCATTGTATTTATTTGAAAAATAATTAAAATTCTGCTATGCCACCTCAGCAATGGAACATTTGTAATTCTCTAGTGTGATACTGCTCCCCAGCCTGGCGGGAGTCAACATGGACCCTGCTCAGTCCAGCACAGACCCTGCTCAGTCCAGCACGGATCCTGCTCAGTCCAGCATGGACTGTCCAGCACAGACCCTGCTCAGTCCAGCACGGATCCTGCTCAGTGCAGCATGGACTGTCCAGCACAGACCCTGCTCAGTCCAGCACGGATCCTGCTCAGTCCAGCATGGACTGTCCAGCACAGATCCTGCTCAGTCCAGCACGGATCCTGCTCAGTCCAGCATGGACTGTCCAGCACAGATCCTGCTCAGTCCAGCACGGATCCTGCTCAGTGCAGCATGGACTGTCCAGCACAGACCCTGCTCAGTGCAGCATGGACTGTCCAGCACAGACCCTGCTCAGTCCAGCACAGACCCTGCTCAGTGCAGCATGGACTGTCCAGCACGGATCCTGCTCAGTCCCACACGGGCCCTGCTCAGTGGCACAGACGGAGGTGCTGTTCCTTGCCCTGGGCCTAGCTGTGCTCCTGGGCAGTGAGTTGGCGCAGCGCGTCCTGGGCTGGGCTCAGGTGGGTCAGAGGAGTCCACGGGACCAGCTGAGTCAGCTCTCTGGGATTCTCACTGCAACTTTGGGAAACAACTTTGGGAAACCCATCCTTCACTTCCAGGGTGCCACTGGCTAAAATGCACAGTCCTGTCTCCAGAGACACAAGATGCCTTGACCCAGGTAGGTCCACTGCAGCTGAGCTGCTTTGGGAGCTGTCCTAGGCACACGCTGCTTGTCAGGGGCACGGCACAACTTCTTCCCAGGACTGTTGCAAACAAGGTATATCTAAAATTGAAACAAAATATCTTCCCACACTAATTCCTTACTTTTTTCAGCCAGGTCCTATTAGCTGGGGATTAACATCTAAATCTCTGCCAGTACACGTTTTTGCAGCATCAGGAGCAGTTTGTCTTCCCATGCAGGTGGCATGTCCTCACAGGCAGCACCTTGCCTTCTGGTCCACAGCTTTTGGGAGATTCATAAACTCCCCATCCTACGGCGCAGTTCAGTGCATTTGACATGTTATTGTTTAACTTTTGCTAGACCCAAACACAGGCATGTGGTTTACTGAATGGAAAAGTAAACTGCAACACTCTGGGGTTGGGCTGTAACTCCTGCCAGTTGTTTATTGGATGGCTTTGGTTCTCCTGTCACTTTCTCTGCAGTTTGTTTAATTGTAAGCATCTGCCATGTATAGGGTGTTGAAGGCTTTAGAGTTTTCTTCTATTACAAATCTTTGCTTCCATGCGCTCCCAAACTTCTGCTACATCTCAGAGGAGGAGGAATCCTTCCGTACCTTGTGCCCTCCTGAGCTGATGAATTTCCCATGTTCAAAAGCACTTTTTTATTTTTTTTTAAGCTGCAGCCAAAACTGGTGGCAGTATTTGGAAAATATTCTAATCAAATATGAATGTTGTGAAGTATGTCAAAAATGATCAACATCCGATTCAGCTGAGCCCATACAGCCTGTCAGTCTAAAGAAACCAAGGGTCCTTAAGGACAGAGCCAGATCAGTCACATCTGACTGCATCCACACAAAGGATATAGGGGGCTTGTCCTGTGCTGCTGATGTCTGAAAGCTCCTCTAAATGCAGGCACTCTGATTCACTTCTGCTTTACTTGCCTGGTGTGGGGGGGAAGTGCAGTTGCAACTGTGAAAATCCCTGTCTCTCACACTTCTGAAATTTTGGAGAAGGATGTGGTTTTCCTTTTGATAAGAGGCCTGGAGCATCTTCAGAAGGACATTTTAAATTGTGTAATTGCTAAAGTTAGTAAACTGGTCACCCTGTGTATTCCCACAAGGGGCACCTGAGTGGTTTTCCTTTGTGAAAATGGTCTCAAAGAATTCTGATAAATGGTACAATAATGTTCCTCACACCTCTCTCTCCTCCTCTCCCCTCCTTCCCCTCAGGCATGTGCTGTAGGTATGTTTGGAGTTGCAGGGGCGCTGTAAGGTCTAGCACAGTATGTGGATTGTGGCCATATTATTACTGCTCTTCTGAAAAGCAGGAGGAAAGCAAATACTGAGGGATTTTGTTTATTTTGCTTTCAACAAGCTATGGTAATTTCTTGAGCTGTTCATGTAGCTCTTGCAAAAAGAGACTGTACCAGAATGCCCACAACCATCAGGCTGTGGGACTTGCCTGTAGTGGTCAAATTCACTGCAGACTCCAAGGCAGTGACCAAGGAGGCCATTCCCCAGCTTCACCAGGGCTCTACTGCTCTGCAGGGGACCCAGCCGCCTGGCCCTACAGCTAATTAAATGTCCCTAATTAACCAGCACTTGGGTATTTCCAAAGTCTGGCACAGTTGAGTCCTGTTGTGTTTGGAAAAATCTGGGTCAGCGTGAAAAAGAGGCAAAGCAAGACAACATATTGAGATTCTGGGAAATGTTCTTCATTGCTCCCTCACAAAAATGAGTTACAGCCCTGAAAGCTTTAGAAGTTCTTGAAAATGGGTGGGAGACCTCTCACTGCTTCTGTCCAGGCTCTGCAGTGTTTCTGAGCTGATGCATGTCCTGATCTACACAGCCAGATCTCCTCAACAAAGCTTGATTTGAGCAGTGATTTGCCAAACATGCTGATTCGGATAACCTGACTTTAAGGATTAAATTAAACTCATTTCCATATATTGTGATTTAAGGGTGAAAATGGGTCTGGGTGGTTTCTTTGTTTTCTTCTGCAACAAAGCTACCAAGCAATCACAGCATAAAAGTACTGTTTTGAGTAAGGTGGTTCTGACTTGTATGAAATTACTCCTTTTGATCACTAATGCAGGCCAAAAAAATAATTAATAGGGGTGTTTTTTAATATGTCAAAAAAAAAAACAGGCATGGTTGCTTTTTTAATTTTCTTGGCATTTACTTTACATTGTTAATATAATGCATACCCAGTCTTGCACTTAGTTTTCATAGCAAGGGTTGGTTTTTCTCTTCTTTCCAATTTGAAATGGATGTCTAAACAGTATTTATTTTTCAGTGCTGTCACCAGCCAAAATGGCAGAAATATGCATCCTGAAAAACCTTTATTAACGTCATCTTAGCTTTCCTGGTGATTGACCTTCTTATTTAGTGGTCTTTTCCAACAGTAAAAGCTCTTCTGTGTGTTTCATTTGGGTTTCCTTTCAATGGGAAGCAATATTTTGAAATATTTTAGAGTGAATTAGTTAATTTGCAGTATTTTCCTTTGGCAAGCTGGGTGGGTCAGGTGCTGATGGGGGTGGTTTGACTCCCAGCCCACCCTTTGGGAACACAGGGTGCACTTCTGCTGCTCTGCCCTTCTGTTGTGGAAAGGACATTGGATTGCAGTGGAAAGCATTGCTGTAATGATTAAGAGTAAGCCTTTAGTTCTAGCACTAGCCTGGAGAAATGCTTATGCCTGGTGTAACCAGCAGCATTTCCAGAGAGCCTGACAATGCCAGCAATGTGTCTTTGTGAGCTGAGGTGCCGCTTGTGTTCGTGCTCCTACTGGCTTTTAAAAATAATTTTCTAACATATTCAGGGTATGTTTATCTCACTGTGCTGTTAAGGGCACTACAAACACTTACTCTGAAATGATATCTCAATATTATTTTCAGTCTCGTCATGCTGTGGGTTTGTTCCTTTTCCTCAAGGCCAGTCAGCACTACCTGTCCCAGGCTCCTCAGGTTTGCAGTCGGGATCATGTTGTGAAGCCTCCAGAACTCCAGCAAACAGGCATCTGTGCTGTTTACAGCTCTGGGACAGAGGCTGACAGCAAACACTGGTTTGTTTCCGTTAGGGTTTTTATTTTTGGGGGTGTTTTGTGTTTTTTTTAAACCAATGTTAAAACTGAACAGCTGCGAAGCAAAGCTGGGGAGAGAAAGTGGATGAATACCTGGGAGTTGCATTTCTAGAATCTTTGATAAGCAGTGCCCAGCAACCTCCACAGAGAAAGCTGCTGAAAATTGTCATGCTAAACAAAAACCCCAGAGAGGTTTCAAAAAATGGGGCTGCTGCCAGTGGCCTGGCTAAAACTTGTTCTAACTTGGTAATTTTTTTAAACTAAGGCAGTACATATTTTTTCTACTGTAGCTTCCTTGGGCTGCACTGAGGAAGCTTTGCCACTGCCCATCTAAAAGGAAGCCTGTCTAATTAGGGGACTCTGACAGGATGTGGTTAACTTCTCAGAGCTGTGATTTACCTGTAGCCACTCCAGAGCCCAGTGGAAAGGGCTGAGAGTGAGCCTGACCAGTGCTTGGAGTGCAGCCTGGCCATGGGAGGGGAGGCAGTGTAGTATCAGTGATGGGACTGGGGAAAGTTGATCCTCCATGTTCTAAGTGTGAACACTGATACTGGTGTCAAGAAGGTGTCTATGAATTTTGTATGGGCATTTTATTTCTAGGCTGTATTAAAAACAACTTCTTCACTTTTTAAAAATCTTTATTCCAGGGTCACAGACTAAGACAAAAGGTTACACAGTAAAGCATAGCTCAGGCTCTTGACATTCCTGTTGGATTTCTAGTCACTAAATGAGTTTCTACTTCTATATAAAATGTTTAAGTTAACAGTTTGCCATTAAACAACAACACCCAAACGACAAGCCACCAGCTCAAACCCTTCAGTTCTCTATGCTTTTAGTACCCACTGAAAGAAAAAACTTTATGTATCTGTGCTTGAATAAGGCTTCCCACATAGAAGCGTTCCAGCCTGTAGGTACTGCACAAGGCACAAAGTTACTTGTTACCACCTTGTGGAGCTCTTAGAGCTTAAAGAACAACCTTTTCTTACCCCTTCTTCCAGAACAGTATCATGGCAAGTGGCATGGTAAAACTTCTCCCCACACCAGAGTTAGTATTTTAAATAGTTATTCCTTTTAAAAGTGCTAAAACTACACAGGCTAAATTCTTGTTCAAATATTCAAAAGTAAAAGACAATCTGATGGAAGACTCACTACACATACAGGAAATACTCTTGAGGTGCTTATCATGGTCTCTTAACCTTAGGTTTTGAAGACCAGCATCTGGGAACCAGTGGTATGTATATGTTTATTCACTACATCTAATTTCATTGCCAAATATCAACTTTTCAGCTAGATTTTTGAATGAGCATTTTTTTTCCTTTGGATAATAAATCACTTCTCAAAAAAGCTGCCCTCAAAGCTACTTTATATGATAATAACTCATAACTTAAAATCTTCATTACAAAGATGAGGTCATGCTGCATGCATTTTAAGGCACTTGTATAAAACCAAGTTAAAGTGCTTCGTGTATCCAAGCTCACTGTCCCTCAGCCTGAGCTGAGACCTGGTCTTTTCAATGTGCCTGCAGCAGTACAGTGGTCTGTCCTTTGTGGAACAAAGTAAGCAGACAAAACAAAGTGCAAAGAGCAGGCTTTAACAACAATGTCAGTCCCAGAGAGAAAATATAGGTAAATTTAAATCCTATTACAAAACAGGCGCAAGCTGCCTTGTGGCTGTCAATAACCCTCCCTGTTGCAGAAGAACAATTCTCCTCATGGAAAGGTAATTTATCAACCACTGCTACCAGCTGTCAGTGACAGAGTGTACATGTCAAAATCTGCAGAGGAGCAACTTTTGGCTTCTTGCATAACAAATAGGATTAAAATTTGGCAGTGCCAAGACTGAAGAGCTGATTTTCTACTGAACTATCCATAGGGCCCTGTGAATTTTAATTGTGTTGCTTAGTAAGAGGAGAGCTGCTTGGGTAGAAGGGCACTGCATCATGCAGCAGGAATGTAATTTCGCTAATTACAGCACCTAGATAGGTGTGTAGGGGTCTTTTCAGAAAAATGAGATTAGTATGTGAGAAGTGACCTCTTTCATTGTCTTCTAGTACTGCTTCTTGTCTGTAGGCTTGTAAGACACCAGGAGACCGAAGGAAGCATATCCAAATAAAAGGGTCTGAACAAACCACTGAAACTGAACAGCTGGGTCCGTGATTCCTTTAGCTCTGTAACAAAAACACAAAATGCGTCAAAAGACTTAGGCTCCTGCAGGCTCTACTGGAACTTACTTTGTGAGGTAAGCTATCTCTACCCATCCTTGAGATTCAGACTGGATTAGAACATTTCAGTTCAGCACATTAGTTTCCACCTACTGAGACATTTCTTGTGCTAACTAAACATACCAGTTCTTGTTGTTTTAGGATTTTAAGCTATTTATTGAACAAAATGTCTGTTCTTTCAGACATTCTATGCATACAATTTCCTCAACAATATATAAATGGCAATCTCCATCTGTCCTATTTGAAATTACTTATCCCAGAAGTTTGTGTGCAAAGAAGCAAGAAACTGTAGTAGCTGAATACTGATCTTAATACACAAGTCTGGATATAATTTCTTGCTGACTGTGTTAGTCAAGGGAGACTATGCTGGCAGGGCAGAGACCTGACAATGACTGTGTGATGGGGGATGGTGAAACACAGGTACCTGAGTTTGTGGCTGGACAAAGACAGGTAACAGGGCTGAAGGCATTTCACTTAATTTATGAAGAGACCTTCCTTATGTTAGTTAGTTTCAACATAACATACGTGACTTTTTCTGTATGTTACAGAAAATGTCATTTTCTCCTCCAGTGTTCTTGAGAAGTACTCCTACTGAAAGGAAGCAGTGTAAACATAACAGCAAACACAAGTGGTTTCACATTTCCTGTAAGCAATTCCATAAATGTGGTTTTTCTGTTTATAATCCTAGCTGCAATGTTGGCAAATTAGTGCAAAACCCGGAGAGCAAGGGCTTAAGAAATGTACCTGTTGCTACAAGGCAGGCTTAATGAATAGACCATGTGCAGCAATACAGGCCAAGAGCCAATGGCAATACTACTGCTGATTAACAAATTTGTATCTGAATCCTCACAGTTTTCCCTTGTGCCTCCTTTGTTGATGTTGCCACGTAGACACAACTTTTACATAAGTAAAAATAAATGGTGTTTGGTGCTCACAGAAGTACAACTGTTAGGTAATCTAAAGCATCCCTCCTGATGAGATGATGATGGGCAGCCCATCTCTGTTTTTGTTTTTTTTTTTTTTTTGTGGGTTTTAACACTGTAAAACTTCATTACTAAAATTAATTACAATACACTCACTTGGTATGTTCAGTGGTAGTCAAGTTTCCTCATACTTAGAAGAATTGCCTTAGGCCCTGATACCCATTTATTTGCACACTCAGACTTAAAATGAGAGTCTGATAAACACTAAATTTTTACTAACTCTCATTCTGAAGGCAGAAATTATTAATCCATATTCTACTATCTTAAAAAAAACCCCAAAAAACAACTTATGCAGCATTCCATGAAACAAAATCCTGTTGCTTCCAAGAGCTGTCACCTGAGAAGCCTGGGACAGACAGCAGTGAATGACCCAAATGAAGCAGGAACCCATCACGGCAAACAGACTGGCCTGGCTGTGGCCAGACTGGCCTGACGCTGCAGAGCATGAGAACCTAATGAGTACCTACATTCTTCTGAGTTACTGCACCCACAAGTCAGGTGAACAGGAGAATGATGTGTTTGGACAGCACTCCCCTCCAGGCACATGGTTATCCTAACCCGAGACTCAGATGGCCTTGCTTGTATGCTCTGAGTAGTTCCAGCATTTTATCCCAGGGACCTGCAGATGCCAGTAGATCTGAAAGAGTCCCCAGATGCAAGTGCCCAGTTGTGCTCCCACAATACAAGTGAGATTGTTTAAGCGTGTAATTAGCAGTATTGCAATCCTGATGAGGTAAGATCTGATAAAATTCTAACACCTGAAGTTATCAGACTATTTCTACACTGTGTATTGTTCCCTCTGCCTCCTGAGCAGCAGTGTTACCCAGCGAACACGGAGTTCAGAGGCTGCCAGACAAGCTCTGGCAAACCTTGCTGCTGCCACTTCTGCAAGTTGCCAGCCCCTGGTTTTGCTGCCCTGCACAACAGTAACCACTGGGAGAAGTGGCAGCAACCAGCTGTGGAGGACAGCAAATAATCACTGCAGCAAGAATTTTACCAGCATCCTCTGAGTTCACTGCTGCTGAGAGCCGCCACAATCAGTCTGTAGCTTATGCTACTTGATTCAGAAATCCTTTGCAGAGAACCTGTGATGGAGTGAGAGGAGAGAACAACTTACTGGCATAACTTAATACCGTAGAGGGCTTCCACTATGTGAATCAACCAGGATATCCAGAACCTGGTGGAAAGAAAACATAGTTTATTTTGCTGACAATTAGGGAGAAGACTTATATTCTCCAAGATGCATAATGCATCTTGGATATAACAATCTGGAAGCACTGAAGCAACAACTTATTTTAACCTAGAAAGGAAGGGGTGTTTTTCATCTTGAAAAAACCCCACAAGTGTATACTTAAAAGAAACTGAAGCCCACTGAGAAAATCAGAGCAACTGTAACTTGTGCAATAAGCTTTGACTTGCTATTTGAAGCATCCACCAGGCTTCCAAAATTTTCATCACTCAGATTAAGCCAAAAAGCTAAATGCTTAGTGAAAGCAGTACAAGTTAATCTTAGTTAAGCATGCAAAATCTATCCTTTTACTTACACAAGTATTTTAGGTCCTAAGGAGCTACTTAAGTTTTAACAGATTTAGTTCTACAAAAACAAATGTGTGTATAGATTCAGAATATGTAATGTGACTTGATAAGCCACAGTTGGCCAACAAATTTTTGTATAGAACCTTTTGTAGGAAAAAAAAGACAGGATATTCAGTTAGAATCAATTCAATACCTTGCTAAAGCAAAAGATGCTCTGACAAAAGATGAAGGTTCTACATGATACATGGTAAAATAAACAAGAAAGCTCTACTGATTTCTGTCTTTACAGGAAGTGAGCAAGCTCAAGGAAATATTTTCTAGCTCTTTTGTTAATTACAGTAGCAAAAACTAGGTTTTGTAACCCAGCAAAACAGCACTATGCAGTTTGTTAACAATTTATTTTTCATGTAGATCAGGAGAAGTGAGTACCAGGGTAGAAAATGTTCTTTAATTGAAGCTGGATCAAAAAAGATTCCTAAAGAAAGAATTGGACTGCTCGAGTAACAGCTAGAGAAGAAAAAGACTTGCAGTAGATGGTACAAGTATAACTTTGGACTAATAACTGTCATCAAAAGTAGTATCTTAACATTTCTCCCTTTCTTGTTAAACCATCAGTGATGCCAAATTCGAAGTTGAATTTTTAAACTATCAAACTGGTCTTAGCCTGTCTAGTTCTCTACATACTTATTACCCCACACCCTTAATTGTAATGAGCTTGAAAGGAGAGCTCTTTAAATCTAATTAACAACTGGGTTACAGGAAAGCTTGATAACACAGACTAAGTACAAGAGTCAGAGAGAGGCAAAATAATTACACAGTCAAATGTAACTTACCCGTAGCATACCCATTTGTGGTGGTGTTCCACTAAATAATTAAGGAAGGTACCAAATAATCCCAAGTAACTATAAGGTATAGTTGAAGGAAAAAGTGTTACCCACTAAAAAAGAAAAAAAAAAAAGTTATCTTACTTCAAGGCAGAAGTACTATCAATTTAACCTTCAAAATAGCTTTATTTTTGAGCCCCATGAGTTCAGAGCTCATTTATTCATAGTACTTAAAATTCTTTCATTCCATTAACCTTGTCCAAGGACCATATTCTTCCAGTAGCCTCTGAAAGATTCCAACTAGGAAATTTCTGTTCCTTGACATACCAGATGCCAAGGGGATAAGTTTAAGGTTGCTGTCTGGGGACCAAGAGTGCATCTGCATGTTAAGTGGTATTTAAGTTGTAAGCTCATTACCTATTAGACATGGAAGCTGCAAAACCTCCATTGTCTTTGTCCTGAAGAAGTTAATCTGAGGCAAGTGACCTGAGGAGGCCAAACAACGAATACACTGCTCAGGAGGAACAACTATCTACAACTAGGGGATTAGCCTTTCCTCTCTCCTCCCCTAAAAAACAAAATGTCAGATTTTTGTTTATTTTTAACAGGGCACAGAAGAACACTGAGCAGGAATCCCAAGACCAGAGATGCAGAGTTTCTCTCCCGGTTTCCTTCCTGTCACAGAGCTGTCCGCAGTGTGTAGCACTGTGCACGCTGCTTTTCACAAGGCGGGAGGAGAAGCAGGCAGTGAGTGATGAGCTGTGCACTTCAGAGGCCACCGGGGATGTAAGGTAAGCGCTAGGCCAAAGTTCACACTGCCTTATCTTGCTTCTGCTATCAACACTGCAGTTTCTCACTATATGTACGTTTAGCTACGCCAAAGATGTGGTGTGGTGATGGGAATCTGCTTAAAGCTCATTCTGTTTCTTGAAACAGCCCAAAAACTGTTTTGTGAGTGGCTTAACGTGCCTTGACTATCATTTTTACAGTGGTAGTTCTTAAGTTTAGAAAATCTGTGCAAACAGAAAGAAAATTGCAACATGTGCAAGTCAAGGGATGACTTTCCTAAACTCGTCAGATACATCAAAAAGCCATTAATATCCCAACTCCTGTAATCCAAACTAACTTAGCTGAAGTCTGTTTTTGGAAATTAAGAGAACGTGGCGACTGAACTCGTGTGTTTTCCATCACCACCAGTTCGTACAGCCTGTGCCTAAAGCCCTCACCAGTAAATGCACCTTACGGGACTGACATGCCCTAACGCTGTCCCGGAGCGAGCCGTGCTGATGCTCAGCGCCTCAGCTCCCAGCGCTGGGAATGCTGCAGCCCCTTTCCCGGGGCACCTGCCCCGCAAACCCCGGCTCGGTGCCGCGCCTGGGATGCTCGGACCGGGCCCGGGACGCGCCCCCGGCGCCACGGCCTCGCTTCCCTTCGCCGACCAAAGGCTTCTCCCGCACTCTGGCCTTCCTGCACGGCTCTGTCCAGCCTCCTCCCCGCCTGGCCAAAGCGGCACCCCTAGTTTCCTTTTTCTCCCCGTTTATTTTAGGGAGCGGCGTTTCCGCGGACACGGGGACGGTGCAGGGAACCTGTTCCACGCACCCCGCGGTTTCTGACCGATCTCCCTCCCTCTCTCCCTCCCTCCCCGCGCCGCTCCTTACGCCGAGGAGGACCATGCCGAAGATGATGGCGACCATCCAGATGAGCCGGGAGCGCTGGAAGTGGCAGCTGCCATCGCGGCCGCGCTCCGCCGCCGCCGCCATGCCGCCGCGCTGTGAGCGGAGGCCGCGCCGCCGCCGCTAAGGCCGGGCTGAGCGGGGCGGGGCCGGGGCGGGCCCGGCGGGCGGAGGCGGCGGCCTCGCCCAGCCCGGGGCGGGCACTGCCCTCGGGCCCGGGCGGGGAGCGGCCCGGCACCGCCTGCCGCGGCTGGAGGGAGCCCCGCTGTGAGCGAGTGTCTGCTCCCGAGCGTGGTCTCTACAGGCCTAGGGTAGGGGCAGGGTGGCTGGGAAGCGGCCCAGCGGAGAAAGAGCGGGGGTGCTGCTCGGCACTGTCTGAACATGAGCCAGCAGGGTGCCCGCTTGGCCGGGAAGGCCACTGGCATCCTGGCCTGGATCAGCAGTGGTGCGGCCAGCGGGACCAGGCCAGATCATCCCCCTGTACTTGGCACCGGTGAGGCCACACCTCGAGTGCTGTGTCTAGTTCGGGGCCCCTCAGATAGGGAAGGGTTTTGAGCTGCTGGAATGTGCCCAGAGAAGGGCAGCAAGGCTGGTGAGGGGTCTAGAAGAACACAAGCACTGTGAGGAGCAGCTGAGGGAGCTGGGGTTGTTTAGCCTGGGGAAACCTTATCACTGAACAACTGCCTGAAAGGAGAGCGTAGCCAGGTGGGAATTGGTCCCTTGTCCCAGGCAGCCAGTGGCAGGACAAGAGGACATACTCCAGAACCACAGCAGGGGCAGTCCGGGGTGATTAGACACCCAGACGGGCTGCCCGGGGAGGTGGTGGTGTCACCGTCCCTGGAGGTGTTTAAGAAAAGACTGAACGTGGCACCCAGTGCCAAGGTCCAGCTGACAGGGTGGTGTTCGGTCACAGATTGCTTTTCCAACCTAATCGATTCTGCGATTCTGTACCGAGCGCAGCGTGGAGCAGCACAGAAGTTGGAGAGAGCTTTTCAACTTGACTCCTTGCTGCTTTGCTGCCGCGGTTTGCTCGGGGGGTAGAACACGCAGGGAACGGCACACTCGCAGCGGCTGTGGCCCGCGGGGCTCCCCCGGCTCCCGGCGGCCCCGGCCCGCGCCGCAGGGACCGGAGCGCCCTCTCGTGGCGCCGCGCGGGGCCGCGGGGCGGAGGCGGCTCCCGGTGTCCCCCGGAGCGCGCGGGGCTGTCCCTGCCGCTGCACAGCCCGGGTCGCGGACTGCAGTGGCGCCCCTGGGGTAAAATAAACAGACAATGACCTTCCTACCACTGGGCAGTTCAGTCCTTATCTACAGCAGTACAGAGTGCCTTCCCTTTTGAAAACTGGCGATTCAAAGCGTATTAAGTCCAGCGTTTTCAATTCTGTGCCCTTTTGGGAATCTGGTCTCGGACCAGGGCCTTGGGAAAGGTGCTCAGGGGTAGAAATATTGGGGAGTGGGTTGGGTGGGTTTATGCTTTCCTTTGAGCTTTGTTACCTGTTTGCTTGGCATGACTGCCAGTAGAGACACACGGTAAAATGTGGACTGTGGTCTTGTTTCTCTTTGCACGAAGGCTAAACACATTGCTCCATTATTTACGTGCTAATTACATGCCTGTGCTTTATTTCCCCCTTTTCTCTTTTTCCTCCTTTTTCTGGGGCGTTCTTTGGAGATTACAAGAGAGTTTGGTAAAAAATCCTGCTGTGCTAAAACTGTTGCTGGGAATCCTGTCTACAAAACCCAGTGAGGTTGGCTATGTGGACTTAAACCTGATTCAGAAATTTGCCTGTGTTGCTTTGCTGATGCAGGAGAGAAGAGTGTGTGGCCCCACTTACTTAGTACCTGGGAGAAATTTCTGAAATTTAACTTTTTTGTGGTTTTTTTTCTCCCGGGTTTGTTTGGCTTGCTTTGCTTTGGTTTGTGTTTTGGTAGCCTATTCGTTAATTTCTTCCTCTTCAGAACATTCTACACAATTGCTGCTGCCTGCCAGTAATGCCGCGCCCAAAGGCGGAGCTGAGATCCCGATCCGGGCCGAGCTTTGCGGTCGGAGAGCCTGGGAGCGGCGGGTCCCAGCGAGGCCCGTGTTTGGGCGTGCCGACAGAAGGCGGCCAGGGCCGAGGGGCTGCGCTGCAGGGCTGCGCTGCGGGGATGCGCTGCAGGGCTGCGCTGCGGGGATGCGCTGCACGGATGCGCTGCAGGGATGCGCTGCACGGGTGCGCTGCGGGGATGCGCTGCGGGGCTGCGCTGCACGGATGCGCTGCAGGGCAGCTGCGCGGTGGTGGCTGCAGAGGGCAGTGCATGCACGGCAAAGGCACGGGCTGCCAGCACCAGCCGCCGCTGCTGCGTTTGCCTCGTTAGACTGGCCTGGGTGGCCAAGGGTGGCCAGGTGGGGTCAGAGACGGTGTCGTGTCACCCGCGCTGCCACACTCCAGTGAGGACCGCCCGCACCGCAGAGGACAGGGAGCTGGCTTACTTTTGTTTCTCTGTTGCCAAAAATTGAAGTATCTTTTTATTAAGTGATATTCTTCTAGCTTCATGTGGGGCAGCAGCATTGGCAGGTCTACCAGCCCTGGGCATCTCAGCAGCCTTGGACCTGAATGTGGAAATAGTTCATGAAGACAACTCCCTGCTCAGGCCTTTCTTGGGGGCTGGACATTCA
This sequence comes from Motacilla alba alba, assembly GCF_015832195.1. NCBI lineage: Eukaryota > Metazoa > Chordata > Aves > Passeriformes > Motacillidae > Motacilla > Motacilla alba. The sequence continues at coordinate 11,860,914 of NC_052021.1, read as the reverse complement.
GAGATTCCAATTTTGATCCAGGACAGTGTCTTTGACCTGACTTTTCAAAACATTCTATTTCTCTTGATAAAGAGAGGAATCTTTAGAGTATTTAAGAAGCTGAATATAGCTCCAGTTTTAATAATTTAAAGCCAGAAGACCTGTAGCATCATCTAGTCTGGCCAGCACATGCCATTAAATATTACCTTGCTTCTCTGAATAGAGGTCAGTGACTTGCACTTACAGGATGTTTCAAGGGGCATTTTGTCTTTCTTTCAAGTTGTCATAAAACAGAAAGTCCACATCTTTCAGTGATTAATCTTTCTTGGGTTTCTAAGGTGTTGTTAAATACATCTGATAACTAATTTTGAGGGAGTCATTTCCCAGAGTAGCTGAAAAGCTTGCTCTATCATATTTTGTGAAGGTTTGAAATTCTGCCCTCATATTTTTGACAGTTTAGTTATCTTTGTGGTTTCAGCATTGGAAATGTTATTTGTCAGCGAATTGCATTTATTGACAGGTCTAATCTAAACTGGAAACAACAAATCCCAAACACTGTTATGTGACTTATTGAAAAAATACAGAACAAATTCACTTTGCTGAGTTTACAGAAAATAAAACTATTTTGCCATAACTTCTGAGATTTCTACTTTGATTTCCTTTCCTTTTATCCTAATCAGAGCTGAAAAGTGAGTGAATGGTGTGTTGTCATGAACTGGCAGCTCTCAGCAGCATGCCACACCCCAGAACACCACCAAGGCTGAGTGCAGACAGCAGGCAGCTCTGGCCATGCTTACCAAAGCCAGATGCAGAGTTGTAGTTTGGAACACACATGTCAGTTGTGACAGGATTGCCACAGCTCACGTGCTTTCTCAGGCCTGTCCTGTGCTGGAGAACACGCAGATATTGGTAGGGAGCAATCAACACAACAGCCAGCCCCACGACTGGGCTCCCTAAGCCCTGGAGAAGATGAGCTAACCCAGCTTCACGCTGCTGCAGGCTGCACAGATTGCTAAACCGAGGCTGTTTTGATAGTGGTCGAGGCCATAGCAAAGAGGGAAAGCATAATCTTAAAAAAAAAAAAATGGAAAGGAAAAAAAACATTAAAAAGCCTATTCCCTTATAACTTTTTTCCCTTGCATTTATATAATTAGGTTGGTATTAAACACTCAAGCATTTATTAAGAATCTAAAACTGAAAGAGCTGTTCTTTATGAGATCAACAGGTAAAGTAACCACATGGTACCATGAGGATGGGACATAAGATTCTCTTTGAAGTTTCAAAGACAGCTGCATTCATTTTAGTTTATTTTTCACTGAAGCTGTGTCCAGGGCATCCCGAAGTCTCCACAGTGACTGGGTGTGTACACTGAGATGGGTTAATTCCATGAACTACCAGATGGACCTGTGCATCCTTTCTACTTAATCCCTGAGACAGAGCTGGCTCATTTCACATGCTGTTTACATCAATAGATCACTCTCTTCAATTTTCAAATACTGAAGTTCCTGTTGCACCTACTAGTGGAGAAAACTGTTGCCTCTTCAGTTTAGGAACATTTGCTATCTCTAACTTAGAGATATTGGCTATCTCACTTCCATCGGGAAGTACAAAGGGTATTTGCCAGGTAGTCGGCCTCTTTTGTTTGGTGTTCTCGGTGGATGCCAGAGAATAGATAGAGACAGAGACACGTTAGCTCTTCCCTGTCCTTTAAAATTCCTTAAAAAAAAAAAAAAAAAAAAAAAAGAAGGAGCAGGAGGGAGGATTAGTCAAATTCAGAACAAATTTTATGGCATGAGTCATCATGCTAGAGTCAGTGAGGTGACTTGTTTAAACAGCAACTTTCTTTATAAGCAAGGATTTAGGGATTGGGCTTTTCTTAGGAAGTTACTTTGAAATAAACTGGAGCATATTTTAAACTGGATTTGAAGCTGGTATAAAAGAGGTGGCATCTGTTCAGGGAAAGTTACCTAAGGAAATAGAATTATCAACAGGACTTTTTTTTTAATCACAGCTAAATGGCACAGTGCTATAATGAAACCACTGCCAGCAATGACTGGTTCCTAATGTAGATAGTTAACCTGTAATTTTTTAAATTTTAGTGGGGACTCAGAATTGTATCACCTTAATCTTTTAGTTCTAAGACTAGAGAAGCTAGTCTATGGCCTTCTAAAATATTTTGTGTTGCAATTTGTCAAGCATTAAATTCTTGAGGTTAATGGACAAGATTTTCAACAGATTCCCATACTTACAGGAAATGTTGAGTGTAATGAGATGTGCATAATGGGAGACAATGTGCTACAGTAATTCTGTTTGATGCTGTGGTGAATAGCCTTTGCAACTTGGAATGAGTTACCTTTGCATATATCTCCTGCATCCTTCTAATTTCTCATTGGATTCCTTGGGTGTTTGATAAAACTACTTCTCTTTTATCACATTTTAAACACAATTATGAGTACAATTCAAGTCTTGGAGATTGTCAGCTATAAAGGTCCCAGCTAAATACTTTATTCTTTGCAAAGATTAATAACAAGGTAACACCCCTAAGTTATAAACATATGAAATTCTCATTGATTTTGCTACAAATTCAGTTTGTGCATTTTAGAGGTGAATTTCTGTCAGAGTTCCATATGCTCATCCTAACAATATCACTGTGGGTTTTTCTCTTATTAAAGAGGAAAAGGAAGGTGAAACAGCCATTTTTATCATGGTGTGCTTCAACCAACATTGCCTTAATAAGCCTTTGTAAAGAGACAGCTAAGGCTCACCAGTTTGAAGTCCAGGTTGCACAGAGAGCTTCAGTTTTGACCACAGCTGTGCAGTTTATAGATCTCTACTTGTTTCTACCCATATCTGCTGGAAGTCAGTAACTTGAGTCCTAAAAATATTTTGTGGACATCTCTGATGTCTTTTTTTATTATGTGAGGTAGCTTTAGAAAATGAAATATTAACAAGTAACAAGTCCATTTGAAATCTCAGTTTATAAATGTTGGATTTATGGTACATGGATCTGGTGGAATTTTAAAAATTGGATGTGAATACAAGCATTTTACAAGATTTTTTTTAAAGGTATGGGAGCAAAGAATGATTTTATGTCATTTGGGGAGGGTATTTAATAAAACTGAATGTACTTTGCAAGGATAAATTGTGACAGACAGCCTTATTCATATTGGTTATGTTGGAAAACCCTGAGCAGCTTAGACTATTAAAAAACATATTTCATACAGGTCCAGTGCCCTGACTCTGCACACCAGTGTCCTGCAGCACATACACTGGTTATAACAGGATGCAGGACTAAATCTCCAGCAAACCCTCAGCATTTTGATGCCTTGTTCTGGCCTTTAACCACTTCATGACAGTGCATGTGTATTTTAATGCATAGTATTTGGAATCTGACACTATTTCTTCTTTCTCTCTGAAGGAATTCCTAACTCTTTATTACTGCTTCCTATTGGGAAAGACACTGCCTTATGTTGCCAAGTGGTATGGCAGTAAACACAGAGTGCAGTGTTGAGAAAAAGGAAAGGCTTCCATTTAGTTGACTGTTCTTGAAGGTCCATTGGGACCAACTAATGGATCTTTTTTGTGCTTCTCACTTAATGAACAAGTCATATCAATTGACACAGTTTTATAGTCCGGAATATTTTTCCTATGTGTCTGCAATAGGAATATTGTGATGGGAAAACTAAATGCAGTAGAGAAGAGCCAGCACAGATATAGCACAGAAATGGGGTCACTCACTGGCAGATGGGTGAGATAGGTGGGAAGTATGTCTCACTACTGCCACTTGGGTGGGGATGTTACTTGAGAGATGAGGAGGAATAGGATTGACAAGGGAGGTTAAAGCAATAGTTCTTCAAACAGGGAGGAGAAGACTCCAGACAACTTGTCTCCAGTCCCAGCAGACTAGCCTTAAGGCCAAATTCACTCGTCCTTAGGTGAATAGTTATCATAATCAAGTTCAGCAGACTACAATGTTGAGATCTGTTGTATTTCTGTAGTATCATGTGGTGTGCTCGTATTCTGTCAGCACAGAAGAAGATAGTCCTTTTCCTAAAATATCTGCAGTTTAGAGGTCTGATCCTCTCAGGTCTAAGAGTCCAGTAGTGCTTCTGGAGCTGATCAGTCACAGGATATATCTGCAGTTACATGAACAGCACGGGTGAGGACAATGACAGACGCTTTCTCACAAAGGAAAGGAGACAGGGAAGGACACGGCACAGAGTACAGGGAAAAGGATTACCATAAAATAAGGTAGCCTGTGAGCCTGACTGTACTGGGCATGAAATACCATGACATTTAAAGGAAATCATATTTATCTCAGCAGTGCTGCAGCAAGCGAGGGCTCGCCAGACTGAATTGTGCTCAGTAACCCTCTGGAGGCCCAGCCTGGATTTCTGGAGGATATTTTATCCACAATTTTTTATGTTTCCTGAGGCAGGATTTTACTGACCACAGGCTTCCTACTGCATGGCTGTGTGGCTTTTCTCCTGTGGGGTCAAGAATACTGATAATCTATTCATTAGGCTTATTGAACAGGGAAACCCTACTCCAGCCCATTCCCACACTGGTGTGGACTCTGCTCTGCTGATTTGTCCTTCCCTGTGGTCATCCTGACCCTTTACAGCCTCAGGCTCAGCCTGTCCAAACTGCAGATCAGTGCCATGTGTGGCTGTGGCAGGCAGGTCTGTCCCACAGAGGACAGGTTTTTCCTCCACCACAGCAGGAGACATTGTATTGCATGAGGCTGGGGGCACTGATCACCACTTCCCTACCTATCCTATCCATCTTCTAAGACTTGTTTTCTACTGCCCAGAAAAAATGAACAGTTTTGGGTACTGCTGGGCTACCACTTCACAAAGTACACAATTTTTACAAATACTTTAGCTTTGGTATTATCTAGGGTCTCACTTCCTTTAAAATTTAAGGCAGCCTTCTCTTTACAGGGATGACAATTTCTTTCAAGATTGCCACAGGACTCAAAAACTCACCAGTAGGAGCATAGTGACAGTACAAGTAAGGAACTGTTTTCAGGTTTCACAGCAGATTACCATTACAACTCAGAAATGAGATTCTGGAGTGTGATAGATATTTCTATGAGAATGCAAGCTCAGTGAGGGTCAAAAAGACAAAGCAAATGTTAGCTGTTAGGAAAGCCCTGGAAAAAACCTGCACATACCTTCACAGTAGTTAAAACACCATTAGTCCTCTACATCTTAAATTCTGAGAGTCACTCTATCTTCTTTTTTCAGAAAGGATACAGCATAACCAGAAAAGGCTCTGGAAGAGACAATGTGAATGAGGAAGGCATGGAGCGGCTATCATGAATAAGATGGGATTCTTCAGTCTGGAAATGAGGTGGCTGAAGGTAGAGAAATGAAGGGGTTTTATGAAAAAATGGTCAGTGTGAACTGCTGGAATCAGTGAAGGTCACTCCACATTCTTGGGTGGGCGGCAGCAAGCACCAAGTGATTTTAGCAAGTTACATGTGCAGAACACAGAAAACTAAGTGTTTAAACTTAGAAAACTAAGTCCTAGTGAAAGGATGCTCTAAATGCTAAAATTTTACATTCATTCAGAGAAAGTCTGAATAAATTCACAAAATAGAAACTCTGAGCTGAAAAATGACTGAGGTCTTCATCATAATTTCCAAGAAAAAGTACCAGTATGTCATTTACTGAGCTGGTTATAGATTTCTACCTTCCCATGGCAGGTATCCAGTTTTTGTCATTGGTGAAGAGTTTAATATCAGGTGAGACAGACATTCAGTTTTGTAGGTAGAAGCTTTTTTTAATTATTACCCTGGATTTCAGAGCATTACAATCAGTCACATAAACGATTTAAATTATTTCTTATATTTATTTAAATATATAAGCGGAAAATATGTAGAAGTGGAAAATTATTTCAAGTTATCTGAAATGGGCCTAATGCCTTTTTCACCTTGAAATATATAAATTTTAGTCTGAACGAGAGCAAGACTGGTACGTTCCAAAAGTGCATGGTGTTTTCAGCAATATTTTTTGCCTCCACCTTCAAGCATTAGAAGCAACATCTATCTCTGGTAGGAGAAAAGTCTAGAGCAATGCCTTGGATTAACAAAGGTGTTTACTGTTAGGGAAAGCTCAATGTAGATGACAGCCTCTCTCAACAGCCAGTTCTGGACTGGGGAATGAATATTCTTGAAAAGTAAGGACTGTCATAAATTTTGCCTTCTTTTTGCTCACGGTGCAAAATGTGCCTCCATCGTGCTTATCCTGCTGGCAGCCCATGGAATTGGACATGTCTGGACACTGAACTACTTTTCAAAGCAAGTGGGGCTGCTGGAAGGGCTCCTTTCCCTGGGGAGCAGGGGACAGCACTACCATCACTTGTCTGCTCATGTTCTCTGGAGGGTTCCTGGGTGCCCCTGGCCATGAGAGTACTGCTCATGGTATGAAATCTTTGTGACTGAGAATCCATGTCCCATCGCTGAATTCCACTGTTTTCCATTTGAACTTGAAATCTCTTTGCAACTCTTCCGAGTTGGTTTCTGGCATTTTTATTTCAACGATGTAAGAGCTGCCTGCTACTGCCAAGCCCATAATTAAAGCAGTGTTGACTGGTAAGTAATGGGCTGCAAAAGGTGTACCAAAAGATAATTAAAGACACATTCCAGATAAGCAAGGCATGAGCATCCTTTTTATGAGGTGTTAATGTCTGAAGACCAACTAGTGAAATTGATCTTGCCTCCTTCGGGCTGAAAGTTCTGCTCAAACATCAATAGCTTTGTACTGCCCTAGAAAATGTTTGATGTACGGATTTCTGAAGGGTGTTTGTCCGAAGACTCCTCAGGCAGGCGCCTGGTGACAGAGCCCTGCTGCACTGGGTGATTCAGCATACCAGTCACGCCAGCATGACTCGAGGGCCACCTTGCAACTCCTGCCATGAGGGCTGCTCTGGAGGGAGAGAACAGAGCTGCTTCCAGTGCCCTGCATAGGATTGGTGCAAACCTTTTTTTGAGAGCCATTTTAAAGAGCACTGAGGCTAGTCCTTGTCTGATAATTGTGTTGTTGCTCCTAAATACACTTTACTTACGTATCCTTCATTTCTGTTCTATTCTCAGCATATCCCACCCATGATTTGGATTCCTCTGTAGATGCACTTGTATCACAAAGGGCATAAAGGACCCCCAGCAGAATGGGTTTCCACATTTGGACTCTACTTAAATCTACAGCAAAATTCCGTGGATTTTTGTGGAAGTCTGAAGACAATCTATGAACCAAAGAGATGCTGGTTTTGCTAAGCATGCTGCTTTGGGTATTCCTGCTTCTTTTCCCACACTTCTCCCATTTCTCTATTTGTGAAATGAATCAAAAATAAGGGTCAGAAGACTATTTTCCATCTGCAGCCGTGGCAGAAATTAGCTCTTATGTTAGGCCAAGTCCATATGCCTTAGCAGAAAAGGAGGAAAAGGAGGGGGAGGCAACGATTGTCATCTTCTTTCCTGGAATCTGACTTAAAAACAAAACTCGCAATCTCTATCGATTAGCATTGCAAAGAAAATCTCTGAAAATGAAGGGTGTAAAGAGGCTGCCTGGCAGAGTTCCTCAAACAATAACTCCGGGAAGTGTGAACTGCTCTCTCTATGCTAGGGGATGTTAACAAAAGCTGTTCTATTTGAGCCGAGCTAGTAGTGATGGACAGTCACTGTTAGCAAGTAGTGCAAGTCTGTGCAAGCCTCTGCTGGCTCCTTCTTATCTCTTCTGCACTGGCTGTGTCTATAAGGTGTGTATGTGGGTGTTGGAGGAGGTGGTTTCCCTGCTCTTTTGAGCTCAATGTTGCAGGCTGCCTACAGGGGCAGTTTTGTGTTGTAGTTAGTTCCAAGAGATGATCTTTTCTGCCACGAAAACTGGAAATACAGAAAGAAAATGTTGAGCATTTGTTCCAGCATTCCCTCTGTCCAGGCTGAATGAGTATTCTCTCTTTATGCCCTGCAAACATCCTTAGTATCCAGTGCAGCACCCCATGGACAGTTGTATTGGAATTGCAGAGATGGAGAGGTCCTATGCAATTCCATACTTTATTGAGCCAGTTCAAATTGAGGCTCCCCGATTTTCTCTTACCCTTTGCCCCTGTGCATCCCTGTCCCATGCTGATGCTTGTATTAAGTTCACCAAAAATTAAACTGGCCAAAAAAAAAAAAAAGTGATCGGTTTTTTTTTGAAGGAGCAGCTGCATGAGCTTTGCTAGCCCAGAGAGCACTGGAGATGGCTTGTGCACGACTGGATGCAAAGCCCCGTGAGGAATTCATGACAGCTAGAGGTGAACCCTGCATGCTTAGAACAAGAATTAATAGCTGAAGCTGAATTTGCTGTAGTGAACACTGTCAATAAAACTATGCCCCCAAGCTTTGTAAGTCTGCTTATTGTATCTGAGCACTCAGATACACATGCACTTCTGCTTGAAAATATTATTTAAGCATAGTGGTTTCTGAGCCTTATGGACCAAGCTGCTGAAGGAATCCAGTCTCCAGAGTACCAGACTCACAGGAGATGACTGTCATCCCTGTGTGGAAGGACATTAATTTTTCATTGTGAAGCACTGTGATGGTGTGTGTAATGTTAAAACCCTTGTGCAGCTCAACCCAGAAGTGGCAGCATGGATGATGGGCGCACTGGTCCCTACAGAATGCAAACAGTGTGTACCAGCTCACACACACTTTGTCCCTGTACCCTTCAGATTCACAGCAAGCTGGAGTAGGTCCCAAGTCTGAAAAATGAATGGGGACAAATTGAGATGGAAAACAAATGATGTAATGATGCTGCTGTTCTTGAACACCTTCAGTGACAGCCATTAGTGGCCTCATTTGACAAATTATTACACTGACTAATTGATTTGCTTCTCTTCTAACATCTAATCCTTTTCAGTGTTGCAACTGTTGCTCCCTGTAAGTCCCTTATGTCACTCTTGGCTCTCTTAAATGATATTTCTGGCCACTCTTTAGAATTAATATGCTGTTCATGATTTCACCTTGGGCTGACAGCACAGACCTTGCTTGTTCTGTACCTGACTTGGATGAGCAGAGCTGTCTGGAGGGAAAGAAAGCTGCCCCAGGAAGGGAAAACCTTTGCTGAGCTCTTCAGCATGCACTCCGGGGGGAGACTGCTCCATCTGACCTGGATGGACCTGAGTGTGCTGGGGAAGGCTCTGTCCTTTGCTGTAAACATTGGGTGTTGATGCAATGTCTAGTAAAGCCACTAGCATTTTATTTCCTGCAGTAAAGTTGATGAGAAATGTCCCATGGATGGGAATAGGAGCAGGGTAACCAAATAGGGAAGGCAAGGACTTGTCACCTGGGTGCAGTAAGCGCTGGGATGGCTTGCCTTTAGGAGAAGGGTGGTATGGAGGCCTCCTTGCATTGGGGGAGCCCCTGGTTTCCAGCAGAGCTTCAGGCCTGCAGTGCACAGAGAAGGGGAGCTCCCTCAGAAGGCTGAAGGTGGAACATTTCTTCATTAAATTATTTGCTCTCCATTTGAATTAAAGAAAGGTGGATGCCTTAGTGGCAGCAGCGGGGACTTCGCTGGGAGACACTTTGGCTCCTTGGATGGGGCGAGCCCTCATTATGTGTATTTTAGTGATGGGATGACAATGGAGGTGTGGGAGACGGCTCTGAGTCACCCTCGGAGCCGCAGAGGGGCCGGGCCGGGTGGGTGGGGGTCGCTGAAGGCCGGGGTGGAGGGCTCTTAAGGCACGGAGCTGCCAGGGCCGTTACACCGCCCGCTGACCTCGGCCCGCATGGAGCTCGCCAGTCTGCCCCCCGCCAGCCTCCCCTCCGCCAGCCCGGCCCTCAGCCCCGCACCCGCCGGTGAGCCGCGCCGGGCGGGCAGGCGGCGGGGGCCTGGTGGCGGTGTTGGTGGTGGCGGTGATGGTGGTGGCTGTATTGGTGGCGGTGTTAGTGGTGGCGGTGTTGGTGGCGGTGATGGTGGTGGCTGTATTGGTGGCGGTGTTTGTGGCGGTGTTTGTGGCGGTGTTTGTGGCGGTGATGGTGGTGGTGTTGGCGGCGTTGGGGCACAGGACGCTGCCCGGCCCCGCTGACCGCCGCTCCCCGTTCTCTCCCCGCAGGAGAGCCCCGGGCGCGCCCCGGCGGCCCCAGCTCGGCGCGGGAGGGCGGCCGGCGCAAGCGAACCACCTTCAGCAAGGCGCAGCTGGAGCTGCTGGTCCGCGCCTTCGAGAAGGAGCCGTACCCCGGCATCGCCCTGCGGGAGCAGCTCTCCAGCCTCACCGACATCCCCGAGTCTCGGATCCAGGTGAGAGGGGCGGGCGGTCCGGGCAGGGAGGACGGGCGGGTGGCGGAGCGGCTTCCCCGGCGGCCCGGGTGCTCAGTCTCTGCCGGTCCCGCAGGTGTGGTTCCAGAACCGGAGAGCCCGGCAGCTAAACCACAAGAAGAGCGAGGCCGCCGCCTACGCCAGGCCGGGCAAGCCGAAGCCGCCGCGGTGCGCTGGCCAGGAGCGGCCCCGGGCGCAGCAGGGCCCGGGGACAGAGCGGAGCCGTCTCTGCCCACAGCCAGGCCTGCCAGGAGGGAGCCAGGGCTTCGGAGGTCAGCCGCCTTTCTACTCGGGGCAGCTGTACTCAAGGCTCGACATGCATTTCAGGAGCTTGGATAACAGTTTTGGAGCCCTGGGTCAGACCCCAGCTGACTTCGGTTTGGACTGCTCGGGAAGAGGGGTCCCACTAGGTGCGGGAAGCGTGGGGAGTGCGCCCCCGTTCTCGCTCCCTGTGCAGCAGGCACAGGAGTATCCGCACCTGAAGAAATCCTTCCCTGAAGGCTACTACTCAGATGCAGACGTTTTCCAGCCTTGTACAGATCACCAGTACCCAGCACCCAAAGAGAACACGTACAGGAAGCCTGTCTTAAACTACTTCAGTGCTAACCAGGGCCTGAGTGTTGAGAACTGTTTGTATGCCAAGTCAAGCGCTTCTCCCTTTGGGAAGGGCTCCACTTTCAGTTTTGATGCGGGGGAACCTAAGCTTGAGCCCGAGCAGATGAGGCACAGTTCACCTCTGCTTGCAGCCAGTAATGCTAGTCCTCCTTCGGTATTTCCAAAGCATGAAGGGGACTGTCAAAGGGCATTTGGCACTCCCGCCCCATTGTATGAGCAGCAGCTGCTGGAGACAGTAAATGATTATGACCCTCATTGGCTGGGCATGAGAAATGAAATTTTGGGAATAGGGTTAGATTTGCTGTTTGAGAATGAGCAAAATGCAGATCAAGGTCAGACAAAAAGTTACCTTTCTGCTTTTGGTGGCCAGAATTCAGTCTGTCATTTGGGTCAGACATGAAACTGGCAGTGGGTCCACTTGCCTGATGGAAAATGAATGTGATTTTTTTTCTCAGTTGCCAGTGTTGTCTGAAGAGGCTAGAGGTTTTGCAGGTCTACGTGCAGAGTGCTTGCTCTTCTGAGTTTTGTGCCCTGTATGGAAGGGAAAGAAAGATAAGCCATGTTAGCAAGGGCTGCCTGCTGCATGTGAGCTGCCTCCCCAGGCAAGCCATCTTTCACCAGCCCCTTGCAGTATTCCTGCACGTGTTTGGCTATGGGCAGCCCAACATTACCCTGCATGCTTAGCCTGATCTTCAGAAGGATGTCAGCCCTGAAGAGCTCTGTGCTCACACTGTGCTGGATTAATTCTGCCAGGAGGTTTAGCACTATGGTGGTGTTTTTGTGGCCTTACTGTACTGAGTTTTGTTTCTATTCTGGTCTTAATTCACTTACTTTAACTTAAGGAATCCTAGATAACAGACTTATTTATAGCTTTTAGTTGAGAAAGCATTAACACAAGATGGGTACAAGCATGGGAAAACAGCCTTGGTGGTGACAGGGGACATCTCACTGGGTGTGTTTGTAATTTAGGTGTGTTCCTCATAAAGAACACTAATGGTCTTTCCCTGGGTACTTAATATATAGTGTTTTCATTTAAAAATGACCACAGTCTTTTAAAAGGCAGTATTTTTGTGATTTTGTTTTGTGTAATTTGTTTGCAGATTGTCTTTTTTTTTTTTTTAATTGTGATTGTCTAGTTTCCAAATTAAGGTTTTTTTACCTTCATGAAGTTGTAGAATTGCACTCTGAGGAGAAAAAATGTGTTTCATCTTTGCATTTGCACATTGAGCCTATTTTTAGAATTCTCAAGATCCATGGTTATCCAGAAGTCCACAGTAATCATGGAAAGGTTCTTCACGTGTACCTCTGGAGAACTGCCATGGATGTGTGTTAAAGCAGTGTTAGGCCTAGGATGCTGAAATCTCTACATGCAGATCTATTTTTGGGTTTAAAATGTGGCTCTGGAATATTTTTAAGTATGCTTAGATTGTAATACATTTGTTATTAACTCAATTTGTTATAGAACAAGAGAAACAATGAGAATAAAACTTAATCACAGACCATTATTTTATTAATAAAATTGATATCCCTGAACAAACTGTCTATAGAGGTGTGTACACAAGAAGTCCAGAAAGTTAGCCTGACTTCTGTCAGTAATTTTTATCTGTGGCTGTAACTTTTCTGCCTTGACCTAAAGGATTGGAACAAGCTCGTGTATTACAGAACAGCTGTATGGCTTCAGACAATAGCTGCAAGGCACTTTGAACACAAGTTGTATTTGGGAGTGAAGGACAAAAAGATGATTGTATTTATGATTGTATCTATGACTCTTTTAGTAAATTTTTGAAAAAAAAATGCATGAAGACTTATTTATTTACATATACCCTCTCCCTCATAACACCTTCTTGATGAGAATGCTTATTCAACGCCTAGGAGGTGCTTCCACAGCAATGGTATAGCAGCGTCCCCTGGACTGGCCAGCATCTCTGCTGTCATATGGTCAGGTGATGCTGGGGCAGGAACCAAATGTGCTCAGCAGTTGAACTACTCTTCTACTGTCTGTAAAATACTCCTGTTTATAGAATAAGGGAGGATTTTACGTGCTAAATATTGAAAAATGTATTTTCTTCTACACAGCTTGTCAAAGAGATAAGGAGGACACAAATGCACTAATGTCACTTTTAGTCAGGCTGGGCTAATTCACTGCAGGGTGTCCCGAGCTCCTCCTTATGGGAACCTGAAATCACATTCCTGTCTTCACAGCCGCCTCCTCCAGCAGCAGGACGAGTGTGACAGCCACGGCCCCTGCACGTCCAGCTGGAAGCCACCGGCCTGGGAGGCAGGATGGGGCCAGCAGCAGCACAGAGGGAGCAGTTCACGGCCCGGACACCTCGTTAGCAGCCCTGCCCCTCGCTGCCTCTTGCCGTGAGGACAGTCCGCCCCAGACAAGAGGGCTCTTCATTGAGCAGGGTCTGCACCTACAGCACACCTCAGGGGGATTGGCCTTCAGGCGGGGCACAGACCTGAGATGAAACAATGGCTCACTTCTCACCCGGGTACCTTGCCCTCTGCATGCCTGGTCATGTCCTGTGCGTGCAGGGCTTGGTACCTGCAAAACGCCCCCAGCTAAGTTGTATTAGCGACAGGAGGAGAGGACACAGTGTTAAGCTGCAATAGGGGAGGCTCAGGTTGAAAATCAGGAAACATTTCCCCACAGAAAAGGCGATTAGAAACTGGAATGGGCTGCCCGGGGAGGTGGTGGAGTCACCGTTCCCGGCGGCTTCAGAGCGCGGCCCTCAGCGCCCGGACGGGGCTGGCGCGGCGGGGCTCCCTCGGGGCTGACATCCCCGGTTTCTGTCGTGGATTCCGTCAGAACTCACGGCACGGGAAAGCTCTTCATAGGCTTTCACCCTCTGACTTGTTCGTCCTCCCATAGTCCTTGGCAAGGACTGACTTTTTATCTTTCTCGCAGTAACTGGGGCCGCAGCTGCCGGTTCGTACGGGGGCTGCCCCGAGCCCGCGGCAGCTGAAGGTCCCCACGCCTCCTCCGCTCCGGGTGCTGTAGGGCCGGCCCCGCCAGGCAGCTACCGCGGGCTTTCACAGAGCTTGCAGGAGAGTAATTTACTCCTGAACACGCGCACAGGGGCCGACTCCCGGTTCCCGTCCCGGTTCCCTGTGCGGGCTGCGCGCCGCGGCCACTATCCCACCTGTGGGACAGCGTGTGCGCCGCCAATAGCGCTCCGCCGCGCCCGGAACTCCGCGCGCAGCCGCTGTTTCCGGGAGGGTGGCTCCGCAACGGAGCGGTCGCTGCGGACACACGTGGGCCGGGCGGCTGCAGCGGGCCGGGGACAGCACTCGAGCACAGAGCGGGGCCGGGGACAGCACCGCAGCGCGGGGGGGGGGACAGCGCGGGGCCGGGGACAGCACCCGAGCCGGGGGGACAGCGCGGGGCCGGGAGGACAGCGTCGGGCCGGGCAGGACCGGGGCCCCCGGCACGCAGGGCCCAGGTGAGTGCTGGCTGCTCGTGGGAGCGGCTCCCCGGCAGGATCCCTTCGCCAGCTGAGGGCCCGCGGTGTGCCCGGCAGCCCCCCGCCGCTCGGCCGCGCCGCCGGGGCGCTGGGCCGGGAGTGCGGGGCCCGGGGGCTGCCGTGCGCCGGGCAGGGCGTGAATGGGCCCCGTGAGCTGGCTGTGCTGGTGCTTGCTCGGTGTTCTCCAGCTGGTGCGCTGCGTACGCGTGCCCTGTGCTAACTGCGCTCTCTTCCTGTGCCAGCTGCGCCCGCTGTCACACGGAGGTACTCCGAATCCTGCTGCTGTAAACAACTGTTGAACGAGTAAGATGGAGGAAAAAGAGAAGAAGAAGCATCGTGCAAAGCATAGCGGGCCAAAGGCAGAGAAGAAAAGGAAGCGTTATCTCAATGACCTGGGAATTGGCGATGAGGAGAATGCACGGAAGAGGAACCCCAAAGCCTTCACAGTGCAGTCCGCTGTGCGGATGGCCAGGACTTTCCATCGGTGAGGAGTGGGAGCTGGCTCCAGAGCCCGCAGAGGCGGCTGGATGGGTGGCAGTCGCCTGGGCTTTCTTTGTTACTTTGTGTAGACATGCACGGACTGTGATTTTCACTGGTGTGTCTGCCTGGCATTCATTATTCACCCAGTCACGCCGTGTTTGTGTGTGTGTCAGGAGTGGGGTGCTTTGTGCATCCCTGTTGCATTGTACACTGTGTTAATCCAGAGAAAAGCAGTGTAGCTCCTTAGGCTCAGTGGGAGTTCCTGGTGTCACTGCTTGTGCTCCATTTTGTGTTCAAGCCTTTGCAAATACTGAAGACTTTCAAGTAGTAAATGCCACTATCCATGGCATTCCTGTATTTATTTGTTACAAATTTCTCCTCAGAACTCAGGACCTGAAGACTAAAAAGCATCACATTCCCGTGGTTGACCGGACTCCTTTGGAGCCCCCTCCCGTGGTGGTGGTTGTGGTTGGCCCTCCCAAGGTTGGGAAGAGCACTGTGATAAAGTGTCTCATCAAGAACTTCACAAGGCAAAAGCTGGTTGAAATCCGGGGTCCTGTTACAATTGTTTCAGGTGAGAACAAAGATAGGAGAAATGGAAATGCTTCTTTTGTGCTCCTTACTTGTCTTGGGAGCGGGGATGTGCTCATGTTCTCATGATTTTTAGGAATTTAGGAGGCATCATTTGGATGTGTGATCTGGCATATGTACAGTAAATGAAGATCAGATAATTTTAAGTTAAAAAATTGTATTTTAGTACAACTATAGACAGATAAAAATAGACACTTCTGCAGTGGTGCGTGTTGGATGATTTACATGCTGGACCAGAATCTGGGTCCCAGATAAAAGAAAACTGTACAAATTGGTTTGCTCCCTCTGTTGCAGTTTTTGATGCTTAATTCTGTTTTCAGGTAAAAAACGCCGGCTGACCATTATTGAATGTGGATGTGACATTAACACAATGATTGACCTGGCTAAAGTTGCTGATCTGGTAAGTTAACAATGGAATGTGATCTCTACTATAATTTATATTGAAAATTCTACTTTTGATTGGACTGCACCACTGTCTGGTTTCTCTACACATATTTTGCTATCAAAGGCAAAACTGTCTTTGGTTTCAAAGGGAACAAGACCTGAGCTCTTTGACACACCTTATGTTCCGGAACAACCCCAGGACTTTGCTCATCCTGAGGGTGGGGGAAAGTCAAGTGTGTGTGTGTGTGTGTGTGTGTGTGATGGTGGGGAGGGTGTGAAACAAGGGAAATGCTGCTGAGCTTCATTGCTACTGCAACTGGTGAACTCCTAGTGGAGGATGCTGTAACAAGCCAAGGTGACACAGTGGCTTCTCGTTAAGGAATTTGGTTAAACCAGATCTGAAATCTGAAAATGAGTTTTAGTCAAGAAGTTTTCAACTAATGTTCAAAGTAGAAATATGTATTAGTTTGCTAGTTGGGATTTTTTGTGCACCCTGAGGTCTCCATCTATTTTGTAGTAATACAGCTGATTTCAGTGGAGTGTGATCACTGTTGTAATTTACTTGCAACTTTTGGATCAAGAGATTGCCCCATGTGATCCTGGGGATCCAGTGCATGATCCCTTTGTTAAGAATTTTACTTTACATGTGGGTTTGGAGTATATTATTCACAGCTGATTAGGTATTGGGATGCTTGTCTAAGTATTAACTATGTAAATATCTAAATACATGTGTACACTGATCTAGATATTCTTCTACTTTTATGTTTCCTACTGAGTACAGGACACGTACCAAACAGTACAAATATTTCTGCTGGTGGATCTTTCAGATTCTGTGTGCACATGGTGGTGCTGAAAATCTGTTTGGATTTGTTGTTAGGGGGCTGAGATGATATCAGCACTTGGAGATCTGGCATCAGTTCCTGTATACTTTAAGTTCTTCATTGTTAAAACCCTAAACCAACTTTGCTTCCATTTTCATGGGACTGTTGGCTGCTGTGTCAGTGCTTTTTACTGATGTGTAACAGCAATTGCAACAAGGGAAAAAAGTTGTTTTCATTTTACCCAGAGACTTGGCCTTAGTGGCATTAGTGTATCCAAGACACAGATATAAGAATTTTATTGATTTTCTAAGATGTTCCTGAAAATCCTGGAAGATAATCAATTTTACATATTTTAAATTCACCAGGTAAACACTTGTTCAGAATAATACTGAGTGTTACTGCATTCCTAGAGATTCTAGAACATCTTTAGCAGCCAAGTTCCATACTTCAAATAAAAAGCAAAAGTTGGTTTTCAGGGTATATAAAAATAAAGTACAGAACCTTCTGCAAAATTTTGGTTCCTGAGAAGCATAAGAATTTAAAGGTGTGGTCATTGAAATGAGCTCCTGTGTGCACTGTGGTATTGCTGTAGTGAAATGTGAATATTGTGTTTACAGGTTCTCATGCTCATTGATGCCAGCTTTGGATTTGAGATGGAGACATTTGAATTCCTGAACATTTGCCAGGTACATGGCTTTCCCAAAATTATGGGAGTTCTAACCCACTTGGACACGTTCAAGAACAACAAACAATTAAAGAAGACTAAAAAGAAGTTAAAGCACAGATTCTGGACTGAAGTGTATCCGGTATGACATTTAACATTAATTTTTTCATGTATTTTGCTTTATGGAAGCTGAGTTAAAAGCGGGTCAATACTTAAATGTTTATTATATTCTTACGTCTTTTACATAGGGAAGTGAACAATGTTGATACTGTATCAGATTGTTTAATCTTTCTTCTGCTTGCTAAAATACTCGTGTGGTTATTCTCTATCCCATTGTGATAAGCTGCTAAATTTGCTACTAGGTCTGTGATGCAGGTGCTGTGCAAGGAGGATCTGCTTCTAGGTCTGTTTGAGGTCTTGAGGATGTGAATAGTTTTCCAGTGAGATTTAGGGGACAGTCTTCATGTTGAACTAACCTGATTAGTTTGATCTTTCAGAACCAGTTGTAATGTAATTTTCAATTAAGATTTACAAATTAGAATTGTGTTAACTATGTATTTTTCTTGTTAGCTTTATGGGTATAAAATCGATTTTTTAAATGTTTTTATGTCTTTTTAATGTGTTTAGGGTGCCAAGTTGTTTTATTTGTCTGGTATGGTTCATGGAGAATATCAAAAGCAGGAAATTCACAATTTGGGGCGTTTTATCTCGGTTATGAAATTCCGGCCTCTCACTTGGCAAACGTCTCACCCGTATGTTCTTGCAGACAGGTGTGTGCTTTGTGTTTTTCTTTCTGTTCTTTATTCTCAGCCTAGATAGCACCTTGTTGTTTGAAAAAGCTGTGCTGTTAGCCCTCGGCTCCATGTGTGAATGGGTGTTTGGTGTTCCCTGAGTGGCTTTGGGAGGGGAAGGTGCCTCTGCAGGTTTGTGCTGTTCAGTTTTCACTTGAGTCAGGTCATGTACACTCCTCTGGTATATTGTAAATACTTTTGAAACACAGGATAATTAAAATAATCCTGTTTGTTGATGAGTATACTGAATTTCTCTGGACAAGAGACAGCATTCTAGTGATTTAAACAACAGCTGGTGAATTAGTCCTCTGAGTTCCCTGGAATACCCCTTCTGCTCTGTCTCCCAGTATAGCATTTGATTCACAGTCTCTTTGGAGCATGAAAGTAATCTTGATGGCAGCTGATGGCAGCCTGCTTGAGAAATTACCTCACCTTTCATATTTTATTGTCAGAATGCTTACAGTTATGACAAAACTCCTACAATAACCAAGGTGCCTTGAATGAACCTCTTTAGCTGTAATTCTTCAGGGAAAATTGTCAGAGAAGTAAATAAGCATTGTGCAAAATACATGAAGCAAAGAGAGGGAAAATGCAAACTCCACATTCTGTAGTTTTCCAGTAACGTTGTTTAAGGTTGCTGTGAGTGTTGCAGTTTCATGATTGTTGGGTCAGCTTTAAGCTGATCTGACGCCGGGTTGTGCCCCATTCTCTTCCTTGGCTCTGTGTGCTGCTTCCCATGTGCAGTGTAGAAAGGAGTTTCCCCCTCCTCTGCCTGCGCAGAAGCCGCTCTTCTGTGGTAGCTTTTGTGTTGCTCACCACCATTCTTGGGGAAAAGAAGGTGTTGTGTGGCTGCAGGGAATGTGACATTCAGCTGTTTGCCCTCTGATGGTGAAATTGATTAGAGGAGGGCTGTGTGTGCAAAGCGATAAAGAGTAGTTAAAATGTGCTAAGAAAGCAGTACCTGTTCAGTGAAGTGTCAGTAAATAATCTGGAAATTTGTTGAGCATAATTATACAGCTTTTAGAAAAGAATTCTAAAATGTTTTTAGAAGATATTTTTTTCCATGATTTTTTTCTTTCTTATGAGGATTCAATTTTGATTATTTGAGTCTGCAGATCATGCAGTGGCAGCAGTAATGCTCTCTTTTCTTAAATTACCTTTTCTCAAAAGTTACCATTGAGACTCTGGATATTTTAACTGTTATTTTAAATATTGAGTAGAATGGAAGAGCTGACAAACCCAGAGGATGTTCGAATCAATCCCAAATGTGACAGGAAGATATCACTGTATGGATACCTGAGAGGAGCACACTTAAAAAACAAAAGTCAAATTCATATGCCAGGTAATTTATCAGTCTTAGAACTCTTTCTGTACTGATATGTGAAAAATAGCATAGCTGAAATTGTTTGTATCTTTAAAGTATGTTATACAACAGATTTTTCACCTTTCTAAATACCTGTTATGTTTTTGAAATTTTTTTTATAGTGCATGGTTTTGTGAAAATAAATCTTGTAAATAGTTCTGCTTTAAATTGTGCAGTTTTGTTGCACTGATAAACACATTATTCACAGTATTTAGAATTTTTTAAAAGTGTATCACTTTAGAAAGTGTTTAAAATGTAAAACATGTCAGCCCTAATAATGAAAAGTTAATTTAAATGGTGTGAATTTGTAAATTATGTAATATGTTTATTATGATCAGAATTGAGTAATTGAATATTTTAAGTGAATGATTAAAAAGTTTAAATTAAGAAATACCATAGTAATAAATTTACAAACCTACACAGGAAAGTGAGTTGCTGTTTTTGTCATTTGAAAACTAGCAAAGAAACAAACAAAGCTTTGTGGGATTCTGGTGAATTTATGTATACTTCTCTGAGTTCAGTGGTAAGGCAGGGGAATGGGATGTTTGGTACAGAGCTTCCTGTTGATGAATCATTGTCTGTCCCCTCAGGTGTTGGAGACTTCACTGTAAGTGATGTGAGTTTCCTGCCAGACCCCTGTGCTCTCCCTGAGCAGCAGAAGAAACGTTCCTTAAATGAGAAAGAGAAGCTCGTCTATGCCCCTCTCTCAGGAGTAGGGGGTATTGTGTATGACAAAGATGCTGTTTACATTGACCTTGGTGGAAGCCATGCTCATGAAAAAGAAGAGGTAAAAAACTGCTGGTGGTGGTTTGAATTCTCTTGGAAAGTATAGTTTTTATCCTTAAAGCCAAAATAAGTGTTTAAAAATAAGCTTCCTTAAAACAGTCAATCCTTATCTATCCATAGTAGGTAATTAGTTCTTTTCTCCTTCAGGGATTTCAGAGAAGAGATATTTCTATTATCTGTTACTCTACAAAACATTGGAAGATCACTGAAAATTAAATACCTAAAGTTTGTGTAATAGCTTTCCAAATATTGACCTAAGATTTATGAAATCTCCTGGTGCTGGACTATTACCATTCTTATTTTGCAGGACATGGTGGTTGTTGCAAGAAATCGTAAGGGGTTTGACTGGTCAAAGGGAGAGAAAAAATGATTTACCTACAAACAAATTGAATTCAGTTTTTTCCCCCTGTTTTGTGCTAAATGTTAAATACCTTTGGGCCTGTGATACTGTGTTTGCTGGCATTTACTGTAGTGGTTGCATATTGTGAAGGAGTCCCTCTTCAGTTTTTCTTGGGTTGATACAGATATTCTTGAAATATGAAGAGAGGAAGGGAGACCTTGCTATTCTATTCTGAGAAAATGTTTCTTTAAAATGCTCTGCAGTTTTTTCTTGCATATGTGTATTTCTGCTGGTTTAGTCTGATAGCTGTCATTAGACATTTGTTTATTCAACTTAACTGAACAGTAAAAAATCTTGTCTTTCCAGGAGGAAGTGAGGCCAAATCAGGAACTTGTTCAGAGCCTCATCTCCACACACTCAGCCATTGATGTTAAGATGGCATCAAGCAAGGTCTCTCTCTTCATGGACTCTAAACCCTTGGGTTCAGAAGATGTAGGACAAGAGTAAGTTTTGAATGCTGAGCAGTGTTTGAGCATGAATGAATCTCTAATTTAGGAAAAATTCTGAATAGAGCTCAGCGAGTAAAATGACATACTGTCTGTTTCTTCCTCTTCTGAGATTACTCATATGCCACACTGTATTTTGGGATAGAAGTAATTGGTACCAGAAAGTTTTGCAAGCAGTGTAGACCTGCCTTCCAGGAATTTCTTGCTGATACAAGTGACATTTCTGTTTTAATTTATTCCATGGAAAATGAAGAAATTTCTTGGAATTAGTTTTGGCTATAAGGTTCAATATTCTTGAATAAAGAGACATTAAAGGATGCCAGTGCCTTTCTAATGGTCTACATAGCTTCACTTTCTTTGAAAGAAAATTTGTAGAACTGTTACAAAATATTAACATAAAGCTTCATTCTTTCATTAAAATTTTCTTGTACTTCACCATCTTACCCCAAATGCGGTCTTTGGGAAAACAGGTTTGTGATGCCAAAAGAAGAGAGGCAGGTGGATTTGAAGACTGGAAGAGTTCGTCGGAAGGCCGTATTTGAAGACAACGAGAAGGAAAATGATGATGTAGCAAGTGATGAGGAAGATGACCAAGAAGAAGAAGATGAAGAAGAAGCAGTGTCTGAAGATGGAAGTGATGGTGATGATGAAAATGATGCTGAGGAAGAAAGTGAGAGAGTGCTCTTGCGGGAAGGGATGGCTGTTAGGAGAGCCAAGCGTCTGAAAACAGAGGTGGCTCAGGAGGAAGCTGTGAATGAGCTACCAGCATTTGCTGACAGCGATGATGATCTGGAGATGAGCTCTGAAGAAGAAGGAGAAACTGCCCCTGAAGACAGTGAGATGGAGGAAGATGAGGAGGAGGAAGAGGAGGAGGGGGATGTAGAAAGGACTTGCGAAGATGAAAGCTCAGGTAGTGAATTCGAGGCTGCAAATAAAAGAGCTGAATCTGAGCAGTATGATATGGATAGTGAACTTACAGAAATGAAACCACAAATCTCAGAGCACAGTCCCAAAAGAAAAGCAGTGCTCACTACAGATTCGGGAAACTGCACCGCGGAAGAGGCATCAGAATCTGAGGATGAGAACTCTTCCCTTGAAGAGGGTGACGATGATGAAGGAGGATCACCTGAGGAATTAGAAGCTGAAGAGTCAAATAGGAATGGATTTCAGCACAGTAAAGCAAAGAAAGCTGAGAGTGTTAGACACACCAAAGTTAAAACTGTAGATACTGAGGATGATGATGTGGAGAACCTGCTGAAAGAGGAAGAGGAGTATGAAGAAAAAATAGATCTTTCTGCTGACACAACAGGTAGACTGGAACAGTTTAATTCTTACTGTCCACTCTAATTGTATTAATTGTTAAAGGATATAATTAGTAAATACTCCATAATATTGCCTGTCATACATATATAAATATGTATTTATATATTGTTCTTAAGTAGCAAAACTTCAAGTTAGGAAAGCTTGCAATACTTGCTATTAAGCCTTTCATTTACATCGTAGTATGCAGTGTCAGGTTTCCTTCCTCTAAAACGAAGGTGATCCATTTTATAAACAAAACTTCATTGATTTTGCCTATACTTCTCTTTAATATTTATAGCTATGTGTGTAAAACAAATTATGATGCTCTATTACATTTAGAAAGACTAAAACATGTTCGGGGGAATGTTACTAAAATACACTAACTACTCACTGAGCACTGGAACTGGAATCTCCATCTTTGGAGTTGTTCAAAAGCTATCCTGACATGGTGCTGAGCAACCTGCCTTAGGTGCGGCTGCTTGAGCAGTGGGGCTGGACACAGAGACCTCCAGAAGTCCCTCCCAACCTCAGCCATTCTGTGAGTCTGTGAAGAAGACATGTATCATCCTGAACATGATCAAATCTGTTATTGTTAATAAATTTTTAAAATTCTATCCTAAAAAATAAAAATCAGTGGTATAATTCGTTATCCACAGTTTATGTTTCTGTGTATATATGGAGTATGAGAAAAAGAAACTGTGGGTTGTGTCTACACTTCTTAAGCTTCTTGTCATGTCCTTATTTAAATTATTTTTGTAGTTGCTGATTCTTGTTCTTTTTTGCAATTTTTTTCCCTTTTCAGGTGCACTTAAATGGAAAGAGGACCTCACACAGAAGGCAGCTGAGGCCTTTCTAAGACAGCAGCGATCAACCCCCAATCTTCGTAAACTTGTGTATGGAACAGGTACAGATCTGTTTGGAAACTTGTCTCAATATATGCTGGCTTTTAGCTGTTACCAAGTTTTCAAGTCTGAATATTTGAGCATGGTTTTTTGGTGGGAGGCTTGAGGAGAGTTAATTGACTTTTTAATTGCTGATGCTCATTTCCACTAATAACTGTAATGAGGAGACAGTTTTTAGTTTTCCCATAAAAAGCATTTTGAGTTCATTTTCCAGACTACTCAGTTGTTACTCATGTTTTCTTATACAGTTATTTCTTCCAAACGTTTAAGGTTTGGTAATTTGTGTAATGATCTGATAGATATTGTGCAAACGCATTGTGGTAATTGTGTTTCATAAAGGGATGTTGTCTGTTGGCTGGTTTCAGGAATTTCTGTCTCACAGTGACTGTGGAAGAGTCTCTTATACATGACTTCGTATCAGGTGTTTGTCAAGGGAAAAATAGGTGGCTTAAAAGGAAAGTTGCTATTTATGTAATTTGTCCTGTTTTAATTCACAACTCTTACAGTGATTGTCTGAGTGTGCCCATCTCATTGTGCAGAACCTTTGTAGAACATGATGAGAATTTGGCCTTTGTAAACCTTCCACAGTGCAGGTGTGGGAAGACCTTCTGACAGATTCTCCAGTCTGGTATTCTTGATTTACATACAAGCTTAATTCCTGTTCCTGTTCCTTCCTGTTCACAGGTCATTTTGCTATTGTTCTGATTTGTGATGTTGAACAAGCATCCTCTGTTTACTTATTGGGCAATATTTTTAATATAATTAAAAGTGAAGTGAATAAGTGAAGTGAATAAATTCATATAAGTGAATTTTTAATATAATTCACTTTATATGAAAAGTGTATGTTTTTCTTCAGGCTCTTACATTTAAAACTGTTCCAGTTTGGTTCTTTTATTTCCTCAAACTGCTGCAGCTGTTGGGAAACATAAGGAGAGAGGTGGTTAATGAATTTCATGTATGTACTGTGGGGGAAATCATCATAGCCTCTGTGTTTGGTTTAGCTGTGGAGGACGAGGACCAGGAGAGTGAGGATGCAGATGATGAACTTGGAGGTTTGTTTCGTGTCAGCCGTCCAGACAAAGCATCCAAACAGAAGGCTAATGCTCTTGACTGCTCCAAATTTCTGGTAGAAAAGCCACAAGATTGGGATTTAGAAGAGGTAATGCCATTGGATAATTGCTTCTGCATATCCTGCCTCGTTCTGTCCTCACTGTGTCTCATAAAGTATGACTTTATGTCATTGAAACAGACCTGTGGGAGCTATGGCCACTGAGTCTTGGACTCTGCCACTTGCTGTCAGTATAAGTAACAAGATTCCAAGGTTTGTTTCTTAGAAGAGTGGCAAGTTACCGTAAATCAATTTAATGCTAGTCTCACTTGAATATTTGGTGGATAACAGTTTGTTTTTTATTTGCCAAAAAGTAAAAAGCATGGGAGGCCCAAGCAAAAATACAGTGTAGAGATTTTGGTAGTGCAAAGATCTTTGGGCAAGAATTAAACTGGGTTCACAATCCTGCTTTTGGGGAGGCATTGTGTAGTTTTGGTAATGGTGTCTTGATGTGGAGCTGCATGTGAGAATTGTCTCTGAGGTGGTATCTCAGTGGGGGAGTGGGGAATGTCTTGGGGAACATTTCTGTTGATGAAAAGCTGCAGCTGTGTAAGGCAATGACATTTATTTTGCAGGTTATGAGCAGTATTCGAGACTGCTTTGTTACTGGAAAGTGGGAGGATGATAAAGATGCAGCAAAGCTGTTGGAGGAAGATGGTATGTGCAACACTTGTAAAAATTATTCCTCTATACAAGATTTTTAAGAAAAGTATGACTTTTTAGTTGTGTCTGTAGAATATTGTACCTTAGTGCTATATTTGCATGGTTTTTTTTTTCCAAACTATTATGTAAATTATTATATAGATACTAACAAAATTACACATTGCTGTCAGTCTCTGTAGAAACAGTAGGCACATACCACATTCTGGAAATTTACTTTCCAAAAAATAGAGTATGTAATTTAAATTACAAAATGGAGTCCTTAGTCTCAACACTTGGACATGCCAGCTTTGAATTATGTATCTGAGTTCATCTGTTCATCATATATGGTTTATTCTTTTGGATAGTCATGGTAGAAATAAACAGAAGCTATTCTTTATTGGGAAGACAAACCTGCCTTTCACGTTTGCTGAAAAGTGAGATCTATCTTCAGATGTTTTGGAGGTGGTGGTTTTTTAATTAGGAAATAATTGAAAAAATTAATAATGTGGCTGTATCTTACATGCATCATGATTGTGCTTTAACAGGCTTCTATAAGCATATGCTTTTAACCTAAAGACTGTCAGCTATATTCTATTTCTTTTTTTAATTAATCATAGGAGTTCAATTGCTCTGCTAGTGTCTTGTGTCATTAGAGTGCAAACTAGTGTATTGGGAGTCCTTTGGGGTGATCTAAACTTCATTTATGTTTTTTAAATCATAAGGGTGTTGAAAGGGTAAAGGAGGATCCACACTGAGTTTAGCTGGGAATTGTCAGCTGAAGCTGTAGAGAGGGCAGAACAAATGTATAAAACTTGATGGGAATCAAAAATATTTGGACTGAAACTAATCTCCACAGTAGCACTGAGAAATGCACAGTACTGAACACGTGAGAAAGGGTGTGGAGCAATACAGCAGAATGATTAACTAATGCTCATATGTCTTGGGTGCTCACTGGTGCAGAAGAGCTGTATGGAGATTTTGAAGATCTGGAAACTGGGGTTGTGCACAAAGGAAAGGCTGCTGCTGGAGGAGAGCAGGTCTGTTCTGCATTTTTATGTTCTTTAACAACATGAGTGTGTGTTTCTTATCAAGTGATAGGCACCCTATGTAATAAATTTGGTGTTCATAGATTTAATAGGAAGGAAATCAGTGGGAGCATGAAAGAAAATTTATGTTCTTTACCGACTTTATCTAGAGTGGCATGTTTTTAGCCTGAGCCTGAATTTTTGTTTGTAGTTAATTATGTAGAAGTCATCTCACTTATTTAACAGTAGGTGTCAGGCTTAATCAAGAGCTGGAGGATCTGGAGGCAGGACAGAAGTATTTTAAAACCAAATGTAATCATAACTGTTTGTACTATGTCATCTCACCTGATGCAGAAGATTATAGCACTCTGTTTAAACACAACAAACAGTAGAAACTTGACACAGTTTCCTAGTTCATTCCTCTTATCTGCATAAAGGAGGTTGGTGGAAGCAATTTTATGCTGTGGCTTGGATATCTTCCAATAACAGAACTGTAGTTGTCTGTGACAGTACAGACTGAAAAATCAATTTCTTTTTGGACTGAGCAACTTGATGGCTTTGCATTCGTTATAAAACTGAGGGTAATGGCATAATTTTGGCAGTTTTCAAATGGTCTGAGAACAAACTTCCTTCTCCCTGGTCTCTAGAGTGCTTCCAGCCTTCCAGCAGTTGATAGCTCAATGCTACCAACAATTACTTTTTTCTCCTCCTGTATTATATATGCTTATATTAGCTCTAGAATAACAGGTAGGTCAGTTCTAAGGTCTGTTCCCTTACGTTAAAATGATCTTTAGTCAAAAAAGTTTTGTCAGTGAAAAGGAATATGATTAGATCATGAGATCTTTTGATCTCATGCTGAAGTGGTCTCCTTGTATGAATAGCTTACTAATTTCTGTCTAAAATTGAAATGCTTTTTAATTGTCTAATAATTGACACTATAAGAAAGTATTGTTTAATCATATCTATAAAAGTGCTGTTTAATAATATCTATCAAACTGTTGATCAGAATGGGTTGTTTTCAGTGAACCATTTTACATGTTTGACAACTTATTGTTGATTAGTCTGGAAGTGAAGAAGAGGAGGAGGAAGATGAAAAAATGTCCAAACCAGAACCTGAGGAGGAGGAAAAGAAAAAGGAGCGCATGGACAAGAAAAGAAAACTTAAAGAAATGTTTGATGCAGAATATGATGAAGGGGATGCCACATACTTTGACGATCTTAAAGAAGAAATGCATAAACAAGCACAGGTACAGTCTGCTAATTTGACAATTTATCTGGCTATATGTTTTTAAAAATGCTTCACAGAGTTTGTCCCCCAAAGATTCTTTTCTGGAGACCCAGGTGATGCTCAGGAGATATTTCAGAAAGTACACACAAAGAAATACATGCGTTTTTATGCTTGATTTTTTTATGCTTCCACTTTTTGATTCTGTTATCTGGAAAGGAAAACAAGCAAACAAGCCAAACAAATGTAAGCTTAATTAAAACTGAGTGCAGTATTTAACCATACTTTAAATCACTGAATAAGCCAGCATGTATCATCTAAACTTCAACTACTTAAAAAGTTTTGAAACAAAGGTATCCTTTTATGTGTAGAAAGGTGAAAATTCTCCTCATATTAATTTCTGCCATATATTTTCCCAGTACTATTTTTTGTGTGATTTTTAGCAGTGTTATTAATGGAGAAGTAAATTCTCTGTGACAGTCTTTTTCATCCAACTGTGAAGTTATTTTGAAGAAAAAATAATTAATGACTACTGCTCTGTACGTGGTAGAAGTCTTCAGCATAATCGTATCCAGAATGTGAAGTGTTGGTTTTGTTCCAGGCCTTTGTTTTGTTACATAAGAACTTGTAAGCTTGAAAGTAGCTTCCTTCTTTGACTGATTTGGGAGAAAACTGCCTTACATTAATAACTTTATTTATGTTAATAACTTCACTGTCTTGTCTTCTGACAAAATTTTGCCCTAAATGGTTGTTAAGTTAATCCTCACCTTGTATTAGCCTCTGCCACAAAGGATAATATGAGCTCTGGTATGCTGATGCACTGAGAGCACTTAAAGAAGGACATTCCAGTAAAAGAATCAGTGTCTTATGGATAGCTAAACATCAGGAGCACGAACAGGAGGGTGAGGCTCCTGCTATTCATGAGGCTATCTTCTTAACTACTACTTTCTTGTATCTACTTTCTTGTCCTATGGTACAGAAGAGCTTTTGATGATGTACAGTGTGAAGATGCACAAAAATATTTTTAAATTGCTGACTTGCAGCAACCTCATGAAGTGACACCTTAAAGATCAGGGCATTAACTTTAAAAGGTACTTGGGGTTCTAAATAAAAAAAATGTACTTTGGACAGTTGTATCTTTAAAATCCAAAGTCACCACAGTGAAAGGTGTATCAGAAGTCACTCAGCCATTTGCTTCTCCTGGGTACTGTCTTTCAAGCAGACTAACAGGCCCACTTGGGATCTCAAGTTGGAAGGGTTTTGTGGTGGTAGAGATCTTCCTCTGAATAGGAAGTCAAAACATATTAGATCTTTCCCAAAAAGATTTATATAAATGTTAGAATGTTTTAAATAGAACCATCCCTTCTTGAAGAAGTTGCTAATACTTGAGTTTTGTGAATTATGTCTTTGTCACATAGCTTAATCGAGCGGAATTTGAAGATCAGGATGATGAGACCAGAGTGCAGTATGAGGGATTCAGGCCTGGGATGTATGTTCGAATAGAGATTGAAAATGTGCCCTGTGAATTCGTGCTGAACTTTGATCCTCATTATCCCATCATCCTGGGTGGTCTAGGCAACAGCGAGGGAAATGTTGGCTATGTACAGGTATGTAGCTAAAGGGATGAGTGGATTTCATCTCGGTGCAGGTGTGCTTCAGGGTGTCTGGGGTTACTGCTTTCTGTGTACTTAAAATACAGTAAACACAGAGAGAAATTTCCATCCTTGTCTCCTGAAAAGGGATTTGCTTTTGACACAAGGTTTAATTCAACAGTAGCAGATTCTGGATCTTTACAGGCTTAATTGGATAACTGGAAAAGGTTACTGTTGTTTACTGTTCAGCTGCAGAGGTGTCTCAGGACTAAGGTCTGATACTGTGATTGCTAAATTGCAAACATTGATTGTTCTCTGACCTTCATGGTCTATATACAAGTGACTACAGAAAAGCTACTAGCACATATATAAATGTATTTTTTAATATAATACTTGCTTGTATGCATACACACATGGCTTCAGAGTGAGTGAAATACCGATTGATCTTCCCAGTTAATGCTATTGAAGATAAAGAAAGAAAAAACTTAGTGTATAAAAATTCTAGTGTAGATAGAATTGGCTTTCAATCATTCCTGAAAAACTAAGGCTTGACTTTCAGAATCACTGTTGCCATCCTGTAGTAGCATGGTTCACCTTCTCTCCCAATCAGCTGCGCCTGAAGAAGCACCGGTGGTACAAGAAGATCCTGAAGACGCGCGATCCCCTGATCCTGTCGCTGGGCTGGAGGCGCTTCCAGACCATCCCCATGTTCTACATCGAGGACCACAACGGGCGGCAGCGGCTGCTGAAGTACACCCCGCAGCACATGCACTGCGGGGCGGCCTTCTGGGGTGAGCCTGCTGCAGCTGCGTGTCTCGCTTCAGCGCTGTACAGCTCCCAGGCTTTGCGGGATGTACCAGGAAGTGCAGCTTTTGGAATGAGCAGTACAGCTTTTGGAATTTCCTTGTGGAACAAAAAATAACACCAAGTAGTGTGGGAAAATAGGCAGTTCTCTAATATTTGTGGATTATTTAAATAGTTTGTGAATTGCTTGGCTTTTAATCAAATTCTGAGCATTCTGCGAAGTTGTCGCGTATTAAAGAGGAGCCTGATTTGTGTGCAGATAGACTTTGCACACCTTATGGTGTAACTTCTTCTTAACCATTCCTTTATGTGAGCAATAGTTTGAGTGCTTTAAACTTTGGTTTTCTTCACTGAGTATATTTTTCATGTATTTTTTAAACTTTTGGAATTTAAATAGGGACTAGATATTGTGTAGTAAAACTTCTCAGAAATTTAAAAATTTATTTTCTTTTAGGGCCCATCACTCCTCAGGGGACAGGATTTTTGGCAGTGCAGTCTGTCAGTGGCACGACGGTAGGTTTGTTACCACTGAATGTTTATTAATGCTTTCTATGGATATTTGTGCAAAATATATATGTTTTGGGAAGAAAGTTTACATTATGATAAAACAGTATAGTTGTAGAAACTATGAAAGTAACTGGATACAAGCTTTTGAAAGGTGTATTATGTTGAGGTGGGAAACTGTATGGAGAGGATTTTTGTTTGTTTGGTTGGGTTTTTTTAACAAATCTCAGGAAGGAATTGTTTACTCTGAGGGTGATGAGGCTCTGGCATAGGTTGCCCAGAGCTGTGGATTCAAGGCCAGATTCCATGGGGCCATGAGCAGCCTGGTCTAGTGGAAGGTGCCCATGGCAGAGGTGTTGGAATGAGATGATCTTTGAGGTACCTTCAAACCAAGCACTTCCATAATTCCAATATAAATAGTGTTAAAGTAGTATTTATCAGATATGATCTTTATTAGATACATAGTAATCAAAGGTAGGTTCATGTGTACAGACCTGGTAACAAAAGGTTTGCATGGCATTGTAATGAGCTTGTCAGTAATCAGTGGTGGTTATTATCTCCTTCCTAAAATATGCCTTCAAGTAGTATTGCACAGTTGTCTTTTTACATGTTTTAAAAGTCTGTTTTCATAATGTGTCCCTCACATAATACAGTGCCGTAGAGTGCTGCACAAAGCATTTCTCCTTTGAGACTTTCTGTCTGAGTAAGATTCTGTTTCATAAAGAGAACACGGTGAGGTAGATCACAAGGACTTTGAGATTGTTTCCAAGGTAATTAGAATGGCAGTTGTGGAAATCTCATTAGTGAATGGTAGCAATGTTATGTCAGTAGGACCTCAACTAGTCTGTACCAGTCAATCTGCATTTTTCATGCTGCATTACTTCTGTAAAGGTTAGAAATTCTGAATCTTCAAAGTGAAATGTGGAGTGCAGGTGCCCCACAACATCCTTCTCTCTGAGTTGGAAAGATACTCATTCAATGGGTGGACTGTTTAGTGGAGGAGGAGCTGGTTGAATGGCCACATCTGGAGGGTGGCCAGAGCAGTGTCCTGATGTGCAGTGGTGACAAGTGGTGTCCCTCAGCAGTCTGTACTGGGACCAGCACTGTTTGATCAGCACTGACCATCAGTGACACAGGCAGTTTGCAGGCAGCACCAGGCTGAGTGGTCTGGTTGACATGCCTGAGGAATGGAATGCAGTCCAGGGGAACAGAAGTGGTCCTGGGAGAAGCCCATAAGGTTCAACGAGGCCAAGCGCAAGGTCCTGCACCAGACCTGGGGCAGCCCCCAGTGTCAGTGCACAATGTGCAGTGAAGGGATTGAGACAGCCCCTGCTGGGAAGGACTTGGGGATTCTGGTGACGAGAGGCTGGACATGCTGTGGTCGTGTGAACTTGCAGCCCAGAGAGCAAATCACATCCTGGGCTGCAGCAAGAGCAGTGCCAGCAGCAGAGCAGGGGATTCTGCCCCTCTGCTCTGCTCTGCTCTGGTGAGACCCCAGCTGGAGTACCACAGCCAGCCCTGGGGCCCTCAGCACAGGAAAGACAGGGACCTGTTGGAGCAGGTCCAGAGAACAGTCACAAAGATTGGAGGGAGGGAGCACCTCTCTCAGGAGGAAAGGCTGTGAGAGAGCTGGGGTTCATAATGGGGAAGAGAAAGCTCTGGGGAGACCTCATTGCAACATTTCAGTACATAAGGAGGGCTTAAAGAAAATGTGGGGATAAACTTAGCAGGGCCTGCTGTGATAGGATAAGGGGGAATAATTTTAAGTTAAAAGAGTTGATTTAGACTAGATATGAGGAGGAAGTTTTTCACAACAATGGTGGTAAAACACAAACAGGTTGATGAGAGAGGTTGTGGATGCCCTGTCCCTGGAAATATTCAGAGTCAGAGTGGCTGGTGCTCTGAGCAACCTGATCTATTGGAAGATGTCTCTGTCACTTCAGGGGGGTGGGACTAGATGACCTTTAGAAGTCATCTAGGTGACTTCCAGTCGAACTATTTTATGATTCTGTGATTCTAAATGGTGTCTTCACTGAGAAATACAAATTCAACAGTGTCTTTCTTGTCTGATGTTTCAGCCTGACTTCCGGATTGCTGCCACAGGAGTTGTGCTCGATTTAGATAAATCCATAACTATTGTAAAGAAATTAAAGCTTACCGGTTTTCCATTCAAAATTTTTAAGAACACTTGTTTTATTAAGGTAAGTTCATAAGTATGTATACTGTAAAACCAGAGGTACTGATGTTAGGAAGGAATGCAACCTGGGATTGTTTTTCCTGAGGCATACGTTCTCAGTTATTGTTGAATGCTGTTCTGGATCTCAGGAGCTGCCTGTGGTTTTTTGAGCTCCTTTCCATGTGGTCTCTAAAGGTACTGATTACCACCCAAGGAATATGAATAATTGTTAACCAGACAAAAATTCTGGAACAGTCTCCTGATTCACATTCAGTGTAATTTCTTTTTCCTTCCCACCCCCTGCTTCCTTCCTAAAACCTACTGATTAGCAGTGGCAGACACCTTTGGAGGATGTAAACCTGTGCCTGATCTTATCCCACTTATCAGTCTGATCTTGCTAAATTTCAGCTCTGGAGTCAAAGGAGACTTCTAGCAGTGCTTAAGACTTCTCAGTTGCAGTTACAAAAATGTTTGGGGTAGGAAGTGCTGCAGAAGTGAATGTTCACTGACCTTCCCACCGTGCTTAGCTGGGCTTTCAGGCTCAGGCAAAGCTTAGGTTGTTCTGCATTTGAGGCAGCAAGCAGCTAAGCAGTGATCCCAGCAATGAAGCACTCAAGTGCTTGCACTAGGCATAGACAGATTTTTTGTTGCTTTTCTTGTGACATATGAAAGAAGCACAAACCTTCAAGAACTGTATTGTATTAGAATCTTAGATCTAGCAACGTAGGGCAGCTTGGTTGTTTTTAAGGTGTCCTGTGTTCTAGCAAATTACTTTAAAGGAGAACTGTAAAGCTTCTGTAGATATGTTCTGTTTTGAAATTTTAAATATATATATTTAATGCTTAGCAACCTTGCCTGTGATGTATGACTAAGTAGATTGCTTTCAGTAGCTCACCTAAAGTCAGCTCAGTGGGTTTTTGGTATGATCAGCACTCTTAGTCTAAAGACAATGCTATGCTCCTCCTGTTTCTTTATAGCTTGTGGGAATTCTGTTTTTGTGGCCTGCATAGGACCCAGAGAGAGACTTGGCATCTTGAATGACAGTGGGTAATTCACATTTTCAGGGAATGTTTAACTCTCAGTTGGAAGTGGCTAAATTCGAAGGTGCAGCGATCCGTAGTGTGAGTGGTATCCGAGGACAGATCAAAAAGGCCCTCCGAGCTCCCGTGGGTGCTTTCAGAGCAACATTTGAAGACAAGTTGCTGATGAGTGGTAAGTTGCACATTGCATGTAAGGTATCACACAACTTTTATCCTTCTTCACAGATTGTAAAGCCGTGTCTCAGAATTCTGGGATCTGATAATTGAGATGTGAATTCATAGAGTAAGAAATACCTTTTGAGATGCAGAGTGAAATTCAAAAGAAGTATTTTTTATGTTGGATTTCTTTCACTTATACTCAGATGTCATATAGTATGCAGATGAAAAGGCTTGAGTTGAAAACATGCACCTTCAAGTGTTTTAATGCTTTACGGAGCATGGTTTTAGTGTTTTACACAGCCTTTCTCCTTGAACATGATGAATTGAATTTAGTGGTACAAGTGATAGAAGGACACTTTTCTGAGAAGTCCAAGGACTGTCATTGTAACTCCAGTTAACTTTTTTCTGTAACCTTTTGGGGAAATTGTGCAGAGGATCTCCTGTGTTTGCTGACTGTCACTGTGCTATTGAGAATATGACTTTATACTTTCTTGGGTTTATATGACCTGTTTTCATAAACACACCAAAATCACAGATAGTGCAAAATAAAAGCAAGTTAGTTCTTTTATAGGCAAAGAAAAAGAAAAATTGTTTTGTCAGTAATTATACAGGCACATTACATACATGAATTCTGTTGGTTGTTCTTGAATGTGAATGATGAACAGGATGGTATTCAGCTGCCTACTCTTCAGGAATGTGTGCTGTTCTTGCCTTTATGGGGTTTTGCATTGCTTTTACCACAAGTTGAAGACATTTGGTCTGTATACCAAACACAATGCTAGCATGTGGTGTAGTATCTGTTCTGTTTAGGCAATCTTTGCTTAGAGTGTGGATGTGATGAACTCTTTACATTTCATATTTTTAGAGCCAAGTTAACATTCCCTTTTCTTTCAGATATTGTTTTTGTGAGGACTTGGTATCCTGTTTCTATCCCAATGTTTTATAACCCCGTAACATCCCTGCTGAAACCAGCAGGTGAGAAAGATAGTTGGAGTGGAATGAAGACAACAGGCCAGCTGAGGTACGAGCGAGGCATCAAACTGAAGCAAAACAAGGATTCTCTCTATAAGGTATATTTCTGTTTTGTTTTGTTTTTTAAAACCAGTCAAATTTGCAGTGTGTCTCACACCTGTGCAAACTGAGAGCAGTATAAATACATGTTCATACACATGCATGTGTGACTTCAAATTTTTATCTACAAGGCACAGTCCTGGCATGAGATGGAAATTAAACAGTTGCGAGTAGATTGTTATGCATCAGTTAAAGTTTATTAAGTAATCTGCAGGGTGGAAATCTTCTTTGGAAGCTTACTAAGACTTCTGCTGTAGTAATTGAGGTGAACATATAATTTACAGTTCAGTCCAAGGATGTCAGAGGATGTTGTTTTTTTACTTTTGGTTTGTGTTTTTTGTAGTTTGTTTGGTTTGGGGTTTTTTTGAGGAGTGTGTATTTCTATTTTGGCTTGTGGCATTTTGTGGGGTATTTTCTCCACTAAAAGATGAAAAATTAAATCTTTTTAAGATCATGAGTGTCATATGTATGTTCTGTATTCATTGTCTTAGCCTATTGTGAGGGAGAAGAGGCACTTCAATAAGCTCCACATTCCTAAAGCACTGCAGAAGGCACTGCCTTTTAAGAACAAGCCTAAGAATCTTGAGAAGAAAGGCAAGACTCCAAAAGACCAGTGGAGACCAGCTGTTATCAGGGAGCCTCATGAAAAGAAGGTAATTATCACTTTGAAACAAGGACTCCTGAAGGGTAAATGTGTTGTTTAAAGCTTTTCTAACTGTTGTTTTGGCATTTGAACCTACTGCTAATGCTAAAGATATGTATGTTCCTCGTGAAAAAGGATCACTTGCAATTAGTTTTGTTCCTGTTTGGCACACAGTATGTATATGGAACTGTCACTGAGTGGATGGTGTCTATTTTTTAGACTAGTAGGTCACCTGAAGCCTAAATACGACTTTTGTCCTTGTCACAGCACTTGCAGGGTATTTCACTTGGATTTAGTGCTCTCATATTATGGGGGACTTAAATTGGCAGCTGCAGTTTTTTATTTGACTTGCCACTGCCATGCATTATTAACACAGACAGGATTTGAAGCAAATACTCTGCTTCCAAAATTGAGAATTAGAGTGCTTGCAGAGTCAAGAAGATCCAAACTGCAGTTTAAGTGTTCTATAGTAGCAATTAGGCACAGCCTTTTAAAAGCTATCTAACTAAAATCAGAGTTCACAAAAATTAAAGCTTTGATTAACTTCCTAACAGGATAAATAATTAAACCATTTTAGAAATTGGGTAACAGGTGCAGAGATAATTAGGAACTTGCCTTGAATCTCTGATTCATTATGTGTCTGCTGAGGTTTCACTGTTTCTTGCTCACCAAAACTGAGCTGCATGTATATTGATTGTCTATTTTCTGTTCTAGATATCAGCTCTACTCAGTGCTTTGAGTACAGTGAATAATTACAAGATACAGAAAGCCAAAGTAAAGCATCGGGAACAGCTTAAAGAATATCTCAAAGTTAAGCAGAAGGAGGATGAACAGAAATTCAAGAGGCAAAAGGAGGCTAAGAAGAAAGTCTATCGCATACTGGGACAAAGGGAGAAAAAGAGGCAGAAGTCAAGCTTGAAAGGATCTAGTAAGGGAGAGAAGAGTATGTAAAATTTCATCAGGTTTCAGGCCAAATGAGGAAATAGGGTAGGTGTGCAATTTTCTCCTGAAGAAACAAAAAGGCCTTGGACTACACCAGATGTGCTTTCAAGAGAAGAAAGAAATGCAAATATGACCTTACTCATACTCTTGAATACATTTGGTAGTGTATATAAATAAGATGTAGAAGTATGAATTGTGGTTTTTATACAGGAATATTCTGGAGGACTTTGTATTTCAGTATATTTCTACACATACTGCACATTTCTGTCTAGCCAATAAAGTATTTTAATCATTTACAGAATATTGTTTCTTTGTGTGTTGTCTTAGTGGACTTCTGTGGAAGAAAACTCTCCTGAATGTCTCCAAATATGTCCCTTACTTTGAGCCATTACCTAAGTTTTGCCCTTGGCAAAAGGTGTGAAGATCAACTGTTACTTGGTAGGAGTTTGGGAAATTCTTTAACTTTGATCAGAGTAGCTCACTCCTGCGCTTAGATCATTTCCCCCTGTATGAAAGCATCTCAGTTTTTTCCACTTCTCACTAGGTTATTAAGCAGATCTTCAAAACAGTGTTGCATCTATATCTTGTGTTACTTGGCCAGTTTTGGCACCCTGAGGCTGCCAGTAGGTCCCTCACTGACTGCAGCTTTCTGGGCCAAGAGTATCAGACCTTTCCCAAATGTGTGTAGCTACTCTGGGGGGGTTTCATGGTACATTGTTAGGCTTAAGATGAATGGAGAGAAGAGGTGGTAGATCATTTCAATCCTGTTAAATTAACTGACAGTTGAAGCCTTTTTCTGTATGACAGAAGACTTTGAACAATTATTTTGTTGGAAGACCAGCAGTATTTATTTTTTATGCCATATATGGCATAAAAATGTAGTTACTATGATATACCTATTTTTAAAACTTCATCCTCAAACAGGCAGTGGGGCAGATAATATCAGTAATTTCTTGGTCTCCTTCTTGAAAAAATTTACTCTTTGTCATCAAGCTGAAATTCATTATTGTTACACTGTAGTAATATTTGCTATCTCAGATTTGAGATCCCATGTGGAATCAGGCTGCCTCACACAAAAGCCTTTGGTTGAATGGGTCTGTAGAATTTTTTTTAAACATTTAGTATTTTGGGATTTTCTTAATTAATCTCATAATGTTCTGTTTACTGATATTGAAATTCTAATGCATCCATCTTTGTCTGTATGATACTAGGCTAACACCTGACTCAAATTAATTTGTCAGTAATTTTTCTTTTCCCTTGTGAGATTCAGATGAGGTCACGTGAATATGAAAACATGGTTTGTGTTTGAATAATTGAAGAGTCTCTGCTGAATAGACAACTGCTGCATTCAGAGATTTACAAGGAAAATGTTGGCATTTTGCCCCATGGAATAGTACAGGATGGTTTGCTGTGACTTTGTTTCTGCAGGGCTTTTTCTGCTTCTGTCCAGCTGTGCCAGGCTAGGTCTAATTAAGCCATCAAGGAAGTGTTTCCTATTAACCCTGTTTTTGTGCTGTTGTGAGCTGACTTCCATCTTAGGTGTTGTTGTTAGCATCTTCCATGTGTTCACATGTGACAAGCAGTTGCCTGGGAAGTTAGCACTGCAGCATTTGACTTTAGGTTTTCCCATTTGCCATTTGCATGTAATGAAAAATAACTTAGATCTGGTTTATCCATAATAGCTCTGCCAGAGACAAAAATGGTGGGCTTCAGTCTTTTTATTGCAGAGAGAAACACTCGGAGAGCCAACTGAGCGTGAGGATGTTACACCTGGGAAGACAGTACAAGATACTTGTTTTGGATGATATTTTTTGTTTCCTTTAGGTAGCCTTCTTCAGTGGGACAGAAGACGTTGGAAATTAACCGGCCTTGTTTGAAATGTAGACAAATTTAGTAGGCAGTGGTAGTAGGTGGGAGCTGGTGTGTATTGGGAGCCTTGCCGAGAGAAAGGCGATGGCACCAGGAGCCAGGTCAGGGCCTTCCCTGCTGGCTGCTCCTGCTCCCGCATTTCCAGCCCTGTCGAGAGAAAGGCGATGGCACCAGGAGCCAGGTCAGGGCCTTCCCTGCCGGGTGCTCCTGCTCCCGGGTTTCCAGCCCTGCCGAGAGAAAGGCAATGGCACCAGGAGCCGGGTCAGGGCCTTCCCTGCCGGCTGCTCCTGCTCCCGGGTTTCCAGCCCTGCCGAGAGAAAGGCGATGGCACCAGGAGCCGGGTCAGGGCCTTCCCTGCTGGCTGCTCCTGCTCCCGGGTTTCCAGCCCTGCCGAGAGAAAGGCGAGGGCACCGGGAGCCGGGTCAGGGCCTTCCCTGCCAGCTGCTCCTGCTCCCGTATTTCCAGCCCTGTGGGCAGGCTCCAGGGAGCCCTGCCCGGTGAGGAGCTCTGGAAAGAGCTACAGCTCCTGCGTGGCTGGAGACATGTTAATACTGCTTTTGAAGAGAACCACCACATGCCAGCTAACCAAGGTACCTGGGTTTTGTCCCCAGACGCTAAATAAATCTTGGTTTTAGTGGTACCAGCAATCTCTCACAGTGCTTTTGGCCTGTTTTTAGCATGGAATGTTTCAGCTGTGCCCCCGCCCAGCCCCACATCCCTCGCCACGGCCTCCAAGTAAAAGTGCCCGAGGAAAACAAACAATATTTACTGCTCGTCCTCAGCTGCTGACACAGCCTGGGTTACCGAGGGGAGCGCTGGCACAGGCCTGGGCTGGCAGGTGGCGGAGGAGGGGCTGAACTGTTCTTATCTTGGATAAGCCCCGTCAGCGCTGTGGGAGGTGCAAATAATTAGCAATTGTGCTCGTGATTAAGCCTGAGGCAAATGTGAAAAACTGTAACAAAAGCAAAGTCGTTTGTACAGCGATTTCCGTGCTAAAAAAAGTAATGTGCTGGTCGAAGGTGCCATACAGGTCATCCAGGCAGGGTAATGCAGAATGAACTGTATGCCAAAGTATTTCACATGGCAGTGTATACTCACTAATTGCCTGTGAGCAGGGGATTTCAACAGCCACAGTTCACCCTGCGAGGCTCGGAAATGTGTAACTTGAAAGAAACTGAAATTGCAAGGAAACAGGCATTGGGATCAAAAATAAATAGAGGTGTGAGGGGTCGATTGGCAGCCAGGAGGGCGGCTGTGTTGCTGATGTTACCCATGGGGCTGTTTGTGGAAGTGGTTAGCAAAGGCTAATGCCAGGTGAAGGGCAGCTGGGGACTCACTTTAAATAAAACATTTCCCAGGAAACATAAAGCTAGATGAAGACAATCTTCCATTTTGGGCTCTCTACCCAGATTCACTTTACCAGGCCTCGTTCCTCCTACCTCTTAGTGTTGTTTCAGTCTGATCTCAGGCTGGAATTGGTGATACACCTGCTGGAGCAAATGTGACCTCCTGCCCTGTCCTGGAGGCTGGGCTGTGGCAAATACCCACTCCAGCAGTTTGCAATGTGTCTGTCAGGCACGACCCTCCCCGGGCTCCTGGTGCTCAGTGTGTTTCAGGTGCTCACTCTCCACATTGTCAGGTCACCTTGTTCTTCAGCTGTGGCAGAAAACCCCTCTGACTGACTTTAGAAGTGATCTAAAATGCATGTGAAGGTAGCTATTAGCTATTGGCAGAAGTAGAAATCATACCGGGGCTAACCAGCTTTGAGAGAATTATTTTATACTGCTTGCTATTTTTAAATGGAATTACGTCTTTGTAATGGTTTGCAAATAAAAACTCTGTTCACATGGTATTTCAAACTAAGATAATGTGATATTGTGGCATAGCTATTGGATCAAATTGATATAATTAAAATAAATATGTTAGACTGTCAAAATACTTCTGTGCTGTGTGTAACGCTCAACACTGCTTGCATATACAAACCCAAGCCCAGACTCCATCACTCAGACCAGGCTATGTCTGTGCTGGGTGATGCAGAGCTCCTGTTTATTCCACAACCACTGTGCGCCCACAGCTCTAAGTGAATTCATTGACATCTGCACGTGTGTGCATTGCTGCTTCACATCAGAACTGGCATTTGTTCCTGGCCATCAGAAGAGTCTCAGGGTGTTTAGCATTGGCACAAACTAATGCAATTGAACATATTGGATACTGGTTTCTCTGCAGCCAATTCTAAACAGTGTCCTTGCAGTAACTTTAAAGGTCACTGTTGATGGGGTCTCACATTTGCAAACACCGAGCTTAATTTGTTGTCTATTTTAATGTATTGTCCTGAAGTTATAGGGTTTTGAGAACATAGAATCTATTAAGAAGCTTAATAGAGCAGCTCATTCCAATTACAAGAAGTGTATTGGTGGAGAAAATGGAAATGCAACAAAGATCAATGTATTAAGTAGTTGCCTGAATGGAGGAAATAGAGGAAATAGATGAAAATTAACTCTCTTTAGTACAAAAAAAAATGTGCTTCTATACAGTACTAAAAATGTTGGGTTGCTTATATTGTAGGTGATGATAAAGCATTTCTATGCTGACTGTATAAAATCAGATACAGAGCTATCCACAACTTTTTCATTAATTCATTCCTTTTTCCCAAGATGTTGCTGGGTATAGTTGAATTTGTATTTGTTTTGTCTTCCCTTTTTTTTTTTTTAAATTTTATTTTAAATTTTCATTCTGGCTTATATTTCCCTCTTTTGGAGGGTCTTAAATTCTTATGCTGGAAGACTGTTGTTTTGAAAAGTTATTTGGGACCAAAATAACTTAGCAGTGAACCCGAGATGGGTCATCTGTGATGATGCAGTCTGGAGCAACTGGCTCTTTGGCTTTGAATTTCTGTTGCTAAATGCCAGGTTTGCTGAGTGAAAAGCCAGGGTTTCAGATTATGGCCTAAGGATGTGGGCATTTGGATAGTGATCCTAAGTGAATGTTGCCAATTTCCTTTATCAGTGGAGTCTAAAGAAAGAAAACAGGGGAGGTACTTTTGACTCAGATGAATTCTCTGCTCCAGTTTGCCATGTAGCACAGTTTGGTGCGTCATCTGCTTTGGCAAAATCTCATGGGGAGGCAGAAGAGGGGGAAAAGTCTTGAGCCAGTTTTTGCTTTTCCTGTATTTTCTGCTGTAGCCCCTCTTGTACTGGCAGTCATGATTAAAACATGCTTGAAACATGTTTGAAAAATGCTATTGTAGTTATTCTTCATTTACTCTTAAGGGCAGGTTTCACAGAGCTGTGAAACAAACCTATGATCCATAGAAATTCAATATTAAAAGCTAGTTGAATTTTTTACAGTATCATCCATTTACAAATTTCACCTTTTGTGGTATAAACAGGTTGCCATTTAAGCCTCATTTTAAATTATGTGTGGATAATAGCTGTGAAGGAGCTCTCAAGGTTTTTTTTAAGTAGTAGAAGACCATAGCCTGAATGTGAGCAAAACTAGGTAAAGACTGGCTTACTCAAGAGTTCACTCAAACACAAATTGTATATTTGCAGAAGGTTTTTACTTTGAATTACCTGAATTTGTCTTGTTTTCCCATGAGAGGAACAGTCAGTAGGACCTGGAGACAGAAGTCCCGACCACTCTGTTTTACTCTGCATTGCCCCTCCTGGAGGAATGGGGAAAGGAGTAAAAGCACTGTGCTGGAGATGAAGCTAGGAAGGGGATGTATCATAGCTGGAACTGAACTGAAATGTGCTCATATCTTCCCTCTGGGATTTGCACCAAACCTGGCATTTCAGTACCTGAGTAAGAACAAGAGTTGGACCACAACAGGGTTAACTGTTACAAGCAAAGATAGGTTAAAATAACATAAAATAGCTGTAGCTGAAAATCACTTCAGTCTCATAAGGCCTGCTAAGATTGTCTCAGGTCTCTTTCTCAGTTTTGGCTTAAGATCATAAGTTCCTTGTTTTGATTCTGCTTTTTTTGTGTTTCTTGGGTTTTTTTGTTTTTTGTTTTTTTTTTTTTTTTTTAGTAATATATATCTGATGCTAAAGAAAACCACCACTATGTTATAAGATTTCTCTTTTAAGCTCAGATTTTCAGCATGTGTTTGCAGTGTTTTTTGCCCTTTCAAAAATTACCAGGAGAGGCTGCAAATCTTACAAGACTGCATCCTGTTAAAGATTCAGAGGTCTTCAGATCATGTGATAGTTTCTAGGGCACATTGTTCATTACAGACAGTAATGACACAGGGAACAGGATGGATTATTGAGGATCTTGATAGATGATTCTGTGATCTGAGACTGGTCAGAGCTTGAAAAGAACGATAGAAATCTTTATTCCTGAAAATAATAAACTCCTGACTTTTGATGGGATTACTTGTATAATTTAAATGAGAAACTCTTTTTTGGAAGAGGTTTAATTTCCAGCCTACTGACAGGTGCGCATTTTTAAATTATTTTATCCAGTTTTTCCTCCTTGTTCTTCTGTTTCCAAGATTAATTTCTTACGCAATTAAAAAAACCCTAATTGTCAATAAGTTGTTTATTCCAGTGCTGTATAAAGCAATTTAGTTCATGGATTTACAAAAAGTCTTTGTAAAAAGTTCATTACAAAAGGCTCTTCAGGAAACAAACAGACCATGAGTTCAGTCCTCCTCCCCCCATGATGCTCCATCTGTCTGGACTGGATTTATTCTAGACACATAATAACCTTTGCTCACATCCAGGAAGGAACAGACTTTCAAAAATTATTCCCAGAGTTGAACTGCATATGTTTTTGGCAGGTTTTCTATTCTATAAGGTGTCCTTTCTGGCAAAAGTGTGGTGAAAGCATATGTAAATGTGTCGGGAATGTTCCAATAAAAAATTTTGCTTTGCAGAATTCCATTTACAAATGTTGGACATGGTGTTATTATTGACCTTACTTGTGTTGTAGCTTTTGGTTAATGAGGGCTAGTCCCTCAGGACAGGATACCTCATGTGCTTTGAGA
This sequence comes from Motacilla alba alba, assembly GCF_015832195.1. Taxonomy (NCBI): domain Eukaryota; kingdom Metazoa; phylum Chordata; class Aves; order Passeriformes; family Motacillidae; genus Motacilla; species Motacilla alba. The sequence goes on along the minus strand of NC_052021.1, from coordinate 11,817,829 downwards.
CCAGTAACATCTGCTAGGTTTGTTCTGTCTCTTGAGAGGTGGTCTCTGCAAACCCCACAAACCTCAGAGCTTGGTTTAAAGGTATCTTTCCAAAATGCAAAACTGTTTTCTACAGCTTCAGCACCGGTGTTAACGAGGGAACAGCAAACACCTGGGAATTTCACCACTGAGGTGTGCCTTGCCTTGATTGGGAGAGCATAAAACTGTTCCCACCTGCTTGGGAACTCTTTGGTTGGCTGCCCAGCAGATGAGAGCTCTCCTCCCACTGATCCCTTGAGAGGCTACCTGGAACAGAGACAGTGTTAAAGGAATAAAGCAGGGATTTATTAAAAGGCCTTCAAAGGCTACACCTTGGGCAGCACAAGAGCCTGGCTGAGGCTACACCCAAGATGGATGAGGGGTCACACATTTTCACACTGGTGTTAATTGTCCAATTACAGCTTCAGGTTCTGAAGTCCCATCCTCCAGATTGCTCTCCTCCATTTGCTGTTGTTTGTACTTTTTGGGCCTGAAGCTGCAATGGTGCCCTTGGTTCTCGGGCTGGAAAAGGATTGTTTTGTCCAACTGAACTGTGAGGAGAACTTGCTAACACTTTATATGAAGTTCAGAGTTACACACTAATGCAGCGCAGAATCTGGAAAATGTGAAAGCTAGAATTTAAGGCATCACCACCTCTGCTGCAAATGGAGTGACTGCCAGGAGCAAGGGCTGGCCATAGCAGATGCTGCAATAGCCCTGTGTGCCAGAAGCTTCATCACACACAAACAGCATTCAGGCCGTTAGTCTGATAGTGCTGGGACTCAAATATGAAAAAGTACAGAATAGACTTGTGGAGGTGGGTTGAATTTTTTGGTTTTTTAATCTTTCTGGTGGAGAACTTGCTGCTTATACTATCAATGTAACTTCCCAAAATATGGGAAAACACTTTGTGAAGAGTTCAGCAGTAAATTAATTGCTTCCCTACCCACAGAAGCAGCTATGCAGGGTCTGCAGCTGCCTGCCCCTGACTATCATTCCTGATTCTTGTTATTAATTCTGCCTGAGATACTAATGAGTCCTGTAGGGCTTTTATACTGCACAAGGGAATGCCCATGTTTTGGGGGGGGGAAAGGGGGAAGGGCTGATGGCCAGACCTCAGAGGATCACTGCTGTTTTGGAAGAGAAAGCCAAAGTACCTACTTTTCTCTCAGGCATCGGGTTTTAATTCTGTCACTGGCCCCTTTGCTGGTGGTTGAGTATTCCTTTCTGTAAGTGTGATGTGGCTGTGTGTCTAAACTTGCATCATCACAACTCTGCTTTGCCTCACTTGCACTCCCAACACGGGGCTGCAGGGCAGGAGGTGCTGCTCAGCTCTGCCACTGCAGCAAAAGCGAATGAGGACAAGGTGCAGAGATGCACTGTGCTACGTGCCTGCTCCCACATCTGTCGGGAAGCTTTATGCATTTTTGTAAAATGCTTTAGGAGCTGTAGATGGGAGCTGGTCACTCACTTCATGCTGTTGGAGGTACAGCATGAAGGCCATCGGTGACAAGTGGCATTGCCAAACTGTAATAGCACATGTAGAAAAGCATAAATCTTTGGGCAGTGCAGCAAGCCTTGTCCTAAGCTGAAGCAATTCTAAATTCAGATATTTGTAAGGTCCCATGGTACTTTATAAATCCTGTAGAGCACTCTCCAAAATCTGGAAGCTCTGTCTCCTCTTGCTTTGAAGCCAAGAACACTTAGAGCTAATTCTCTCTTCTTTGCCCTTGCCATTGACCTCATTTATGGAGATGAAAGAAGAAAAAAACAATTAGCTCACTGGGAAATTCTATTATGTGGAAGGGAGGTGGACGTTTGATCAATACTCTTGGGCTATGGTCTCAGCTGGAAGGGCAGATTTCTGTCTCCCAGATGGAGTGATGCCTGTTAGTCCCTGAGGCTTGCAAGCAGGAAAGATAGAGATCCAGCCCTTCACTTCTGGAAAACTAAAAGATGCCACTTTCATCTTCTCAACAAAGGAAGAATGAATATATATTGGACATAATTCATCCTGTTGTTGGGGTAAAAGGGCTCAATAGGGAAATGTGCCTTTCATTCAACTGTGCCTAATGGTATAAAGCAGAACCCACCCCAGCCTCTTGCTCCTCCAGCCTGGAAGAGATTTCTCTTTGACTTTCACGAGTCAGTGCCTTACTTCATTCCAGCCTGTAAGACATTCTCTGAGGTCCTCCCTTGCTCTCTCACCTTGCTGACAGGAGGGGCTCTGGGCCTGCACCCGTGCTGGGGGCTGGGGTGTGCCCATGGCGTGTCCCCCTGAGGGCAGGTGTGCCACCGGGCTTTCAGCTGTCACTCCAAAGCAGCCTCTGCTACACTGGAGCGGGTGAAGCAGACCTGCCTGCTCTTAAATGTTAGTGTGATCACTGGAACAAATTAGCATATATTAGGGGAGGAAAGGATAAATGGACTTTTGCCATTGAGGCTATTCTTGCACGGTTTGAATTTTTTTGTTTTTTTTTTCTTTGTTCTAATCACTGCAGAAAAATATTAATTTATCGCATTTAAGGTATATTATCATGAAAAGACAGAGATGTCAATATTTGTGAACTCGAGGTTTAATTTTTACTGAAAGGACTGTTGAAAAGATTTTGTAATGTGTGGCTAATTTGTTGTAAAGATAGAAACATAAACTAGCACTGTTAATGGTAGGGAAATCTTACCCCTCTGCTAATGTCCTCTAACATACACATATTATTTTCATGCCACTAGTTGCCTTTTGGAATGGATAATTTGTCATAATGAGTAAAGCAGTTAATCTGCTGAGCCTCCTATTTTCCTTCCAGCTATAGCTAATATGGAGAGTTATCTAGTAGATATATTTTGCATTTTTATTTTACATCCACTTTAATAGTCTCAGTGGTTTTTACTCATGTAAGTGTAAGAAGCCTCTAAGCTACTCTGATAGCAAAAAGATCATAAATTTTCTGCTTTTGCCAAGGTGGAAAACAGAGCTATGGCATGGCAGATGTCCTTTAGTGTTCCTGGTGCTGGATTTATAGCATTGTAGCTGTGAGTCACAAAGCAGTAGTTTCATATATCTTTATCCTGGAAGTGAAAATATGGGATATTTTTAAAAAATTATAATGATTTAACTTCATTTTGGCAGGTTTTATTCTAAGTCATGTATCGTATCCTTTCCCCCCCCCAATATGCAACTGGATCTTCCACCAATCTTTTATTGGCTCAATGGTCAGAACATGATGCTGACAGTGCCAAGGTCATGAGTTCAGTCCCTGTGTGGGCTTGAGGGACTTGGACTTGGTGATCCTTGAGGGTCCCTTCCAACTCAGAATATTCTGTGAAGCTCATCCCTAGCTCTCCTGTACGTGTTTTGCCTCGGGAGCTCAGGTGTAGCCCCAACACTGCACTTCCCCCAGCAAGCTCTGTGTGTCCGAGCAATCCCTTGGCTCCCCTCCCCACTGGCCTGCTAGCTAGATCCCAGAAAATTTGCTGGGGTTCTGTGATATGGCAGATAAGACACAGGCTTTTCTGATTAAGGTGAGCGGTAACTGATCTGCTACACCTTGCTTTGCAGGTGTTTCAGCATCAAATCTTCAGTGCCAGGTGGCTGAAGTTGGTCCATGTAAAGGTTGTGAAGGCTGCTGCTCTTGGAAGAAGGTGGTGGAACCAAGTGAGAAGGAAGGATCTGCTGCACTACTGATTCCTTGGCATTGCTGGAAATCTCCTTAGAAGCCCCTGACTAAATGAGTAAGTGTCTTTCTAAGCCAAGCATGCTGTTGTTTTTCTGAGTTTTCTATCTGTTACTGTCAGAACCCAGGACATCCCTCTGGGTGCCCTGGATGGCCAGAGCTGCTGGCAGGGGGCTCTGAGACCCTGGCATGCAGCCAAAGACATGTGGGGTTTTGATCTTAGCCCGTGGAGCAAATTACCAACTCTGTATGAAGAATTACAAGCCACACAAGTTTAGGTAGTATAGTAGAGATAATCACAAAGTGAAAGGAAGGATTTTTGAGTGCTGTACAAGGAGGTTTTAAGCCTTATACACAGGGGTCCGAGTTTTGTACATGGGGGTCAGAAGTTCTAAGATGGAGGAATCAGGGCATGCCTTGTCTTTCTTCCTTCTTTGTCCTAGCCTCTATGATTTGGGTGATGTTGGCACTTTTAATTTGGTTTAGAATAGAAGCTGACTGTCTAACATAGGTGATAGCTATTGGAACGGAATTGTAACTATAGTACACGTAGTTTTTAGTATGAGAGATAGCACCAGCCTCGGGGGCGGGCAGAGAGTGTGCAGACTGTGCCTCTGGCTGACCTGCTGAGCAGACCGCAGCAGCCCAGAAGAAAATCTTTTAGATAACACACAATAAACAACCCTGAGACCGGACAACAGAAGACTACTGAGTCTTTCTTTGAAGGCACGGGTTGGAGCAGAGACTTTTCCACCTTTTGGGGTCACCCTGAGCTGGGGGACACTCCGACATGTTACTTGCTACGTGTAGTGCAAGGGTCTGGCACGGCTGATGTGTTTTAGACTGTGCTGCTTTCTGAATGCTGTGTTCTGGCATGAGCTCCAGCTGCTGTGTTCCTTGGGGGTGGCAATGGACAGAGCACCAGGTACTGCATGCTCTGTCCTTGTGAGCGCTCCTAGAGAGGCCCTGGCCAAGGCTTACAGTCTGCCAATTTTTCTTCAGGCTTCACCCCTGGAGTTTTTTGCTAGTTTTAAAGAAGATAAATAGCAATGCAGAGCTGTCTGTGCATCAGTAGTGGTGACTTACTCCTGCCAGAAGTGAGGCTTCAGCGAGGAATCTGGTCTGGACCCTGGCATGACTTCTCTCTGCTCATCAATGTAGATTAGGCATGTGACCTCTCCTGCTCTACAGTTGATTATTTCACTGTTGTTTGCACTTAGAAAAATATTTGTTGCTAAATATAGCAATAGCTCTTTCCCCATATAGTTTATGGAATAGGGAATTTGTCTGCTTACATTTAGGAAGTTCTTCTCCCTGGTCAGATGATACAGCACAAGATGCCCCCTGCCCAGAAACAGCAGGGCTTTCTGAGGAGTGCTCTGGGCACACCTGGACGTGCTTCACTTCATGGTCTGGCCCCAGCTGTCACCAGGACATGGGTATGAGCTGTTATCAAACTGGCTCAAGGGAGAGAAAAGCAGCTGGTCCATAAAGTTCTGGCAGCAAGGGGAAGGTGATTTGGGAGGAAGCATATACGCCCTTTTGGAGTGGGGGTGCTCACTGTGGATCGTGTCAAGGAGGAGCACAGCTGCCTTCAGTGAACAAAATGGGCATGAGAAAGCAGTCCTGGTCATGAGGAGGAGCGCAGTGATAGGATCACTGGTCAGTTGGCAGGCTGAAATGGTTTGTGATTCTTATGGTGTGAGATGCTGATAAAGGTCTCATGGAGCTGAGCAGCCTTTCTGCAAGGCTGTTTCTTGGAAGAGTGGGTGACCTTGGAAACAGAAGGGCCCTCCTTCCAAGAGGGCTGCTCAGAAAGCCTTGCAGTACTGCAGAAGAGGCATGTTGCAATGTACCAGGTGGTGGGGACCAGCACAGGCTGGGATCAGTGCAATCTGGAATACCAGGTGGCAGGCTGAAGCCTGGTGCCAGCACAGGCTTGCTATCCTTCTCTTCATATAATTCATTGGTGATCTTGCTAATTTGAAATCCGATCTGTGTTTTGTATTGACTTAAATATCTTCTGCCAAATGAGTGGTAGTGTGAAAATCTACCATTAATTGTTTGTCAAGACAGCTGAAGAAACAAAGTGAGAATGACTCACTTGAAAGAAGTGTTTTTCACCTCCATTTCCCTTTTCTTTCTACCGTGGTCACCCCCCATCTCCCTTGTCTTTGCAGGGTGATGCTTTCTGTAGGGGAAAACACTGGGGCTTTGGTATAGAGAACTCTGCAAAGGTACTGCTCAGGCTGCTGGAGCTACTGAAATACTCTGAGTAACAGATGACGGGTTTTCTGTCACTGCTGCATTTCTGGTGCTCTGGATCTTTTTCTGGATGTCTTCAGTGGCATTTCACAGCAGAGTGAGATTGAGTGACCTTTTGCCAGGTCATCACCATGGGGTTTATTCTCGCGTTTCTCTCAGTTGTGAAGCAAATGCTGCTGGCATAGTTGGCAGGTAAGACTGCACTGCAGATGAATCTGATGTGATGGGACTGCTGCAGTCTGGAAGGATGAATGTGTGGCAATCTCTAAAGCTAGGTAACTTCTCAAGTCTTGCTTGTGATATGGCAAAATGAGGTGAAATATTTCCGAGTGCTAAATAGGTGGAGTATTGTGCCTTCTTGCTACCGCATTTTTGTATCTTTTCCAGGGGAAACAAATATCTTTACAAATGTGGGTCTGTCTATGGCAGAAGTAGCACTGAATTGACACAGTGTGAAGAAAACAGTCGTGTTTGCAAGCTGTCGGAGAAACTTGCCTCTGATTGGTCTTCTGGGTTAGCAGAATGTGACAACCTATAGCAACAAAAGTGAACAAACACGGGATAAAATACAAGGTCTGCTCAAAAATGTATGAAGTTGAACTCTAAAACCTCTGAAGGGTATTTGTGTTGGGATTTTTCTTTCTTCTTAGCAGTGTTTCTAAACAATCTGGAGTGAATTAGACCCCTACAATTGGAAATTTAATTTCGGGTCTTCTTTAAATGAACTCTAAAAGCATTAGACTCTGCTTGGCCAGGATCTCTGCTTTGGGCCCAAGCCCAGCATGTCATCTCCAAATCAATTCCAAGGTCCCTTTCCAGCCCAAGCTACTATTGATTATTTCTCTTTCCTTTTAACAAAAAGTCATCTCTGCGGTGATCACATTATATATCTTCGTCAGTAAATCAGCAAAGGCAATTTCAGACCGAAGGAAGCTGCTGCCTGAGGAAGCGCTGTGCCTTATCTCTGGCAGCAGTGCAGCAGCTGGTGCCACTGCTGCCCCAGCACAGCCCCCTCTCAGGCTCACAAAGCTGCAGGTGCTCAGGAGCCATGCAAAAAGGAGTATGGCTACAGGTCTTGGGCACCTGCTCTTCCCATCTCGAGTCTTGGAGAGTTTTACCTTTTGATTAATTTTGGAAGCGGAGTATAATCCTGGCGAGAGGGAGGTGCAGTTTGGTGGGGTTTGCTTCTGATGGGCTGGTTGTATCAGAGGTGTTGGGGGTGTGTGTTGTGTCACCTCTGCAGTGACAGGCTGCAACACCTGGCAGGAGGTCTCACTCCTGACCCAGCTGTGTTGTATTTTGACAGAAGATAGGGAATACTGGATGGTACTATGACAAGATTGTAGGACTGTTTGTGTGGCTTTTTATAGGCTTAATTCAGACTTTTTAAGCAACAGCTTTGTTTTGGCTTTTTTCAGGTGAAAATACTCTTTTTTTTTAGTCAAAACTGCTATGGGAATCCCATGGAAAATAACTGTAAATAGGGGACTGATGTGTATGTAGCTTGTGTCAAGGCATATGAAATGAGAATAAATCTTTTAAAATAAAGGCCAGGTGGCAATACAAGCCAGAGCAATGATGCCCTGTGTGCTACTAACTTTGTTAGTGCTGTTACCAATAATTACCATATCCCTAAATGACCATATTGTATTCAGTAGTGTTGGTAAGGTCAATTCACAGTCATAGGATGAAAGGGGACACTCCAATAGCTCTTAATGTGCATCAAAATGAGAAGATTGATATTGACAAGGTGACCTCAGCTCTGAAGGGGCAGTTTATTTTGAATGGCTGTAGTTTTCTTTTGCTTATGATTGACAACCTCAGTGGTATTGCTATTTTCTTTCTTTCTGTCGTTTTTACCCTTTGTCTTGAAGGAGCACCCTAGTTCGTGTTAGCTATTACATATAACCGTAGCACAAGCAAGTAAAGAGCAGTAAGATTTTCTGTAGAAAGTTGCTGCACCCCAGTGCCCAATGTCCCCCAAGTGCCCTTTGATCGTTCTCTGGATGACCCCGGCTCTGTGTTAATGTCTGGCATTCAGTTCCGCAATTAAAATGTGTGGCCTGACATCAGTTCCGAATTTGTCTTTCCTTCAATTTTTCATGTCCACCAAATTCATTCTTTTGCCCTCTTAACCTTCTCTGTGTCAGATAACTGTGTGTTTTATCCTCCAGTTGCCATCAGTGGAAAGTTTGCTGTAATTTATTTACCATCTCTCATATTTTTCTATTTTTACATTGAGTTTTGTACTGAAAAGGGGTTTAATTGATATTCTGTAAAGCTTGAAACCATCAGCACTCTTCTATTTACAGCATCGCTTTTTTTTTTTCTCCCCCAAATTAAGAGATTAAAAAGTTATGCTGTAAACTTTTGGGAGGAAGAATTGCACATTCTTCTTCATTGCCTTCAGAACCCTTGGGTACAAACAAATTTGTAAACTTTGGTTAGCTCAATGTAGGCCTTGCAGCCTCTGGTTATATTGGGCAATTAAAAGTTCAGGCTTAGTGAGCACTATTGCTATCAGTGGAATGAGAAAGCATTTTTAATAAACACAGTGGATATCTCCAGGATTTGACTGTTTGAAAGTATTGGCTGTGGAGGGAGGTTATGCTGTTATTTCTTGAGTGGTCAGTGCAAGTGTTCTGAGCCATGTGGAGGAGAAATAGAGGTTGTGAAGTGTAGCAAAGTCGTGAAAAAACACAACTTTCAGTAGAGGGCTCTTTAACCTCAGGAGTTAAAGAATACTTTTTAGTATTATGGAGGTTAAGAATACTTTTCTTGCATTCCTGCAGAATATGGTGCTGCAGCTGTAGAAAATGCTGAGCCCTGAATGAAATAAATTGTACAAACAGAAGGATACACATCCCCACCTCTCCAAGCCTCTTGGTATGGTATAATACCGTGTAAGATATTTGTAAAACAGACAAAAAAGAAATACTCATCCTTGACATTTACAATATATGATGCAGCTCTGAAGCAACTTCTGGTGCAGAATTTGCTGCATTTGTCTTGGGCAAATGGATGGCAAAGGGATGCTTGTTAGGAAGAAAATCTAGAATAGTGGGGCTAGGAGCAGTAACTGTTCTCAAAGATGTGAAATGTGAGGAGGTGACTTGGCAGTACCAGAGATGTGAGGGCGGGCAGACAGACCTCGAATATCTGGGGCTTTCTGCTCCCTTCTTTATCTGGTTGAGGTCCCTTTTCCCCCTCTAGAACTCTGGTGATGCCTGAGCAGCAGCATGGGGTGGCTGTTGCTTCTTGCCTGAGTGTTGAGGCAGGGATGATGCCTGATGTGGTATGTAAAGTAGAAAAGAAAAGACATGGCTTATTTTTGTTCTTTCATCAGTACCCATATTGCAATTTCAGCTGTGTCCTCAAGTCCATGAATATTTTGAGTGAATGTTGTTACTAATAAATAGCAGGCAAATATAACTCTTCTGGCTTGGTATAAGATAATACTGTTAATTCTTTTTTCAGTATCCAGGGAATACGTTGCTTTTGAGACAGGAGGAAGTAGGTACTTTTAAAACTAACTTTAACTATCTTCTCTGGCTTCCTGTTAGTCAAAGAATGGGGGTAAAAAAAGAAAGCAAAACTTAATGAAGAAAAAACCCTGATATTTTGACTGACTTTTAAAAATAAGTTAATAAATTATGCATTTGTAATAAGTTTACATGGATTGTTTTCCCTTAGATATTAAGATTTATTCTCCCTAGAGTGCAATAAATCTGAGGTGGAAACAGGCCAGCGTACGCTCATTTGCTGCCTCTTGGGAAATGGTGTTTGCAGAGCGATGGCTGGCCTGGAGACTCAACCCCTGAATGGGTTAAGAAGTGGGACAGCAGAGCCAAGTCAGGGACTCCAGAGTGAGCCAGCTGCCCAGGTGAGCGGAAGAGAGAAGGTTTTGTGGAATACTTGGAGAAATAGCTCTGACTTCAGTGACTGGTTTTGGCTGAGTAGGTTCACATTGCTGAGCCCCATCATGCTATGTGCTGTCTCTGTTTAAGGAATTATTTGTATTTAGATGAGGCAGTAAAGGTTTGCTAAAATGTTTTTTAAACTGATGACTGTTATAAACCATTTTTTTTAGCTCAACACCCTTCATTGTCTCTGTTGTGGCTTTTTCCCCTCATGCAGCTGCATGGAAGCAGTTTGCTTCCATGTGTTCCCACCTTCAGGGAAGTCCTATTCTGTTCTCTGGCTTTTGAGCAAAGCTCTGGTTAAACATCTGGACTTGCCTGGGGAGTCTTTTTCCTTGTAATAGACTGAAAGCCTCAACTGGTTTTACACATTGCCTTGAAAAATCTTGAGAGCTGGATTACAGCTGGGTTGTTACAGATAGTCACTTTGCTGGATTTTTGTGCAAATTGTTTTAAATCCTCTCTCTGCCCCTCTTCCTAAATTATCTCCATTACAAGTTAGCACAAATACATGTGATAGAGCTAAAACCCATGGCTTGTTACAGAATACAAAATTAGGCTTTTTTTAGTGATACTCAGTCATGCTGGTGATAACAGATAATTTCTGTTAAAAGGTGTTTGCCCTTAGCAGTATTTCATTAATGGAAAGAAATGAAGATGTCAGAACTTCTCTTGTAGGAAGTCCCCTGTTGGAAGTGCAAGAACAGGGCCCCTAGAGGCAAAGGGCCTGTGTTTTTCAGAGCAGTAGTTCAGTTATTGCTAGTCTTACTGTAATCCTAGACTGCTTTCTTGATCCGAGAACAGAGAGGAGGAGTGCTAAGAGAAGGGAAGTGTGCCCCTTTTCTCCCTTCTGTGTTAAGAAAGGGGGAGAAGTTTTATGGATACATTTCAATTATTTTTCTTTCTTGAATTGGCAGCTGAAAATCCAAGTTTTTCCCCTGCTACCCTGCAGCTGGGAGCAGTTACTATCTGCTTACTAGACATGTGTACAGTAAGTAAGCAAGCAGCATTGGTTTGCTTATGACTGCACTGAACCTCTAACTTGCTGTCAGGTGCTGTTGGCAGCAACAAGGACCCTTTAGAGGTCACTTAAAATAGTAGTTTAAGCTCCTACACAGAAAAATTTAAACTAATTGCCCTTGTGCTGAACAAACTGCTCTTTGCCAAGTAACATAATAAAGCAGTGCCTTATTGAAGAGAGGGAAGGACAGGACATCAGGAAGGAAATTGGGTTTGCACACACTTAAGCAGACTATTTCTTCCCCCAGATCCTGCTGTTATGGGAACTTTCCTTCTCTGGTGCCTGAGGAGGCACAGTCCAGGCTGCCTATCTTGCAGCAGGAGCTGCTGGTAGCCCAGGATGCCCAGAGGCTCCTTGGGCACTGACTAGAGAGGTTGGCTTCTGCTGCTCAGTACTCAGCAACACTGCAGCTCTTGCCTGCAACAGACAGACTGTTATGGGTCTTTCTGTGGCTGCTGTTTCCTTGTCCTGTGATCCAGATTTCCTCAAAGGAACAAGAGGAGTTAGGCTGGCTTCTTTCTGTGGAAAGTGTCTTGTTGTCTGCTGGGCACTGGGAAGTAGATGTAGAACCTTTGCAGAGGTTCTATACTAGTAATTTAGTTTTGAATGATATTCGAGCAGGCACTTGAGGCAGGTGTTTTTATTCCATGATGTATAACTGAACATTGGTTTCATATTTTATAAGTACACAAAACAAAGAGCAGCAATAATAAGCTCAGAAGATCTTCCTGTGAAAGTGTGTCCCTGGTCTGTGGGATTTAAGTGCAAAAGGGGCCAACAGGGGTAATCTTTTTATTCTGTGCTCTGGGAAAGAATCTCATGGTATGAAGTGACATATGGTAGGTGTGAAGAGTGGTCAAAAGCAGCTGAGCCTGGCTTATGCCACAGGCAAACCCTTTGGTGTGGGGCTGTCCTGGCTGTGCCTGGCATTCACCTGGTGATATTTGCTGTCGCTGTACCAGGCTGCTGTGTTTTACTGGCTATGGTTCATTTTATCATATTACTGGAGAAGTGGTAGAGGTTTACCGTGGCAGTGGGGGTTTGGAGATGTTTTAGTCTCTCCCTGCCTGTGGCAGTGGAGGTTTGAGTTTGTTTAGTCTCTGCCTGCTGTCATTTGCCCCGTCTTGCTGTGGCAGCTAATAATTCCAGATTTTTCCCTGTCTATCCTTAAAAAACTCTGGTGTGGGGGGAGAGACTGCCGCTGCCACCGCTGCCTCCAACTGTTGCATCTTCTGTCTTGCTTCGGTGCTGCTGCTGCCACGGCATGCTGCTGATTCCAAGCGATGCTGGAATCCAGATGCTGGATTCCAAGTGATGCTGGAATCCAAAGAATCCATGCTGCTGATTCCAAGCGATGCTGTTCCGGAGCCATTTCTGGGCAGGGAATCCTTCCTTTTTTCCTTTGCCTCAATCCTTTGGCATTGGGTCCACCTTTATTGGCCGCCTCTGGTGGTTTGTGACCCCAGCCAGCGGCCGAACCGCGATCCTGCCTGCTGGCGGCTAAGGCAGGGCACGGCTCCTCCTGGCGCGTGTGCTGCTGATCGCCTCCCGCGATTAGGGCACAACGTCAGTTTACATAATTCTTGCAGATATTAATGGAGTAATATGGGATTGGAGAATTTCCATTTTCTGAAACCTGCTGGTGTTACCCTCTAAGTAGTAGAATGCACGCATGATCTGTCAGTTCTAGCATTTTCTTAATGTGTTTATTTTCATATTGGGATAGGAGTTTAACCTTTCTAGCTTGTTAGAAAAGACAAGACTGGTTTCTTTCCAGAAAGTTCATGCATATATAGTCAGGAAATGTAGGAAAAGTACAAAACATTTTACATTCCTTCCCACCAAATAACAATTGAAATATTTCAGTCTTTAGAAACTCTATTATAATGCTACTTGATTGCAGAAAAAAAATCTATCTCTTCTAAACATACTCTTGGTTCTCAAAATTTTTCAATAGTTTTGTATGGCGTATGGTTGTGTGTTGGTGATAAATACTGCAAAAAGAATGGAAAAAAGATGTGCTTATACTAGCAACCAAATATGAGATTTCAAATTCCTAGTTTGAGTATAATAAAAGTGTAATTGTTTCTGAATGGTATAAAAAAAATCCAGCTTTTAATTTAGCTGAGCAATCTGATTTTACTGGACTGGAGCTGAAAAGCCTTTTACAAAGGTATTCTCCTCGTGCTGCTGGATTTAAGCTAGTATTTTGTAGGTGTTGAAGCTGATGATGTGTTTGTAGAGAAGAGGGCTTGGGTCTGTGAGGCTTTTGCCTTTGATCCTGGGATGCACAGAGCCAAGCTGTTCTGAGTTTGTGGGCCGTGGCAGCAGTTTGCAGGCCACAGAGAGCAACAGACAACTTTCCCAGGCATCGTGCTGGGGAAAGGCTGTGAGAAGATCAGAGAAAAGAATGAGAAACAATTCTTATCATAACTTACTGCACCTGGTATTGTGAACATGTGGAACGTGTTATGGAGATTTGTTTACCAAAGGATGGTTTCTTAATTAGCCAGTGTGATGGTGTTTTAATTAAAGGACCAATTAGGTCAACTTGTATCATAACTGTCCATAAGAGCAATGGATTTCTTAATAAAGATAGAGATTGATCAGCCTTCTGTGAATCATGGAGCCAAGGTTAATTATGACCCGGCCAGGGCCCGTTGCGATGACAGTGTGCTGTCAGAGTGCTGAGACACCCAGCTTGGAGCTGTGTTTGCCAAGTCACAGCCCATCATGTCCGAGGAGGCCATTCCTGTGCTCTGAGGATGAACTGTACGGCTCTCTTACCCCACAGCAGGACATTTCACCTTTTCTGCATAGCAAAGAGAGGTGAAAAATGCTGTGTGGGCTTTTTGTTGTACGTTTTTATTTTCACTATGGCAAACTGGACGCTGCACACAAGCACTGCAGTAAACACCTGTTAATGCAGCTGGAGATCAGCTACACCAGGGAATGCTGCCTTGGGGTAGTTCTTCTGATGAAGAATTTATGCTGTAACAAAGTTTTGGGTTATTGAGCTCTATAGCCACGCAAATTTATATAGAAAGGGGAAGGAAAGCACAAACATGTAGCACAAATTTTTTAATTTGCAGCAGTTTAGATTAATCTATCCTAATATTTAGGAGGGCTTTCTGAAGAATAACAGATACAATATTTTTTTATTTGTAAGTACAGGTAGATAACAAAAGACTACAGTCATTGTCTAAAGTTCATAGCTGGGATATTTTCCCTCCATTTTCAAAAGACACCTGAGGTTTCTTTTTTGAGCTTATGTTTCAAAACTGATAAAACTCAGAGGGCTTTTTTCTTGCTCTGGTATTAATTTCATTTATGAAAAAAGCCAAGAGATCAAATATTGACCTGACCCAGGGAAAATATTGACAGTGTAACGAGAAATTTTACTGGTTATGGTGCAGATTGAGAGCAGAAATCTCATACGCAGGGTGCACTAAAAGTTTAGAGGCAGCTTGAAGCTAATGTGAAGAGACAGGTTGTCTGGGTTAATATCAAATGGGGAAAGAATCTGCAAAACCAGAAGGGAAAAGGATGCATAATGCCTTTCTAAATTGTATTAGGCTTTGGGATATAGTCCTTGTTTTATAATACATAGCTAAGTGATTTATAGTCTTGTAATAAAAGAGTGTTTAGAGGAATAATCCTCCCACCCTTCCAAACTTTAAGCCATCCATGCTGCTTTCAGAAGCTGAGATGTGACCTGTTGTATAATTAGTTCCATTTCACTGGTTTCCTTAAATATGCTTGACATTGTGACCAGCAAACTCTTAGACAATCCTGTAACTTTATTGGGTTTGTGTGTTAAAAAGCTTGATGATTTCTAGGTAGGGTTTTTTTTTTTTTTTTTTTAATATGTAACTCTTCTATTTTTTCTGTAGTACTGATGTTTGTTTTTTTTTTGAGAAAAGACCAAGTCGGAGGGGATGGTGATTGCTGCCTGGATGTTACTCTGTGCTTAGCCAGTAGGTCTAGGGTAATCATACTTCTTGGATGGCTTTCTCACTTGTTGTCTACCTATTCAGTCTTTGCTCCCCACTGTACAAGTATATGGCACTCAGCAAACCAGGCCCTGTATTTGGACTTTATCCCTTCAGAAGGGCTGAGACACCTCCTGTCTCATTTGCTACTGAACTGAAAGCAACATAAAATGGCTAACAGTACTGTATGAGTATTGCACTACATGATTTTTTTGGCTGCCAATTACTTGTAGTGCAGTAATTATTAAGTAAAACTGATCTGCCTGAGGTCACAAAGTCAGGAATAGAGCACATATCTCCTGACTCCTGATCCAGTGACACAGCTGTTAATTCACACAATTTCTACTTGAGTTCATTAAAAACCTTCTCCCACAGCTCTGCCTCCCTCAACAGCCAAAATTTCTCCTTTTAATAGAAGAAAGGAGCTTCCTTTGGGACTGTAATTCCCCCCACAGTGAAAAACTTATCCAGCTGAGAGTGTGTGCTGTCTTTTGAAGTACTGTTAGCCCTTTCTGACCTGAGAAACAAGGAGGGGACTAAACTCTTCTATCTAAGCTTGGAAAGCGCATCTAATACAGTCAGGGCATGTGTGCTAGACAGTTTTAATGTCTGAATGCTGTAGATAATGTGCTTTAAAAGTTCTCCAAGATGAAAACTCATTTTACTATAACAAAGATGATATTCACATCCCCTCCTAAGCCAATCAACTCTTCCTTGGAACTACAGAATGGGAAGATGAGTCAGGTGTGGGAATTTTTGGTGATATTTTTGTTTGTGCATATCTTGTTTTTCTGGTGTGGTGGTTTTTTGGGGGGGTCTTTTTGTTGTTTATTTTTAATTTTTGAGGAATAGATTTTGAGGACAGCAGGGACCATTATGGTCCCTGATACAGAACTTCATCCTGTTTTCTTCATTGAGCATATCATATGTGTTTTCTTAATTGAGCATATCATATGTGGCTCAATGTATATTTTTAGGTAGATAGCCATTCTTGATCGACTTAAATTAGTGCCCTGTGAGGACTAACCTTTTCACATGCCAAATTTTTCCAACTCTTAAATACTAATTTTAGTCCTAATGGCTAAGGAAGGGAGGTGT
Source organism: Motacilla alba alba (assembly GCF_015832195.1). Lineage (NCBI taxonomy): Eukaryota > Metazoa > Chordata > Aves > Passeriformes > Motacillidae > Motacilla > Motacilla alba. The sequence continues at coordinate 11,801,844 of NC_052021.1, read as the reverse complement.
ATGTACTCTCAGAAGAGAGCAAACATATCTCACTACAATAAGGATACTCAGAACGTGAGCTAGATGCCATTTGGTAACAAGCTAGATTACCCTTATATCTCTTTTCAGATAATACAGAATTTCACTTCTAGTTTAGAACTATATAATTTAGAGTTTCATTATATGAATTTACTTCCCTGCTTCCAATTCAAGAAAGGATTCTGGAGAGAGTTGAGAAGTTGTTTCAGCATACATTGTTATTCACAAAAGATAAATCCTGCATGTTTCTGGATGAAGTCCTACCTATGTTTTTAAAACAGTATTTTTAAAGCTTAAAAATAAATGTTTTCCCAATGTAATGTAGTATGCAAATATAGAAAAGACTGTGTCTTAGTGTACTCAGTTACATATAACAAAACTTTCAGTGGAAATCAGTGTGAGATATATTCAGCTTTAATGTTGAGATTTTGATTTTATATTCTGTAGCCTTCTCCAAAGCTTTTATTTCAATACTGGAAACAAGTCACACGTAATAAAATATTATGTGGATGCTTTTCCTTACTCCTTGGGATCAAAAAGTGTTTCATTTTTTTCTAAGAGTTCTCAGTATAATGCTCTGAAAAGCTGTCACAGAAGCTTAGTGTTATGAGCTAAATAAAATTAAAGTGTGTTTCTGTGCTGAGAGATTTAAGTCAGTGTTGTGGTATGGAGTCCACAATGCATTGCAGGTGTAAGTGTCCGAGAAGCTGGGAGAAAGGAGAGGGGAAAGAAGAGTAAATCCTGTCATTTCTGCAGATGTTTGAACTATGGGATACAACAGCGCTTTAACAGACTGCTATTCCCTCTGTTCCAGGAGCAGTGCCAGTGTTTGCTGGAACAGGAAACTTGGCAGTCTCAGTTGTCTCTTCATTAGTGTGCTCTGTCTCTTAACCTTTGTCTCACCTACCTCAGAGGGCACCAGAAGGGGGAAGTTGATCAGAAATTCAGGAGTCTGGGTGCCCAAGAAATTGGATTGAGTTTGGGCAATGTGTGTGTGTGTTTTGCTGCTGCCTCTCTTCAAGGCATTCCTCATTATACAATGTAAAATGTCAGTGGTTAGTGATGTAGAAGACTAAAGGTAACTATCAAAAACTTAATCCCTGCCATTTTCAGGTGTCTTTAACTTGGAGACTGTAGAATGCATGGAAGATGGCAGACAATTCCCAGTGACACTCAAGCCTTTTATGTGTATGCATGTCCCCCTGTGCTCTTGCTAGTGATGTGTGGGGTTTTCAATTCTTAATTTTTTTTTTTTTCAAAATTCTATCTTCAAATCTCATACCAAATTTTTAAGGAGATGAAAGAGTTCACAGTATGTGATGGGCTGTGGTCAGAACCTGTAGAAGTCCAGTCCAAATCAGGATCAAGCAAATTCCCTGTGATATTTCCCTGTGATATTTAAACTGCATAGATGAAGGACACAAACCCATATTTAACTTCAACCACAGAATTTAAATTGAGCGCATGCTTTGGTGCACATGCTGAACACGAATCACACAAGAATGGTGCCAGAGTAATTTCTGTGGAGCACATGTATGTATAAATGCATATACACTACAAAACCATCAGCTGGTTGATGATTGCAATATAGCATGAAGATTGTATGTCATCTTCCTAGAACAGTGTTACTCAAAGAGTAACTGTAAGAGAAAGAATGGGAATATAGATAATTTATAATATTGTTGTACCAACTATAACTTCTGATGATGGACAGGTTTTTTTCCTTGTGCATCTTATTGGTATCTTAACCAACTTACTTTTAGACAGCAATGATTAAATTACCTAGCGAATGGGAAATCCTGCTCTGGACTTCGAAACAGACATTTTTCTCTCTATATATCTATACATTCTCTGTGTGGGAGTATGAGTGTGTATATATATCAGAACTTTTATATAAAAGTTTTTATTTCTATATTAGCTCAGTACTGTTTCACTACTTTTCCTTTACAACGTGTCTGACAAAGCAGAATGGTATTTTTTATTTTACAAAAGTCATCTTTATGTAGTCTGCCAAGCATTGGTGCCATGTTTTGCTGGAGTGTGATTTTTATATACCTATATAGATACCTACAGGTGTGTTTATATATACATATATATAGCTATATAAAATCAATCAACACCTGCATAATTGCTCAGAGAGAGAGAGAGAATGAGGTTTATATGGCAGTTTATCACAGATTTTGTCAGTGAAAAGGAGAAAGAGATATGATTCTGCCTCCAGCCATGGCTGTAATCTTTTCATGAGGGAACTGTCAGATGGGCTTTGTTTCTTCCTATCTAATTGGGTCAAAGAGTTTGTATCCTGTTTCTGGCAAAGAAAGAATGAAAACTGTTAGTTTTTCTATAAATATGTATGCATAAAAAAAAAGGAAAAAGCCTGACTTATGAGGATTTTTTTCTGCTTTTCTTCCTATTCTTCCTTGAAATGTACAGGGATCCCCATCAGTGTTCTGAGATGTTAAATATTGAACATCAGCAAGTACAGAACAGTAAGCCTCAAAATTGATCAAAAAAATATGGACAATGTAACTATTCTCATTTTACAGATCAGAAAGGTCTATCTTAAGGATTATGGGTATTACCCAAGGCTGTAGGGACTCCTGGCTGAGCCTACAATCAAATGCAGTGTGTCTTGTTCTAATATCTTATCTCTGAAATGATGCTCACTTTTAACTCACAGTTCACCTATTGCTACAGCTCATTGCAGTTCAAATAAGATGATTTTTGTGTGTGGATACAGTTTTTAACACTGTGGTAGTAGGTTGGAAAGGCACATCAGAAAATGTGTGTGTAGGGGGGAGAAAGAGACACATCCGTCTGTTGCAATGATACGGCATCTACCACGACGTGCATTATTTGGAAAAAGAGCCCATTAAGAACAGCGAGCTTGAAAGCCAAAACAAATGACAGGATATGTGAAGGATTAGTTGGACAGAGCATCTGTTATTAATACTGAGCAGTACTTTTTGAAAACAAATGTGAAGCTTTAGCACAGTGGTGAGAATCAATTTTAATGCCCTTCAATGAAACTAAGTATGAATTAGAGTCCTGCTTTTCTTTATTTAGAAGTAATATTTTCAGTTCTTGCTTTATGAGAAGCCTGAATGCAAATGCAATCCTAAGTGGTGAAGCGCTGCCTGGAATGCTGGCTCTTTCTGATCCCCTAGAGGACAGCGTGTCCGGTACAGCACAGCAGATCCCTTCTTTTGGGGGCAGTGAATGACATGCTTGATCAAGGAAAGGCAGGCTGGCCAGTGCTCCTCTACTGATTAGTCAGCAATGGAAAATTAGCAAGAAACTGTGTACTTTTGGAGAGATTTACTGATCCAATTTCCCTGTAGAACCGATTTCTCCATGAAATCAATCTACCTGTTCTCAGGACCCAGAGCATTTCCACTCAAAGTATAATTGAGTCTGGCAATTTTGATAAACACAGATTGTTCTCAGAAGTCATTCTTTCTCAGATGGCTCCAAAGCACAAGCACACCATATTGTGATTACTGCATGTCTGTAGAAGACTGGGGTTTGAAGGGTTTCTAGAGTACTTTTCTTCAAAATCTGCAATAATGATCCATTCCTTGTAATTTATTTGTCAGTTCACAGTGACAGTTGTGAATATGACTGTTTGTAACTGTTATGAACATTAAAGTTTGAGTACATTTCATATTGAGGTCTGTGCAGTTTTCCCTTGACTACAAATAAAGTTTTACCAATTTCTAATCATGGAACTTCATCAGCTTGAGATCCTCCACAGAAAGGTTCAATCTCAACTATACAATAGAGATATTCATTGCTACAGCCTGTCCTCAGGTGGCCCTTTAAGTTTGTAGCAGCAGCGTTCATGCAAGGATCATAGACCACAATGAATAAGCATATTTTATAGATGTACTTGAGTGTATTTATTATTTATGAGTAGAAGCTAAACTACATATTGAATACACTCAACACCTCTAGCCCTTTTATCTGCTTTGGACACACAGTGTGGCTGAAAGGATATATTTCAACAGGAACACCAGAGATTGGCTTTCATTTTTTATTGTGTCAAGAGTCTTGGCCACCTCCCTTCCTCTGTTCAGACTGAAAGCAGGCACTAAGGAGGAAAGGTGCCTTTCTGTGTATTAATACTGAGGAAGGAGAGACAGAGATTTATGTCATTTACAGCATAAGACTTCTCTGAAAAAAAAAAGACTAAAATACCCATCTTTCTGCTTGACTTTATGCCTGGCATCATTGAAATGCATTTGTAAATTGTGTATTTGCTCGAGTTTCTGGCTGTCCTTCTGTGAAGTGAGCAGCAATTATAACTCGTTAACTTGCAAGTGGAAAGGTCACTTCTCTGTTTCTGATTAGATGGCAGGTAAATGGGAAAGATGGATTGTTGATGTGTGACAGGAAAGACCAAGTAGCATTTCTTGGCTGCTCATTGTCAGGCAGATGTACATGCAGAGCCACCGACTGCATTGCCTTGGTTCAGGGCATAGTGCTAACATGGCAAACTCCTATTCCATTGATGTCCCTGGCTGGATGAACCCAAATGGATTTGAGACTAAATTAATTCAAATAGTTTTAAGTCATGTTACTATGGACAACTATACAGGCAATATAATGTTCTTTTCTTCATGATCTATAAATTCTTATGTGAAGACAGAAAATACCTAAAGGATTAAAGTATCATAAACACCCTCTGAGGTTCTATCTTTCCTACTAGTACTTTGCAATGGTTCTGCCAGTTGAAACTCCAGTGGAAAAATTATTTTGCAAAATTTTATCCTCATTCATATGGGATATTTCTGAAATACTTCCTGAAAGAGCAAGAATAGAAGAACTTTTGGCTTTGTACTTTTGAATTGGTTAATTTGTATGGCTTGATATAGGGTGAAAACTTGTTTACTTGTGCTGTCATTTTCTGTTGATACCAAACTATCAGACTATGTGGCTTAGTACTAGTTGGCCAGAGTACAGGAACAAGCAACATTTTCTAGTAAACTAAAGTTGAAATGGCATGAGCTGCAGATTCTTCTCTTCTGTAATTGCTGAGCTTTAATATCAGCTGTGTAAAAAGTGCACCACTCCTCAAAGAAATAAGTATCTTAGCTTCAATTATAAAATAGCAGATGAATATCTGCAATGAGTTTTGATCTTAAAGCTACAGAATCCTCATCCATGAGGTGAGAGGGGCTGGGCTTTTTTCTCTGGGGTATGGAGGGTGAAGAGCTGAGTGGCAGGAATGTGTCCTAGTTGTTGGCTCCCTTGTGAGCAGGTGCAGTGGTCGGGTTACCTTGGTGCCCAAGGTCCTGAGTCAGGGCTTGATGAAGGGCGAGAATGGTGAGTTTTACATGGCCTTGTAGCCTTTGCAAGTCCTAACATGGCTAGATTGATTGGATGGTGAGGAAAATATCTCCATAGATTGTTTCTTACGTGAGTAATCTGGGTGTGCCACTTGCTAGACTCCACATGAAGTTATGTCTGAGTCTTCTGTTAGTTAACACTGGTCAGCTCAAGCCTAGAAATGTATACTGCCCCTATGAATAGATTTTCTTAAGCAAAACCACTAATGTTTTCTGCTGTTCTCTACACCAGAGGAACAGGCAGTAGAGGAAAATTATTCTGTTTTCTAGCACAATCCTGTTATACTTTGAAGCTTTCAAGTCCCTTGAAAACTCTAGGGATAATTTTTCAAGTGAAAGTCATCGCTGATATTTCCCATTTGTGTGTGTGTGTGTGTGTCCCTTTTTTTTTGTTTCGTTATTGTTTTTGTTTTTACCCACTTTATAGGGCTTGTTCCTGTAAATCTTTATGTTTCCACCGACTTCACTGCTGCTTTGTATGGGAACTTTGCAGAATTGCACCCTTTATGTCTTTTGAATAATAAATGAAGCAAATTGAAAATAGCGTTCTTGCTTTTAAGCATTTCTCACACACAAATTTTTCCTTTCGGCTACTTCTTGTGGTTAATTCTGCTACCAATTAAGAAATAAATGCAGGCAGCTACTGTCACTTGTACAAAGAAGGATATAAGAGCTAACTACTTCAGGATACATTTAAAAAGTAAGCTAGTGTACTGGTATTGTTTTATATTGTAATGACTAGAATAAAGTTATTATAAAGTTATGTAAAGGAAAGACTAATCTCCTGTCTCAAAGAACTCTGTGTAAGAGGGGTGTAGGCTACTTTCCTAACTTCTCCACATTGTTCTGTTGTCCACTGTTTTTCATCTTGAAACCTTCAGACATGTTTCCCAGTGAATTTTCCTCTTTGTGAATATGTTTGAATAAACTTGACTTATCTGCACCTCAGTTTTTGATACTTGGATTTTACAGCCCACATAGCCCTGACAAGATTTTTTTCAGTGTGACAATTGTGACTGGATGTTGAAGGAGTAAAGATTTTTTACTTGCTACATAAGTATATTGAATCAGCAGGACAAAGTACATTTTAAACTAATTTTTAATTAATTTTCCGTTCCCTAACATAACCTTTCATGCAAAAGCTGCTTTTTAAGTAACACATGGAGAGAGCAGTTAAGTGTGCGTATGAAAGATTTTTGTGAGGCAAAACCGCTACTTTCCCAGCTGGGATCTGCTTCCAAAATATAAATATATCAGAGACACACAAAAAAAAGCTTTTCTTGTATGACAGCAGTAGCAAGCAGGGGGTCTCAGACCATTTGCTGGTGAACAAGATTACATATCATAAAGCTGTCATGAGTTGGCACTAATTTGACAGTTTGTTGGCTCAAGAAACTCCAGCACTGTGAATGCAGGGGGATAGAAATGTTTCTGTGATGCCATGAGGTTCACGTGGAGGGCATTGATGAATGGCAGACAAATTGGATTCTTAAGTAAAGTTGTCTTGTGCTGGGGGTGGAGGGAGCATGTTAAAACTGACAAATTTTGGGTTGCAAAATGTGTACTGCAAGACAATGGGAGAACAAAGATGTCTTAGAAGTTGAAATATCTGGATTTTGCTATTCTGTATTTCTTTGGTGGGCCAATTGTAAGTATTTTAACCTTGAAATAGCCTGCATATTCTACTACTTCATAGAACTTGAAGTCTTTTATACCAGTCAAAACTTATTAGCTGTAACTGATAAGTTTGGGCAATATGCAAGCTATTCTTTCTATCTCAGAACAAATGGAGGGAGAGAGAGTGTGTGTGAAGAAAGAAAGTACATGAATAGATATCAAGGGGACTCTTCTGGGGGAAAAGTGATGGGTAGACAAGAAGAGGGATAAATGAGGGGAAGAAAGAAATGTTCATGGGCAAACCTTTGAAAAACAAGACTTCTTTTGTCAGGACTGTGTTTTCAAGGAATATCAGTAGAATATTTCAAAAGCCATTTTACCATGCCTTCATGACCATTAGTGAAATAACCACTGAAATATTTGCTAATGTATTTGTTGCACTTTCCCGCAAAGTGCCTCGTTCATGTTACTCTTGGGCTTATTCTCAGCCTTGCTTACTAATCCATATGGAATACTGGGAACATTCAATGTGAATTAAAGGTGCATAGAGGAACTGGAGCTTATTTTTGGGAACAAAAAACCCAAACAAGCTCAAAAAATATTCTATATCTTTTGCACACCTTAATTAAAGTAACTCAGACGATATTTTCACAGATAATGTTTACTTTGAGATCTTCACACTCTAAGTTGTATGTAATGTAAGTTTAGCATGGCTGCAAACATTTTAGCAAGCACTGGAGATGCCACTTGTTCACACTTAGGTCATTTTTCTTTGCATGCATTGATTGAAAAAATTTTTTGTTTAGTTGTTCAATCATACAAGCAAGAGATGAAACTATCTGTTTTTAAAGAGATGATATTTGTAATTTTTTTTCACTGTCTTCATGCTGTGCTATTTTGTACCTGATTTGCCTACAACCATTGTGGAAAGGATCAGTCTGCCCTGTATTGTCTGCTCTAAATTAAATATTGACTGAATGTACTTGTCTAACAGCATAAACTTGCACCAGAACAAGACAATCTAATTTGCACACTGAAACTCACTCTCTCACATAGTTTAAGGAATCTGTATAGAGTACTAACATCTATGGACTCATTATAGGCACAAGTTTGCTATAAACACCCTAAACAGCTTTTTCAGGCAATGTAGTTCTAAACTAAGACATAGGCTTAGGTATGTGGGTTGTTATAATGACCATATCATGGTAGAGTATTTATTTCACTTCTTAGAGAATCAGCTAGAATTATTTCTGAGATATTTCAATGGGTCAATGATTGTGCTCGCTTTCAAACACAGTGTGAGCAACTGAATTTCTATAGTAAATCCATATGTTATTTCAAGAGTGGTTACATAACTGAAGCCAATGGAAAAGTTACTGAGTGACTGGAGAGGTCTAATGCACATGCAAGAAAGTTCACCTTCAACTGAATCTGCTGAATTGTCTTTCCTAGTAGCCTGAAATTGCATAAAAGTCCAGACTGAGGTTTATAACCCAGAAAAGATGAAGGAAACGTAATAAAATCTATTTAATAAGGTTTAGGAGAAAAGTATTTTGCCCAGTTTTATCTGTCCATATCTATACCTAATAAAATGGAGACTACCTAGCCTAGTCTCAGAAAACCAAGCCTGGGCCATAGTCATTGCAACCTTTATTGTCAGTCTCTGGTAGGAAGATTGCACTTTAAAGTGTTGGGGAGTTACAGATCTCTGCATAGGTGAGAGTCTCAGCCTGACACTTGGAGCAGAAGGAAACCTCCAGCCCAGGCATGTGTCTGTGTGCAGTTGTTATTGATTCCCTATTGCTTTCAGTGTCTGATGTGCTGAGGTGAGGAACACAAAAAGGGCAATTGTTTGTGCCTGTTCAGTGCCTAAGAAAATCCATGTCTAAGGTACATTGAGTTGCTACCAAGACTAAGAAATAATGGAAGTTAAAATCAATATTTTGCTTCATTTATATTCCCTCAGCTTCCTCCAAATCACTGATGTGAATGAAGGGACTGTTCTCCCATCAGGAGTAGTTGCTCACTTTAACTTTTCCCATCAGTCTGTATTGGCTGTTTGCTTTTGAGAACCATGAGGTGAAGTTTGTAGTTACAATACACCTATTTAGTAATACCACAGGCTTTATTTTATGACTGGATGTATGTAGATAAGTATAAGGAAAACGCTAAAATGTAATCTGTACTTTGGGGTGCTTAGACTCCTTCCAGAGTAAAGGAACAGTGAAGAATAAGAACTGACTCTATCTCTTCTCACATAACAGGTCTCACAGATAGAGGTACCTAATCTTAAACACAGGCTTGGCTCAAGTGTCTCTGTGTTTAAACTTGAACAAGAAAATCTCAAGCCTGTAATAATAAAACAGCCCAGGACTATGGGTTCCAAGAGAAAAGAAAAAAGTTATATATTGTTTTCCAAGAGAGTCCTGAAAAAAATAGATTGATTTTTAGCCACACTACAGGATGTCTTGGGCCAAAATCATTTCACTAACAAAAAAATCACCACTTAGGGGAAGTGAAACAATAGGTGTAAACTACTGAAAGCAGGCTGCTACTTATTTGCCCACATGGTTTTATCTCATTGTTTGTCTGTGTTGCAACAAAGTTGAGCTTCAAATGGAAAAGCGCAGTAGTTTCTAAGCAACGGCTTAAGTAAACAGGGCTACAAACTGACAATTGGTCACTTGGTGGTAATAGGATATGAATGACCCCCTGTGGAAAATATCCTGTTATTAGTTAGCTAGATGTTGTGAGCTATAAAAAGGAAAAGACAGAACAATGCATTGTAGACAATGCATGGGAAGTCACCTTTCTTTGAAAAAAAATTAGAGATAAAAATCCTTTTTATTCCTGAAATGTACAGAGCTGGGACTGGGGGTGTTAGCCACCTTCACAAGCCTGTGTTTGGGCTCTACCTCCTGCAATATTGCAGATCTGCAACCAGACACAGAAACTGCTTCCAGGTGGAGGCAGCTGTTTGAGCACCATTTGTTTGCTGAGGTATCTGGAGGAGGGGCTGAAGTAAAACTGTGACAGCTGGGTACAGTGAGCTTGTCCTCAGTCTGGTAAGAGACTCTTGCTTGGCATGTGATAAGGTAGATACACTTACTGAGACAAAATGCATGAGAACCAACCAGGGAAGGGGCACAACAATAGTACTCCGAGGAAATGCCTGAAAATCAGTATACAAGCTTGAATATCCAGTTTTGGATGTGAATTTAAATACCCTGTCTTGGATATGGGCATGCAGGTCTCAGGGCCAGTGTCATTGTGAGAGGAGATAAACAGGTTGCTGAGTACAAGTAAGAGACAAGGATTAAACAGCACATTGTTTTGGCCCTTCTTTTCCTACCAGGAAAATTGAGAGTCAAGACTTTCCATGCAAAATTCCAGAAGAGACCTTGGTTTCTCAGCAAGACACAAAATTCAACAGATGGAGATGGTTGCCTACTGAGCTACTCTACAAAGGGAGTTAGTAAGCCAAATGAGCTGCACACCTACACACTAAAACGTATTTCTATCCCAGAAGATGCCCAAAATGTGGATTTTTTTTTAAACTGGGAATCTTGCTGTGATTTAAATCATAATAATGAATAAAGAACCAAATTAAAAAACAAACAAACAAACCAACAAACAACAACCCCCCAAAACACAAGCAACCAACCCCCCAAGAAACCCTAATAAAACCCCACACTACTATAGCAAAATGCTAAGTTATTTAACAGTTTTCTTTTGTAAACCAGGATTGACTAGTGATGTGCACAATATGCAGGTTGCTAGTTTTGTCTTCCTTGCCTCTCTCTGGTAAGGGCTCTGCCCCCATCCTCACTAGAGCTGTGCTGTGTGTGACTGGAGGCTGTTGTATGTGGAGGTATTGTCAATCTCTCCTGATGAAGTTGGTCTGTTCTCTGAGGATTCAAAAGGGACCCTCAGGATTCAAATAGAGTGAATGGAAAAGGAATGGGGGGCATTTCATGAGCCGTAGGAGGAAATCAGTTCTTGTAGTGATGAGTCTTATAAAGTCATTTCTGAATAAATTCAGGACAAGAGCTTTTTTCTTTTTTGGGTGAGTGTTCTCATTGCTAGGATGTTCTAAAAATGGATGAATGGGGCAGTGTCACTGGGGTTGAAGTTGATGATAAATCTTACAGTATGGAGTTAAACTTATTAAGTGTACTGTGGGAATGTCTGCTAGGCCAGGTCCTCAGTTAAAATATCTGGAAGTACTTTGCCTTATGTGTTTTAACAAGATAGAAATGCAAAGTTCTGGATCCTTTGGTCTTCCTCACCTACCTGATGTGAGTGTCAAGAAGCCAAGCCCTAGGCAGATGGACAGTTTGGGATGTTGAAAATTAACTTACTGGAGGAGTTCAGGCGGTATGTGAAGCCTATGATGCTAATGATCCTGAGCCTATGATTAAAATTTTGGCTTAGATTCCTACATTGTATTAGCTCCAACTTTCAAAACAAAAATCCCTCTTGGATCTCAGACTTGATTTGTTTTGTACCTCACTTTTCTGTACGTGAAGAGGACAGGAATGATGCAGATCTCACAGTGGTCAAAGCCATGCAAGACAGAAGCTGTGATAAGCGTGAACGTTTTGCCTGATGAATTTTAAATGATGGAAAGGAATGGATTTTAAATGCTATCTATAATGGCAAATCTTTGCGAGGCCTTGGACACAATGCAGAAATGTTGACTCTGTTGTGCTCACCTACCCCAAACCAAAAATGAAATTATAGAACAACAGCAGTAGCAAAAAACCATTAAAATAAACTTTGGGCCAATTGCTGACTTGCACCACAACTTTAAATTATATTTGTAATCTGGTTCCTTTGTGAATGAGTAAAATCTTCACTGGCTCTGAGATGCTGTTAGGGCTTAGAAGGAGCAGGGAATTATGCCATAATTAGAAAAAAATGCAGGGGTGGGGTATTGGGAAGAATCAATTTTGCTTAATTTACTGCTTATATTCTCATACTCTTCTCAGTAAGTAACCATGCAGATCACCCCCCTCCCCCAACTGTTCTTAGTCAGCTCTGCTTACATCTGTGCTTGGTGTTAAGCATCTATTCTGGCTGTTATCTCCTCTTAGGCTGCACAGGATCAAACCTTGAAAGTTCAAGGCATTCCATCTGCCTTCTGTTAATTACCACTTTTATTCCTTATGATTCTGCTTCTTTCTAGGGGAGGTTTTTTAATATTGCTTGTAAAGGACAATTTTCTCTAGTAAGATATGTAAGCACAAGGCATGTATTGATCTTTTCATGACCTTTTCTAGTAATAACGTGTGAGATGTATTGCTACCTTCAAAGAACAGAGTGCATTTTCTCAATATCATGGAGGATTAAATATTGCAGTGTGAAATGTATAGTTTATTTAAAGGCATGTAAATACTTTTTATGGCACTTAAGAACTTTGGACAAAGATGTGGGGGTAGAAAGCAAAAGAAACGTATATTTGAAAAGAAACTCCAGCCATGACAAGCCAACAAAACAATCCAACCAAAAATTTAACCTCCCATAATTTATAACACAGTTTTGAGTGTGTTTGCATATAAAATGCAACAGTGATGCCAATAAGTTTAGTAGGTTTACAAATACTGCGCTACAAAAAAATACATGTATATTTTTACTTATTATCCATATATTTCATGTAAGAAAACCAGGCACTGGCAAGGGAAGTGGCAGGCTAGTATCACTCATGAAATCTGCTCAGGGTGCTCTGTAAAGGCAGCACGAGCATCTCTCCACATCTAATTGCTTTATTTCCACTACTGCTGACTTCCTTGTGCTCATAATCAGGAGTGAATGCTAGATCACTGGGCAGCTGTGGGCTTACTACAGAATTGGAAGCTCTCTGTGAGAAGCTGAGGACATGCTACCTGTACTTAGGTTTTGTTGGTGTGCTTTGTCGTATATTGCTGATGCTCCAGAACTAGATTGAAGTTGCTGGGTTGTGGTAGGAGCACTGCATTCGTCCTAGAAACCTTGTCTGAGCAGCTGAGCACTTTGCCCAGCAACTATCATCTGAATTTCCTTGTTTAGCAGTGATGCAGCTTGTCTTTCTGCTTAGATTTGTTAGCTCCAGTCTCACAAATGTTGTAGATGCAGCTAGGCATGGGTGAAGAATATAATTAAGTATTGTAGTTTCCCTACATGTCTGTACTTCCTTGTTTTTTCTCTTTACTCCTGATTTTTTTTTTTCTTTCCATCCACCAACGAAATGGATGAATTCAAAACTTGAAGCAATGAGCCAGCAGGAAGGTATAGTACCCTAGAGACAGGTCTGGAAATTTTAGTATGTGAAAACTCATTATCTCCGTGTGTGCAGGAAAGGAGGACAGTGCTTTTAGAAAGGAAATCTCTAGAAACAACTTGTAGTCTACTGCACTACTTCTAATCACACCCTAGAATGTGTTAAGACCTCAGAAAGAGAAGTATCATCTTACCCTGATTTGCATCTGGTTTCTCTTCAGGCGATTGACCAAAAAAATACTGCAAAATATTCAACTGATGAAATATATTATATATATTTCTCAGCTTCCACTGAAAACAAACTAGGGAGGGCTGTCTTGGTGAGCAGACCCAAAGCACAATAGTCACTGCTAAAGATATAGATCTAATTAGGATGTAGTCCTAATTAGAATGCATTGAAAAAGTTGACCATATGGTGATAAAGATGGATAAATTGTGAAACCTTCTTGCCTAATGCAGAAAAATACACTTTTTTAAAAAAACAATCTTTAGGGATTAATGGCTGCTGAAGACCTTTTTTGATTAAAACCATAAGAAAGTACCACATTTAAAAGCTGAGGACATGTAGTACTTGGAAACACGGTGGCTGATGCCTGACCCGAAGTAGATGTGCTCTGTTACAAAGCAAAGTTGAGAAAATTGTAGAAAGCTTCAGCTTTGCTTTGTTTCTAAGAGTTGCTGTAACTGTCTGTACTTGACACAGAACCCGGTACCAGCTGAGGCAGAATCATCATAAAGCCACTCCCACCTTTCCCATGCACATGTAAGGATTTTAAACAAAAATATTTTAAAGGTACCACCATTTTGGAATTCTTATTTTGAATTAGTTTGCACCTGCCATTCCCCTTCATCTTCCAATATGAATGGTCTGCTTTGGAAAGTCAGAGCTTGTGTGTGAGTGTATTTGTGTTCATAATGCTTTGCTTTTCTTAAAGCAGAAGGACCAGTGCAGTATAAAACCTTGAATAAGATTAATGTCCAGGGTTCCTAGAAATTATTATTTCTTTTGCCTGGTTTCTGTTACCTGATGAGCCCTATTTTTCTTGGGACACTGCTATAACGAGTCCAATAAAAAATAATAGCCAGAAATATACAGGGAGGAATTACAGTATTTCACATTTGCCACTAGAGAGCTGGAAGGAGCTTCAGACAGACCAATTTTGTCCTTGCAGCTGCCTGCTGGCAGTTAGTTTTGAAAATACCCTTTTTACAGAAAATGTGGGTAACTGTCCTGAGACCAAGTTCATTTACTGCACTCTGAAACTGCAGTAGAAAATGCACTGTAGAGGCTACTAGAGGGGAAACCATCACCCAGAAGGGCCGTGCCAGACCTTCTGGTCAGTCGTCCTGATCTCAAAGGATGGAGAAGAGCAATGAAGTAAAACCCAGTGTTTGGGTTTTGTACCATTCTTACTATCTTTGAGATAGAGACATCATTTTTCTGGTTGCAAAGATTTTGTTACACCAGGTCAAGCTCTAGGTGGTTAAGTCGGTCTCATGGTCTATGTGTGAAATAATGCTATTTTAACCAGAATAATCTTCTTGACAAGTAAAACTAAGGGCTGAACTTAGTTGGTGTACCCCGCCAGCATGCCCAGGATCCCCACAGAATGGCTGAGATAGAAACAGAATTGATTGCTGGAGAGTTGCAAGAACCCAGGCACTTGCAGTTGTCTGGTATATTTGCTTGTCTTCTCCGTGCCGCCATCCATTCTTTCAGAACATTAACTTTTATTAGGTATTTGATGCTACTACCAAAATCAATAATTTCAAGTGATTTTTTTGTGGGTTCGGGGATATTTTAGACAAATGTCCAATATTTTTGAAGATAAATATGGCAGTGAACTTTATAAAATTATTTTAGCTGTTCTTTTGCATTACTAATAACATTAAAATAACCTGAAATATTAATTAACTAATTTGCTCTTTCTCTAGACTTGCTGGACTAGTGAATAGAATTGTCCTGTTCCTTCACTTTGATTCTCCTGGACTAGTACATCTATCTTGCTTTTCATTCCCCTTAATGATGCACTTAATGAAAATGAAGACACAGCCTAAGCATTTGTACTTTGAAAAATCATCCTCCCTCTTTACTTCCTTCTAAAACAACCATAAACATGACTGAACTATGTGAATTTTCTTCAATAATAAATGAAGGAAAATAAATATCTGGCCAAGACTGACCCCAATTCATCTTTTCATAGTTTGCTCACTTCATTGATATAATTTTAGGGATGACAGTGATGTTCCTACAAATCTACATCATAATTAGGTTATGGAATTTTTGCTAATATATCCTCTATGGACCTGTATTAGTTTTGCTCCAAATACATGTATTAATAAAATTGTATTATTAAGTATAGGGTAGCATTTAAACCACTTGATTATTCACCTTGATGCCAGACATGTTTCTAAAAATTCTTTCTAATGTCACTGCATAAACTCTAGCCAAGAGCAGACAGTATCAATCTTTTGCCTAATGTTTGTGTGAGTCCTTCAAATGTTCCTTCTTGCCAAAAAGAGTGAGGAAAATATATGATGACAATAATTCAAAAACTTTTGTGGTCTAGATAGCTTAGGCAAACATTTAATCTGTAATGCAGACAGGATAGTTGAAACACAGTTAATGTTGTTTGTGGGCATGGCTGCTGCATGAGTTTTGGCTTTCTCTAGGTACCTATACACTTACTT
The DNA here is from genome assembly GCF_015832195.1 of Motacilla alba alba. Classification (NCBI taxonomy): domain Eukaryota; kingdom Metazoa; phylum Chordata; class Aves; order Passeriformes; family Motacillidae; genus Motacilla; species Motacilla alba. The sequence goes on along the minus strand of NC_052021.1, from coordinate 11,785,912 downwards.
CCCCTTCAGATTGTGTTCTTGCCTTCCAGCAGTCTTCACTTTATTCTGAAGGACCCTTTTCTTATTGAATATATCAATGTATAAATGGAGGATATGAGTAAGAGAATGTGAGTTTCTGGAGAGGAGATGTGTACCATGAATGGGGATGTACATACTGTGAGAGTAGGTTGTCTATAACATGTGGATGACTTCCAGACACATCCAGCTGGATGCAGGCTCAGGCCCTGACCCCAGCAGTCTGCTTTGAAAGCTGAAGCTAGCAGGTGCTTGATACAAATGTGCAGTACATTAGATTGCTTTGAAGGCTTTCCATTTCCCTGCATGTCCTCAGTTAAGTCTAAAGGGCTTCTAGTAAGGGGTAAATTCAATTGCATGAGTCACATTCATTTTCCATTTGAAAACTTCATACATTCTTATCTCAGAATGCAAGCAAGTATATAATGGTTAGGGGATCTGTTATTACTCCCTTTGCCAGGTACACAATCCAGAGGTAAATTCTTCTGCCAATGAAATGGTTTTTATAGAAATATAGGTCCTGTTTTCAACAGTTTTACTTGGATTAATTAAAAATTATTGTCAGTCGCATCCGCCTTGACAGGTTCAAGTGCTTTATGCTATTCTTTTCCTTGTACCTTTCTCAGCTCTTTTCCAGGTCACCCCTGTTAAAACATACATACAACAACAACAAAAGCAAAGGAACTCCTTTTGTCCCAATTCACTACTTCTGAAGATGCAAGAAAGGTAGCTTTTTGCTGTTTTTTTTAATGTGCTGCAGAAACTATTTTTAATATGAGGAAACTGATATAATAAAATAATTGGAGACTGCTGCTTCATAATGGAGCTGTAGGTTGTGGAGAGGAGTTGGTTAATGGAAATGATCCATCTCAGCTCACTCAACCTTTCCATTATGAAACTTTTCATTAAACGCTTGTAATGTTGATTGATAGTAAATATTGGGTCTCTGCTTGCAGATTCAATGCATGGCACAGCACAGGACTTCTCCTGCAGCAGGCAATTAACAAAAAACTTCAGCTCCCTTTCAATTATTTTAGCCTGTCAGTCTCTGATTCACCACACTGTGCTTCAAATTATCTCGCCTCTGAAATTTTAGTGAAGATAAACAAGCTCCTGTCTGAAAAATTTCAATAGAGCTCTTAAATATTATATTCCCTTTTGGTATCACTGATTTTCCTTTTACCCCTGAGGACAAAAACAAGTGATGGTGCCATGATTTCAGCAAGAGAGGTTCCCGGTAACACTTGAAATTTAAAGGTCCTATAAATGCCTTCAGGAAGATGACAGAGCTGATATCAGATACCAAACAGCCCTGCAGCTGAAGAAAAAGAGTGGGTGCTAAGGAAAACAAGGTAGAGAACACTTAACTTTAAAAGCAACCTCCAAAGATTTTGGCCTTTTCCTTGAGAAGTTGAGAGATCTGAGAAAGATCTGTGCTTTTAAATCGCACTTAGTGCACTGATTGTGACAGAACACACTGTGGGGTGAGAGAAGTTTTTTCATGGGTTTTGGAGACATTAACATGCTAATCAACATGTTCTGCAATTTTCCTAGGTACATTCAAACCAAGGAGAATTGTGTATAATTCGTGTTGAAATTCTAGATATTCTATTTACTACCTACCTGTATGTAGAGGAGAAATGACTGTCAAGTCTTCTGATTGCTGATTTGACAGATGATTGCTAGATATTCTTGCTGACTGAAAATAAAAGAATGAAGTGTTTTTGAGGGAGGAATGGGAATAGTTAGACCGGAAACTTCACAGAAAGAAAGGATTGTTTTGGACACTGCATTTTTCAAAACATTTCTCATAGCTGAAATGTTATTCCTCTATTTGTTTTATTTTAAATGTGTCTAGTTTCATATTCATAAAATATATTCATATATTCAGTGGTCCATATTGAATTATTTAAAAAACACAAGGTAGATATATATGTTTAAATAGATTTAGTCAAAATTATCCAGAGCAATTTTAAGTCTTTTTTTACATTTTTGTTTTCAATTTCTCAAAATTTAACTCTACTGTTTTGACCATAGGTACATTTGCTCCCCTTCCCATCCCCATCAGTTTTCTTGAGATAGGAATGATAACTTTCAGCCAACACAATGTATAATTTAGCTCTTTCACAAGGTCAGTGTTCGAAGCCATGTCAGTTAGCTGATCCATAAAAAAAATATAATACATATGCATATATTGTGAACATATGCATAAGCATGTACACATGTACATCAATTACCAGACAGCATCATGCAATGAAAGAGCTTAATTTTAATAACTTACTTTATGGAAACTATTCACAAATAGTTTGGAGAGCTATCCATGAACCCATAAAAATGGTTGAAAAATCAGATTTCCTCTCGGAAGCACCTTATTTGACAACAACACAGGTGTGTATGTCAACTTAGTTATTGGTGAATGTTAAGAATTAGATCTGAATTACTATGTTAAAGAGTTCAATGCAACCCCTTGCTTTCCAAAGGTCCTCTTTATTGACTATTGCCCTACTAACCTGTTCCATGGCAGGAAAAATGAGTGATCATTTGCAGTAAAATATGGTGAAAATACCTGCACTCCTCCTGTTCAATTTCACTCGGCCTTCTCGGTAAGACTGTGCTTTCATGCAACATTAATTCTGAACTTAATTGAGTGCTGTCATCTGTGTGCCATTTCACTGCAGGGATTGAGCCTGGAAAAAAAGAAAAGCTTTATTTATGGAGTAGGAGAATGTGTTGGCAATTACTTCTTGAAATGAAGAAGTGTGCTTCTATAACAAGTATGCCCTCATGCTACCTGATCAGACTAATTGTGAAAGTTGACATAAAAGCAACTAAAATTATCTTAAATTGTTAATGGCATGGCTGAATTAAGTTTTCAAAATATTAACACAAATGTAATGCAGAAAGCATTTGTAAGGCACATTTCTCTGAATTTCCAGATACCCTTCTCTCTCTTTTCATGTACTGATTGTAGGAATCAAGTTGTCAGGTACTGAATAACACATGTAAACAGGAACATATTGGGGCCTGAGTTGTGGATTCTGCTTAGGTTTTGGTTTTATTTCTTGTGGTTAGTAATGTTCTTTCTTGATCCTGAGAATGTTTAAACTGAATGTGTGTACAATCTTTCTGAGTGTGGAGAAGGCTGCAGGGTAATTTTAGGCAATGGTTCCTGACAATGCTTTGTTTGAGAGCTGCTGTGGAGCTTGTTGCAGAAATGGTTCCTGTCATACCTGGTATGCTCAGTCACCCAGGGGAACTCTCTGCTCATTCATATTATGTGATTTGTGAACTCCTGTTCGGGTCCTAGGAATCATTTTATTACCGTAGCTAGCAGGTGCAAATATGTGTAAGCCTGTGAAATGTGGCAGACTTGCTTCCATGCTACTGTGAACTGGAAAGGTTTTATTTAAGTCACAGTGAAACTCATATAGTGCAGGTATCACCTTGCCCTTAGAAAAATAAGTGTTACAGGGATAAACGTTTCAATAAACAAGGCTTTTTTTGCTCTTGTCTAATTTAAGAAAAGAAAAAAAAGGGGGACTTTTGGCTCACTTGCTCGGGCCTGGATTGTTGACTGTGTTAAAAGGGCATACAAAGCACTGTACCAGCTACTGGGAGGAAAATTAAAGCTATCCCAGCCAAAACCCAAACTACCTTATGAGTAGTAATTGTGGTTTTCCTTGTACTAGTGAGAAAAAAAGATTTAGTGATCAACCAAGCACAGCAGGTCAGAACATTTAGTTTGGTTCCTCTTTGTATTTATTTAGTATTTTCTTAGCTCCTTGTCTTTCTGTGGAATAAAACTGTCCCTGATGTTACTTCTCATCTGCCTTCTATGAAGACAGATCATAAGTCCAAAGACTTGTAAGGTTCTACCTTTGCTAAAGCAGAGTCCAGCCTGAAATCAATCTCAGTGACAAAAGCAAAGTTTTTTGGTGGTGAGTTTTATTTCTAGTGAGCAAAAATTACATGGAGAGTGGCTGAAAATTGATCCTTGTAGAGCAGAGTTTGGTTCCAGAAAGAACAGAATTATTTCTCCATTTCAATTCCAGCTGGAATTTTCAGCAGAGAAGCAACTGTCCCCCTTGGTTACATGAACACTATCTCCCAGAATAGATTCTGCCAGCCCTTTTTAGGGATTGTGAGGCTTATAGGCTTGGAATAGGTAATTTTTCCTTTCATTTGTACCCAACAGAGCAGAAAATGCTGTAAAGTCATTGAATTAATAGGTTATATAACAGCCTTTGTATGCTTCTTAAACTCTGTTCTCATCCCATGGCCACTGAGCATTGCCCACTTTCTGATTTCTATACACCCGTGGGACATACACTTCAATCCAAGAGCTTGTAACAGAGAATCCTTTACCAGTAAAATTCATGATGCTCTTCAAGAAAACAAAACAACTCCCCCATCCTTTTTTGATGAGGAGTGCCACTAAAGATAAATCTGGTTTTGAGGACATTCTTTCTGCATGGTAGGAGTGCTCAGGGAGGCAATCTTATGTTTCATAAATTGTAAGGCAAAAAAACCTATCACAAACCTGGAAAGTTTTAACTTTTTGGTGTAGAAATGCACCAGGAAACCAACGTTAGTAAAAATGGTTTAATACGTTTCTGTTAAGTTTGGGGTTTTTATTTTACTGTGAAGAGAGATAGGAGGTTATGCAAATTCTGGTACCTGGTTCTAAAACATCTGTGCTCATCTCCCTTGCTATCAAGAGCGTAAACTGATACCAAGTGTGTATTTCTTGGTTTCCTTGACTTCTCTTCAATTTCCAGATTCTGATCTTTTGTGATTATGGCTGTTGTGGGATTGCAAGTAGTGAGATGAGAATGGGGGAGTACAAGTGTACAGAAGAACATGACTGGTTAAAAACACAAGCTGCAGTCTCCTTTATGCTGCCTTTAGATAACACCCACTGGCTGCTCAGTTAACAATGCAAGAATATTCACCAGAGCCAGGGGCAATTGGTGTGTTGGATTATCTGAAGGACAAATGGCTAGATGGGTGACGGAGCACATTCGGAGAAATGTGCCACATGGGATTATTTTCAGAGCAGTATCAGTGTAAACAATACTTTTCCAATAGGAGAATGGGCTTCCATAATACACTCAAAATTAGAATGACTTGGAATTAGCAGATGTAAAATAACTGAGATTCTCTTCTGACTCTCGTGGTTAAATCAGCTTTACTGTTCAAATGTCTTATTCGTACACAATACGGAATTGCAACACTTGTACATCTGTGCTGCCTTGAAACCTCTCACACAGGTTGTCCATATGCCAGCATCTCATTTGAGGAATTAAATGGTGATAGTTCACCCTATGTTTTAGAGATTAAATTTGAGATAGGTTTCTGCTTGACTACTGGTACAATACAGCATTGGACAACATTCTCTTTTAAGACATGGTTATTTTAAGGGTCCTCTGTGATGTGAATTGCGCAGTTACAGTACACACTTTTATTTTTCACACACATGCTGAAAGTAGATTATATTCCTAGAAATCACTGTCTTACACTGATGCCTTCTTACTCTTTTCCCGTAGTCTTTGCTCCTTCTGAATGATAGGAATTAGCTAAGTTGTTTAGGTATTTGTTGCTAGAAAACCTTAGTTTCTGATAGCTCAACTTGCTGTGTGCCATCCCAGTGCAGAAAAAGAAGCTGTCTTTTATATATCTGGACTTGATTGCTTGATTGCTGGACAGAAGGATTAGTCACAGAAAAGAAACTTAAATGCAAGATATGACTTTAATGTCAAAATAATACCCATTTCCTTTGCCTGTGTATTTTTCTGTAGAAAGATATGGGTATTGTGTAAAGGTATTTATAATGTTGCCTTTATAACACAATCTACTGACTAATACTCTTGCTGGGATTGTTCTGGGTTATTGGACTCTGCACAAGTGTCACTTTAAGACATGGAGAGCTTCCTTAGAGAGTATTAGGTCCATTGTTCTCAGCGTTAAAACTTCACTTATCAGTTCTCCCCACACAGATCATTAAACAATCCTAGGGGAGGAGGAGGAAAAAAAAGTCAATAAAATGTTGATAAGGCAAACTAAAAACCCTGTCTCTTGCAGAATCTTTTGTGCATCGAATTGCTAGTAACTGTTGAAATCTACTGGAAAATTAACCATTTCTACTTTCTGTAGCAAAGGGGATCAGATACTGTAGGATGAACACCATTGCCAGATTCTTGTAAATAACATAAAAAGGGACAATATAGTGATGTAGGGGTTATTGCCTCTGAAATATTTGTGTCATAGGTATTTTATTCAATTTTCTCTAACTTTCTACGAGGACTGTGAAATAAAAAGCACTTTCCTTCTAATAAACATTTTTGATTGAGTCTTCCCATTGCAAAATGAGATAAAAAAGAGATTAAACTTATTTGGTAGGGAAAAAGGCTCCAGAATCATGCTTGAATAGGCATCACTGATAAATCAGCTTTTGGGAACTGTGGGTGAGAGGAGGACTTAGTCACTAGGTGGATAATTTTATCCTAATGGGCTTAAAGTCAGATGTTATATATGGCAGTAATTAAAATATTATGTTACAATTCTGAGAATGGCAATCTGTTTTTCTAATCAATAAATGGTGTCAAACAGCTGAAGAGCTGCAAGTTACAATTCCCCAATCACATGTATGGGGTTATTTCGTTGCAACTGCATAGTTAATCAATTGACTAACATCTGTGAAATGTCTCTTCTGTTAGATGCTGGGAGTTTTTCTTTTGGACAAATTCCTGACTAAGACTGAATGCTGGTAAACTTCAGCAAGACTCTGAGAAGTGTTAATAGAGTTTCTGGTTTTTACCAGTTGGAAACTTAAGTCAAAGCCTGAATTAAGTGTGCTTAAAAGTGTGCTTTTTTTGAGGCCAGTGTGGGATAGTATCTGGATTTTTCTAGAGGTGACATGCATCACTCCAGGGAAAGAGGAGAGGAAAATGACAATATTCAGTTGTTTGATGTTTTTTCACCAGGGGTATGGGCAAACCCGTATGATGCAAATTGTATCATTTGCATCACTGCGTTTTGCTTGGGAAGACAACATTGTGACTCAGTAACCAGTGTTTTTAAAACACATTGCCGAAGAGATTCACCTTCCAATGCAGCCCTTAAAGTGAAGGAAAATCCTCTGTTGATTCACTAATTAAGATATTTACATGGTAGCTGCTGAATTGTTCAAAGAGGCATTTATATTGTCTGGTTGAATTACCTAAAGTCAATTGAGATACTTCATGGTAAAAAGTCTGTTCTTGTGGTATGGCTGCTGGCTGGTAGAAAGCCGATTAGAGTCAAAGAGCGTGAAAATTGGAAAGAGAGGTTCGTTAAGGATGTTAGTAGCTCTGCTTCCTACAAAAAGCAGAATACATAATGGATTTAAAAGAGATGCAGGATAAGATCATGGTCGAAGTGTGGGAAATCAGCAAGGAATTGTGTTAGGAGCTTAAAAATAATAGAATCGGTATTTACAAAAAGATAAGTCATACCTTATTTCCCATGAATGTTCCAAGGGCAGATGAACTAAAATGCCCTGGGGGGGGTGCTGCCTCGATAAAGTGGGCATCTTAGGAGCATGAGGAATGCTGGAAGACAAATGGCGTCCTGTGACAGCAGGATCACAAACTGCCTTAAGTGAAAGGTGCTTTCCATAAGGCCATTAAGATGCTGTTTAGAAATGGAAATTGCAGTTTAGTTGGCTACATTCTAGGCTGTAAGAAAGTGAGTTTATTTACAGAGTGGCCGTGCCAATTTTCAGACTGGGAGAAGGTGGTGGAGGAGACTGTGTGATGGAGAATGGTTGGTATTAGGTAGGCAGGAAAACCCACTGGCCCCTCACAATGGGGCACCTCCCATGTGCTCATCCCTTGACCCAGCCAAATGAAGCAACCACGGAAGCTGCAAACGGCGGGAAACGCCACGGCCTGTGGCAGCGATGGCCTCCTCGAGCATTTCCCGCCACAGCCCGGGTGAGGGGAGGCTGCTCCCGGCAGGGCTCTGGGCCTCTGCCAACGCTTTTGCAGCCGAGCCTGGTGTTGGGAGACTGGCGTGGGAACCCTGGCAGAGAGGTGACAAGGTAGCGCGTGGTGAGGGCCCTGTCATGGCAGGCTCAGTGTTGGGCTTCTGGTCGTGGGGCACACCAGGGTGTGCCAAGGAGGGCGGCTGGGAAGGACGGATGTGTCAGCACAGCCGTGCCATGAGGGCAGGAGGGGACAGGTATGGGAGTGGGAGCTCTCTGAGGAGCAATGCTCTGGTGCAGCCGTGGAAACTGCTGCAGGGGGGATGCAGGGCCTGTGCTGCAAAATCCACTGTTTTGTGGAGGATTGTTTTCAACCTTATGGCTTAATTTGCCATTTAAGTATTGTAATTAGCAGTTTTCTTAAATGTTTCTGGTAGACAGCTGCTCTCTGCTAGTGGAGGCAAAATGTGCACTGGGTTTTAGCCCACTGGCAGCAGTGGGGTGTAACCTCCTCCAGAGCAAACACCCAGAGCCAAGACAGAAAGAGATCCTGAACCAGGCTATCCCGCTGCTCCTCAAAACTTGTTCTGACAGTACCAGTAATTGCTTTTAGTGAATATTGGCTTTACTCAGAGGATATCTCAGCAGAAAATATCACCTTACTGAAAGAAGCTTGGGAAATAGATTTTATCACTAAATTAGGATAAAGGGCTTTTTAGATATATTTGCAATTAGCTCAGCAGCATATTGTCCTTGTATCCTATTTTTTCTGATTTCATATAGCGTCCTGAGAACATCTTGCATTGAAGTTTTAATTAAATTAACCAATATATTATTTTGAAATGGACTCACTAGCTGCAAGGTATCTGTGAACATTTTGGGCAGAAAGCATGGTACAGTATCACTATGACTGCAGAGGAGATTGTTTCATGGTTGGCATTAAAAGCCCTTTCTTATAATCTGGCTACACCAGATGGGTTTACAATACATAATCCAATTCAGATAACTAACTGTGACATACATAAACTTGAAAAGCCAAACCATGAAGACAGCATGGTATCTGAGGTCATATTTGTGTTTAAAAAGTGGAAGCCTCTTCAAAGTTGGTGGCTTTTTTTTTCTTAGCTGCCTTTTGTAGATCATTTGAACAGTATTTATCCTGCCCTGTACATTTGGATAGAATAAAGTGAATTTTGTAGTTGACAGTTCCACCAAAGCTGTCTTCACAATTTTTTTTTGTTGGGAAGAGGTGCCCATGGCCTCATATTCTGGCAGCTACAGCACTTCACAACATGAAGACAAAATAAACCAAGAATCTAAGGGGTGATTGTGCAGGCTGGCACAGATGATAGAGGTGGAAGTTCATTCCCTCAAACTTTCCATGCCGCTTTGGATGATCATTTAGGCCTGATTCTCAAAAGAACAAAAAGCTGAACCCCCATGACTTCAGTAATCAATAATCCTTATGCTCCTAGATACTTTCAGGTTTGGACTTTAGTCTCTCCTTGCGTTTGTTCCTCACCTTATCTTACTGGGTTGTTAAATGCTCAAAGGACCCTGAGGCACTATGACAATCAGGGACAAGATGCTAATGCTAGAGAAAAACTAACCTTACCATCTGCTGTCCCGTATCTCACACAGAGAGAATACTTGTTCATTTTCTGGGAATCTTCTGTCTCTATAGCATGTGCTGTTTACATATGTGCTTCTCAGAATTCTTTTATATTTTGGGGACTGATGCACTGTATACCTTCAAACTGGTAGAATAACTCGACTTCCATCAAACTATATTTATATTATGAATAACTTATAAATACTTGAAACCTGATCCAATACATTTCTGCAGGCATTCACAAAGGAAAAAAACCAGGATGCTGGTACTTTAAGATTCAATTAGATGTGCCTCAGAATGAATGAAATCTTGCCTTTAGTGCATCCTCAGTACTCCTTAGGTGATTACAGTAAAGGATATTACAAAGATGGTACAATTGCTGGAAATTTCTTTAATATACTGAAAACTTGGTTTAATTTTTTAATGTGATTTTTTTTTTTATTTTCCCCTGCAATACTGTGTATTTGATTTAAAGCAATGTTGCAAGTTCTTGATTCTGTTTCTTTGGCATATGGAGTGTGTACTGGTTAATCAAGGTCAGCTTCAAGAAGCCAAATGAAGTCTGTCAGGGGTAATATTTATGAATGGACTTTCACTCTGCTGTAATTGAAATTAATGTTGAGTCATTCTTTCCAGTAACTTCATGAGCAGACAAATGTGAGTTGACAGAGGGCTAAGAGGCTCTCCAAGAGATAGCTCAAAAAGTGGCCAGGGTTATATATCACTTCCTGAAATGATAATACAAATGCTAATTGATCTAGAGACTCTCCTGCAAGTCATGTAGCAAAAGCATGTTTTCATTTTTATCAGGAACTGCTATTTGCACAGAGTGAGTCAAAGAGAACAGGTGGACAAGTTTAAGATACTTATTTCAAGGTTAAAGTGTACTTCCCAATAAACTACACAGTAGTTGTATAATCTTCTCTTAAAATGTTAAAGCTGGGCTTGGATATTATCTGCAATAGGTCTTGCAGTGTGTTTTCTGCATTTTCTTGTTACATTGAGTTACTTATTATGGTATATAGTGCTATTTTGTGAGATCTGTTTGCAGCAGATCTCAGTAAAACATCTGCACTCTGCTGGGACAAAACAGAATCACAAAGGATTAGGAATGGAACATATAAAATTTTGGCAATAGAAATTATTCAAAGGAGAAGATTAGGAATGCATTTTAATCCCTTTAAATTCTACACAGACTGTGCAAAATAAGGATTGGAAAAAATGAGATAAATGCTGTGAATTTAATATTCCTTTGGGTTTTTTGGTTTTAGGTTTTTTGTTGTTTGTTTGTTTGTGTTTGGTTTTAGTTTGATGTTTGTTTGTTTTGTTTTAATTTTGTTGGTTTGGTTTCTTTTGAGCCAGTAGAATTTTCAGATATCTTGGTTTATTGAAACCTAATAAGCTTAAATTGTTAATTGGAGTGAATTTTAAGTGATTGAAAAACTAATTTTTATTAAAAAACAACAATTATGCTCTAGAACTACTTTTTCTTTATGTCTTAGGCATGAAGTAAACTGAAAATTTGTATTTGTTAAGTGTTTGGTAGGGAGTATATTGTTAAACACACACTCCTCAAATAAATAATAAAATAAATTCTAGAAGATCTTGAGGTTCAACTTTCCTTTCCACTTCATTTCAATTTTTTGGCAGCTGATGTTTTTTTTATTGGTGGGGTCTCTGAATTTTTTGGCATTATCAGAGAAATATTTCTTGTTAAACTTTCAGTTTGGTTGAATTTTTTTGTTCCTGAACAAATGCTATGAAATGCATAGATGAATACTTGCTGTTACTTTGACTAAGACATGCCAGAAATCTGTTGAAGCAGCGTGAGTACTTAGCATTAGGAGACTATTATAACAATAATTTTCTGTTCTCCCAAACTTGATATTCTAGTCCTATTTTCTTATTTGTGGTTATTTCTCACTTACTTTACTTCTTGATTATCTCTGGATACAGAAGAAGCGTTTTTGCTGAGCTATCAGTCTGTGTTCTCTCACTTCTGGAAGTTAAAGTAGAAACCAGCAGGGCACCAGGAATTGGAAAAGAGCTGGTGTCCTCTCAGTTCTGGCAGCTGGGCATATGCCAATGGTACATTTTGCCTGCTGTTTTCTTGGGAGGCTCTTGTTAGTCTGTCTGAGCTCCCTTCTTGAGTCTTCTCTGGTTTAAACAGTGCCCTCTGCTTGCTTCTGAGGTTCACAGTCAAAAATCAACCACTGTGGCTTGGATGGCATTTGGCCATGTATTTCCTCCTTGTTTTTCAGCCACTGACAACTGTACACTACCAGCTCTCCTGTAGCTCCCCAGTTACCTTTAGAATGCGTTTTGAGGAACTCTACCCATTATTTGGGTACCTACCTCACATTCTTGGAGGGGCACTGTTTCTTTTAGGGCCTGTCATGTCTTTGTGCCTTATGACCTTACTTGGTGATGTCTTTCCTTAAAGGAAGAGGTTCCGCCTGGATTTTTCTGGGCTGCAAACAAGTGTCTATTTCTCTACTTCTTGTGTCTTATCTGCAGCTTCTTTGAAATTTGGCATAGGCGGGTACAAAATGTGACTGTGCCAAGAGCATTTATCCCTGTGCTGGGAGATGGTAGAAGTAATCTTAATAGCACTGTTAGCATGTTTTATAGCTCTGTTAAAGAGCCTGTCATCAGATGCTATGTAGTGTGGACGGGCTGAATCAAACAATCTTGTCCTACAGAAGTCTTTCTATCATTGTAATTTTTTTCCTGTTTTTTTTCCTTTGCCTTTTAGTTAAATTGAATAAAAATGTGTAATTTTAAGTATGGTGGGTTGGTTTTTTTTTTGTCTTTTCCCCATAGAAATTTGGGTTCTTAAACAAATAGATTGAAAATGATGAGGCAAAATATTATACCATCATGTCTGCTAACTCTTTATACATATGATTGTTTCAAAAGCATACCTCTTCCTGTAAATTCCTCAAAGGGAGTACTGGATTACTGTGTGGATTTTAGGCTTGTAATACTTTTTTTTCCCAAAGTGCAATATATCCAGAAAAGAAGATACAAATAGTATATTTTTATTTTCCTGTGCCTTGTGTTATCAAATACCTCAGAAATTACATTTTCTAGATGAAGTAGGAAGCATGCAGTTTAAGTATTAGTAAGAGTCATGTCAGCCAAAGGGACAAAGCCCTTTCTTATCCACTGTGGAATGGAAATGGCATACAGACTAATTTTTAAAGATTTAAACATTAACATGTTCACTTATTTTCTGTCAGTGATGGATTTACTTTTTCATTTCTAATTTATTTTACTAGTTTTTTTATTAACACACAAAAGTTATCTTAGGAATTTGAACAGTTCTTCAGTCTGCTGAAACAGAAGATTTTTGAGCCTGTGAATGTCACAAGCTTAAAACTTTTTGGTGCAAGACAGGACCATAAATGAATGATCATTTTTCACCTGCAGATTTTGAAGTAATTTTTCTTAATGAGGGATTTCAGAGGTGTGATAATTTAGATAAAAACATTTTCAAAGCTCATTGTAAATATGCATTTGTAGTGACAAGACACAAGTTTTGATCTGCTCAATATGGATAGAATATGCATAAATTAGTATTTTGCAGCAAGATTATCACATGCCACCTCAAAATCTGAGTATAAATATTTATCTGCAATGAGTGATGTATTTTAACATACATTTATTAGTTAAGCAAAAGAGGTTGTGTATTTGCCTGTGCTGTCACTGGCTATGGCTATGTCCATCTGTGTGTCACATGAGCTGCTTGACAGCCCTGTCTGGCTGCATCATGATGCGATGTTTGTGAAGCGTTTGGTGGTGTGTGATGGAATCGTTAGCTGTGATCCTCCCTTGGGATCCAGACTACAATGCAAAGCCAAAAGCACTCCAGAAGCAGAGGGTATGGGAGTCTTAGTTGAGACTATGATTAGAAACCTTTTTATCTGGTGGGAAACGTTCCAAGAAATCATCTTAAACTTGAAATGTAAACCCACTTGTGCAGCTCTGTATTTGACTTCAGCATTTTCTGAATTCTGGATTAAGACTGATATTGTAAGAGACATGATTTTGAACAAAAATAAATATGAATGCTTCATTTTTCCACTTTACTTTTATGTGAATGCAGCTCAATTGTAGGAATAAGCCATCAACAGTAATTTTCCAGGAAGAAAAAAAAAAGTGATGTTCTAGACTTAAGCAGATTTTGATGATAGAAATCTATGCATTAGGGGACTGATGTTTGGTTCACTCCTTTGTTGTAATTACCTATTTTCTACATAATAATGAATGGGAAATCTTGTTACCTCAGTTCATTATTAGAAAAATGGTGGTTTTCTGTCCCTAACTGCAGAAATTGCTGTACTGAGTGCAGTTTTACTGCATTGTGAGGATGCTTGTAAAGTGAGATATATGATTCATAAAATACGTAACATGGGCCTTAGGTTTTCTTTGTAGTAGAAAATATTAGGAGAAAGGTTTGTGTAATGAGTCTTTATTGCCTTTTCATGGGATTATGGTCATTAAAAACAGATTTTATGGATCGTGTATGAATTTTAATCGCATGACAAAAAAATCTTCTTTCTATTAACTAATTTGGATTGACAAGAGTTGTTTTACCCATTTTCATGGAGTTCATCATCATGCCTCTCTAAGTTTCTTAGATCTTGGATGTTTACCAGCTATATGAGTTTGCACTGCTCCATTGCCTTAGGCTCTGTGCATTTGCATTCACCTACAGAGTGCAAAGTGAGTGTAGAGCATTCCTGCTTCTAGCTGGAGGGCCTGCAGTGCACTCAGCACGAATGCAAACTGTTGCACCAATGTTCAAAAGCTGTGTTTGAACAGGGCCAGTATCCAGTGGTGACACCAAGCCACACGTTGCATGCCATGGAAAAGGACAAGTTCAATAGCATGTTGCTTTTTCTGTTGGTGTAGAACAGGGAGTTGCTTCAGCTTCAACTACAGGAATGGAAGAAGAAAGCCCCATTTCAAGGCACTGCATTTATTGGAGGTCTTCATTTAAATCCACTACTCTCATAGAGCCAAGCTGCATGACAATCAGTAGCAAATGACAAGAAAATTCATTGCCATGCTGCCTATCACTAAGGATTTTGCCAGAAGTATTTGTCTCTTAACTGTCTAATAATTTATAAAGGGCAATAAAGCCGAGTTGAAGAACTCTGAGGCTGTAATGTGTTATAGCTCCAGGCTAGAGATGATTTACTCCACTTGTCACCCTGGACTGCCGCTATGATATAGTAACCAGGTTGCTGCTAAAACATCCATAAGCACCTACATCATATAGGGTGATATAACTACAATATGTAACTTCTCAAAGCATCTATGCAATTATAGATCGAAATAAGCTCCAGTCTTCCACCCTAGCTTTTGCTAAATTCATCAGTTTGCCATGCAAGGGTTGAAAATCAGAATCTTGGCTATCCAGGGATTCTACAAGAAACAAACTTTATGCTCAGGTCCTGTGCCCTTCAGCCTGCTGGCTACCATATGTCATGGGGGATTTTAGCTTTGCTAAAAGCTGTCCAGTGACATTGTGCTTGTGTATGTTGATGAACAGGCATTGCTTTTTGACTGAGCTAACTAGCAATAATTCTCCACAGCTGATCATCTTTGTCCTCAGCCTGCAGAGACAGGAAGCAGTTGCACATGACTTTCTTGAATAAAAAAATAAAAAAAAGAGCCTCAAGTTATAAACGAACTAAGTCCAAAGCACCCACCAAACTGTGGAATTGTAAAATATCAGTATTAGGATCAGGTCAAAACAAAGAAAAAAAATGATAATTTATTTGGTGAGATCTTCCAAAGTGTGTGATGTTCTTGTTTGCTGCCTAGCAACAAGGCCAGCTCTAAGAGTAGGAAAGTATGTGCCTGCCTAATCTTTCGAGAGTAACTCTCTACAGAAAAAAGAAATAATCCTTACTAATAAATTATTAAGAGATATTAATTATTGTAGTAAGTTGCTTGCTGTTAATATTGGCAAACTGACAAATGCAGAACCCTATACAGAAAGAGTACCAAAAAATTTATCTAATTTTATGAGGAAGGCAAGAAAAGTTGTGTTAGAAGTGTTGAGTTCCCACGCTAAGCAGGATTAATGTACTGCAATTAGACACACGAGCTAGATGTGACTCTGCCCCTGAATGTGGAAGGTGTTCTTTTTATAATTAGTTTACATCACAGGTTATGTGTCTGAATGGAGATGCATCATCTAGTCCAGTACTACAATACTTCTTCCACAAAGGTGCAGGGTTATAGTTGCAGTAGAAAAACTTAGATGTCTCTGGATATTCAGGTTAGATGGTCCAAAATTACAATGTTGCTTGGTCTTACAGATGCACTTACTGCTCATCATTCTGTATTTTATTTCATGTAATTAGAGATAGAAGAAGGTTTTCACTTTAATGTATTAGTAATTCCCTATGTGCAGTTCCATATTGCAGTTCCTGGAATTTCTTTTCTCACAACAGACGAGCTCCCATTTCTGCCTTTTCAAGCTGCAGCTACATACCTCAGACATCCAGACACTTGTATTTGTATTAATGTCTGAGTGTGGTATCTTCTAAAAATTTCCCTGTGAGTCAGTTCTACACCAGTTTTATGGCAGGCTTGTAATTTAGTCAGCTGAGCAGGATTAAGGGTGGCTAACTGTAGATGCTCACATTTCACTAGTTGAGCCTGTGAATGTCACAAGCTTAAAACTTTTTGGTGCAAGACAGGACCATAAATGAATGATCATTTTTCACCTGCAGATTTTGAAGTAATTTTTCTTAATGAGGGATTTCAGAGGTGTGATAATTTAGATAAAAACATTTTCAAAGCTCATTGTAAATATGCATTTGTAGTGACAAGACACAAGTTTTGATCTGCTCAATATGGATAGAATATGCATAAATTAGTATTTTGCAGCAAGAGTATTGGGGATGCTCAAGAGCACGGTCTGCTTTAAGCATATGTGTTTGCTAGGCTGTGCTGACAGAAGAGAGATGCCATTTATTCCAATCCAAGTGGTTCATTTTGCTTTTTAATAGTGTAAATACAATAGTAGGGAAACTTGCAAACTGCACTTCTTACTTCCACACATTTTTTCAGTAGGAAAAGTAACACTGCAGTGTTGCTGCAAGTAGACAGAAGGCTTTTCCTGATAACAGATGGGGAGGATCTTGACCTATCCTTTGTCAAATATCACATGAGTCAGGCTACCTGATTGCCATCAGGCTGCGTGCCTGGGTGGGCGCCAGGGTGGTCAGGTAGGGTATAACAATAGCCATTCATCACACCCAGCCTGTCTCTCCCCTCTGTCAATAAGATAAAATGATCTAATATAATCAACTCTACAGGAGACACAAGGTTTGCTGGTGTTTTGTTCTTGGTGGAGAACCTTGTAAAAACAAGCACACACATCTACAAACAGGCCAGGAAAACTCCCACAACATTTCCAGTGTGGTAACTGATAGCAGTCATATTCATGCACTAAATTGCTTTGGGCTCTTCTGGGTTTTTCTTTTTTTGCATTCCCCTGTGGAGGTTGTGTCAGAAAAAAAAAAGTTTGTTTGCTTATTGCTGTATTTCTGCTGCAACAGATAATGATGTGGCAATGACAATGGTGCCACATGGCTTCTGCCCTTGGTGACAGAAAGGAACAGAATAAAGGCAGGTAACAGTGAAATTATGTAAGATAGTAAGGGCCTGGACTAGTCCTAGGAAAGATTACTGTTTGAATTAAACAGGCTTTGAATACTTTTCTCTGTGATGTTTCTGGTAAAGTTTTGATTAGGGGTTAGCTGTTATGTTGACTTTGCACATGCTTGGTTTTGTCTCCTAAAATTTTTTTGTCAAAGAGCTGCATTCAGCTCATAGGACTTGTAACACCCGTGTCCTGTCAGTCTGACAGGAACCTGCATTTATTATTTGAAATGAGGAAGAGTAACATAACCACACCTTATCTTAGTAGTTGCAGTTTGATGCCCAGCAGCCCTGGATGGTCCTGCGGGCCCTATCCTACTATGTGAGCAGATTTTGTCATAGAGAGAGACCTTGAAAGAAATCCTACAAAGGATTTATAATTCATGAAGACTGTCAAAAGAAAGATTTTTCTTCCATGATTTCTATACTGTGAACACAGGACTGTCAGGTTTAGTGAGTTCAGCAGCAGTGGTTGAAAATGTCTGCCACATGAGTGCATCTCCCAGAGTGGTCTGGATGGCAAAATAGGATTTTCTACTTTGAGCAGTGGAACACACAATTTCTCTGAGGACTCATTATTAGCTATTTAGAGAAATGAGAGTAGTTAAAGGTCTCTTTTTGTCCCGTATTTTTGTTTGTAGGACAGGAAGAAACTCTGCTCTAATTTCCTTTAAAAATTTAAATCTTTCATATTTTTTATACCACATTTCTTCTTCATACTGACAAATAAAACAAGGCTAAACTTAGTACATTAAAGATATTTTACAGAACACAGTACCTTGTACTGTACCTTTTCATTAAAATGGAAAACATTCAAAAAGCATTATATAGCATTACATATAAAATACACTTGTATGTGTGCATTATACAATTGTATCTTTCATATATATATATATATATATATATATATATATATATATATATATATATATATATGTATGTATTCCATATAGCATTGCCATATGAAAAGTGTATATGCTGGCTGTGTATGTGAGTGTGGTTTCTTCAGCTTCTGTGAAGCTTTGGCCATTTAGGCCATCTAAGAATTATATGTTTCCTCTGCCTAAATTTAATTTCCAAGAGTTTGACTGCCATTCTTATCTCTTGGTAATGTTTTAATAAATGCAAGTGTTTTAAGGCCAGTAGGTACTGCTATGATAATCTTCCAGTTTTCCACCTAACAGCTGCTGGATAATTTTATCTACATGAAGTCCATAATTTCTAATTTTGTTCAGCTCTAGGCTTGTTACTGTTGAAATTAAAGAAAAAAAATTACCCTTGATTTGAGAACATCGTCTGGATGAGAGCTGATAGACCTGGGCCTTGCTGTCATTCTGCAGAGCAGTGAAGTTACTGAGTGCATTTGAGAGTGCTTTGTGCTTCCTCTGGCTCTGTTAGTTTTGTTATGCTTCACTACCCAGATTCTACTTGGATTAACACCTAAAATTAAGTGTGCTCTTTACTTTTGATGGTGTGAGAAACCATCTAAGTACTAGGAAGTTGACTGGCAGGGGAGGGAGGAAGGATAAGGAAAAGTGACTGGTAAAATATACAGCAAATAAACCCTCTTTATATTTAGAAAATAGTAATTTGGGAACTTCCCTCCTTGCCAGTGAAATGCTCTATGACATTGTCATGAAAGGATTTAAACACAATGAAATCAATAGGATATTGATTTCAGATAATTAATCAAAAGCAGAATATTTTACATTAATTTTCACATGTTAAAACTGAAGTAAATTTGGCCTTGAAACAACGTGTCAGTTTTTTACATTGAAAATGTTGAAGCAAAATTTTGATGGCATCTCCTTTTTTTGCCTTTTTTTGAATAAAAATATTTTCCAGAGTAGTTGCAAATTTGAAAGGTGCTGATCAAAACTGTTTTGTTTTTTCTTCTGGTAAAAAATTACTCTGCATTTATTTGAGTACCTGAATTTCTTAAAAAAACCTTTCAATTATATGACTTTACAGCCTACAATGAACATTACAATCTGTATTTAAGGCATTAGTATTTGAACTGATCTATTTAAGGAGATCATAATTCTAAATATAATTAAATGTAGCTCATACTACTACATTACTTCTTGGGCTGTGTTTTTAGCACTTAAAAAAAAAATTATGGCTTTCAGAATTTTAAGGCTTTATTTCAGGTATGTTGCTCATTAAACACAGGGTACCACTCAGTTTGAGGGCTTTTTACTGGCTACAGATGGATTTCTTCTCGGAGGTGTCAATAATATGAGTGTGCTTTAACCCATTTTTGTTGATTTGGGCATGATTGACTTAGAGAGCATGAGGGCAGTGATTTGCCTACGTTTTTTTAAGGTGCGAAAGGAAAACTCCAACCCATCTGCTTCTGAGCCAGTTTTTCTGCCAGTCAGCAGTTTGCTGCCTTAGTTGTTTGCTTCCACAGAGGTTTATTTCGTTAGCATTGCAGCCCTTTGCAGCCCAGAACCACTGTGCTGGAAGCCCCATGGAGGGCATTGGAGCCAGCGTGGGAGCAGTGGCGGGGCCAGGGCAGCCCCACAGCCTGCCAGGAGAGAGGCTCTCCCTCACTGCCTCAGGCACGGCGGAATAAAGCAGGTGTGCTGCAAGAAATACAGACAGCCCCGTGTTTCCCTGCGAGCTGCTGCGCAGACGCTGATCAATAATACAGTACGACCAACATTGGGAATTGTGTTAATGATAGCTGCAGTACAGATGTTGAGCAACTGAGTTTGTTTTCAGCAAGCCATGTTGTAAGGGTTAGCTCAGTTCAATGGGAGCATATGGAAAGCTGGAGCTTCCTTCTCTCTCCTGGAAAAAAATTACAGGAATTCCTGTTGTACAAAATCCTCACGTAGGTTATGTCGATGTTTTCATGTATTTATTACTTTCCTCACTGTCAAATACCAGACCTATGAAATACTGTCACAGATGCAAAAAGCTGAGTTAATTATTGGAATATTATTTTCCATAATAAACATTATTTATTAAAAGATTTTAGATTTTCTAGAGTGTAGTTTTCTTTCTGCCACGCTCAACCAGCATTTGAAAGTTGCACTGTAGAAGATGAAGCACTATTGACAAAACTTGTCTGTTGGATAATCTGTTTATACAGGGCTTGTTATCCTAAGTGGCTTTAATGGCACGCTGCCGACCATGTGGAGATTCAGGGGAGATTGCTCCCACTGTGGGAAATATGATGTCTCTCGGTGTCTCCTCAGCAGGATGGTTCTGTCTGGCTGCAATGGGCAGACGGCACCATCAGCTTTTTGCCAGTGAGAGCCTGTGAAGCTAAATTCAGTCCTCCAGGAAACAGGCATAACTTCTTCACCGAAGGAGTCAGTTGATTTTTTTTGCTTGGTAACACCTGGTCTAAATCTAGCCTCTTGTGATATAATGAAATTTGAGGTAGAAATAGGAAAGGCAGTTCAGAGACAATGTCAGAGCTGATCCTCTAACCTGAAAAAGAATGATAAATAAATATAGATTTTATTAAATAATTTTTGAAATTGAGTTTTTACATAAAATGTTTCCTCAAAGGTTTAAAACTATTTTGTCTAATTTTTAGCATGCTTGTGCCAATTTATATCATAGCCTCTTTGTTCTAGAGTTGATATTAGAAAAAAAAGGTTGATATTAGAAGAAAAATTGCTTATGGGTTACTTAGGAGGAAGTCCAATTTTATAGTTTAAATCTTATTAAAAGTGTCAATACAGACAAGTGGTTCAGACTCAGAAGCTGATATATGCTTGAACTTCTGGGCATATGCCAGATAAATTCTTCTTACTCCTGCAAGGTTAATATATTCAAATATCTATAACCAGGTTGGGTGCTGACAGTGAGGACAGTTTATAAAAGAAAATGTAGAGAGGCAGAAGAGTATCTGACTGACGAGCTGTTTCACAGCTGCATTGCTGGAGGGTGCATTAAACCATGCAGGTGGTGTGCACAGCCTGGCTGTGTGGCATTATCCCAGCTCAGGGCTGGATCTACCCAGGGGGAGGATGCAGTGAAGATGGAGCTAGGTGAGGGACAACAGACATAATGGCAATGAGGGGAAATCCTATGAGATATCAAGGAAAAAATAGTAGCCAGGCAACAAGCCAGGGTCCAGAGAGGTGGTGGAGCCTCCATCCACTGAGACACTCAGAGCTGCACCAGACAGGAAATTGTTCTCTGATCCTCCACTTAAGCTTAAGACTGTGTCCTCTCCTTCTTCAGGCAGCAGCTGACAGAACGAGAGGACACAGACTTAAGCAGTGCCAAGGGGAATGAAGGATGGATATTAAAAAAAGGATTTTTACTGAGAGAGCGATAAAGTCTGCCCAGGCAAGTGGTGGAGTCACCATCCCTGGATGTGTTTAAAGAGTTTGGATGTGGCAGTTAGAGTCATGGTTTAGTTGAGGTGTTAGGGCACGAGTTGAACTCAGTGTTCTTAAAGGTCTCTTCCAACCTTGTGATTCTGTGATTTCAAAGGGCTGACTTCCATGACGTCAGTTTTTCTCTCCTCACGGTACTAGCATGGTCATACGGGAAACCTTTTGTATCTCATTGCTTGCATTTTGTAGGCATCACAAATAATGTAAAGCAAAACAGAAAGAGCTGTACATTTTATACAAATATATATATATATATATACATATATATTTTTATAACAGGTATTTAAATTGGGACCTTATTTTCATTAAATCAATGCTAAAGACAAGACAAAAGAATCCCAGGTACTCAGGCTGATCAGGATGATTAGCCTTTTGTTTTGGGTAAGCCTGGTGTGTCTCTTATACTGGTTCAGCAGCTGGTGTGCATGCCTGCTAATGTAAAAATACATTATATTCAGGATAAGATTTACTGCATTTGCTCATTTGGGGCAGCTTTGGGTATGCCAAGCTTCTGGTTTGTGATAAATCATGTTTCATGAACCTACTGCTTGGAAAGAAAAGGAGAAAGAGGTAATGAGAACAACAGGATTTGTGTGTTTGGGTGATATTAAAAGTGATGCAGTCTGACTTTCATTCATAATGTTCATTCTCACAGTTTTATAAGAAAAATGGATTGCAGTTTTGATCTGGCTTAAAATGAGCTTCAGTTGATCAGGTTGATATAATGATATGAAACTGAAATAAAGAAAGTGATGACATTCATCAAGAGAAGGAATTGAATTTCCAGGGGATGCAGTCTGCCCTGTAGCTCAAGCACTACATCTTGAATGGAATTTTTTCACTGTGATGTGATTGCTAATGTGAGTCACAGCAGCCTCCATTAACTTTGTTTTGGAACTCTAAAAGATGCGTGAAATTCAAATCCAGATGTGGACTGGTCAAGAATTATGATTCATTCTTCTGTTTAAGAAATATATTTTAAAAAAAATCACTTAAAACCTTAGATGTTGGATCAAGTTTTATCTCAACAAGTCTGGTGTGTTTATGTTGATCCAACTTCAGCACAAATAAACTAGTAAGCTGTGTATGATTTGAGGTTGCACTGAGTGCAAACCTATAGTTTTGTGTGTTTTTAAGTGAAGCTCATTCAGTAAAACACAATCTAGATGTTAAGGGCATGCCATGTCCCATTCTGAAATATCTGTGTTTCCTGCTTAATGTAGGATGTCTGTGAAGGGGTTAACACACAGAGCCTCAGCTTTCACAGGCAGAAGGTGTCCTTGGGACAGAGATGGTTCAAGGGAGAGTGATGGTTTGCCAGTGTGAGCTTTTGGTGATGTAGGGCTTTTAACATAATATCTTTTTGGAGGGTTTTGGCAGAGGATTCTCTTGTGGCATCTGACAGTGCAGGAGTTGTCTTCCTCCTGCTGCCAAGTGCCGTTTCACTTACACTTAGTCAAATTAATATCTTCCATTTAATACAGTGAACTGATTTTCTAATTTCTCTCTTGAAGTCTTTAACACTACTAATGTAAGCGATAGACAAATCCTAGAATTTGTTCCAAGGATTGATCTGGAAACCAAAATGGAGACAAATAAAGGTGAAGACAACCTTTGTGACCATTCAAGCTTTCTTCCTTTACCTGTGGTAACTTTCTTCTTGTGGGACACTGTGCTGCCTTGCCTTTTTGGCACAGCACAGTGCTGTGACCAGTTCAGCAGAGCAGTAATGACCTGTGAGTGCAGTGTTTGCCAGTGCATGAGTCATGCATGCCCTCACCAACCCTGATGTGCTGTGCACGTATTTGAGATGAAACATCAGTATTATCTTCTTTCATGGCAAAAATGCAACAGTTTCCAGTTACTGTGTACAAATACCAAAGCACAGCAGAGGCGGCAGCAATTTACTTTAGGAATAATTTCCTTTATCAATGAATCATCTCCTCTTTTATTTTTTTATTTTTTTATTAGATGAGAAAGGCAGGCATGCCAAGTCCCAGTGTGCTAGCATATTACAGAAAACTTATAATAAAGATGTGTACTTTTCCACTAAAGTACCTGGTGCACCTCCTTGCAGAGCAGCTGAGGAAATTATTGAGAATATTATAGCCCAAGAATTCCTACTTTGTCATGATATGTTAAGTGATTCCTGTAGACTTGTGGTTGTTCAATTCCTTGGCCCTCCAGCAACTGCACTGTTGTTAATTTGCTTTGTTAATTTGCTAATATAGTTCTGTTGTTTTAAATGGTTATATTTTAGTTGAATATAATTGAATAGCATTTCTAATTACAGATGTAGGATTCCTCTTCCTTTTGGATAATGTGATCTGAATAAATGTGGGGACTAATAAACAAAATAAACAAAATTGCTGTCTTTTGCCATGTTGTGTAAACTGTTTGGAGTCCTTACTGGTCCTCCCTAGGGACCACTGTCATATACTCATCCATCAGATGCTCAGACTAGCCTTGATCTGTGAAATGATACTGCCTTTTGCTTCCTGTTTCTGTGAATTGCCAGAGTCTCTCAGTAAAATACTGAGAATTTCCCATATGCATTTTGAGTCAAAACAAATCTCTGGAATATGTAAACAGATACTACTTTTCTGAGAACTAGTAATTCTTTGCCTGTATCTATTCCCCTGCATCTGGCTAGCTGTTCCCTGCTTTGTGCTAGAAACAGCATCTGTGTTTGGCCACATGTTCATCTGTGTGTTCATCACATGTTCATTACCATCAAAACCCATCCAGATAAGCTAAATAAAACAAAAGCTAAGAAAGAAAAAATCCCCAAAAAACCAACTTATCTGCACTGTGGGTTTAAAGAGGTCTAGCTAAGAGTGAGGCTGAAACTTGGGACTTCCTTTTGATGAGTTTTATCTCAGATGCTTTACCGTAAGTTCAGGATCCTGTAGAGGATGCTGAGTGACCTAATAGAGGATTTTTTTTTGAAGATGAAGTAGTGTATTTCAAAAGAGTTGAAATCACCACAGATGGATTAGGGCAGAACACGTTCGTTCGTCTAGACCAGTTTTTCTAGCTTATACAACTGACCTCATTTGAAATGGCTGAATGATTTAAAGTAAGGAAAGGTTGAATTTCCATTAATATTCTGCTTTACACTTGACCATAAAATCCCCCAACAACCTCCTTCTCAAATGGTCCAAAGTCTAAGAAAGGATTAAGAAATCATTAAGTAAAATACTCTGCAGAGCACAAGACCATCTTATTCTTCCTTTGGAGGTCACCTAACCAGTGTTGCTCTCCTGTGCTTCCGTGGTTAGTTCTCAAAGCCTGGCTGTCGTGTGAGCTCTGTCAGCTGAGCCTCTTGTGGCTCCATCAGGGTCATGAGCAGCTGTCTGAGCTCCTGTTACAATGGTGAGAATTCAGGAAAAGTGGGAGTAGAAGAAAGTAGATTTGATCTATTTCTCTCTCTTTAGCCTAGTTCATGCACTCTGCTTCATGTTTATCCACTCATGTCTATCCACTGCTAGGGGTAGAATCTCCTCTCCAGTTTTAAACTGGAACAGTTGCATGTTCCAGCTGTTCCTGTGTAATTTCAGGAGACAATGATGTATTTCAAATCAACAAGATTTTCATTCTCTCTTCCTTCTGCCCTCCAGATGCAAATTCCTGATCTGATTTCTAGTTAACAGTCTGAACAAGGAACAAGGGAAGGAGCTTCCTTCAGCAGCTGCATGAGTTTTAGTGCTAGTTCTTGTACATGTAGCTTCCTGCACATGAGCAGCTTATTTCTCATGGGTCTTATTTTCCTAGATAATCAGTGTTGCATGATAATTATCTTAAGGAATTAAAAGTATATTTCGAAAGATGAAGATTTTACTAAGATGTAGTGAATAAATTTACTTACAATAAGACTTATCAGGGACAGATACTAGAAAATTGAACAAGGATGGGAGGTGGTCATTATTAGATTCTCAACTTTAGCCTGGGAAAACTGCTTCTGCCTCTTTACAGAAATGCCAGACTTCATTACTGAAGTGTTTTGAGATGCTTGAAAATTCCTCAGTGAGGATTAGTTATGATTATTTAAATATTTTTAACTTGTTAAATGTGACTAATACTGACCTTACCTCTAGAGGGCCTGTGCAGTTTACTTTTTCCTGTTGTGTGTGCCCATCTTATGGGAAAGGTCCTGTGCAAGAGCACCGTGTTATTGTAGCAGTGTATCAGAAATATTTGAGGCTTCATTGCCAGTGAGCCCCAGGGGCCTGTGCGCTGCTTACTGCTCAAGCAGTTCCAGCAGAATTGCAGCCTGTTACCAACTGCCTGAAAATTCCTGAAGCCTTCTGCCTTTCTTATTTTAATTCCTTTTTTTTTTTGTTTGTGGCTTAGTATACTGGAAAACAGGATGTAGCGGGGAGAATTTGCAGGCTTTTAGCTGTATGTCTGAGGCTCAGTAGTTCCATGTTGGGATGGTATTGCATTACTTCAGCTGATAGGCTTGTGTGTAAACACATGTACATTGACTACAGTCTGGTTTATATCCTTTCAGCTTGCACCTGATAAATTTCAGAAAGCAAAAGCCCCCTACAAATACTAAATAGGGATAAGTGAAAACAAGCCATGAATTTGTTCCATTAATGGGCTCCACATGTTCTCAGATCTGCCTTCATATTTTGTCTATTATTTTCCCTAATCAGCAATTTGAGAGTTGTACAGCAAATTAAGAGAAGTGCTTTCAACAACCATAGCTGAACATGAAACAGTTATGATAATGAAGTGCCTTTGGATCCCCTCTGATTCAGAAAGAATGGGAAAAAACTAATTTCCTGAAGACGTTTCCCATTCATTCTGCATAATCTCCACTAAACCTGGCTCCTATTCTCATAGGATGATTCCCCAGTCAGCACATCTGCAGAGGTGTGTGGTTACTCTGCTGTGTTACAGCCCAGAGCACCTTCAGCTGTGACTTCCACTTCATCTCACCCAATTTAACTCTCTGCAAGTACAGAAGGCTAATAATGAGCAGGTTGCCATAAGTTTTTAAAGAAGCAGCAGGAAACATCTTAATGCAACTGTCAGTCTGTGCACGTACTGTGGGCGCTCGCTCTCTCTGATAGCCTGGAGCTTAAAAGCGCTGTTCTCTGCCAAGGGAGAGGCGGCTATCTTCAATCTGGCATCTGAAAATGACAAAGTGATCTATCAAGCAGAATTAGGAGCACAGATCCTTCCTGTTCTGTTTAGCTTTGTAATTTAATCTGAGTCAAACCAGAGGCCTGGCCTGAGGAGAAGTGCTCCTTCAAATCTAATGAAGCAGTCCTCCGATTTACCATCATGCAAACATTAATATGTAAACTTCCTATGTATATAAAAGACAAAAAGGCATATTGTATCTGACAGAAGTTACTTTTCAAAGTATGCTAATTCTGGAACTCTCCTTCCACTGGATTCTTTTTCACACTCTCTGCAGGCTTTCACAGCTACCTTTCATTATTTTTCCATTCACTCCAGAGATCCTGACTGAATTCCTACCCTATGCCTAGGCATATTCATGAAAATAGGCTTAGAAGTCTCACACAGGGCTTGTGAAAAACTTCTCTGGGCTGCCAGTACTTGGAAGAAAAGTCCGCTTATGACTTCATTGATTTTTGTCATGACAATTCTGTTTATATACTTTTGTCTGGGGAATGAACTTTTATGTCTTCTGTCCTAGATTAATATGGTCTGTAATAAGACTATCCAGATATTCTGGCTGTTTGGTTTTTTTTTGGGGGGGGGGTAGTTGATTTGTTTGGTTTTTTGTTAAAATTTTTGTTTGTGTTGCCAGCTTGATAAAATACTTTGAAGTTACAATGACTCCATGTACGTATGTAAGACATGGAAGGTAAAGATGCAATAGAACGTGCGTATAAAGGAGGAACTCAGATCAGCACAATTTTTTTACCATATCCTATTTCTGTTCCTGGAATATTGCTTCACACCAGCTGCACAGTGCTGGTATAATGATGAACGTATTTATGATATATATTTACTTAAGAGACTAGAGACACTTTTATTGAAATACAGCATTTAATATTTTCCCCAAAAATGGCTCATGTGACAAGGACCAAGGATCCTTTCATCTGACTTCCATGGCTTTTTTTTTCATACTGCCTTGCTTCTCTTCCACTCCTGCTTCTCTGTGTCATTCCTGGTGTTTTGATTGTAAGTTTTCTGGGAGAACCTGTCTCTCATCTCATATCTGTCTAGCACATCACAAAAGGACAGCAACATCAGAGGGCTTTCTGGGTGAAACTTAAAAAACACAGAAGTCTTTCTGAAGAATAGTAAAATGAGTATGTTCCTTTTGTTGCTGTTCAGGATCTGGTAAGAGATCAGCTAGGGAATAGAAGCCTTAATATGTGTGACTTCCTCCTGTGGACCCATTTAGAAGGTTAAACTTATTATCAGGACTCCTGTGTTTGTTTTTACTGCACAAGAAAGTTTTAAAGATGACATAAAAAGCCATTACAGATACTAAAACATTCTTAAATGTTCCACATGCAGTGGAAATAATGACAAATAATGGAGTAGAAATGCTTTAAAAACAACAACACTGATGAAAGAAGTTGCGAGTACCTTCTAAAAAGGGGATGATTTGGCTGGAATCCTAGCCTTGGTAGAATCTTCTTACAGTTGTGTTTTTTTAAGAGAAACACCATTTAATCGTTCATTTTCCACTGAAGCTCAATATTGGTGCACAGCCTTAAACCAAACTAACTCAACAAATCTCTCTTTGGGCCATTTGAGTTCAATAACCTAACTTGGCTGTGGAGGTTTTTTTACAACAGCTAAGCTCAGGCTGGATTGCCTGAGGCATGTGTTCCATTCCCTACTTTAACCTCTGCTGCTTTCCCAAATCCTTAGGAAATTTTGAAAACTGAGTTTCCACTTGGAATGAAACTAGATGTAGGAAAACAGCACAAGCAATAAAGTGTAGCATAGTAGTGCATGCATTTAGTGCAAACTTCAAGTTTCTTTGGCTCACTTGTGGCAGTCTTCAGCAATTTCCTTTTTTCATCTAGCAAAAGAGCTATTAAAAACTGATACGCAAATGAGGTAATGGCAGTTAATGTGATTTCTTTAGCAGAGAACAGAGATAGCAATGGAATATTCCTCTTCATCTGTGATGGGGAAGGTTCTGGGATTCTCTCTTTCATCCCCATGTCATTTTGCCAAGTAATTTTCCAGTAATTCAGGAGTTGGCAGCCATGAAGGGCTGTAGCAGGAGCAGCATGATGCTCTGACAGCCGGATGACTCCAGCATAGGCAGTAGGCCAGTAAGGGCATTGCAAAAGTGTCCTGATTACTCTTCTCAATGGGGACAGCAGGCAGGTCTTTACTCTGTAGAATTCTGTCAACCTGATGTGATATAGAAACCACTTGACATGCTTTTGCATCCCTGGTTTTATTCCGTGCTACCTATGCCTGTAAAGGCATGTACTGACTAAGCTATCCAGATATTTGGTGTGATTTGGGCTGTTGTATTTTATAATTCCTCTGGTCAGGTCTATTTGCTCGACTCTTGGAAACACAGCAACAGATAGCAACTAAAAAGAAAACTGTGTTTTTCTTTGCTGGAGTTTTCCTTGGAGATGGTTTTTGCAATATGCAGTCAGCGTTAGAGGGCTGTGGTGTTTGACCCTTAGCATTTCCTATGGAGAACGCACATGTACAGATCACTTCTTCCTCCCAGGTATCAGAGGCAGCTGAGCTGCAATTGCACTGGAACTTTGATTGACATTATCAAAACACTGTGTAGGGAATCACAACTCAATCCCTTTTGCTTCCCCGGATGGATTGGATGTGTTAGTTGTTTTGTACCCTACTGTGTTTATGCCAGGAATTACTATGTTTCTACATATCCCTGACAAGCAACCGCAGCTGAATGAGACCTGCTTGTCATCAGTAGATTCTAAGCATGTACATGTTTTATATCTCAAATCTGGAACATTTTTAGCATAGCCCTCTTCAGTGTAGGATCAGAAAAATGTCCCAGGTTGCTGTTGGCACTTTCATTCCTTATTGTAGTTGAAACCAACAATTGTATAATTGTTGCAGCCTGGAAGAATGTGTTAATTGACTGAAAGCCCAGAAGTGCTCAGGGTACAAGCAGCAGATAACAGAGAGGCTTTTCTCTGTCAGTAGATAAATTGACATCACCCTTGAAAACAGTGGCACCGCATTAGTAATGTCCTCAAGTCCAGTACTCTATTATCTTGTTTCCTTTGGACACCAAAGAACAGCCATTGCAGGAGGGAAAACCAAGCCTTCCCCCCTTCTCCATAGCCTTGGGCTAGAACATGTATTATCAGGAAGGAATGATTCATATAAAAATAGCAACTGTTCACTGCTAATGGGTCTTCAGTGGTTTGGTTTATTTTGGTATTCCTTTTTCAGTTCATATGAAAACCATGGTTTTTTGTTTGTTGGTGTCTTTTTTTCCCGCCTTCGTGTGCTCATAAATTTGCTATATTGGGGAGATTTTCTAGCATGCAAACAAAAAATATGCTCTGTTCTGCCAAAATTCAAGTTCTTGCAGAATAAAGAGATAATGAAAAATTTCAGTGAGGTTCCCAGATTCCTGTAAAACATGAACAAAAACATTGTGTTTCTTAATAATCTTGCTCCTGAAAGGGTTGAACTTTCAACGAGGATTGTTGAAGACAGGCATCAGTATGCAAAATTCATCCCAGGTGGCAAAGGCATAAAAAGACTGAAACCAGGGGTCACAGAATAGGAAGTATTGAGCAACCTTAATAATAGGTGGTGCTATCAGACTTGCCTATAAATAATCCACATTGTCAGGAAACTAATGGATATTCTGTATTCAACATTCCTGTGAGTCAAGAGTAAGTGGTTCACCAGATTTTCATTATTGTGGTGTCTGCAGCTTTGTTTAAGTATTATGCCTGCATTTGAGAGCAGGGAAAGTTATAAGAATCCTTTCACCACTGGGTGCTCTGTGACAGCCACCTTGCCTCTCACAAACAGCTGAAATCCTCCAAGTGTGTTTTCAGAAGAGTTGTTGCCACAGCTTGGGAAATGGAGGCAATATGTTTTAGAACTTTTTGGGAATGAAAGATGTCCACAAAAGATTGAGAGAACTGATGTTTATTTCAAAAATAATTTTGAAAAGTAGGTGTGGATTTTGCAATTTTTTTTTTTTCAGCTGCAGGGAGAGTTTCTACCACTTGCTGGCAGAGGGGGCTATCTGTCCGTGGTTGACAGAACATCCTCCAGTCAGGAAACACAGCAGGGGAACCAAAATCACTCTCAAGAGTAGTGTGGTACACAGGGCAAGGAAGAAGAAAAACATGAGTTAAAAGTGTTTCAGTGATTTTATTTGCTGTAACAGACACCACCCTTCTTTAGAACCTAATGGGAGGGGAGGCAATATTTGACCTCTTAGATCACTAAAGATATTTACTAATATTTTTCCCCAAACAAAATATCTGTTAAACACAGATGCACAGGACAGCCAGCAAACTAACAGAAAGTGTCAGAGTAACATTTCAGCAATTGTAAAAAGGTAAACAGGAGCTGTTCAGGAGAAATTCTGATGTTAATTCACTTTTAAGGCAGTCACTTTTAGATATTGGTAGACTTATTTAATTTTTCAAGCCTATTCTTGAATTATGCTGATAAGGCAAATTTAAAAGCAAAACCCCCCTAGATTCTCAAGTTTCTGCTTCAAGATTCCAAGAGGAATGAAAGATATATCAATGAATCTGGACTAGAATGGTCAGTAAACAGAAATCTTGTTTGAGGAATGCTGTGAAAGTGAAATTGTTAATTTGAGGTGTGCCTCTATCTTACTTTGGAGATACAGAGGGATAAAAATAAGATTTTTAAACAGCAAAAATAAATACCTGATAAGATGCCTTAATAATGAAAGAAAAGAGGTGAAACTTACCATGAAGAACCCTAATTCAGCAGAAAACCTTCTGTGGCTAATGAGCATTCCTATTTGAATAAAGTACTTTTTTTGGGCTTATCTATCCACTCATTCACTCTCATGTATAAACTAGTTCAGTCTGAATCTAAGGATGAAAAGAAGTACCAACACCTTCTATTAGGAAGGAAAGTAGTTGGAGACAGTGTAAATGGCCTCCTGAAGTCTTAGGTGGGATTTTTACTGTGTATCCTGGCTCTGCTGCAGCACCAAAGCGCTCAGCATGAGCTGGTTGAACTGGTTGCCCATGTATTTTCCTCCCGGGTGTTTCTTCCCCTGCTGCTGCTGTGTGATCTACCTAGGCTCAAGCGTGCTTAGGTGTTTGTGCAGGATACTGGAGCCACAGCGGGGGTGGTGCAATTAGGCTGCTCTTGGTTGGCAACCAGAGCACTGCAGTTTGAAAATAAGCTCCATTGAATTTATGTGGGGTACACACTTCAGAAGTAAGCCACAAGATCTGTACATTTGAATACACAGTCTGTATTTCTTCTGTGTGGGGTGTAAACTCCCCCTTTCCTGTCCCACATATCTGTGTTAACTAAAGGCCACAGCGAAACCCACATAATTAAAAGGCACTGAGGTCATGAGCTGGTTATGAGGCAATTTAGGTTTCTTGTGCAGGCCTGTTGGGTCGATAATAGAGATGCAAGTCTGCTTTCGATGGGAACAATGATCTTCTTTTGTAAAACATGAAGGAGAAAAACATGATTTAGGAAAGCCTAGTGCCTCACTGAGGCTTAATTGCATTTTCAGAGATGCATACAGCATTCTGTTTCACTTCAGGATGCACACGGCTGGTCCTGTCACCACTGAAGTATTACATCTGAGATATAGCACAGTTAAAGTAGCATCTCTGTTGAAAATAACATCTGAGAAAACATTTACTCAACTGAGAAACTGAGTGTGGAAAATACTGCTTGAAAAGCTGCTCATTGCTATGAAACAGGAGCAGGGGGAAAAAAAGCACAATTTCCTGAAATTCCATTTGGCTTCACACCTCTGTGGTTCTCAGAAATCCCACAAGGAGTATGTGCTTGGTGAATGTCAGCTGACTTCAGAGACTGAGCATGTGTGGGATGGCAGATTTTAGTCACTCACCTGAGCCAGGAGCTGTGCTTCTATCACATCAATACATGTTCATCAATCTCTAGAAGCTCCAAAAGCTACAGGGGCAACTTAAACTGTAGAACTGCTTCTGATGCTCACTGTTCAATATTTTTATCACTTTCCTGCCCCAGCCTTGCTATAGAGATGGTAAAAAATATGACAATGCCCTTTGAGATTAATAATTATGTCAATTTTTAACATTTAGCAAACAGACTGATACTTCCATTGAAGCTCAGTGTTTTTCGGTGTTTGTGCATCCATAAGCAAGTCAGATGCCCAGAAGATGACTTGTGACTTGCAAAAGAGTAATAACTAATATACATAAACCTTAATATACACATTTTAACAGCTTATTTGACATTCTGTTAAGATCTTTTAAGAGTATTGGGCAACAACACCAGAATCAATGGGAATTTTTTTTCTTCTTTTTGTAACAGAAAAAACATTCAGGTTTTAGATTGTGCATTTCTTATGAGAAAAATGAGTCCTTAATTTGGTCCTGTCTGTATGAAAACAAATAACTGAAGGGAAGGAAGTGCAGACAATCCGGATGGTGAAGTTGCATCCCAGGGTTAATGTTTTTAGTTATCAAGGAACCAAACAAGATCAGGTCTTCAGTATTTTAAATTGATATCGTTTCTGTTTCAATTTCTTGTATTCAAGATTTATGGTCTTCATTTAAAACATGTTATTTTACCTCCATCAGCCATGAGTGAAAGACTAATACAAAGTACAGTTCAACAGAGTCAGTTTTCCTTGCAGGCTGAATCTGTAGCTTAACCTAGCTGGTGAATTTCAAGCTAATGGCATGTCATGTGATGCATATGATATGGTTAATTTTCTTTCAGCTTTTTCTGCTCAAGATGCATTTATCAATCTACAGCTCAACTGCTTATATTAATGTTTTCTTGAGAGTAAAATGGCACCCACCTGTGACAAATTGTGAACCATGGATCATGATCCATGATTATGTTTAGTGCAGCCTTGCAAAGGAAAAGCAGCATGCACTTGGAGTAGTTGATACTGCTTTAAATAAGATTATATGGAGTGGTGATGTCCCAGCTGTCCTGAATTCTAACACAGTTTTCCCTACATCTTCGTATGAGGTTAGATCGATCTGTTTCTCATTTAACTAACATCTGAATTCTTCTGCAGGTGCAGGATTTGTTTTGATGTACTCCCTTGATCTTGACCCATATCTGAATAATTGAGGATCTGGTAGAATCTTTTATAAATGAGCTAATCATTATACATTAAAGCCTATTAGAGTCAATTGGTTTAATTCCCAGTAGAGCTAGCGAAGTCCTTATCTGTGTCAAAATCTTCACAACAAAAGGACTGCCTGTAGCAGAGAAGATAAGCTTCCCTGCCCTTCCCCCCTTCTGATGGTACTTTTAAAGAATCTCCTACGCAAAGGTGGCCATGTGGAATTAGCTGTGAGAGCAGGTGTCAGACTTGTCAATAACTAGCTAAATGTCAACAGTTTGTGTTTGGGGTTTTTTTAATCCTTTAAATGAAGCATGGCAAACATTGATACACGGGTGCTAATGGAAAAACGATTGTAAAAGCATCTTTGCCAAAGTTTACAACTCTGTGAGTAGCAGTCCAGCAAAATTAGGGTATGTAAAATCTACTGCAGCACTGGAATACTCAGTGCCTATCTGTGATCCAGTCTTCAGAAGGCATTGGACCTACCATGCACCTGCAGATCAGGCCTACAAAGCCATACTGTCTCTTCTGAACTCTACAGGCAGGACACTGCTAGTCCATAGCCCAGCCAACTGCCTGACTTGTTTGGTGATTAACACAGAGTGTAACACACAGATTGGAAATGATGATGCAAAATAGAGTGCAAAAATTATGTCTACTTTTTTAATAGTTGAAAAAAGAAACCAAAGTGGGGATTAGCATACCTGTAATCTTGAACTAACCAGTTGGGAAGTGCAGATTTATGATGTGGTAACTTTGAAAATGGAGGAATGAAAATCATGTGTTGTGAAAAGGGATTTTACACAATAAACAGTAGACAAATTGGGAATTTCATTCTGTTTGGTTGGTTTTTTTTGAGGTGGGATGTGGTTTGGGGTTTTTTTTAAGTGTTATTAAAGAATGGGTTATTAAAGTATCTTGTTATAAATGCGTTATTAGGAATTGGTGACTGATTTTATTGGGAGATGATGTTTTCTTCTGTAATATCTAGAACACACATAAACAATATACATAGTTGCTTGAATGCAGATTTTGAGCGCTAATATTTCTGCCAATTACCTCAACCCACATATGAAGGAACTAAATTTCTTGAGTGAGATTGGGGTCATTCAGCCTCTGTGCTAATTTATTTCTTGTCCATTGCCAGGCAGACATTGCCAAGTACAGTGCGTCAGATTGCGTGGCAAGAACATGATATGTTTTATCAGGATCTGCCTGCCAAAGCTAGTCCACATAATATTTTGAACTGCTTTCAAACTACAATTCCTGAGAGAGGGGAGAGAGTATGATGCTCTAATCTTGCACATTGGTGACTTTTTCTGTTGCATATTTATTAAAAATATTCTTAAAATAAAACCATTAATACAGGAATATAACATTAGTTATAATTCTTTGATAGTATTAACCGTAGGCAAAATTGGAATTTTATAACCTCATTTTCACCAAACAAATGAGTTTTACTGGGATGATGTAAGCTGATTGCTGTTTGTTTTGAGTTGTGACTGATTACATATTCCACCTATTGAAGTGGACAGGGAAGTAAGTAAGAGGAGGGTCACCTGAACTTAAAGACATATGCAAATTGCAGAACAGCTAATTCCTGGAATTTTTTTTTTCTTTATCAAGATAGGAACAAAATTAGAGCACACGCTTTGATACTCTTGTTTTCCTGCATTTATTAAGCTAAAACATGTCCCTTATATGATGTCTTTAGAGGGAACAGAAGATAGAATTTTCGAGATGAGGACTCCTCATAATTCCTATTTATTAGCACAGTGCTGCTGTGAAATGTGCACAGAGGTAGTGCCCAGTAAATGCTTGTCAGTGGTGGGGGAGCAGTGTTTGCCCCAGTGCTGCTGCAGGCCCGCTGCCGGTCCCTCCCTTTGGAGCCGAGGAGAGGCTGTGCTGCACATGCCCTGCACAGAGCTGGGCTCCCCGTGCGCACCACAGCGCAGCGTGGTGCTCCCATTCCTCCTGGCTTTATGGAGGTCAACCTGACTGAGAATCAGAGGATTTGTCCTGACATTGCACCTTTCTTGTCTTCTCAGCCAGGAGCAGAGCAAAGAAAAATTGCATCTACATTAACTGTAGAAGAATTTTCTGAAGCTGTCCTAGAGGGCACTAAATCAGTTGTGCTATCGATTTTGTAGAAAAGACAGCTGCAGACCAGATGTAAGGACTGTGATAATCAAAATCATTAGCTTCAAGCTTGAGATAATTTAAACTACTTTGTTGTATACTCAAACAAATGAGCAAGCCTTGTGAATTATCTAACGAGTGCACGACTTAAATATCTGGTTTATGTTGCTCTTAAAAGACCTGAACAGGAGATGAACAAATGAATATAGTGTGCAATTGGTTGAGTTAGCTTGGTAAAATTTTGGCCCCATCATTCTGCCCAATCTAGCCGGAGATGCTGAGAGAAGGAATGGCTCAGAATAACCATAACTCAATGTCTCAGCCCTATCATGTAACTGGTTATAAGAACTAGGTGCAAGCAGTATTAAAAAAATGGGTTTTAAATTCCTTTTCTGAAATCTATGCTGTATCAAAATGGGGTTGTTTATGTTTTCTAATATAAACTATATTTTCAATATCTACTTACTTTTTAAAAAATTCAAGATGAAATCCCTCTCATAATATTATTTGTTGGAAGGCCTGCTTCCTTGTGTATCTTAGCATCTAGACTTAGGGAAATAAATGAGCCAGTTAAATACACTGGATTTTCCCAAATGTCTGTCAAAGAACTGTCTTCACTTTCAGAAGATGGTGGCTAATTATGACTACAACACAGACAGTAATGAGGAAATTACTTCACCTTTAATAATTCACTTTCAAAATGGAGACCTTTTCTCAAAGCAATTTTTCCATCTGGTCTGAGATTTCACTGAACTGCTGGATCAGGGAAGGAGAAGTAAGAAGTTTGATGGCTTTGCAGCTTGATATTCTCATTGCAATGTGAAATGTGGAGAAAGTGTATTGCACTGGGCTGAGTCAATCAATTGAATATACAGATATGCTTGGCTTATGGGCTATAGTGGAATAAGTGTTTCTGGCTTGTGTTCTCCTGTGGGGTATATGGGTGCAGGGAGCAAAAGGGGAGGGCAGGACAACTTTCTAAGCTATAGATTTTTGCATTAAACTGCTGTGTACTGATCATTCTCTGTACTTTTGTGGAATTCGTGGAGGTAAAGTAGTTTTTAAAATCCCTTTGTTCCAAGTTAAGACTTGTGTGGGGTTTTTTTTTAATGTGTGGAAAGCATTTTGGACACTGACAGTATGGTGCAAAATATTTAGTTGGTTTTTGTAGCTTGGAGGATGGCTCTGTACCAGACGACATGTAAGAATGTCTACGCTTGTATAAAAAGTTGGAAAACTTTCAAATAACTGTCTTCAAATGGCAATTAGTTAAAAAAGGATGTTATGTAGGTAAGAACTTTTTGATGAGTCCTTTTAGGGAGCAAACTGTATTGGGAGGGTCAGCAAACTGGATGAACCTGTTAGAATTTTCATCTGAAACTCATCTTATGTGTAGAAAGCATCCTGGATGTCTGGATAGTCATGGCCTGTACTGCATTGTGTATCAACAGTGAAATGCTGGTGTACTTAGAGAAATGTCTTCTAGCCACCCAGAGCATTTCAGGTTTCTGTGACCTTATTACCATTTCTCTCTTCATGAAAGCTGGTGATGAAAGTGCACTCAATAGACCTCTTACCATTATCCAGCCTGTTTCCTGTGATCTTCTTAAAAGAGTTAGGGAGAATTCCTCACTGGGAAATGAATCTTAGGGTTAATGCAGTCTATCTTATCTCAGATCCCAGTGGGAGAATAGGCTTTCTGTAATTCAGCTGCAGGTTATCCCTTCTTTGTGCAGACAAGATGGATGGGGAGATAGAGCTGTTTGTTTAAAAAAAAAATGACCAGAGTAGGTTTTTGGAAGACAAGAAAATATTTGGTTCCAATTGGACGCATGAGCAGAAAGGTTTGAGTGTAACAAATAGGACATTTTTAGAAATGATCATGTTTTATTTAAAGTAATAGCTTTAGAGAAATAAGGCATCTACATTATTGAAAGCGATAAAACCATGTTGTCCGGGTCTGAATGTAAAACCAGGTTTTGCCTCATCTCCCAGTCATTACATCTGTTAGCTATCTCCTGATTAAATAAAAGCTCTTTTAGATTTAGTAACTTTGCTCTGGATATTGTGGCATCACTGTGCATGTAATGGTTTTAATAAATTTCATTTATAGAACTAAACAGAAAAGCAGTCACTGGCAGAGAGGGCTCTGGCTGCAATATGTTAACTCTTTGGAAACCCACTGTCAGCCAACACATGTCCGGAACCTCACCTACACCATTACAGACAACTGCAAATAATTAATATGGGCTTAGGTGGTGTTTTAGGTTTTTGGTGCGCTTTGTGTGGTCTGTTGTTGTTGTTGTGTTTTGGGGTTTTTGTGTGTGTGTGTGTTGTGGGTTTTTTTTTTCTTTTTTTGTTTAATCGGGATATATAAAGTAACTGTATAGTGCCTACAGCTGATAATACACAATTATATTTGTTTTCCCTTTACATTGTGGGAATTTTTAGTAAAGATAGAATTTCTTATAGAATATAAGTTTACAGGAAAATATTAACCCAAGTCTTCTTTTCTTCCTGGTGTGTTTTAACCCCAGCCAGCAAATTAACACCATCCATCTGCTCACTCACTCTCCCTTGGTGGGGTGGGGGAGAGAATCAGAAAGGTAAAAAAGTGAGCAAACTCCTGGGCTGAGATAAGAACAGTTTAATAGTTGTGCACCTGCTCACT
This sequence comes from Motacilla alba alba, assembly GCF_015832195.1. Taxonomy (NCBI): domain Eukaryota; kingdom Metazoa; phylum Chordata; class Aves; order Passeriformes; family Motacillidae; genus Motacilla; species Motacilla alba. The sequence continues at coordinate 11,747,191 of NC_052021.1, read as the reverse complement.
GGCAGAGCATGGGAAACTGCAAAGTCCTTGACTTAGGGTCAGGACTGCTCAGCAACAGCCAAACATCAGTGTGCTATCAACATCAATGTGAAACTAACCACTGCTCTGTACCCAGCTACTAGGAAGAAAATTAACTCTATCCCAGCCAAACCCAGGACTTTAGATTTCCAAAAATCCCAGAGGACACATCAGAAGTGTAAACTCTTAGAAAGATAAGAGCATTCTGAAAGAACCATTTAATAGTAAGCCTATTCTCTAGACTTTGGACCTGCCCTGGAGCTGACTGTAAGCCTATCACATCTGTGATAAAACAACACATCTGCGTTTTAATTTATTTTCAGGTAGGAAACAAGGCTCTAGATCAAATAAACACATTTTTGGTAGTAAAAGGTAATTTTTGTGTGATCCCAGTGAATGGTTGCTAAGTCTACTTTGTGTAAATCTACAGAGAATATGCTAACTTTCAGCTGCTTGGCTCTAAACCCAGACTGAAACAGGACAGATGTGTAAGTCTGGAGGTTGCCAGTTCAAATTCTTCGTGTTGGCCAAAGGTTTAGTGTCATGTGTGTATGCATTTTTGTACCTTATTATTCATTATGTGTGTTCAGATAGAAAGGAATATATCCATTTGAGCAGAACCCTCGTTTTAAGAGTAGCTTCATTATTTTGTGGCAGCAGGAAATTGCAAGATAGCAGTAACTTTTATTCGTAGGTGCCATTCTCTGTTGTACAGCAATAGCACTGGGAGCAGCCCGGGGGCCCATTCTGTGCATGTTAAAATCTACTTATCTGATTGTTCCTTCAAGAACTCTGGAGAGAGAAAACCCAGAAATTATTCAGAAATATTTTTTCGGGAATATGAAAAGAGAAAACAAGTGAAGTGTATGTAAGAGATTGTGTTCTTTTTTCCTCTCAGATTCCAGAAACAGGATCTGCACAAAGAACAGATCTTCACTCTTACATACATATTTCCTCCTTACCTTCCTTTGTGTGTTGCCTTTTCAGGGGCAAGGTAATAATTTTTTTTAGAGTAAAATCTACCTTACAGATTTGAAAGGGGAATTCTACCTTTGACTGGTTTATGCTCATGGATAATATTGATTGCTTCTGCTATCACTGCTTACAAGCAAGGTATTACACCTTGCTTCCACTGATGACACCAGGCAGTCGTGTGGCTTGCTTGCATCCAGTTATTGGCATGTACTTGGGAGATGGTGGGCTTGAAATTACCCTGCAACATGAGCCATCTTCTTGGAGACTTCTCCAGTGCAATCTGTGCTGATTGAATCTCAGGGAATGAATGATTTTTTTCCCAAATGAAATTTATTTCAGTGCATTTGGGGGAAGAGAGCAGTGTGTTCATCAGGAAGTGACTTCTCTGTTGATATTGCAGTTTGTACATGACTTTTGATGAAAGAGAGAAAATTACCTATGAAAAATGAACTAGCAAAGTACTTCTCCATTGACATGTGTGAGCTTTGGGTCAAAGCTAAGCAGAAAAGGGTTGATTCAGTTTTAGGGATTGGGCTTGGGGAGGAAAAGTAACAGAATTAGAAGTTGGACATACTTTAACTTTTCTGAGGCGAATTTTATAGTCCTTGCCCCTGCTATCTTCTCAGGGCTCTCAGACCATAAAGTACTTTACTTGACAGTCTAAGTCACTTTGTGACTTTGGAAGTACTACTATCATGTGTTAAAGAATAGGAAGTTAAAGTGTATTTTACTGGCTTACACACTAGAAAGTAACTTTTTTTTACTCAAGTCAAGTAGAGTTGGAGGTTATCACCTCTTTTCATTTGACTGCTTCAAAATTATTATTTGGAAACTCAATATGTACAACTAAAGATCGCTAAAGTAACTTTTTTCTCAGTTATTGAAAAAAGATATATCTTGGAATCTATAATTTTTATGAGAGAGGAAAAAAATGAAAAAGCAATGATTGATCATGAAGAGAAAAAAAAAATTACCTCTTTCCCATACTATGTGTTATATTGATCAAAGGTTCATTTATCCTTTAATGGTTTATGCCTGCTTTTAAATCAAAGGTAATTTTGGTGCTGCTTCCATGGCAAAGCAGGTCCTTTAATGGCAATCTGATTTGAAAACTCACCAACCTGTAAGATTTGACATGGAAATAAGATTAACTAAAATAGTCTATTAGATACCTTGGCAAATATATGCTGTTTTCAAAATTTCCATTGCTCTTCATCTTGCTTCTGCAGTTAGTTCTAAATTGGGCATTCAAGACAATTTTATCTTTCAGCTCTTTTTTACTCATTACATATTTACAAATACATGAGTGCTGTGCTACTGGATGGCTCTTCTAGCCTGAGCAATAGTGGGTTTTGCTCTCTTCTTCTTAGTGTCAAGCAATTGGAAGCAGCAGTAAATAACTGGTGACTGCTCTGCATTTTAGGAACCCAGCAAGAATATCTGAGAGACATTATCTCATCTGTCATGGACAGTCAGTGGAGTTATTTGAAGGAGAGTTTCTTTGAACAGTGGATCTCCTCTCACTTTCACTTCAGCAGGTGCCAAGCTACTGCTCTTATGTCTGGAAATTACTCCAGTGACTGCAACAGCCATAACAGCCCAGACTGAGAAATAGGAGTCCAGAGGTTGTACATGGTTCTATATTTTGTGTCTGGGTAGAAGATGAATAAAAAGAGCCTAATCGGAATTTGTACTTGGTTGGTATCTGCAAGACATGCAGAGCTTTATAAAATGCATGAATGAGATCTTGAATTAAAAATTTTGTAACTGTATGAGTAAGCCAAAGATGTTTTAAGAAAGTGGTGGATGGAGCCGTGGGGGAAAGGAATGGCAAAAAGAACAAAGTGCCTGTGCAGAGATCCTGTAGCAAATCCCAGCACTTTGGATGCCTAGATATGAATTGACTAGAATTCAGTCTGAAAATGGAGAGACAGTCGTTGACCTTTTCAGCTGTTTCAAATGGAGCTGCACTGTGACAGGGGTGTCTAGAAAAGATTTGCTGTGGCAAAGAGACATGCTTTGCCTATGGGCAGGGTCAATAGGCCAGCAAAGTCAGCCAAAACCTTGTCAAGATGGATTACGTATCAGAAACGGCTCTTGGGTGCAATTTATTGCATATTTTAAGCAGTATTTTATGGTGTGGGTTTCTTGTGCTCGTAATGCAAAGAATAACAAGGCTGATTGTGAAGTGCTTTATTCCATGACATTGCTATACTGACAAGGGTAATAGAAGCTTTGGTTTGAGGATGCCAACTGTTTTATAGGAGGAAACATCAGTTAAAATCTCATGTGATTTAATGTTCCTTATTCTGGATCAGCACTAAGTAAAAAACTAGTCACTAGCACTTTAGGTTTTGGGGGTTTTTGTGATTCCACCTTTTTTTGTTCTGGTATCTTCCCCTCTGTGTGCTGTGTACTATCTTGCTCTGTAAACTTGTAACTCAGTCAGGAATGGGTAGAGCTGCCAGGTTCAACTTAACAGAATGCAATGGTTTTCCTTTTGATACTCTGAATAGGTTTAAATCTTACTAAACAGAATGAGGTTATACATTATAAACTAATGCAGTAGAACTAAACTAGCAGAGATTAAAGTTTGGTCCTGAAAATCTGAGTCAATGCATAAATCAGCCATAGTAAATTTTTTTTAGTATCCTACATTAGAGGTCTGCTATGAAATTATCACCACATTGCAAAACTTTCACAGATTTGAAAGATATTTCAATACTTGCAGGTAAATAAAAATCTCACTGCCAACAAAGAGTCAAACCCAGCCATATGCATTTGGTGACCTGTAGCAGTTCTAGACATAGGGCCCTGCTGCCTTTGATTGACATCTTTCCTGCTAAAGGCTCCATCATATTAAGAAGGTACTGCACTATACAGGTCCTTTGTGCTCTTCCATAAGATAACAGTCTGTATTTGTTGTGCCACTGTTTATGAAACAGAGACACTGTTCTTGGAAATGCAAAAGGAGTTAGGCCATACAATATATTGTCTAGTCTGAGCTGCCAATACCTCTGTATTAAGTTGGGACCCATGTAAGTTATGAAATTCATATTATTCTGGTTAATATGCTTGCAGTAGGCATATTCACTTTGTCAGAATTTCTCTGACAAAAAAGATTGCTAACAGCCATGTTGAATAATTTTTAAAGAACAGATGTAAACAGGCTAACCAACAGTTTCTGCATAAAAGGATTTAGGGTTTTTAGTCAATCAGAAATTGAATTTGAGTCAGCAGTTTCATGCTGTTGTGAATACTGAACAGGGGTTTATAAAGAGACAGAGAATCTGCATGACACGAAGTAGCATTGCCCTGCTTGGCACTGGTGAGGCATCAATAGGGATCTATCTTCATATGGCCCACAGTTTCATGGAAGGATGGCCTGATGGGAAGCTCAGAGAAGAGCAGTGCTGTAAGAAATCTATTGAGAAAGATAGAATTTGAAGTCCTTATGCTAAAAAGAAACACAAGAGCAACCCTCAGAGGTGTAAAAACGCTACAACTAATACTTTTTATCTGTATTTGGGGAGACAGAAAATAAGGAAAGCTTATGGTGATAGAGCACTGGCTCTGTCATTATGGATGTTCTCCAAACAGATTAGAGAAACAGTGGGAGAGACAGAGGCATGAGAGGCATCACAGCTTTTCCAAATAATGTCCAGTTCTAGTACTGCCTACAGAAGTGCAGCTGAGTCAGAATATAAGTTTAATTTGTCAAATGTAGCTCAAAAGTCTTTTCATTATTTGCTGAGTAAACTCAAGAACTTTGAGATGACTTCCGTGCATTTTATGTATCATTGAACTGAGTCATGCAGTTATGAGTCATTTACCTTTCCGTGGAAAGAAGGCTACTTCTTCAACAGTAGAAGTGGCTACTGCTTGTTCACTGGGATTTATTTACCTTTTAGCTACAGTAGTGCTTCTATCCAGAACCCTTTGTTTGTTAGTTATCTATTTCTGTAGTCTATTTTACAGAGGAGTTGAAGGTAATGATGACTATGCAATGTGAAATAAACCTTACTATAATAGCTCATGCTTCTCATCAGATTCTTCTGGTATCATTAAAGTCTGCAATCATCCATGTTTTTAAGACTAGTGTGTATTTCATGTGAGTGAACATTGGAGAGCTACCATGTTTCCCTTTCTTCACATGCCAAGCTGGCTGTACTGTACAGTGGGCACCACTGATAGACTGTTTTCAGGGGACTCCTTGAAGGGAAGAAAATGTTTTCGGAGATTTCCATCCCTCCCCTTTTGCCCTGATTTCTTTGTATCTAGGCTGTAAGGGAAGGTAGCTTTATGTAGGTCAGACACAGGTTTTGAAAACCCCAGCATCATCCTAAACCACTTATTTGAGAATTGCCCTCTAATGTACTTCCCAACGAATTGTGTTGCTCGGTAGGAATGTGATGTGCTCCTGCCAGCTTCAGCTCAGGGACTCCTGCTCCTGAGCTTTGTGCTTGGAGGTGTCAACATTCACTTTGTCAGCAGCTCCACCTGGTTTTAAAACAACACCAAGCTTACTGCATATTCTTCTACCTCAAATCAGTATTAGTTTGCATATGAACAATGGGGGGTTAATATCTAAAAAAATTAACAAGTCAGGTGACAGGAAGAAGATAAAGACCAATTGGCTTGTGCAAGCAGTTTGCACTCATTTCTCAAGGAATTGCAATGAACACCTACATTAGCTTATGCCTGATCGAGGAGTTTACAGGGGATCCCAAATGTACGATAGCAGTGGGTCTGTACATATTGACTGCCTTTGTTGGCTTCTGTGAAGCTTCCAGGAAGCAGATTTTTATGCTGCTGAAGTGATTCCTTCCATGTTACTTACGGCACTTAGTGCCTATGGGCTCCTTAAGGAAACTTTTAAAGCTGCTGGCTCTGCTTCATTTCACAGCTGCATCTACGGGAGAGCAGCTCAGAGGCTCTGGGGGGAGAAAGCTGATACCTGCTCATGCAGTGAGGAGTTGAAGAAAGCTTTAAGGAATTAGAGAAGTTCAGGGGATAAGGCGGTGCACCCAGTAATTTCACAGTTGTATTTTTCATTCTGTTAAGTGTTTATCACTCTCTAGAACTGTAATGAAATAGAAGTCAGGTGTTTTGTATCAACAGGAGAGCTTGTAGTGCACAATTGCACCATGTAGAGAGCAGTCAGGATCAAATATCTTATACCATGATTGGTGTTTCACACTTTCTATCCATCGTTTTTTGCAAATTGGATTTTATTCAAATGAAGGATGGGAAACCTATTTCTGGAGAAATCGTACAATGAAATGGTGCCTGGTTTCTACATTGCTTTCATACTGGGTAATGCTTAAATGTCTTCATAGTCATGTAATCAAGTGAGGGAAGGTAACAATCTGTTCAAGTTTCTAAAATATGAAACCACTATTATTTCCTTCTTGTTCTATTTAATAGCTTTGATAACAAACTTCAGTGTTTCTTTTATAAGCCAAAACAAAAGACTTTATTTTAAAGGTTTGCTCCAGACTAACAGATAAGAAAATACATTACATGTTCCTCTCAATCAAGGACTCATTCTCAAATATTTCATTCATGTTCCCTTTAGACTACACTCAGAAGATTCCTAATGGTGTTGATTTTTCTTTTCACTAGAAACCGTTAGAAAAATAGTTGTTCCTGAAGACATTTAGACCAGGATTCAAATGAAAATGATGAGATGGCAAAACAGAGACTGATAGCTCTTATTTCAGTTTTAGAGTTGTAACATAAAGAGAATGTAAGACTGGTAAGCATGAAATGTCCTTAAATGCAAATTTGGTTTCAGTTCCCGTGTTCCATATGCTCTTGTGACTTGATATCTAAATTAGGCTAATAGCACTGGCTTTTTGAAAAAGACCAGAAACTGTCCAAGCAGGGAGCTTGTAAAGCCTTTTTATACAAAGAAATTTTATAGCTTCTTAAACATGTACAAAAATACAGTAATAATAAAGCCCACATAATGTACAACAACTAAAAAGAATGTAATTGCTCCTGTGATTTATCCATAAGAATGATATATCATTTTTAAACTTAGCTCTGATTCAGAAAAGCTCTTGTGAACAAAACCTGTGATCCCTTCACCACCAGTGAATCAACTTATCAAAGTACTAATTTCTTTGTGTGCCTTGAAAACTAAATTTCTGAGAAATCATGAAACATTCCTAACGGAAGAGATGTTTTATGCAAATACTGTGGTGCTTTACAAATACCTCATTTTCTTCCCTACACTTCCAAATCTGATAAAGTTTTAGCATTGATTTGATAGAATATTATTTTTTCTAGAGAGTAAATTTAATTTTCTTTCTATGTGAATGATACTTGTGTTGAATCTAAATACAGAAAGTGGAATGTGGATCTTATTTTCCAATGCAACTTTTAAAATATCTGATGCAAAGTATCAGCATGAATTTTTGCTCCTTAAAAATAAAAGGCAGATAGAAAGGATTGAGTGTGAATCCAGATGCAAGTTCAGGGCAGGGAGGATCAATGTGCATGGTTTGAAAGGTGCTGCCAGATGCTGCTTAATGGGGGACACAATTGTTGGAAGCATCAATCTGCAGCTGAATTTATTTGGCTTTCAATAGGGGATAGTATTTCAGATAGAAACACCTAATTGGTAGTATACAGTAAAAGTGGCACAGTAAAAATGTCTGGCCTGTGTGTTAATTGCTCTGTCTGAATTAATACAGCCATATTATTTATTGGAATACAGTAATCAAACCCACTGCTGACTGGTGGAAAGGGGGGCCATTTCAATTAACAGGCATTGCTCCCAAGGGGACAGTAAGGAGAAGTAAGCAACAGAAGTGTGCAGGTGTTCAGGGCAGAAACTGCACATGAGAGAATGGCTCATTCTTGCAGTCCTTGCACCTAATCCAGGTGTGAAAGGACTTACCCATTGAGTCTGAGTGGTCTGAGCATGGTTTCTTTTATCATTTGTTGTATAATTCACTAAGGTTTCTTGTTGGCAGATGGTCCATTGGTATTAGCAGCAGACATCTTCACTTTCTTGTGGGTAGAGATCAAGTGCAGTAAAGCCCAGTCAACCTTGGTTCATCCATAGTTACTGAAACAGGAGCTCAGATCCATTCTCTGGCTTTCTCAGGGCAGCAAGGTGAATTTACATCTTGGGTTGCTTGCCCCTGTAATGTTTGGATGGTGTTGCATGCTGTATGTCTCAGGCTTGAGGTTATTCTCATTTATAGCCACACTGACATGAGTCAGAGAGAGGTGGAGTGGTGTAGTTCTCTAGTAAGGCCTTCCCGAAGAGTAGAAGACTCATTTGCTTTGTATTTCTTCCCTATCCCACTGAAAACTTCCAAAACTTCCAAAACAAAAGAAAATTCTTAGTCCACCTAGAATTTGTGTTAATGGATTATTTTTCAGTCTCTAAATAAGTGAAAAAAAATCATCTTATAGTTTTTTGAGGCCAGCATGAGGTAGCTGTTGTCAACATAACTGAAAAAATTGTCTCAATGTAAAAACCTTTACCTCAAAAATGTGATTGCTCATAGTAACATATATGTCTACACTACCAGAGTTTCTTTCTTGCCCTTTGTTTTATGCACATATAATACTGTCTTAGGAGACTGAATTGCCTTAATTGTTAGTGTTTGAGCATTTTTATGTAATTTTGGTTTAGTTGGTTGGATTTGGTTTTGATTTCTCTAATAGGTTGATTCAGGATTTTCAGAACTCCCTTGGTCTGATGAGTGCACCACTCCTGAGCAATGTATTGTGTGGTTTGATGTTTTTAGTCTATGTAAAATATTATACCCCAAATATTTAATTTGAATGAAATATCATGTGTTGTCAGCCTGTGTTACATTGGGTTAGGGGCTTTACATGAGGAAAAGTTATAAGCAAATGCAAACCAAAAGAATCCCAGTACACACAACTAAATTTACTAATTTCCCAATCCAAATGAAACTTGTGAAATACCAGCATATAAAAGTCCAAAATCATTGCTTCAAGGGGATTGCTTATAGGTTATGTGTTTTGACCAAGAGACAGGTAGCTGTGATGAAAAGGAGACCTCCAACCTTTCAACATATCACATTGCTGAAAGAAAGGTGATGTTAAACATAGATTTCAGAGAACAGATGACAGATTTCAGAGAACCAGATGACAGATTTCAGAGAGGGAAGTGATAGAAGATTTGGTGGCTGAAGTGGAAATCCAGCATGATTTATGGGAACTAAGTGTTTTGGAACTAAAGAAAATCTGCTAGAGTCAGTTTGCAAAGCTTCTGTTTTCTATGAAGACACTAAATCATGCAATCTACAACAGTCTGGGTTGGAAAGGACATTAATGATCATCCAGTTCCCATCCCCCTGCCATTGGCAGGGACCTTTCCACTAGATCAGGTTGTTTGAAGTCCCATCCAGCCTGGCCTTAAGCACTTCCAAGGATGGAACATCCACAGCTGCTCTGGGAAACCTGTTCAAATGCCTCACGACCCCCACAGCACAGAATTCCTTTCTAATATCTAATCCAAACCTGCCCTCTTTCCACTCAAATCCATTCCCCCTTGTCCTCTCACTGCATGCCCTTGTAAAATTCCCTCTCCACCTTCCTTGTAGCCCTGTTAGATACTGAAAGGTTCTTTAAGGTCTCCCAGAGCCTTCTGTTCTCCAGGCTGGATAACCTTTCCCCGTCTGTCTTCATAGGAGAGATCCTTTGATCATCTTGGTGGCCTCCTCTGGGCTCCCTCTGACAGGTCCATGTCCCCATGCTGAGAACCCCAGAGCCGGCTGCAGTGCTCCAGGTGGGTCCCACCCGGGTGGAGCAGAGGGGCAGAATCCCCTCCCTCACCCTGTGGGCCACTCTGCTTTGGATGCAGCCTAGGATGCAAGTGCTATCCGAAGTGTTCACGTTGAGTTTCTTATCCACCAACACCCACAAGTCCTTCTCCTCAGGGCTGCTCTTCTTATTTTTGGTTCAAAATCATGTGAAGGCAGTAAATGGAAATACCCAAATGGAAATACCCAAAAATTTCTGCATCTTGAGTCAGCATCTTGGTCTTATTACAATATTACTTTCAAACATTTGCACTCTTGCTTTGTTTGTGTAAATTGTGCTGCAGTACCATACTAGATTCTGTCTGCTCCTGCTCCAGTGGAAAGCTGGCACAAAGCCAAGGTTTCTTAAGTGTTACACCCAAATTCCTGATGTAAAGAAGCAATACTAATGTGGCTATGTCTGTGTGTGTGTAAGTTACCAGCATAAAAAGTCCCTGCATATGTCAGAATGCCTAGTGGTGAGGAAGCTGGGGGAAGATTAATTTGCAGGATATGTCTCATTGCCCTAAAGGGTACCAGTGGTGGGAGTGTGGGTGGAGGTTGATTGGGGTTGTTTTTTGCAATTTTTCCCTATTAAAGGCTTTGCCTTATTTCAAGAGATTAAGCATAAATCCATTTGACTTTCATAAATAATTTAAATCATTAGTAAAAGAAGCTTTTGCAAGAAACTGTGATTTTTTTTCTAGCTGCTAAAATATTAGTAAAATTTAGAGACAGATTTAAGTGTTGATTTGAAAGAAAATAAACATTATCAATATTATTTTTTGTTCCTGTGTATTTTTCTGGAGTGCTTGAAGTGATAGAATTCACAAATGTTTGCATTTATTTCTAAAAAGAAACTAAGCTTTAATTATGAGTCAGTTAAAACTAGAATTCTTTGGTAATACAGATTTGTTCTGAGTTCAAATATCAAATGTAGTTTGGAACAGCATGCAGTAGGCTTAAGAGCATCTTTATTGTGACGAAATTCAATTTGAACTGTTCCTTATCAGGCTTTACACATAATAGTTTTTCTGTAATTTCTTCAAACCTTGCAATCAATCAAATCAGTGGCTTAAAAGACTCAACAAGCAGTATTTGACTCGTCAAAATATTATCACATATTTGGAATAGAAGAGGAACCATTTAGAAACTTTGGACTGGATGTGTATGAAATCTGCTTTTTACGAAGTATTCATTGGTTGGAAAAAATTATATTGTTTTGTGTAAGGCCCCAAATTAGCAAACTAATTAAAAATTTGCCTTGAATTCAAGTGGGTGTGGTATCAGGAAACTTTGATTTGCTAGCCTGTTGCAGAGCTGGGGAAAAATTGATACTTTAAAGTTTCTTCATCAAAGAGGAATGAAGAAGCATCAAGACCCCCATGTTGCCTTGCCACCCAAAAACCCAAAAGTCATTATAAAGCACATACCCCAACATTTCACTGTTATATTTCTTACTGTTATGAGCAAGTGACAGAGTCAAATAGCTTCATCATATCAATATTTGGTGCAAGTCATATTTCTCCTTAAACTAAGTATTACTAATGAATTCATCATATAAACTTATATGACAGTCCTGTGGTTTTGTTATATCAGCCTTTCCAAATTTTAATATCAATTTATCAATCTGGAAATAATAAGAATAAAAATCAAACCCAAAATAGAGGTGTTGTTTTTACATTAGGCGTTTGAGTTAAAGGATTAGAGCTATATTTACAGTTTTCTGGACAGACAGGAAGATTAAAAATAGCCTTTTTGAGAAAAAAAGTCCTATTCTTACAAGAGTTCTTTTAACATGACTTCAGAACCTAAGACTTTAAAGCCCTTGCAGTGCTAGGTGGGAGCTTGCAAGGGGCCTGTATTATAAATTTTTTTGGGTGTAGGAAAAAGATTTCTGATTTATCATATCAAATGCTATATTCTTTAAAGATAAAGTCTTGTTTTTATGTTGTTATCGCTGGGCTCTGCTCAGCTCATAATCTGTGAAATCTGTGACAAAACTCTACATATGTGCCATGTATTTCTATTTCTCAAAGATGTGTGGCAAACTTCTCAGGGTTTCAAAATAATCATACTAACTGATCTTGCTGTGTATGGAAATAAATGGGTGATTAGCAGAGGAAGAGCAAAGGAAGTATTAAAGTGTTTCATGGCTTGCAGCAACTTGAAAACTTAGATTTATGAAGCTTTCATGTTCTTTCTGCCTATTTTCTCTTTACAAATTACCAGTGTTCTGTTTGCATGAAGGTGCTACAGTAGTTATCCTAGTAATTTAGAAGGTCATCTGTAGAAAGACCTCTATATTTTTTTACATACATTTGTATGTTTTAGAGAGTAGGTGTCTTTTTATGATTCCTCTTAGGTTAATTATTCTGATTAGCTACTGCAATTAGCTGAAGAATAATGGCTTTTTCTTAATGGATATTTTCTTCCTACTTCAATTTAACCCTCTTCTTTTGAACGTACTTCTTCATCACAGTAGGATGTATAATAAAAAAGCAGTTTAAAGTATATTGTAGTGCATTTTGGAAATCTATCAGCACATGAATGAGTTGCTATTATTCTTATATATTCAAAATTCACTCAGAAAGCAAAAAAAATCAAGCTGTTTTAGTTTACAATAATAAATTAGCAATAGGATTTATAAATGTATTTTAATGGTAAAAATGTAGACCCCTAAGATATTTGGTTGGAAAGAATGATTGGTCTACTTCGGAACTAAGAGAAGCTGAATTGGCTGCATAATTTCTTTTGCAACTCACTTGCTGCCACAAGAAAAATGCTCTTTTCTGTATTTTAATAGTACTTAATGTAGGTTGGGCCAGCTTCCCATTGGAGGAGGAGCAGATATAGTTTTGCAGCACAATTTACACAACAAAGCAAGAGTGCAAATGTTTGAAAGTAATATTGTAATAAGAGCCAAGATGCTGACTCAAGATGCAGAAATTTTTGGGTATTTCCATTTGGGTATTTCCATTTACTGCCTTCACATGATTTTGAACCAAAAATAAGAAGAGCAGCCCTGAGGAGAAGGACTTGTGGGTGTTGGTGGATGAGAAACTCAACATGAACACTTTGGATGAGCATTGTCTGGGCTGCATCCAAAGCAGTGGGTAGTGATTCCTTCTGTATTGGCTGTCAAGTGTTGTGATATTTTGGCTATCCCACAGTAGTGACTGAATGCTGGACCTGTTCCTTTTCTGCTTTCTACCTGTGCTGAGACTCACTCCCAGCTTCTCCTGGCCTGTTTCCCTGTTTCTTGACTTATACTGCATGCACTACATTCCCTTTAAAATCTGTTACCTGTGCAAGATCCTCTCTTGTCCTCTGTGGCTTCAAGGCATTCCCCTAGTACCCAGGTGTGTGAGCCTGGATATACTGGTTCTTCTGAGCTCTAGCACATTTTGTGGGAATTAAAAATTATTTTCACCATCACAAGGGCAAAATGGGGCAAGCATCTTCTGCATCTTCAACTCAGAGGAAATGGAAAAGTGGCAGAGGAACGTTATGGCAAAACGTATCCTTGTTGCCAGTATCATGGATGTGTCCACAGCACAGTGGTAAGTGCCTGGAAATTCTTTGTTCTGTTTGATGTTGCACATGTTTAGAATTGTGATATTGTATTTTCCGTATGTTGAGCCTCTCTGGAATTATCTTGGTTCTTTGCTCTCTCTCCATCAGTCCTACCCAACTGTAATTAAGCTGCAGTGGGCCTTTCCAAAGGCAGGAGAGTTTAAATATCAGTAATTTGATCTGCCCTGTTTACTGATCTCTGCTGTTAGCTGAGTTGAAAGCGAAATGTTTTAATTAAAACGATTGGCAATAAGTTGGTATAATGCCATAATTTGCACTGGGCCTCTTCTAGAAAATGACTTAACCTCTGCCTCTGTTGCTAAGGCAACTAATGGACATGATTGTAACTGGGTGCATATAGACAGCAAGTGGAGGGTCTAAAGCTTTTTTAAATTGCTGGGATATCATGATGCTGAAAGATTAAAATGTGAAATTAGTAAAATATATCCAAAAGCGTCTCTTCCATACTTTATTTTTCACATTGTATTTTTCGGTACTGTTTCATGCTTCTAAGCCTTCCAGATTGGACTCTAAAACCTCATGATATCATACTTAAGTTCATTAATGCAGCACTGTATGTATAATAATTTGTGATATAATCTGGAAATGGCAATGGCTATTCCACTGGGATTTAGAATAATGTGTTTGATGGAATCTTATCACCAATCTATATTGAATCAGTAAAGAGTTAAGAATTAGATCATACATTATAAAGTGTCCTGAATTGCATTTTTAAACAAAAAAACACAAAACCTCACTTTTTTCCTCCTTTGCTTGCTGGACCTTAAGGTTCTTAAGGAACATGGACCATAGGGTAAAAAGTGGGAATTTTTCTGAAATAGCCATAGGCATTCTGAATAGAGCTTAATAGATGCTCTTGACCTGATGTTTATCACTGCTGACCATGTGGAGTTTGATGGGGTCTTTAAATAATGTTCAGACTCTGTACTTTCTAATTTGCCCTGTTTTCCCCCAATGATGAAAACCAAAAAAATAGAACATCTAATATGATACTCCTCTATTGGAAAATAGTCAAAACTAGAGTTCAAGGAAACGACTATTCTTACTGAGGAGAAAGAAAGAAAGAAAGAAAGGGTATACTTAGTGTACTTTCCTCCTGACCTGATCCATGTCTAATATTTAGGCTCTTAAAGATAGAATTAAAGAGAATGTCACCATACAATATGACAGTGCAAAATGCACACCTCAAAAGCATCGATTTAAGCTTGTGCAATCACTAATCAGAACAAAGGATTTAGTTACTTGAGGCTTTTCTCCTGCAGCATCTTGTTTACTTTTCCTGTCTTTTCCATGTGTGTGCAGTGTACTCTGAAGGCCAAGACTGGGAGAACAGGGAAGTGGCAGAGTAAGTAGTACTTAGGTGCAGGAAAAGAGGTGCCTGGAATATCACAGAACTTAATTGCATAGCTTGTTTGCTTTTTCTTCATTCCTTCATTAGTAGATGTAATTGGGCAAATTAATTTGAAAATTTATGCAATTTATGACTTTATAGCATCACACAGAATGAAACAAATGAGAAATGTTTTTGGATATGTTTGTTTTTAAAAATATTGCTGGAAAGAAATTTTATTCCAGAATTACCTAATTCTTCAACCAAATATATCTGGAAAATTTAGAGCCTGAGCTGTTAAAAATTAAATTGCTTTCCTATCTCAAACCTGTGCCTCTGTTTTCCATGAGACAAGATTAGACTTTGCAAAAAACTGGATTAATTCAGTAATTTTACTGAAAGCTTTCTAGTGCTATGACCACTAATTACTTAAGTATTGACAAACTGCGTATAAAATTATTGACAAGAATTTTTACATCTTGATAAACATTTTAAAAGAGAAGAAAATACAACAATGATTGTACAAATGGCTTTACTAAAATATTTAAGTTTGAGCCCTAAGGCTAGAACTCTGAAAGCACTTGAAATTATTGAACTTCATGGTAGATGGCTGTAAGACCAAAACAGTCTAACTTGCTTAACTTGTGAAAGGTCATTTCATCAGAAAATGATGAAATGATGAGATGGTCTTCTCACGGTGGAGAAATTAATAAATTCTGCATTGTTGTGGGTTTTTTCCCCCTCTTTGCTTTCCTACCTTCCCTATATATATATAGATATAGATATATATAGATATATGGAAAACACTTCCAAGGAAAACTCGTTTATGTTAGTATTTAGGAAACTAAAGCAATCTAGACTAACAAAACTCCATTAGGGACATGGAAAATAAAACCAGCATTCTCAAAATATGAATTTCGGAATGTAGTCTCCTCTTCTTCATGTCCTACCACAGCACCTGTTAAGAGAGTGGAAAGGGAAGTTGAAAATAGCAAGGGAGAAGGTGATCTCCCTAAATCAAGAAGAAGGGAATGCAAGGAAAAATCCCGTATCATAAGAAGTAGTCTCTCAAGATGAGTCAGTTCCAAAATGCCTCATTATCTATATGAGCATGGAACAGAAAGAGGTGGGAAGGGACTTAAAGGCAAATGTCATGTGCACATGCAATTACAGAAGCAGACAAAAGGCAGCCATGTGTGGGTAAGATGTGGGAGGGATGAAGGCTGAACTTATCCTTACTTCTCATTTCACTGTAAACTTACTGGGCAGGAAGCTGTGCTGGTCAGCAGAGGTTATAAAAGCACCAGGACAAGGGCAGGCACGTTTGCTCCTCCCCAGAGCCCAGGGAAGCTGCAGTGCAGCTGAGTGCATGGTGGCGTGAGGCGTGAGGTGCCTCTGGCCGTGCTTGCTCTCAGCTGCAGTTCTTTGGGGGGAGTTTAGAGTGTGGCCCTACAGGGAGCTGTGCTGGCATAGCTGAGGTGTAGGAGAAACTCCTTGTGCTGGATTCCCCAGGCCTGCAGCCCAGACTTGCCAGAAACCTCTGAAGAAGGGTGGCTGAGCCTGGCTGCTGTGCCAGTGTAACTGGGCTCCTGGCACTGGCCGGGGCGTTCAGTCCCTCCTCATACACGTGTGGCTCTGTGTTTTGCCTCACTGGGGAAGTACGTGCCATCTGCTTTGTATGTCTCTACTCACAATATGCATTTGTAGTCACTTTTCTGCTGACGGTAGCCTCCTATGATTTTTGTTATTTTATACAAGTAAAATATCTCATTTCTTTTCAAATTGACTTCTGTTAGTAGAAGTCCCCAAATGCTTGAAAAATACTTGCTAATTGCAATATAAAAAATCGCACTTCTGTACATAAATGTTGGGGTACAATGTTAACAACTGGGGCAAATATTTATTCTTATGTTTCTTCTGCATGTAACAGTCCCTTGTGAATTAGATAGAGAAGGACAATCTGAGACAGAATTGGCAAATGGGCTTCTAAATGAAAATGTTAAATGATTTTGAAAAAGAAACACAATGTGTACAGATATAGTTTGTTCATTCAAGATCACAGGTTGATTTTGAAAGGGAGGAAACTCTGAAAAATTAGAATAGGGAAAGAAAAGTGGAAAAAATTAGAATGCAGCTAGAAGAACTACAAGAACAATTTCAGTTGAAATCAATAAAACTGTGCATCATCTGGGTACTAAAAGTAGGGTTTTATCTTTGGTTATTGAAAATTGCAACATACCTATTGAAATCAAATTGTGTGCTTATATACTCTTATTGTTACAATGAATGTTATTTACCATTTATAGTGAAATGATAGCAATAGATCTGAAACATATTCGTTTTGAACAGTTAGAAATACAATTCTCATTACTTACAAATGAGGTTGTGATAACCATTGTTGAGCAGTCCTACTCAGTGCATGAAGATCACTCTGAAACTGTATGCAGTGAAAATGCCTGATATGAACTTCATTCAGGTGTCAAGGGCATTTAGTTGCAATTACATACCTTAATATTACATTTGAAATAGTACATATGTGCCCATAAAAACAGAGTTAGGTGGTAGCCGCATAAAAATCTGTATAAGTGAAGTACAGTTTGGCCTGTAGTAACCCTCTCATTTCCTGTTAAACTGAATTGAAGCTGAGCTAAAGAAAATTTAGGAATCTATTCCTGTATGAATTTTCTGTGCTGTGCGCTTCATGAATAGTGGCTCTGCAATATATGTATTTTGGCAAAGCAGAATACTGGAATTTGGCAGCTTTGCTTCACCCACAGTTGTCTTTTCTTCACCTTGGTAAAAGAGTGGATTAAACCATCAGTGTGGTACTTTTTCCCCTCTGAGTGTAGAACGCTGCATTTAGAAAAATCCCCTTCATTGGTGTGTAAGATGTAACAGCATGGTTTGATTTCATCATTTTCCAAAAGGAAGAAGCTGAGTTTCTGTCTGAAGGTGTTGGGGAGCACCAGTGGTCAGAACAATCTGGACACCTCTGGAAGGTCTAACTTGAGAGTTTATTTAGTGTTAATGTGTATGTTGCCAGTACTACATTTTTTCCTTTGTAAGGGAGAAATAGACAGAAATTCTTAAGGAGAAGGAAGTGGTATTTCCTAGAGCAACTTATTTGAGGCTCTGTGTGCCTTAGCAGCCCAAATGAGAGGGAGAAAGGCTCCTCTCCTTTTTAATCTTCTTTCCTGCTAGACTTAATCAACCTTTGCACAAGAAACTTATCAGACTTTGGATATTCAAACTTGGGCCTATTAATTCCCACAAAAATCCCTGCAGCCTGGACCGGACTTTTTCCACAGTCTTGTTTTTTTCCTAATAATTAAACAATATTATAGTAGCTTATATATCATCACATTCATACTATTCATAGTTTTAAAATTTTCTCTTCAGTAATATTAAAAGTAGATGAATAGATGACTTTTAATTTTAGTGGCAGGGGCATGGCCCTGATGATTTTACACAGATTGCATTGCTCTGGGGTCTCTCTGGGCACAAGTGAGTTACAACAAACGAGTTATAGGTGTCGATATCATGTCAAACTGTTCAGCAGAATGCTACAGTGCACTGTATTATCTGTATTTCAGGAGGAAGAAACATTTGAAGAAATTACTAGTTGAAACTGGCATATACATCATTGTTCATTATACTAATTTGAAGCTTGCAGAGACCCATGTAGGAACAAATTATAGCTTATAAATACCAAAAGTGTAATGGTTCATTGAGCTTTTTATTCTGATGATTTTCCTGGTTAAAAGCAAAAGTCTGTGAAATTGACTTTTCTCTCTAAGAAAGTGCAAAGCTTATGTTTTTTATCTTAAGATATGATGCAGACTAACCTGTAGGGTGGCAAAACAATGCCACTGCTGCATGACTGAAATTCATGCATTTGAGATCTTGGGGAGTATTTGTAAGGAAATCACTTCTCAGAGTAGATTGAAGAAATACAGTTTTGGAACTAAGATTATTTTTAAAAGTTTGCAGCTATCTAAAGCTGCTTAAGGATATAAAATAGTAGAGTTGTGTGGGAAATACTTTAGAGGGCAGAAAGCAGGCAGAGTAAACAAAAGAGGATGGAAAATACATTAATTACATAGCTTTCACCGTATCACATGGTTAACACTGTGTGCCATGATAGAAACACAAGCTGTGAGAATTGTTTTTAATCTGTGTACTTGCTTTATGGATTCACTTTAAGTGATTCAATCAGTCAGTCACAGTTTTTTCTTAATTACAAAAGATACCAACTAATATAGTCACAAACTGAGCATAAGCAGACCGATTCAAGGGCTCATGGAAACTCAAACCAAAATGATTCCATAGCTCTAACATGAGTAAGATAACTTCATTGAATTGTATGCTTCTGTTACTTTGCAGGAGATTTCTGTAACAGAAATCTGTGCTGCAGGCTGCAATAAATACTACTCAAGAAGGTGGATGCTTCAAACAGGTGCATTCTTGATTTGTCAGCTCCTGGGGGTAGTTGCACAATCCCACAGTTAGTCAGGAGAGCATGTTGTGCTTGGGATTCCTGACCTCCTGGAGAATTAACCATGTGAAGGGTGAATATGAAATGATCACAGAATGCTAAACTTGGAAGGGACCACCTGGAGATCATCTAGTGCAACCTCAGAGTCTCCAAGAACACAGTAGTCAGGATTGTGCCTGGGCAGCTTCCTTAGATGTCCAGTGAGGGAGACTCTGCAACACCACCTGGACAACCTGTTCCAGTGCTCAGTCACTCAACTTGTTTCAGTGCTCAGTCACTCACACAGGAGAGCTCTTCCACATGTTCAGGCAGAACTTCCTATGTATCAGTTTCTTCCCGCTGCCTCTTGGCTTGGCACCAGTGAGCAGAGCCTGATCCATCCTCTTGGCGACCTCCCTTTAGATGCTCAGAGACATTGTTAAGATCCTCTCTCGGTTATCTCTTCTTGGGGCTGAACAGGCTCAGCTCCTTCAACCTTTCCTTTCCTTTCAAGAGAGATGCTTCAATCTCTTCATCATCCTCATCATCCTCCACTGGACCCACTTCAGAGGCTCCATGTCTCTCTCATACTGAGAAGCCCAGAACTGGACACAGCACCCCAGGTGAGGCCCCACATGGCTGAGGAGAGGGGCAGGATCAGCCCTCTTGACCTCCTGGCAATGCTCTTTCTAACGCACCCCAGAAAGGGTGATGACTTGCAGGTTGTTGAGGACAGAGCAGAAGTATTTAGGTGCCACTGATGATTATTTTGGATGAACAAATTTTTCCTGGCAGCCCCTTTGAATTTGTAGCTGTTGCTGTATTACATTGAGTTTGAAGAACAAATCTATATCTATTATTTTACATGGCTAGAAGAGAATTTCTCTACTAAAAGTTGTTCAGAAAGGTCTTCAGAAAATGAGCTATTGACCCAAAGTAGAATTTGCAGTTCAAAAAGATAAATGGCACTAATTTCTAATAATTGCTAAAATTGTATAGAGGTGTTTGAAATCCACAGCAGCTTTCACAAGAATTCTTTTACTGCATCTTGGGCTAGAGGGTGTAATAATAACACTAAACCCCAATTATCTAACTAAATATGCAGCTTGAAAATACAATTACCAGATGACTCCTGATAAAATCAAAGGCAAGTCTGGAAAACCTGGCAAAAATTACAGAAAACTTATGGTTATGGAAGGACTGTTGACTGACCTCTTCCAGATGCAGTACCTGCTGCGTAAATGTTACAGGACATTAATGTGCCAGGCTTTTGGAAATACTAGCTATGAATTTTAACTGGATGGTCATCCTCCTGCAGACCTCCAAGAGGATATGCTGGAACAATTTTCTGGTAGCATGTTCATACAGAGAAGATGGAAGATCAGTATAGCGGAATCCCTTTTAGAGTTCAAAATAAGTGTCAGCCAGGACTCACATCTAGATTGTCACTCCTTTTATGCTTTGTTTCTACATTTGGATTATTTTCTAAGTGAGGGTTCTGATGCTCAGGATTGTCAGAGAACCCAGGTGATATTCAGCCACAAATGATTGTGCTCCACGCCTAAGCCTGGTTCTTGAGTCAGTCTTCTGCTTCATCAGGTATCTTCTCCACTACTAGTGATAATGTGATGTTCCCTTCGTGTGTGCACTAAAGACATATCCATGACGCCATGGGAATTTGGGCAGGAAAAAGGAGAATGCAGAAGAAAGGGACTTGGAAGCGAAGAAATCCGGCAGTGGAGCAAATAGTAGCAAATAGTTTGTGGCCCAGGTATAGTTGTAAGGGAGGAGCTGCAAAGAATATGTGAACTGAAGACAGCAACAAGAAAAAAGCTCTCTAACAGATTAAAATGACAGGCCCAGTGAGAAGGTGATGTAAAACAAGTCGCATCAGGCTTTGTTGGCAAATGGTAAATAGTTCTGTGAGGTTGTTGTCCTGGACAAGAAGACATTGTGAAATTGTTCCTTTCCCATCCTGCCCCACTGTGTCTGGAATGGGAAGCTTTTTACTTTGGTCTGCTCAGGAGAAGGCCATCAACAACCCTGGGTATTCATGTGTGAAGGAGTGAGGTGCAGAGAACAAAGCCATGCACTTTTTCCCCATGCATTCATGAAGCCCTTTTTGACCATCTGGTCTGCAGTTTATGACAACTGGCTTTAGTCAGTGCTGCAAGAAAGTGCAAATCTAAGAGCCAGTAAGCTGAATGTAAGGGGAATGGAAGTAAACTGCCATAATTTCATGTCCCTTCTCTTAGTAGAAGGTGTGTGCACAGAACTTGTTCAGGTTTTCCCAGAATGGCATTGCACCAATGGGAACAGTGAGGTGTTAATTGTGCTCATATTTAGATCTGTGTTTGAGAATGCACACAGAGAATTCCCCAAGCAATTTGCAGAGTTCAGGTCAGGATATTTCCTTTGCTTGATTTGTCTTTTATGTCCATTTAGGCTGACTGCCCCAGCCTGGGACTCTTTAGATCCAGGTAAAGAGGCCCCCTATGCCCAGGAATAAGTGATGTTATCTCTGTCCACTGAGGACACAGAAAATAGGATTGATTCTCATTTTCCTCAAAAAGACAGGTCAGTAGTAACACCAGAACAAGTTTTACCAAGAACTAACTTGATGAAGTGAATCCTTTCATTTTCTTGTTCTCCCTGGCTCATGCTTTTTTGGGATATGGTTTTGATAGACCGGTATTAAATGCTGTGCAGAGATGCAAAAACAGTCTTCCTGGGTCACCTCTGTTAGCAGGTGATTCCTGGAAGCTAACATCTGATTATGTAGAAGATTCTGTTGTACTCGGGGAAGGTCTGGGGGCAAGGATTGGACAGTGCTCCATGAAAAAGTACTGGAAATGCTCAGTTAAAATAGAGGCCTAGGATTTATTTACATACCTATTGAGGAATGGAGATACAAGCATTTCTGTCAACCTAGGTGATAGTTTGTGAGATGATTTTATCTTAGATTATATGCTCTAAATACTTCAGCTTTTTCCTTTTTGTTTTCCCAAATAAAAGCACTGATTAAGTCAATCAAAATCCCAGATCTGGCAAAAGGACAGTATTTTCCCCTTGCAGTTCCTCTGTTGTTGCTCCCAAAGCCTTGTAGCTGTAAACACTGACACTGCTGTTGTGCCAGATTCTCACACTGATGTGCAAGTCACCCCTATGTGCCCCTTTTTCTACCCTTTGATAGATAACTTTGATAGATAACTTTTGTTTTGCACTAGGAGATCAATTAATTTTGCATGTACAGAGTTTACTGACCATCAGCCATGTGACAGCTGCTCCTCATCAAAAGTGCTCCAAAATTTCCCTCCTTCCCTCTTTTTCCCTAAAAGTGACTTCCACTTTTAGACTCAATACATGCCATTAGTGATGGACCCTCTAATAAACTGCTGCGAGTGTGAGCCCGTTTTCAGCATCCTTTCTGCAGCATCCTGGAGTTGATGTGTGTTACCCCTGTTATAGAAATAACCTTTTACATATATCCTTTGAATGCATCCAGAGGCTAAAGCTCTCTGAGGGATATTTTAACATGTCACACTTCTGTTATACAATTCTTCTTATGTGATAAGCCTAAAAACCCTCCAGTTGTAAATGGAGTTTGTAGCTGTAGTTTCTCACATGCTGCTGACATTCAAGATCAGAGTTTCAGAGTTCAGGGGTTATAAATATATGAGAATAATCTATGAAATATAATTTTTAAAATGAAGTGTCATTATAGTGTCATTATTATTAAACTGGAAAGTGTATTCAGTACAGCTAGGTACTATTCTGTCAACTGAATATTTGATGATCAAAAATATAGTTAAGATTTCTTCAAGAGGCAACCTAAACAGAATTTACAAGTTCTATGGTGGCAGGATACTTATAACAGGCTGCTTTTCACATTAATCAATACTATATTTCACAGCAGACAATTTCTCTTCTTTCTCAGTTATAGAAAAATAGTATTTTTTCAACAACTCTGTGAATTAATTAATGCCATTTATTCTTCTGATTCTAACCAAAGGTTGTCAGGTTCCCTTAGCCTGTGTATTGATCTGTAATATAACCTTCCATTTCCTGCATCTGCTGTTAAATGGAATAGAATTCATAATGGTTGCACTCCTGAACAGCTGTTCACCTATCCAGCATTGTCAGGTCACCAGGGAAAGTTGCTAATACTTGAGGAGAACTTCACTGGTATATTGATGTCTTCTGTTGTTCAATTAACATTTCTAATGTGGAAGGAAAGAAGATAGTATTTAATATGTCAGCTAGCCTTAAGACAACTCTGTTTCCATTTTCTAATGCCAAAACCTAATACAATGTTTATGTCCATTAGAGTTAAAATACTTTCCTTATTAGCTGCCTAAGTGCATTTTTTCAACAATAATAGTGAAGGGCGCTCAGTAAACTAAGACTAATTAATCTCCTCAGTCTCCCTTTTGTATTTATCTGATGCCAAAAGCAATATACTTTTTTCCCTAAAGCAGATTAAAACTAAACTGTGGATGGTGCCTTCTTCCTGAACAAAACCTGCAAAATTATCAATTTCCCTGATTATTGTTATCTCTCCTTTCAGAATGCTGCTTATTACTAACTGGGTTTTCGTTTCTGCTGCTCTCTGACAGCAAAGGTTTGACATATTGCCGCTAGAATGCAAGGGAGCTGCAGGGACCCAGAGCCCAGGACCTGCCATTCACATATTTGTGTGTAATGTTAGAGACACTCTAGTTACAGGCTTTGCTGCAGCCCAACAATTAAGGTAGTTTGGGGGCACTTAAACCCTTCTAGAAGGCTAAATCTCCATGACCACAAGTTGAAGCAAAGTCATAACATTTTCTTAATGGTTTCAAACTTATTTGGGAATAGTGGAGTGGAGGACAGGAGCCAAGCACACAGGCGTATCATAAAAGACCCTGACCATCTATGATTGACTCGTGCTTCTTTGAGCCAATTCAGAGTTTTAAGAATGGAGTGGGACCCACTGACATGGGACAACAGGCTCTTGCCTCAGGGCAGTGTCTTCTGTGCCAGGATGTTTCCCCATATGGGATGCAGTAGATCCAGGCACACTAAGTGTGAAAATTATGCTGAATTTGTAATTACCTTTTTGATCACTAATGAAAGGTGGAAAAATATCATTGGCTTGACTGTCTAGACATTACCTTCTGCTATTATTGTGTTGAATTATTACTAAAGCACTATTTTTTTAATATTAAATGTGTATTGGTTCACATGGAATTCAGATATTGCATGTGTTAATGATGTAATTATTAACCAAATACATGTTTTTCAGCTTTCCTCCTGTCACCCTTCAACCAATGACTCCTTTATCATTCCAGTGTTCTTTTTCAGAATGAATGTGGAGTGCAAAATTTGTAGTTCACAGAAAGACTTCAATGTTCATCTTCACTGTATTTGTTAAGAGAATACCCTTATTTTAGAACTTTTGTGTCAGTTGGCAACCTTAGCTTTGACACAAAACTTGAAGTGTTCCTTTGAGGGTTTTTGTTGAGGGTTTTTTTTTCCATAAAGGTTGATATTTTTATGTTTGGCCTTATTCCATGAGTGTATCACACACAAAGTGCCATCTAATACAGTATCCTGTATATATTAAAGACAAAGCCACACATATTGGGAAGAGTGGAAGATCAGGGAAACAGCTTTGATTTTTCTTGAGTTTTTTTAAATGCTCAGGACCTTCTCCAAGGTTAAAGGAATGGCCTTTTCCTGGTTTACTTTAAAAAATAAAGCTGTATCTATTTTAAGTTCAAGTAAGTCAGAATGAGTGTTATAATCAAGCCAAGTCTTGAATACACCTTCTTAGGGAAGGAAGATGTTATATCAAGTTCTGATGAAGTCTGTAGTGTTGCAGTAAAACAGTAGGGAAAAAAAGTTCCTCTTAAGCTATTTTGCAGAATAAGATACTATGAAAATATCACAACATATCAAAAGTAGAAGTGGATGTGATGATTCCTAATTTTTTTGTCTTTAAGGATAGTTATCAGGCAAACTGTCTAATTTTCTTTAGGGATTTCCTAAGGAGTCAGCCTGCTTCAGGAACGTTAATCCTAGCAAGTATTCTGCAGGCCTCCTTCAAGAGTTCTGGAGGATTTTAGTCTTCTCTATACAACTTGCATCTATTCTTATGAGCCTGAGTGTGTCCTGATTTCCATCCACAAGTACAGACAAGTTCCACAGTTTGTACTCCTTCTTTAAGGCACAACCCTTCTCTGTAAAGAAATTCACTCCTGCTGATCCTGTAGCATACCTCATTTTGGAGCCCTGCCTGGTGAATAGGGCAGGATTACTGAGTAGTTTCATGCACAAGCATAACTTTTAATCTCTGTGGTGGCTGGGTAGTTTCTTCTCTCCTCTCCTGGTTCCTTCCTTACCTCTAGCTAATGAAAATTGTACTGGGATCACTTCAAAACTCAATCAGCTGTCCTCATCAAAAGATATCCTGAATATCTTTTTGCTTCAGTCTCCAGGCTTGCATCTCCACCCTTACAGTGCACAAGTTGCACTGGAAAGATGGACTTAGCCCAAGAATTGTGTCTGTGTGCTGTCATGGAAAACATTTATTTATTTAGGTATTTTTTGAAACTTGTGTAGAAAAAGTTTCATACCTGGTTTTGATTCTGTTGCATGTTGTTTCTGAGTGTCATAATATTCATTAAGTGTGATAGTATGAGTTACTGAGCCCTTCAACATGTGATATAGAATGGTAAAATATAGCTTCCATATTCCTTCCTTTTTTTCAAAAGCACTTTAAGCAAATTGGCAATCTAATTATTGATTTATAAAAGGAAAGGAATTAATACAGCCCCCCATAGTCGCTGGCGGTAAGAGTATTTAAAAGTGAACTATGCTTAAATTTCATAAAAGCCTCCTCAGCAAATCAGTAGAAGAATATTGATCTTGAAATAAGTATGTGAATTCTAATTGTGTTTTGTCTTTCCACTGGAGGACCATTACTTTATTTAGCTGGAGTTCATTCTTTACTTTTATAGTCTTGGTGTGTTGTCTATGAAAACTGCCTTTATGTTTGAGCAGGGCTTGTAACTACCCAGCTTTGCTGATCTTTTCAAAAGAGTGTATTGACATGTGAGAGCTAAAGAGAGGCTTTTAAGATCAAGTTACCATCACCAAAAGTCTCAGCAACATATAACTATGGTTCCTGGTATAGAGCTGTCTGTTAAATGTGTAAGTCAGATGCCAAGAACAATAATTGCTTCTTGCTGTACTGACTCGCAAATCAATTTATTCTGATTATGAAACACCATCTTAATAATATACAGTGTAATTACATACATATTTTAATCTTGGAAAACCACATACATCTGTAGGTTAATCCTGCTACTTTCCCAAGTGGATTTTGACTGATAAAAGGGAACAGTCTTGGCTACTTTGTAAGTTTTGAAATATCTGATTTGGCTATTTTTTCATTAGAAGATTTTGGAGAAGGGAGAAAGGAAAGAGGCTCTAATGCTGACACAACTACTGCATTCAGGGGTAAAGGAAAAGAAGGACAAGACAGGGAATCTGAATGTTTAACAAAGTTTTTAAAATCAGTAGTTTTGAAAATAAAAATTTTAAATATATCTATTTTTTAAATTAAAAATTCAAATCAAAAGTTAGTTTAAGCAATTTCTTTGAAAAGTCAAATATATTTGGACAAAAATCTTTTTTTCTGTCTGAACAAATTGAAGCAGCTTTACAGAATCTAACACAGGAAGGTTTCAGCATTGATGTCATAGTTGAATGTAGAGATTTATGTTCCTTTATCTTCCCATCATTGTATGTTAAATTCAAGTGGAAGTTTCTTCCTGTTTCCTACATTTATAGTTAATATGTGCTTGTTTTTTAACTGAGCTTTAGAGCCTTTTAAAGCAGCTCTGTAGTACAGACATTAGTAATTTTTTAGCCACCTGTAGTCTAGCACTGAGGGGGCATGAGGTGCTCTCACGAGAACTTTAGGAAGTTTTGGTGGGGAAAAATAGCATTCTTTGGATTTGGTTTCTTTTAATCTAGCATTAGGCTAATACCTGAGGGGCATATAGGGGGAGAGTGAACAGAGATGAAGTGTTGTGTGGACTGTGGGTACCCATAAAAGGCCCTGCATGAAGCAGCACAGTTTTGTCACCCTAGGGCAATGGGTCACTCGAGTGCAGCACAGTGCTCTGTACTGCTCCTCCAAAGTTTGCTGATGGCAGCTGTGTGTTGGTCTCTTCTTCTACGGAGTAAGTGATAGCACAAGAGGAAGCGGCCCCAAATTGCTCCATAAGACGTTTAGATTAAGTAGTAGTCAAAATTTCCTCACTGAAAGGTTTGTCAAGCACTGGAACAGTCTGCCTAGGGAAAGTGGTTGAGTCACCATCCCTAGAGAAATTTAAAAGACGTGTAGGCATGGTGCTTAGGGATATGGTTTAGCCTTGGACTTCAGTGTTAGGTTTGTCCTTGGACTCAGTGATCATAGAATAGTTTGCCCAACCCTCCTGCAGTAAGCAGGGACATCTCCAACTAGATCAGGTTGCTCAGTGTCCTACCCAACCTGACTTGGAATGCTTCCAAGGATGAGGCCTTTACTGCCTCTCTGGGCAGTAAAACACTCTACCAGTGTTTCAACACCCTCACTGTAGCAAAAAGGGTATTTTCCAGCCTAAATCATTCCATGATTCTATGGATGTGACTGACAGATTACTCTGCCGTGTCTGCTGAGATGGGCCACAAACTGACATTTTTAGAACTTACTTCTATCCGGATTTTTTACCATGTTTGCATTTCCAAAAACTCTGTTGCATTGTAATTTAAACAAGCCAACAACAATGAGCAGTTGGGCTGAATTCCAGTTCTTCAGTTTAAAACTTAATTGATGTTTTCCTGACTAAAGACTGAATAATCTCTGTGTACATAGTACTTTCCACAAATCCAAATTTTATTGGGTAATTTAGGTGCATAAAAATTTAGTCTAATGAACAAGTTACTGCAGGGTAAAAGATTACTCAAATTACTCTGTATTCAAGTTCAGTAGGGATTTAGCAGCAGATTTAACAACAGTTGGGATATCATTTTGTGTTGGCAATTTTGGAGAAGTTACTTCAACTGCACTGGGAGAAATCTTTATATCATATGGAGACAAAATGTAATAAAAAGCTAACAACTCAGCATCAGTTAGTGCTGCTTCATAGCGAACCTACGTCAAAAAATCTCTAAATTTTAGGAAGAGAGAGAATATCTGGATATTTATATTCATTGAACTGGAGGAAAACAGCTTAGTTCACTACTAGAAATAACAACTAGAAAAGAATAATGTGTAGCTGACAGCACTCATGTTCCTTCTGGCGTTTGCCTTTACTTTTCTGTGCTTATCATTTCAATTGCAACTCTGAAACACAATTTGGAGACTCAGTCAAGTGCAATAAAATGAAAATGGAAGACAGGATTTTTTTTTCCCTTGCTTGCCTGTCATAAATACTTCAGCTGTTTTACTTGGAATCCTCATATCATGAAACTGAAATCTTTATGGGAAGATTTTTAATATCCAAAGTTAATATTGGGATCCTATTATGTTGAACAGCATAAGAATATAAATCTTGCCTTGGAAAACCTTAAAACTGCATGAACAAATTAACAAGTGAGTGTAATGAGGAAAAATATTATCTTCATTTTAAGGAGGAACAATTGGCACATTAGGAGAAAAGTGTTTTTGCCAAAGCCGCATTGGAGGGCTTGATGACAAAAAAATTAATGCTCTGTTTCCTCTAGCAGCAAAGGCAGCTCCCAGTGTGTTTTGTTTGCTTGCCTTTCTCCACTGCTCTTTTTCAGATTTGTATTTTTTACTCAGACTATTTGTCTATTTACAAGTCATGACAATAAGTTGCAGTAGTCCCTCAGAAGGCACGTCAAACAGTGATAAAAGAAAGTAAAATCATTGCCTGAGAAACTTGGTTTGAAACATTTTTGGACATTTGAAACATTGGCCCTGAGGGCTTGAGGACCTACTGTGTCAGTCTCAGTCCCAGTCCAGTGCCTGACCATGAGCTATCATTTCTGTTGAGGAGGGATAAGGAGCTCAAAACCCTTTGCTAAATGCAGCTATTGAATGTATAAGTGGGTGTTGAAAAGATCTCACTAATGGTAATTTTCTTACAAATCTTTGAAAAATTCCTGTTGGGTCACTCTTAAAAAACTTCCGGAGTCTACTCTTAAGAAGGAATGTTGCAGAGACCAAGATAACCATTTAAAAAAAAAAAAAAAAAAAAAAGGAAGAACGGCTGGTAGATTTGGGTATTCTTTTCTAAAACTTACAGTGTTTACACATTTTTTGATTTTGTCTCTTTTACAGCATCTTTCAAAACAAGGCAAAACCCCCAGGTAGGAACCCAGTAACATACAAATGGATAGCTTTAGGATCCTGATGGGAATACTGCCAACAAGGTAAAAAGAAGTATTTAAAAAGTGCCAAACATGCAGACCTGTCATCTTTTGCCTTAATGGGCACTTACAAATGTGCTACTTGCAAGAGATGTTCTTCCACAATATGATTGTGGTTATAAAACAAACAGCATGGTCAATAATATGATCTAATCTGATTGAAGAGGTCAGTTAGAAAATTATTACCCACTTTACAACCCATTAACATCAAACCTACATTACAGGAATGTATGTGATAGATTAAAAACTTGCTTACTTAAAGCAAGAAGGTCTAAATAAACTCCATTATGAATGTTTTTTTATATTTGAAGCAAAAAAAAATTACCCCCCTGGTGACTGGAATGCAATGGAGAGAGTCAGAACAAGTTGCTGAGTTTAGCTTTTTAATCTCTGTGCCTGAATCCTATCTAGTAGACGTTTGGGGAAGTGGAAAAGACATTTTTGGATGATTAGCTTCTGCTTTGTGATTGACACACTGAGGAGGCTGCAAGAAAGCAATTCAAGGGAAATTGAAGCTGTTGAATGGAGTTACTGGAATTAGGGAAGGAAAAAAAAAAAGCTTTGCTTGATACAGAGCAAATTATTTGCTGTATCAGGAAAGACCCAATGACCCTTCTAATCTTGTATCCTGCCTGCAACGTTGATTTATGCCAGATGCTTCAAAATGAAGATATAAATCCCCATAATACGTTTACCTGTAATTGTATAATACTGTGCAAGGAGGGTATGTTCTTTCTTGACACCAGCCCATGATCAGCATATGCCCTGTTGCATATATATTGAAAGCTTCTGCCTTTACTCCTAGCTGATGAAATTGGAGATGCTTATGGCAGTCGTATAAGTTAATGTAGGTGCATGGCTAAGCATGTTGTGTGGCAAACCACTTGTGCTCATTGAACTGCCTGAATTTTAGCTAGCAAATTCTAGGGCAATTTCCATAGGATGTTATGCCACAAAGTTAGGAGGACATTCTCTTGGGCTTTGCAATGCCCTTTAACTGGCAATGTCAAAGGAAACTGCTAACAGTCTTCTGGCTCTAGTTTCCTGAGCAATTATGCAGAATCTACATGTATTTATATTATCTGCTGGATCAGTTTTTATCCAATGCAAGGTGTTATGTGATCGGCTCCTCTTTTTTTTTAACTGGCTTAGCTAGGCAATATACCTTTAAGGTCTATTGCCTGATATTTCAGATTGCCTTAAGTTTATTTTCCTGCTTATTTTCTATATGAATTGCCAGATGCAAGCTTCTGAGGCAATCTGTGGTTATGTTTGCCTCCAAAGTCCCTGGGGAGTAAGGTGAGCTAGAAAGTAAGATCCAGGTCCAGTCCTTTTGTAAAACCCCATCTGTCCTGGGGTGACTGCATGCATCCTGCAATTAATATTGCACTGGTGATTGATATGTTTCATGTACAAGCGCTGGAAATTGTCCTGTGTAATGCATGCTTCATCACGGAGTTCATCCAACAGCTGCCCGTAGCGCCAGCCTGACAGGTTTTGCTGGTGGTTGTACCCTTAGTACCTGCTTGGTTGTCTCCCCAGCTTCTGTAGGAGGTCCTGGAACTTGAGAGTGACTTGTGACACTAGGCCTTGCTGTAGATGTGAGAAAACTGCATCTGTGTGCTGGTAATGAAGGTAAGAGGTAATGAAGGCGGGGTTGGAAGAGCCCCCCTGAAATGCCTGGAGCCCCCTTCATCAGAGCTATGAACAAGCATCAGGTCGTGGGGCCAGCATGCACAGAGGCTTCCCTTGCTGTGCTGTTACTACAGAGGTTGTGTCACCATCGTGTTCCCTGTCTGTCTGCAGGCTGAAGCAGCTCTACAGCAAGATCAATTGCTTCTGTGCTGTAGTGCTTCCGGGCACAGATCAGGCTGCTGTACCTCTGCCTTTAATGTAGGCTGGTCTGGGGAGGCTTGGACTGCCAGCGATCTGAACATTTCCAGGCTCGTCAAGGCTATTCTACAGGCCTATTTACATTTGGCACTGAGCCCGTGAAGCTCCATGCCATCGTTTCTGCCTGGCATTCCTATCTGCCTGAGTTGCTCTGACTCAAAGGCATTTACAGGTGACCTGACTGCTTGCCAGGAAATACCTATCTCCTCAGTGACTGTGGCATGGCAGGGGAATGTGCTTTTTGGCTGAGTGAGGAGGAACTGGATGCCTGTCAGGACCAGACTTAAGAGTGGCATAAGGTTTGAGAGCTGGATCATGTTTGCCTGCCATATCCATCACAACATCTGTGAGGAAAAGAACGGGAGGCAGGCTGACCCACTCTGTGCATCTGCAAGGGTTGTAAAGTCAATTCCATGTAGGAAGCACCGAATGAGTCTTTTATACACAATGCATTACTGTGTATTCACTGCTTCAGCGATGTGGTTTCCAAGCTGTTTTTTTCTTTTGTCTTTCCATTTTTTTTTTCTTTTTCAGGTGATAAGAGGGAGGTAGAAAACCTTTTATCATGTTTCTGTTAGGGCTTCTTCTGAAGCACTGTATTCCTCACCACCTCCATGCTCTCTCTGGATGCCTGGCTGGCAGTGCCAGATATGAACCATAAACCCTGCATAATATGCCATCTTCTCTTCCTGTAAGTTTCCCTTTCCTATTCTTTGTTCCTTCAGCTCTCTCCAGGGATGGAATGATTTATGCCAATGTATATAGCTATAAATTAGACATTTTTCTAGAAGCTGAGGTAAAAACAATGATGTAAAGCTGTACTACTACCAGTAAAAGTAAACACAAAGAAGCAGCAAAACTAGTTGATAGCCATTAAACAGCTATAGTTTTATTTGCTGTAAACATTTCAAATAAGAACAAGTGAGTAACTACTGACAGTTTTTAACAAAGGCAAATAGTAATGTACGCAATGCAGTATGTGGGATTTTATTTTAAAATAATTTTTATTTTTTATCTTTACTGGTTTAAATTATTTTTAGTTCATGTTTGTTTTACTCAACTTGAAGTTTTGGGAAGGAGAGTGGGATTCAATATAACTGGATTGCTTCATTATGTTACAAATGATGTTGCTCATCAGTAAGTGGAATAAGAGTAGAAATTAGCTGAAATGGTAAAGAGCAATGTTGGTGCAGGAATGAAGAAAAGTTTTTGTAATACTTGTCCTATTTAAATCTTATGCTGTTTGAAGGAGATGTGAATTAAGTTTGCTGGGAGTATTTAAGAGACTATTTTTGTGGGATTAATATTGACTTTATAAAGTTCATTTTATGTAATTGCCTTGACCTTTACTTGGGGGGCTGGAGTCAGTCTCACATTCTTTTCTGAAAATTCAAATTATCTTGGTTTCATTGTGACGTAAAGAGGTAAAACTAACATCTCAAAGATAATTGTTAGTATAAAAGTACATTCCTATGTATCTCTAGTTAGTTCTTAGACTGCTTTATGCTGTGTGGATGGTTCAGCAAAATTAAGTTTAACTCTGTAGGTTGATCCATAATGTTGAAGCTAAAACGAAGCAAAATGTGAGTTTGCATTCAAAAGGATTTAGGAAAGATTTATGATGGTGTCTCATCAACCTGGAAAAATCATGTATTTTGTTAAAGTATTAATTTCATTTTTTCTTCGTGCTTTAGTGAGGCCTGCCATGAGGGGAAAGGAAGTTTTACTGAGAAATCTAAGATTACTTAGCTGGTACAGTGAAAACATACATTAAACATGTAGGTCTAGGCAATATTTTTCCTTGTGTATCAGGACTGTGATTTTGCATCTGTTCCTTTAAGTCAAATCAATTTTGCTATAAGGTTTCTTTGGGCACAGGAATTTTACCATTCCAGAGTCCAGAACTGTGGGGTTTTGATCTAACAGGCAGGCTTGCCAAGAGAATGTGTCCCTTTGCATTGCAGTAAACTGTGGCTTTGGTTTTTGGTTTTGCGGTAAATTAAAGCTATTTTTCTTTACATTGTGGCTGAGATATTGCTACTTACTAGAGGCCCTCCAATGCTGATACTTTAAAGTAATGGAAAAGTTTATTCACACATGTAGATTTTATTAAAACCCTGGCATTTTGCTAAGTATTGTTTTAGGCAAATAAATCATCAGCACTTTTCCTTTGTGAATTGCCATATGCTTCAGTGGACAGTGGGCAGGATTTACCAGCAGATTATAGGTCTGTGAAAGCCCAGGCATTTAGTGGGGTGAATGTTGTAAAACAAACTATTAGCACTTTGCTGCTTCCAGCAAGAATAGCTCACTAATTCAGTTTAGTAAAATATGGTGATATTTTAGTGCCAATAATCAGATCTGGAGAGTTTCAAAAACAACGGTTATGGTGTATTATTTCTGCTGTCCCATGGCAAAGGCTTCAGGCATTGAAACAGTTTTGGAAAACCAATATATATAGTCTTGCTAATGTTAGTGATTCATGCATCTACTGAATCATTTCTTTTGTCTGCTCTTTTGCTCAGTTTCTGTAGTTCAGACAAGACAAAGCAGCTTTTATGAAAAGGAAATGAAAGAACATAACTAGGGTAAGATGTAAACCACAGAGCTTCTGTCATAAAGAGGAGGCAAACGGCCTTCGTAGCAGTTATACACGAATGAGTAGGTTGTAGTAAGTTGTAGCTGAGAGCATGCTTTTGACCAGGATTGTCATCAGACATCAATTTGGAAAGTTACATAACTAGATGCTGTTAAAGAAAATCAACTTGTTGTCTGGCATGATTATGAATTTCCAGCACAGTTCAAGTGCTTGCTCCTAATATTCCCATGCTATTAATGTCATCTAGAATACCAACTGAATTAGGCTTGCCTTGGGAAATTAAGGATGTTGCACATTTTTCCTGGGATTCAGGACTTCCATGGGTGAAAATCATTGGTGCAATAGCCAATTGGGGTGTATGGCCTCTGTAGACTTGGAATACTAATTTCCTTTCTTATGGCGTTTTCTGTAGGACACTTGGCTAAGTGTCATAACCTAAGAGGTTCATGCCCTACAGATTCAGACAGGCTCCATTTCCCACTAATTCTGTTTCTATGGTCATCTGTACTATCAGCGTGTCCTAGAAAAGTAAGCTGCCAGCTGGCCAGTACCTGACACACAGGCATTAGCTGCCACTGGGGAAAATCAGGGTGAAATTAGTCATTTAGAATACTTTGGCACAATGACATTCTGAACCCCTGGTGACTGGTGGTATGTTAGCTAGAGAAGCATTATGCTACCAGTTAAGTGCCAAAGAGCCACTGTTCAAATATTGCCTTAAAAGAAAGTCAGACCTCTGAAAATAAATTGTATTAAGCAGAACTAGTGAAACCCCGCTAGTGAAAAAGAAATTACGTAAATGAGGTAAGCGTGCCAAATATTGTACTAAATGTTATGGTACTGGTATGGCACGAGACCCTTATATTCTTCCCAAGTTCCTGAATTCGGTTAAACAGAATCTTGCTAAACCAGAAAAATCATGTTTCAGTTTTAGTCCTTTCCTCCTGAGTGTTTTCCCAAAAGGGACACTGTTGACTATCAAATTCCCAAAATAAATGCTAAACTTATGACACTCCAACACATTGTAACAGAAATTTCATAATGTAATAGGAGTTAGTCATCTTACACTGTGATTTATCTGGATTACTCATTTCCTTATTTTGAAGAATATGTATATTACAGAATCAATGCCTTGAGCCATGCTTGTTGATAATGTTGTTTTCAATGCTCAAGTTACTACTCAGATGTGTTTTCTTCTTTAGGGGAAGAAACAAATATGTAGAATGATTCAGTTTTCACCGTATATTTTAAAGACAGACCTACAAGAAGGTATTTTATAGCTTTTCAGCTGTATGTTCTGTGTTAAATCCAGATACATCTGTAATATATGAGCTCTATACTCTTGATGTGTCTATAAATGTTGTTTCTGCATAGTTCTAGTTAAAAGAAGTCCACAGAAGAATCCAACTTCATCTTGTACAAGAAAGTGATCTGATATAATACAGAATATCTGCATGTTACTAAATTAAATGTTTCTTATTTATCAGTAGACTAACAGGGAGTTCAAAACTTAGCCAAGTAGAAATAGTATTGTGAAAATTTTTCTGAAGTTAGCTATCAATAGTGTGGAGTGAAGATCTTTGAACTGGAGGCATTTTCTGAAGACGTTTCTCCCCTCTTCTTTATCGGATGAGAGTAAGAAATTTAAGCTGTCATCTGAATGATCTGCAGGGAAGATAACATTAAGGGTGTTCAGACCTTAGAAAGGGTTTTTTTCCCTCTGCTGTTTTTTTTTTTTTTTTGTTGTTGTTGTTGTTTGTTTGTTGTTGTTGTTGTTACTGTTCTGTTCCATTTAAAATTAGACTATACTGAGGTCATGTTGTTAAAGGAGTATTTCTCCGTTTATCTTTGACTGGGCAAGATAAGATAAAACCTACACATAATTGAGACTACAGCTGGCTGCATATCATCCATCTGCCTTGGATGCTCTGCTGCAGAGATTTGCACGAGGGCCATATGCAAGAGGAACTCAACTGGTACTGCCAGCAGGTCACCTGCTCCCCTGGCCTGCAGGGCACTGCTTGAGAGGTCCTGGGAAATGGATGGTGGAGATCAGGTGTCAGCTGTTCACAGATCACATGCAGAGAAACTGGAGCTGCCTGCACATATTTCAGCTTATCAGTTGTGTCTGAAATATCTGGTGTCTATACAGGAACAACAAAATTATGTGCAAATGATGATGGCATTTTAATTTCTTTTGTCCCAAAACTCTGGTATGTCTTTTCACACAGAAACCTCATTTAGTGTTCCAAGTAAAAATCTGCAGGGGATTTTCTGCATAAGAATATGCATGAATACTTGAAGGAAAAGTTGCAAATAAAAGAATAGGGGATGTCTGGGTTATTTGTTATAAGTAATATTTCTTGACTAATCAGGTGACCTTAACATTAGTACTCTGTGCTCTATGCACACAGATTCTTCCATAAGGGGAAAGAGCTCTAAAGCAGAAGGCTCTGAAAGATCATCCTCATCTGTCTTTGTCCCCTTTATGCTTGCACAACAAAAGTGTAAGAATGTGTTAGGAATAAATGGCAGTAATGCACTGATGGGAATATTTTCAAAGTGGACAACACAGCCTGGATGAAGCCCAACACTTAAGGGTATGAAGCCTGTGATTAATCCTTAGATTCGCATATGTAACCCTGCATGCACTCTAAAGTCTAGAAAGCTAGTTTGAAAATGATGGCAGCTCTTATGCAATGAAGATTTATCAAGTGGTGTGTATTTGTAGGTAGGGAAGTGATAAGCACCAGGATGTATTGAGGTTGGAATAATTTCCAGGCATTTGAGGAGAGTTGCTAAGAAAGACCTTCTCCATGATGCACTTTGTGGGAAATTTTGGGACCACAGGAACAAAGGAACAAAGTTGGGCCAAAAAAATGTAGCTTTATCCTTTTTGCTTTGCTGGAGATTTTCTTCCAGAGTCTGTGAGTTGCTTTTATTCCATACCACCCCCTGTGATTTTTTTTTTCTGTTTTCTGTCTTTTCCTCTGAGAAGTGCCATCTGGTTTCCAGCTTTTGCTTTTTTTTGTAAGGAGACAATATTTTGGGATAGGAAGTGTCCTTTTGTCTCTGATTTCTGTGTGACACTAGTTTACTGTTTAGATGTGAAATGTGTCCAAAACTTTGTAGCAATTTGTGTTTATCTGTAGACATGCTGTCAGCTACCAACATCCTTTGCTTTTTACCTTTCCAATGCCGACAATTTACCTTCAAAAGATAAATAGGTTTTTTTTAAAGAAAATGAAATGCCTGACCCTACTAGTATTGGATAATTGATGGCTGTATTTTTACATATACTAGGTAGTTATTCCTATGCTAGCTATGGTATTCATTACCCTTTTGAATCCCAGGCTACTATTCATAGCAAAGGCAAGAATCTGCACAAGAAAACCTGGAATTGATTAATATCCTTAATTACTCTGCACCGGACCAAAGGGTAATATTTCTTACTGCCTTGTGTTAATAATCAGTTATGTCTCAAAGCACTTGGATCAATAACCTATATTTTTTTTCTTCAGAACTCTGCTTCTTGTATTAGTAAGAAAGTATTCAGATGAAAAAGCTTGCCAATGTTAACTAAAATTCTTCAGAAATTTGTTATTGATTTTCTAAAAGTTTGTCAAATTGGAGACATTAAACCAGCTCAGCATTGGTTTGAGTTTTTTTTAACAGAATATTTCTGAGGGGTTATCAGCCAGCTCTGCAGAGTGCAGGGACATTAAGCAGGGTAGTATTTTATATGGGCATGTATTCATCTCTTAACTACTTGATAAGGCACAAACTCGTTCCCACTTTATGCTAGAGCAGCTCTTTGCTAAAGTAACTGTGGTCTCAGCAGCACACTTATGTATCACTTTAGGAACAGCACTGTGTCAACAGCTCTCTGGGCTGGGGCAGTGGGATCTTAGCCTGGATGCTGTACCCACATACAGACATGATTTAAACCAGTTGTCCTTTGGCTTCAGCTGTAAATTCAAGGTTAGCTGTGGGGTCATCAGCAGTGTCTCCATGTGCTTTGTGGTGGTTTGCACTGCCCCTGGCTCACTGCACTGCGCTCCTCCTCTTGCTGCTCATTCTCTGAGTTGTGTCATTAGAGCCTCTACACACATGGCTGAGTGAATTGTCAATACTATGTGTCCTAAATTTCTTTGGCAGCCTCAAGGACCAAGGTGACAATGAGAAAGGATTGGTTTCTGTTTATCCCCATAACTTTGAGTGTGGTGTGCCTGTGTATATGTGACCTTGAAACTGTCCTGACATGGAATTGTTTAACTATACCCTCAATCCCTACCTATTACCCTGACCTAACTGCAGCCATTATATCTTACTATCTTAAGAGTGATCATCAGGAGGAGGATGGGGACAGACACTTGTCAGTAGAGGCCAGCAACTGGGCTAAGTACAATGGGCACAAACTGAAACACAGGAAATTCTATCTGAATATAAGGAAAACCTTCTTTACTTCAGGAGTCACTGGAATGGGCTGCCCAGAGAGGTCCTGAAGTGTCCTCTGGAGATAGTAAAAATCTCCCTGGATGTGATCCTGTGCAACCTGCTCTAGCTGATTCTGCTTTAGAGACGGCTCGGACCATATGAATCCAGAGCTTCTTTCCAGCCCAACCATTCTGTGATTCTGTGATAATACTGACAACTGACGGTCTGCTCTTTGCTCCCTGCAGTGTTCAATTATAAAGGCAAAACCTTGCATTGCTGTTGGTTTTGTGGAGAGTGGGAGGAAGAGAAATCCCTGAAGT
Source organism: Motacilla alba alba (assembly GCF_015832195.1). Lineage (NCBI taxonomy): Eukaryota > Metazoa > Chordata > Aves > Passeriformes > Motacillidae > Motacilla > Motacilla alba. The sequence goes on along the minus strand of NC_052021.1, from coordinate 11,708,331 downwards.
GAAAGTGATAGGATGTGGATAACAGATTTTAATTGCTGCTTTCTCAGACTGTCTGTAGCCTGGCTAAAACAGATTTTCCTGCTGATTCGCATGAAAGAGGACAATGCTTTAAATATTGATGTGTATGTGAAGGGATTGTAAGTGCCCAGATGGACCTCTTCAACTGTACTTTTCTGATAATGTGTGTTGTGTTTTTTCTAATTGGTAGCCACTGGGTTGCAGTCCAGCACATCATTCCTCCTGACCATTGCTGTTCCCCAGGCAGGGTGGCTGCCTGATGTTCTTCCAGCTTGCAGCTGAATAGTTCAGGTATGTCACTAACATAAAACCAGAGTGAATAGATTTTTTTTTTCCTTTTTTTTTTCTTTTTTGTTCAGTCTTTGGTTGATGAACTATTTCACTTGAGCCAGGACATAAGTACTTTATTTTTAAACTTAAACTAAAGATACCCAGCAACTCAGTTTTTCAAGTTCACTGAAGCAAAATGAATCATCAAAATGTTTGAAGTTTATTTAAGTTTTCAGGTTGGGGTTTTTAGATGTTTTTCAACTAGAAAATACAGACTTCTACAATTTTTTTTTGTTGACTTGGATTCACTACCATGTTTGTCAGCCCAGGACTGTTTCATGTAAACACATTATCCACACTTCCTTCTCCCAAACTGCCCAGCTCTAACCATGTGATTTTAGCAAGACAGCCATCTCAAGGCTTTTTGATGTAAAGACATTTCAAACTAGTTCAAAGGGTTAACAGACAGGACAAGAGAGAGGCTATTTCTGTATCTGAGACTTCGGTAGGAATGATTTACTGTGAACATAAGAACATATCTCAAAAGTCATCTTTTTATCTGTCTCTGCCTGCAGAAGAATTTATGATGATGCAAGGATATCTATAATGGCACAATTTACATGGCACCTTTGGCTGATGAGAAATGGCAGTCTCAAAATGACTACAGAGATTAGGAGTTTTAACCTTTTTTCCAAAAGTCATATACTCATGTAATTGTTGACATTTTTTTCTGGTTTAATCATTTCACCAAAACATTTGTCACATTTATGTCAGAACCCAAAATAATAATGGAAATAGAAGCCTTATCAATCAGCCAGTTAAATTTTCATGCTCTTTTGGCATAGCATTTTTGGTCTTCGGAGTAAATTTGACAGCTTCATGTGATGCTGCTTAACACAGCTTAAAGATGTGCTCCATGATTCTATGCTGTTTGGTATCACTGGCAAAAGTAAGGGTAAAAAAGCAGAAGGATCATTTCAAAAGTATCAGTGGTACTTTGAGACTAAAATAGTACTGATATTTCACTCAAACTTTAGGTTCTAAATGCTCGATTGTCTGAGTCAGTGGTACTTGAACTTGTAGGATGCTTGAATGCTCAGTATTACTTCCCTCTGCTCTGAATTCAGCTCAGGCATTTTAGATGCGAGAATCTAAGACCAGATCCCGGGCAGAGTTAGTGTGGTTAAGAGTGCTTGAAATATAAACTTTTTGGAAAAAATGATACTTTCCTTCAGATACTGTTGGAGAGGTTTCTGAGGTATCAACAGAGAAATTGTTGATGAAAAGAAATGAGGGCACTTTGGAATTGTTGGTGTCCTATTACTAGGACCCACACATGGCAATGGGAGTCCTCAGTTCAATCAGATGCTCTCCCTCAAGGCAAGCAGCCCAGCCCAGCTTTCCTACTGTTGTGGGGGAAGACTTTGATCACAAAACGTGATTTTGGGTCTGTCTCTCTAACAGATGGTTTTTGTTCTGTTTTGTTTTTCTTGTTTGTGAATGGGAGGACAAAAAAAAAAGTCCTTGGCTTTTTCTGGTAGTGAGGTAGGGTGGGGTATTTTGTTTATTTATTTATTAATCCATAAATAACAGCTTTTTTCCCTCCTATTCTCCTCCTAGTATGAAGGAATACATTGGGGCTCCCAGTGAAAGGCCTTTACTTTAATGGTAAAAAGACAAAAGATTAGGCCATGTCCATCTACCCCCCACAGAGGAAAGCCAAACTCTTTTGTTTCCAAGGTTTAGGTTTCATAAAAACACCTATAATGTCTTTATAAAACATCACTTTTTCATTGAGTTTGCATCGCTGTGACTCCACCAATGCTGTTGAACAATTTTGTGCGTGTCCTCAGGTGATACATCCTTCAGAAAGGCAATGGTAAAGATCAGTTATTATATCCTCTGTGACCTTTTGGTTTATCATTCCAAATGACCTGCAGCAGACTCTGCCTAAGGCGTGCAGTTGCTTTGTGGCACAGTGGTTCCAGCTGTCAGCATCTGTTCTCATCCTGCACGTATTTCGCATGTAGCTGTTTGCTAGCTCAGGTGAGGATGGGGAAGACTGATGAGTACCTCAGGGGGGTTGGATTTTAGGTGAGGCTAGCTACTGAAACAAATTGTATGTTGTTAATTGCTATGTAACACTGTATATAATCACTTCTATGGTGACTATAGGCCATGTCAAGGATACTGTAACAAAAATCACCCAGATTAATGAAAAATGAACGGGACAAGCCCAGCAGTGATGGAACCAGAACTGGCTTCATGATGCAGCAACCCAAAACCACACCAATTTTTTTGAACAACATTTATGACAGGCGGAGCCCAAAGCCATGGAATAAATTAACTCAGTGGACCCTCACAGGAATGCTGCATAGCCTCAGGGAATGATACCTGTATATATGTATATGTGTGTGTGTATATCAAAGGACCAAGAAGAATGATGGTAGCTAACTGGGATGCATTGCAAAACGTGGGACCTAGGCATGGCATAAAAAGGGGCGGCTACAGTCCTGGTTTTGGCTGGGATAGGATTAATTTTCATCCTTGTAGCTGGTACAGTGCTGTGTTTTGAATTAATTATGAGAATAATATTGATAATACATTGTTTTAGTAGTGGCTTAGCAGTGTTTATGTCAGGGACTTTGAGTTTCCCCTGCTCTGCCAGCGAGGAGGTGCACAGGAAGGTGGGAGGGAGGAAAGCCAGAACAGCTGTCCTGAGCAGTTCAAAGGGGTATTCCACACCAGAGTGTCATGCCCAGTGTGCAGACTGGGGGAGTTGGCCTGAAAGTGCCAGTCAGTACTTGAGGAAGGATTGGGCATCAGTCAGCTGGTATGTACAATACCAGTTGTATTGTACATAACTTGTCTTTCGTGGGGTTTATTTCTCTCTGTCTCTCCTCTTAATTACTAGTATTGTTACAGCATTTTACTTTATTTCAATTTTTCAACAGTTCTTAGCTCAAGGGTTTTACCTTTTTCCAATTCTACTCCCTATTCCCCTGGCTGAGATATAGGGAGTGAGCGAGTGGCTGGGGTTAAACCACGAACTTAAAATGTGGAAATATTTACACTGGGTATTTTAGGTCTGCTTAATTAGTAATTTTCTAAAATCCTTTCATAATCACAAATGAGACATGTATGCTTTTTTGGTAGGGAAAATACTGTAAAATTTAAAAGGCTTTGGGGTTTTAATTTTTTTGAGAAAAATCCTCAGAGTAGGTGAAAAGGCTGTTAAATGCTCAGTGAAGGTCATTAAAGTTTTCAATTTAAATTGATTACAAGGAAATGATATGCCAGAGGAAAAAACAATAGATGAAAAGAAGTGTCCTGGATGGCAAGAGAAGATGAATGCTCTGTGTTTTCCCCACCTCAGATGGTCCATGACAAAGTATGATTGTCTAATATCTCAAGATGAGGAGGCTAATACAAGGCCATAAATCATAGTGAACAGCTTTTCAAATAATAAAGCAGTCTGCCTTCTTGCTAATAGGTCCCAAGGTAGGACCCTGAAATGCTGAAAAGAAGGGTAGCACTCACCTCCCTGTGGGTGACAATGACTTTTGCATAGCCTGTATTCACACAGTGTCAGGGGAGACAGCTGAGAACTCAACATATTGCGAGTACAGCAGATTTGTAGCCTGCTTGTTAGTTACTTATATGTAAAGATTAATAGGAAAATTATGGAAGATGTGATGTTTTTGCGTGGTTTAACTCACATCCATTATTTAGACTCATATATCCTACATAAGTGTGGAACTGGTATTATTGTGTGTTGTATGGTTTGGTTTCCACGCTTGCACAGAAGATTTTAAAGCTGGAGCTCATGCATGAGATATCCTTATTGTGCCTCTCTCTTCTGACTCTTCCTTTGCCCAGCCTTACTGAGAAAATGTGCTTTTTCATATGAGAGCCTTGTACAACATAAGACCACATATAAGCTGAAACAAAATATTAATTTAAGTCTTTCTTCCCATAGATAAAAGCTGAAAGTCTAGACTGAGAACAGCACATCAAAAAGTGTGAGGTAAATATATTCATAACCTATGGGCATTTTGAACTGCATAACTAGGAAGGAGATTAGGCTGTCTTATTCTCTCTAAAAGAATTACCTCAATGGTGGGAGAAAATTAATAGCCTTGTTTTAAGGAAAATCAAATATCTCATGTGATGACAATGTGCAAGCGTTTATGCAGAGCCAGCACACTAATAGTTTCATTGATGGAAAGAAAGAAGAGGGCCAAATATCAGATATTTGTTTTCTAATTAATTTCTTGTTGTTGTTGATTTCCCTATAAATGTCTAGTTAATAGGAAGCATCTTTGCTTTCTTTCAATTAGAGTATAAAATTGAGAAACAAAACATTTCCTTCTGATACAGGTTTATTTGTATGCCTTTGTTTACATTGGAACTAGGAGCTTGTGAAAAACTTGCAAAATATGGGATGAATTTTTTTTCAAACAGATTAAAAATACTGAAATATAGCAAACATCATTTGATTAGGGTTTTTTTTTAGTCATTGAATTTCTGAAGTTAAGAATTTGGTTCAATAAAAAATGTTATTCTCCAAAAATCAATAAAAATTTTCACAGCTAAATAATACCAAGCAAAGGAGACAATTTACAGAAATCTGAAATTTTAGTACATCCTCGCTGCAAGATTGAAAAGATGAAACATGTTACTACAAACAAAACTAAAATGGAACTGAAACAGTGTCTTGGTTGAACTTTACAGTAGTGTTGTCAGTTAAGATACAAAACCTCTGAAATCTATCACTCCAGTTGAAAAGTGTTTGATTCATACCAGTTGTTATCTTAGCAACTAATGACACTTGATTAATGTTAATTGGAATAATTTGGTGGACTACTCAGTGGGATAATGGAATCACTTGATTGTCTTTTGAGCCCTGCTCCTAAACTGCTTGGCTTTTAGTACTTTTGTTGCATCTGAAATAGATGGAATCTTCCCATCAGATCTGAGCTGAGAGTAAAAAGCACAGTACTGAGAATTAATATTACTGAAAGATGCTAAGATATTACAAGAACAGATGAGCCTCTGTGCACCTCTTCAAGCCTCCTCACACCATCTTTCTTCCTCTTGAAGACTTGTTCATTTTTTCTACATTTATCTCTTAAATACCCCCCCCCTTATTATAATTATGATAATTTAAATAAAAAAGAACACGGGATTTTGGCAGAGAAGGGAAGTGATAACTCAAGGGACCAGATCTCTGAAGTTGTATTTCCTTTGCACAGATTCTAAAACATGAGAAAAAGGAAATGTGTACATAACTTTTTAACTTTCTCTTGCTTATCTTTTTTATAGAAGAATTAAAACATAAATTTTGTCATTATATAGCTTTTGTGGTGCTCCAAAAACAATTTTTCATTCACTTTTCAACCTTAGAAACAGCGTCAGCCTTTGGTCCATCTTTCATGTTGAGAAGATGAAAACCAACTGTACAAACCCAAAACCTTCGTCCATACAAATATGGAACAATCTCACATAAAGTGAAACTACATTCAAAATAAGAACTTTATGCTCAAACTAGTTCAAAGAATTGCCTTGAGCTAAAACAAGAAAGTAGCCTTAAACTTTAAAACTGTCTTATAAACCAGAAAATCCCTATTGATTGTCTTGATTGACAGTAGTCCTGAATTAAGAGGGAGTTCCATGTGTAGCTCACACAACATCAAAGGGAAAACTCTCTTTGTATGACATTTAAGTATCTCTGTCCTATCCTTGTCCTACAAGACAGAATCCTTTTCTTGTAAAAGGTATACAAGGGGATTAAGACAAAATGTCATTGATTCACTGCAGGTTAATCCTCCTACAAAGGAAGATTTATTTTGGTATAGTTGCTTCTTAAATGTTATTCCTTCATGCCATATTTCAGTTGGTTTGTCTTAAGTTTTAAAATGTTTCTCTGGTAGAGAAGCCCCTGTCTATCTTAAATGCAGGTTGTTCTGTAGACTTAGTCCTCTTACAACTAGCACACTTACCAGGTTGCAGACATTTTTCTGGAATGAGTCCTGTGCTGTACATGGACCAAAATACTCTCATTATTGACAGGATAATATAAGCTAAAATAGTATGGACCTCAAACCCACACCTTTGAACCACGTTTGGTTTAGTACATGGAGTGAATCCCATTTCAAACTATCAAATTCACTTCCAAATTTTAAATATTTTACTGAGTCATAGGATTTGAGTTTATAAAAATTGGAAGAAGTTTCAAACTACAGAGGGGTAGTTTAGAATGCAGTTTTCTGTAAGTCATTAGCAGAGATAATCTGTCTGCCAATTATGTGTAAAAAAAAAGATTTTTCAGATATTTACCAGAATAAAATGCATTTAAATTCATTTTTTGTCAGTGGCTAGCAGATAAAATTACTATTTTAGACTCTATGAGAATGAAACACTTAGAAAATTTATTTAGGGTAGGGGATAGGAGGACCAACTAGTTTTCACAAAAGTAGCTCCACTGAGTGCATGTGTAAAACAAGAATTGCTAGGACAAAATGTTACTTTGTATTCTAATCATATTCATATTTCCTGTTGTCAGTTGTACAAAAGCAGTGCATCAAACATCCAAATGAGTTGAGATGTGTTTTGCTGATTACTGGAGCAGATGGTACATCTCAATTAGGGAAAAATATTTTCTGTTGGCTTATTATACTTTTAAATTAAATTCAGTTGGAGTGGAAGATCAAACATAACAAAACAAAGGATTTTTTTCTGATTCTTTTATCATCAGGCTGAGTATTGCACGAAATAGTAATGTATTACTATTAACTAGTAACATGAATGGCAAACAAAGCTGCTTATTCTATTTAATTCTTTCCCGCTGAAATATCAATATGATGATGTAACAGAATAGGCTAAGGACTGGAACTTGGCAAGTGAAATTAATTTAGCCTGATTTGCACAGAAGTTACCCGGGATATGAAGGGTAACATGAAGGGAAAGAACATGAACTGTGCAGGAGAAGCAGCAGGTTGCAGGTGACAGTATCAACCACTGCCTTGCGTGAAGGGCAGCTGGTTGTAGAACGCATTATCCGAGTGAGAGCATTACAAGATGCGATTTATCTTGCCTCTAGTTTTTAAAAAGAACTTGTTGTTATAGTAAAACTTCTTAGGTCATTTACCAGATGCGCCAGCCACACTATCATGAAGAGAACAGTAATAAAATGTGAAAATACTAACTTCTCATGTTTGCTTATTTTGCCAAAGAAATAGTACAAGGACCACAAAACTGCATAGAGGGGATACACTTCCTTCTGTTTCGTTTGATCCAAAGCTGCTGTCATGTAGAATATTGTTTTCCCTAAATTGCATTAAAAACTTTAGATATAATAATGCAAAGTGAAGTAGTATTTTATTTTGAACTACAGTCTGGCAGAGAAAACAGAACACTAGGAATTCACTTGGCTAAGTCCTGTCAGGAAAGTAATTAGAGGATAAAATGTTAACTGCTACAATTAGCACTGATTATTCGTCAATGACTTGGATAGTCATAGAATTATAAGGAAAGGGAATAAATTGTGTTTGATTTCACAGATCCAATTGAAGAAGTAGAAACACAAAAATATTAATGTTATTAATACTGTGATGCCTACCCAGAGAAATGTGCACTTTTGTGACAATCCTTTCCTTTGAAATAGATCCCTAATTAGTAAAATTGTAACACTACTGCTTCCATTTTTCTGTTTGGAAAGCTATTTTGTTGTATTCTGAATAAAAAAGTGAAGGAGTTGAAGGCATTCTGAAGGAAATGGATCACCTTTATTCCTGATGCAATCAACCTCTTTGTCAATGGATAATGAATTATATAAAGAATGATTTTTGCCTTACATTGAAAGAGAAGCTGACCTTCTTTTAAAAAACCACAAATGGGCAAAAGTGGTTTTCTTAGTCATTTTCTACCTGAATGCTAAGTGTTTATTATGATAATTCATTTATCATTCTAAATATTTAATTGTAAGACAGTCCTTGAGGGTTTATTCTTCCTGTTGCTATCAGGTCAAAGCATTTCTGCCAGGTTCATTTGAAACAGGCAGTTTGACTTTTGTCTAAGCATTTTTCATTGTCTTCTGTTTTACACAGAGTTTTTTGTATCAGAGTATCTTCCACTGTCTTGCATAGAATAATTATAAGCAATTATTGGTCTCAACTAAGTTTGAAACTGTAAACATGGCTTCCTACAAAGTCTTCAGGTTGACCATGAAAATGACAGATTATTCTCTGCCCATTGTCCCTGGCTGTGAAAAATAGTAGCCTAAAGACTTCATATTTGCAGCTTTAGTTATATTTTATTTGTTTAAAATAGTTAAATACTCGAATATTGTTGAAACTGAGACTGTGGAATATTTTTCTTTAGTTAATTCAGCTGAAATTCCTTTGAGGTGCTTTTCAGAACAGCAAACTAACCCACTCTACTTGATCTAGTAAAAAATATTTAAATCGTATCTGCAAGTGCTTTGCTGTTGTCAGAACTGACTTTGGGGACCCTGGCTGTAGTCATGGAAAACGGACTGTATTATTCATAAGGTTACTGCAAAATGTGGGTATTTTGATGATGGTTAAAGGCTTGGCTCAGCATGCAGGTTTTTGCTAACCCCTATGTATTAGCTGGTAGGCAAGAAGCACAAGGTTCAAGCTGTGTAACCAGCCAGCCTAGTACTCATTTCTGGGAAACCTTGGCACTTCAGGTGGAGAAGTCAGGGCTTGAATGAGCTGGTGAAACTAAATTACTTCTGCACTAGAGTTAAACTTGCTGGGTCAAGTTCAAAGAATGTTAGTATATCTAAATGACTTGCTTGTTTCTTGGAAAAAGAAAACACAGTTTTTCATAGTTGCCTAACTTTTACTATTTTTTATCAGACAGTTCTGGTCACTCAGCTATTTTCTTTGTTTAGCATTGCAGGCAATGAATGCTGACTACAATGAAAGTAAAGGAATTTTTGTCTTATGGTACAAAGTAATTAGAAGGTAAAATGTAGTGAGATTTTGCTTCTGTAGAAATGGTTGTATTGACAAACACAAGTTCTAGAAAAAGAGGTTATGAAAGTCAGTACTGGTTAGGACAGCAGCCAGAGCTTTTTCTCTAAACCATTTTCTTTTGACAATTTATGACCGTATCAGTGGATTTCTTTCATTTTCTTCCTAGCTTTTTTTGGGAGATGAGAGCTGCTACTTTGTCATGTTGTACTTAAAGGAAACATAAAGGAATACAGAAATCTAAAATGTAACATTCAAAAGGCAATGTTAATTTGCCCAAACTATACATTTCTACGTATATGTAACAGCTATCTGCTATGTAAGGAGGATCAGAAAAATTCCAGTGTTAGCTGTAATCAATTCATGGTTAATTTTATTTTTAATTTTATCAGGTGCAATTTTGCATTTGCTTATTTTACTTAAAACTTTCCTTATATTTAAAGTACCTTTTTTCATTTTACTCAACTGGTCCCAGTTTAAATGATGTCAGCTAAACCAGAGAACCTGAATGTCTGTCCTTTATGATGTCCTGTATTTTGGCCTTGATTAGTGGCGTTGCTTACACTGTCAATTATTAGTAGATACTGCTGGTGCTCTGCTCTTTGATCCTTTCAGCCTTTCATTCTGCCATGTCTGGTGAATAATGATGATGGCGAGAGCAAGGTCTGCTTTGTTCAAGGATTGCTGGCCACTTGACATGCATTACTTCTTCAGCAGTGCTTTCTGATATTTACAGAGGTAAAGCCTGGTTCCAAAGTAGCATAATGTCCAACGAATACAAATCCAGAAAGTACAATGGTGCGTGGAGCAAGCCCTTGTATTGTGTTCTCCAAAGCAAAAAATAACAGCATGTAACTTTTAACTGTGTACAGTGACACTTTCAGTGTACAGAGACACTTTCAGTGCTGCAAGACTGGAAGCAAAGAATGGTCTTCCAGCTTTACACAGCAGCCTACTGAATTCTTTCAGTGAGCCATGAAGATGAATATTGGTCAATAGACTGTGTCAAAAAGAAGGAAGAAACCCCAGAGTTAGGTCTTAATTCCTACTGGATTTAGGGTTAAGCGTGGTTAGAATTATTTTTTCTGGCCTCTGATTTGCTCTTCCGAGATGATTCTTGTGAATCTCTTATTTAAAAGGGGGAGTGGTAGTCACTGGTACATTAATAGCCAACAACAGGAATGAGCTTACTTATCCTGAGAGGGAGAAATTTGGCCTGTGTCTGTCCTGCAAGTTTGTGAGCTCTTGCTGGCTGCCAGCTTGCCTTGCTTCTGAGGGTGCAGCTACAGGATGGCCAGCATGCAGCCTTGGGCTGAGCTCTCCCAGAGACAGGGCAAGAAATGGGTCTCTACAGATCTGTTGAACAAATATGGTAAACGTGGCCTTGGTGTTCCACCGCTGATTTTCACTATTTCATTTAAATTTTAAATATATTTATATTATTGTATGCATTTCTTCATTACACATGTGGACATCACTAGATAATATGTATTCAGACTCTGAGGCATTTTCAACTATCATTAAAACCAATCTATTTTAAATTCACCTAAGTCTGATCCAAATTTGCTCTAGCTACTGCTGTAATAATTTGGCCTTTGAATTGACATGAGGGCTTTAAACCAGAGCTTATTAACTGTAAAAAGTTGATATATGTGTGTGCAGAGAGTGCAGGAAGTACAGAAGGTAAGTTGATATTTAAATGTGTGTTCATGAAGTACAGAAGGTAAAAGAACTAGAAACTGCTGAGATGCTTGCATATGCATACTGTATCCTCTCTACTGCATAAATACTTATAACTAGCAAGAGAGTCAATGTTAGCAAAATGTAAATTAGAATGTGTTTGTGTCCCACTAAAGTACTGAAAGCAGTGAAATCTCTGAGATAGAAGAGTGAAGAAAAAGGAAAGTATATATTGAGGCAATGGTGTTGTCAGAAAGAGACATTCAAAATCTTCCATTTAATCTTCCTAATTTTAAGTCTGTATACAGATTTCACATGTTGTTTTAACTTAATGCAAGCAATGTGCTTTTTTTTTCCTTCCTCATTGTGAGAACTGACTAGAACTGCAGAGCCTTTTGACCCTGAAAGTGTTTTAGGCAGAGTCAAGTTAGTTTTCATTGCAGGTGAAGGAACCCATTATGTTTCTCATTCTTGTTCCTATTCATAACCTTTTTTTAGGTAATCACTGTGATGCTTTTGCTTTTATTGCTTCCATAGTCCTATATACAATATGAAATTGCTATGTAATACTGGAAGTCTACTGGGAAATAAGGTAAAGATTTGGAAAACAGTCATAGAAAGAGCCATACTGAAAAATACTGATGGTCAAGTATCCTGTTTGCAGCATTAAAACAAACAAGCAAACAAAAAAACCCACACAAACAAAAAAAAAAAAACAAACCCCACAGCCAGCCTGTAATGTACCTGGCCTGTAGAGCAAAGATCCTCTCCCTTTCCAGCTGGGTCAAAGTTACTCCAAATTTTTGTCTATTGGTCTTCTGTGTGGCTATTACTGAGCAATAATAAATGCATACAGTTTTTGCTGGTTTTTTTTCCCCCCCATACTTTGTTTTGACTCTCACCAGATATATGAGGAGAAAAATATAAAAAAGCAAGGTATCTATTGGTCACTTTTAAAGATACTGATGAAACTCGTGAAGAAAAATTGCTTTTCAAATTAAACACATTTTTATTTGCTGCTTCAAAATCATCTATCTCAACCTGGGCCCAAATTATGTCAGGAATTGGGCACTGAAATGTTGTGATAGAATGTGATTTGAATGAATATTGGGGAAGAACATACCAAAATACAGAAATCTAGTCCCATGAAAACTTCACTTGCAGTGGTGGATCAGTTCTGAAAGATTTTCCATTAAGCCTGTGTTTGTGTGCTGGATTTTTAGCCCCTGCCAAGACTTGCACACATACTTAATACAGTAACAATAGTTGTTTTGAGTGCTTATAAAGTGTACACACATGCAGGTATTTCTATTGCAGTTATGCCAGCAACACCTGGAAAGCTCAGAAGGACTAAAGACTGAAAGGCTAGCATGCAATTGCTATTTATGTCATCCACTGCAAGAGCTATTGTAATTTAATTATTGCTATAAACTAGGAGGAAGTTGAGTATTTCTTAGATTTAAAGCAGAATTGAGAAACCAGAATCCTGATAGAGCAGCTGTGGATTTTTTTTCTTTTTTCCAGCCAAACACCAATTTTTGCTTAAGGAACAAATAATATTATTTGGGGTAAAAATAGTCTACAGGCCACCTGCTTACCTTCCCCCTTGTATGGGACTCTCAGCATTAAATAATGTAATGTGATTTCAGGGACTGCAGAGAAAAAATCTAGCATTATATCTGATGTTTAAAGCATTATATCTGTATCTTTAAAGCTTGGCCAACTGACAGAGTTAAGAACATAATGGTTAATAACTTTTTGTAAAGGATAAACATTAAAAATTAAGAATACTTTATCTTCTTGCAGAAGAAGAGCTTATAACATGGAATAATGTATTGCTGTTGGAAAAAGGGAAATTTAGGCTGAACATCATGAAAAATTTCCTGACAGGAAGTTTTATTAGACAGTGGAACTGAATCTCAAGGGAAAACATAGGAACCCACCAGGTTCAGACATATAAAACAGTGAGAAAAATGTCAGAAAAATGGTAAGTCTATACAGGTATTGCACAGTACATTATTAACCTGATATGCCTCTTTCATTTTCACCTTTCATAATTCCATGGTTCATTAGCCAGCATCCTCTTTCTTCTGCCCTCTGGTACATCCAGGACAGCTTCCAGGCAATTTGTAAAAACACATTTCTTAAAAAACATGTGTAGCTTTTGTTCTGTGGCAGAATACTCACCAGCAAACCTTCTTATGAGGTCCCTTCTCTGCCCAGACTTCTGCTGTTTCTGCCTTTTTTTTAATTTATTTTAAACTGCTCTGACAATGATGCAGTTACTTTCAGTCTGTGAACACTGGTTGGAAATATTTTTTTCTTTATCAAAACAGGAAAATTCAACCCTAATTAAAATAATCCTAAAATGCGTTGGAGCTTTTAGAAGAAAAATATGTGTGTTCATTCTGCTTTCAGGCATTTTAAGAGCTAAGCTGTTTAGCAGATGACTTGTTTCGTGAGAATGGGAAACAAAAGACCTATAACCTCTGCTGAAAAATTCAGAAAAAGGACACAAACTCTCAGAAAAGCTGTTTTAAGAAAAGTTCTTGAGTCCCTTACTCAAAGATGAGTTGCCAGCCAGCAGAATTCATAAGCTCAAAGCCTATTCAACTTTATGAGACTCTTGTTCATTTGTTTTACAAGGACAGTTAATTTTCAGCCTTGTCTGAGGTGTCAGGGCTGTCAGCTTAGCCTGAAGATTAGCAAGCAAGTCAGAAAAAAACCTTCTCCCCAGTGTGTCTCATGTGTTGTCAGTGGCCTTTCAGCAGAGCTCCCTTCTGTACAGCTGCTGGGTGTGACATCATGGTGTGCTACAAATCCCTGCACACCACTGCTGGGTCCTTTGCTGGGAAATTTTTCAGTCCAGTCTCGTTTCAGCACTGCCATTTTTTAACTGTTTTGTTGCTTTAAAGACTAGCAAATGTTTTGACGTACGAAATATTGATTCAGTAGATGAAGAAACCTCTGATGAAAGTAACATTTTTCCAAGCTGCTTTACCAGTGCATTACTCCCCGAGATACTCCAGCAATACTTTCTGTGAACCTGAGTTGCTTGGTAGTAGCTAACTACTGCTTCAATGGGAAGTTGAAGGAAACGTGGAACTGTAAGAACACAGTTCTTCACTAGATGTTGGCTTTTTTTGTTTTCTGCTATTCTGGCATGTGTATGTTTGATAACACGAGGCTTGCTACTTACAAAGAGATCAGCATAAGGATTGTTCACCTCTTCTTTCAGTCAGCTATTTAATAATGCTTACAGGTTACCCTGAGAATTGTCTGAGGACTGAGGCTAACTTTGTGGCTTTTTCCCTGTGCCTGTGGAGGTTGGTTGGTTCATTACATCTAAGTATTACTTTGTTGATCAGTATCTGTGACAGCCAACAAATGGCAAGTCATAATGTCCATGTTGTAGAAAATCAATTAAAAACCAACAAGTTCAACAAATTCCTTCATCCCCTAATCAATATTGAGATTAAAGTGTCTGATAAAATCCTTTGGGTAGCTTGTTGTACCTGAAGCTAAAGAAAAACACATAAGAGTGTTTTTTACTTTAAGGGTTTTCTCAAGCTTTTTACTGCTACACAGTTAGGAGAAAAAAGTCACTTACCAGAAATTAAACATTATTGCTGTCAAACTAAATTACCTTCTATGTAAAATGTACATGGTAGTGCTCTGACTAACAGAGCATCTCAGGAATTTGAATGCTCTGAGGACTGAATTATATGTAAAGGTTTCTACTTTTTTAGTGAAAAAAATTTAGTATGAGCTGTAATTATTATTTTTAAGGCAAATTGCTAATTCTGATTGTGTGCTATATGTTATCACTATCCATAGTAGAATGGTAAATAGTTACTTTGTAATATGGACATTGAAATGGGAAAACTATTATGTTGCTTGAATGAAAGGACAGGTTTTTTTTCTCCCTGCACTTACTGTTAATTTGCACCACTGAAATAAGAGTCAATCTGACTGAGGTTTTGGAAACTGGAGGATAGTTTTAAGGTCTCTTTTAGATTTTGATTGTAATGTTGAAGCTGCAAACTGCTGTAATGATGTGATGCAAACACCCTGCCTTTGTGCTTTCACTCCAAGGGGGAGGTGTGAAAGTTGTCCCTGCAGGTAGTGAGCGTGCAGAGGGGACACACTCTTGGGAAATACAAGAACAAGAAAGAGCAGCTCACAAAACCTGGTGACAGATGACTATTGAGAAAAAGACGCAGATAGTGACTATACAGTTATTCAAAATGCTTCATGAGCTCCAGAAAGTTCTAATATTGGGGAACTATCTTGGGATAACAAGGAGCTCCTTGTCATCTCAAGAAACTCGGCACAGCTTTTAAAAGATTGTCAGCTCCTAATTCCCGTAGATGTCTCTCCAAATAATTTAGGTTTCTCCCTGATTTGTTGGTAAATTTGAGAGTGGAAATTCCTGTGTCAGAGTGTATAAGTTATATATTAATTTAATGATTGGTGAAAGGTAAATCTTTACATTTAAATCGAAATACAGTCACCTTTCCTATTGTAGAAATTAATTAGTCTTTGACCAAAAATACAGCTCTCATCTTGACTGTGAGACATATTTTAACCATAGCATCCATCTGGAAACACAGGAGTCTGACTCTTCCCTGATGTCCTCCTTGCACATTTTCATTATTCCTGTTTTATGAGAAAGATAAGACAATCCAGACCTTTGGCTCCATGCTTTACAATACACCTGAGACATTCATTAATGGTCCAGAAATTATTTGTGTGACAAGTCTTATTGGTTAAATATCACTTACTTATTTATGACTTCATGCTACTTCCCAGTGCTTTAGACTTTTACACTAACCAGCAAGGGAAAGCTTAGTTTAAGATTATTTGGCCAAATCAGCTTTAAAGCGAGGCTATCCAGAGCTTGCTCTAGTGGCAGTCTGTCTACTCCCTACAACTCTTTTTCCTTTTTGGTGTTGTATCTTCAGCCAAGTGGATTAATTCTTTAGAACCTATTTTAAATGAGTGTTTTCTCTCATTGATAAAGGTGTTGAAGGACCTGCCAGTGTTGTCAATATTTTTCTGTTTTCCTCCTCCCTCCATGGAAGAACATTTCTGTTTTGTAAGCTGAGACTGGAGCATGATGGTTTCATGATAAACAGTTTAGCAGTGGCTCTGCTACTGCTCAGGCTGAGCTGTTATTGGGAGATGAGACATTAAGCACCATTTGCCCTCTGCAGCTTACTGATAAGGGACCAGAGACAGACATTTAAAACTAACTTTACACCCTACTGCAGGTGCTTGTCAGCATTGTTCATAGCCATTAGTAGTACAGCACTAATTTTAGTAGAGGACACAAGAAAGAATGCTCCTGTTGTGCAGTGGACACGATTGATTCATATGCGTCTTGCTCTATTTGGAAAAACAGAGTCTGATCAGAGTCCCTAAGCTGCACACTATGGCATCATTAGGACAGAGATGTGCCATAATTCTTTTGAGAATTTTAAAAGAATTTATTGAGAAATCTGTTTCTTCTACTGCTTTTATTAAACATGGCACTTGTGCACTAACACTTTTTGGGACAATGCAGTTGTAAGTCATGCAGATGTGGCTGTCCACACTCTGAATAGTTCATACTTTGAATTCCAGTAGAAGGGTGGTTTTTACTTTGTTTTCAATGAAAACATTTCAGGACTTTCAGTAGAGCTCTACCAAGGAGATGAATTACCTCCAAAGTGCTGTCTCTTGTTTTGCCCATCTCTTTCATTTGAGAAAGCAAAATAACTTCTCCTAAAACCTGTGAATAGGAAAACTGTTTTCCTTCCTTCAGAGTATAAAAGCCTGTAGTGTTGCTGTTTCACTTTTTAAAGAAATGTTTATTTCAGCTTTTTGTTCCTAATCTTCTTTGTCTATTCAAGTAGCTTCCTCTTTGATTGTGTTACTTTTCATGGTAAATATTTAAATTTTTCATGTATCTTTATCATTCTGAACTGTTTCTGCAACACTTGTTTTGATTTAATTTACTCCTTGCTAACGATTTGGCCAATTGGTTTAAAGTTTTAATTGCATAACACCGAATTTTAAATTAATTTAATTACATTTTACAAACTAATAATAATGTGATTTCAAATTATTTTGTGGCTCCAGTTTCGAGAAAGCATTCCCTCTTCCAATATCTTTTAATATTACCTTGTTTAGTCACAGTTGAGTTAAAAAAACCCAAATGTATTTGGTTATATATATGAGCACTATAGTGTTGAGTGAGATTTTAGATTAGTAACAGTTCAGTCACTGTTACTGATTTTGCTGCTCCAGCAGGAAGAACAGCTGATTGTCTACTGTCTTCACAGCATTTTTGTAACCCAATAGATGATTTGTTTTGAAATTCGTTATTGACATCAACATATGTGTAGAGCATTAGCCAGAGGGGTGGTTAGAATTTCCACTCAAATTGAAGCAGCAGTTTATGCCTCTGCCTTGTTTCCCTTGGACAGTGCTCAGCCTCATGTTGAGTGACTAAATAATAAATCTATTAGGCTTTCTCCTAAAGTAATTTCACTGTCTACTTATTTTATTTCGGACTGGTTTTTAACTTGCTTGCTAGTCATTGTGACTGGCTCTGGTTTCCATTCCATCTGTACCAGATATATTTACAAGGTCTCTTCTCAGAGTTCTAGGATGGTATTAAGTCCTCTGTTAAAACCTCAGTCATCTGACATCTTTGAGTCTTCATGAACTTTGAGTCTGTACATGGTTCATATTTGTTCACATTTTTGTTCTCACTGTGGTCTTTTTGTGTCTGATCACTATTTTTGTGCAAACAATGTGTGCTCTCTTTTTACTGATGCAAGGAAGAAATATCAGTCATTTACATTGCAAGAACACAGTATTTGAAAAGATGCAATTGAAAAACCTACCCCTGTGTTTGGGGCACTGTGAAACAACCTCCCTGGAAATGCATAAATCTTCTGAAGACCCAGAAACAGGAGCCATGTCCCTGTCATTTAAGTTGCTTCTCAGATTTCTGAGCCCAGCTTGCTGAGTTTGTATCAGCTTCTGGCCACTAGTCCTTCACCTGTTCTGCAGTTTAGAGCAAGTCTTTAAATCCTCCCAGTTGCTTCTCAACCAACATATTCACCTTGATGATGGAAAACAGTGAATGCCCTCACTAGAAATTGAATGTTTTCCTTCAGTGTTACATGGAGGGCACATAGAAACTGTAGAGCAATGGAAAAACAAACCTAGAGAGGATGAAACCAGTCTGCTCTTGCTGCCCATTGCTGTGGATTTGATTTTGTGGTGATTTTCCCTTTATAATATCAATGAGACAACAACTATCATGAGCTGTAAATGGAAAATCTGTTATCTAATATTTGCGGAAAAGAGCCTGCAGGAGAAAGTTTTCTATTGTTTAAAACAAAGCTGCCTCTTGCTTTCATTTTCTTGGAAGGATCAATTTTGGTATATAGAGGTTTTGCCCTCCTGAATCAAATTATTGGAATGTTTGTTGGCAGTATTCAGGAATGTGTGCTTTAAAGGGGTCAGGAGAATTAATCTGTAATCAATCTCTCAAAGATATTGCAAAGTTTAGAATACATTCAAGGGAGTGATCATTTGTATTAAAAAAGGACCTTTCTAAACAAAAGCTGGTCTTGTAGGTGTATGTGTGGGGATGGTACATAGCTGGATAAAAAGCCTTTGGTTATTATTGAAGGAGACTTTCAGGTGTTTGCCCAAATCTTGTGTTTTCATGCCCATATTCTGACTGTGACAGTCCAAACTCCTTGACACACAAATGCAGTTTGCACACTTTTGATCTAATAATTCCACTCACAGCTTGGTTTAGTAGTTGTTTAGAAGTAGAGAAGGAAGGGGAAAATGTTGCTTCTCAGGTTGGCATTAATTTCACGCCCTGGCAATTTTGTAGGGACTTTGCAGGTAAAAAACAGAGGCGCCATTTTGAAGTCCCAGTTTAGTGCCAGTGGTGGAATTTCAGCTACCATGTGCTGAACCTTACTGTTTTCCTCTTTTTCTTCTGGTTCCTTTTTCTAGGAGATGAGGAAAGCAGGGGAGAGGAGGTTAAAGCAGGCTGAAAACTGTCATTCAGCACACTTGTACTAAAAAGCCTATTAAACAGTGCCTAACAGCTGTACTGGTTCCTGCTACGGTTTCACAGAGTGCCAAAAGGCTCCTACTGCCTGGTGATTTGGAGTTTGGCCTTCAGAGGAGCCCAGTACAGAGTGACAAAGTGGTGCACGTGCTCCATGTGTCAGAGTAACAAACTGGGGCATGGCCGGAGTGACAAGAGGCAGGGCACTGCATGCTGGACAGAGGTGAGTGATGCTGTAGTTCTGCCTGGTTGGCCCTAATATAAATTTTTCCAGAAATATGAATCCTGTTATTAATGTTTTGCATTGCTAACAGATAAGAAGGAAAAAAAAATCTGAACTTCTCAAGTTATGCATTTTATCTATGTCAGTGTGGCACTGAATTACACTCTGCTTGAAGTCACAAACACTCAAGCTCCCATATATGTCTATAAAAAGCCTTTCAACAGAAACTTTAGCATACTGACATCCTCACCACATCTGAGACTATCCAAACAGAAATTCAGAAATGAAAGCCCTGGGCCAAAACTGCATTAACACTGAATGACTACCATACAGGCTGTTGGCAGCTCAGATGAGTAAAAATTAGCTGAGTACCAGAACATTTCATTTAGTAATATTCACAAAACAACCAAACATTACTGTAATTATTTCTTCTATAAAGCCTGAGAGTACTGAAATGTCTTAAAGCTCTATATTGGTCCTTCTGTTTCCATCCTCTTCTGCTTACACTAAACACTCTGGCTGGGTGACTCTTCCTCTGCTTAGACTTTCCCCAGTTTATAGCAGGGCTGGTTTCGTGATTGGATTCCCAGATTCTGTGGTAACTCAAAGAGGCATCTCTTAAAATGGTCATGTTTCTTATTTTTTAAGTTGGAAATTAGATATTATATTCTGCATCAGTCATCCTCATTTCAATATGCTTCAATTTTGCAGATTCTTTTCTTTAAATTTCTCTGGAATTTATAAGATGAATTCTCTTCCTGTTGAAGGTCCATAATAATTTCTAGCCCAGTAAAAATTTCCTGATGGAATATCCTATTGCTGCATTTTTCAGTTGTTTCATTTGTTAAGAATAGAATTCTCTCAAATGTGATATTCTGTCTTTTCTCTGAATAAAAATAACAAGAGTTCTTTATTTTTAATCAATATTGCAAAAAATCTTATGTAGTTGGAAGCATTTCAGAAAAGTTTAATTTTTGAGTTCATTAACAAGGGAAGTAGAACATTTCTGGTGTATTAAAATATGTTCCTAAGGAGACAGCTATAAATTTGTTTGTGAAATTCCCTCCGCCTCTTCTCTGATCTTGTTGGATAAAATGTCCTTTTTTGTCTGCAAGTTCATGTTCTCTAGAATTTTAGAGAATATGAGTAGAAATTAAGGAATAAATTAATATCGATTTTATTTTCTTTTAAAACTTATATAAATTATTTACATTAATATGTGTACTTTGTGAATTTTCAGTAGTACTGGCAAATTTTAATGCTTTCTTTATTGCTTTCTATTCAGACAGAATCATATTCTAAGATAAATTTGAGTTCATTTTTTGCCAAACACCATTTTCTGTAATTTTTTGTTCTGCAGAAGTCTTCACTAATTCCCATGTCTATATTGTCCAATGACAGCTTCAAGTTGAGCTCATTAAATCTTAGAAGTCTTCTTAAAAAGTCAGTTGGTGACAGGGTGTTGATTAAATTTGTTAAATGTAGAAGTAAATTGACTCAGTTTTGGATTATGCAACCTGCAACTGAGCTTAGAGAGCTCATTTTCATTCCATTTCATTTTGTAGGAAAAGATTTTCTCTCTGTTTCCTGCTTCACAGGAGATGTGGTTACCAAATGTTCAGGATGGTGTCTCAAGTAGTCAAAAGGTAAATGTCTCTATTTATACATATACATGTGTAAGAATATATTTTTTCTTGTGCACAGCTGCACTTTTTTTTATATGGCTTTTTTTGGTCTATGTTTTCCCTGGCTTGTAAGTGGAAGAGGAAAAAGAAACACTATATGCTATGGGAAATCGATATCACCTGCTTGTATTAGCAAACATAAGGCAATTTTTGTCACTGCCTTCTAAATAGCTCTTTTATTGCTTCTCAGAATTCTGTTCTGTCTACTGTGCCTTCTTATGTACTGTCAGAGTCTTTGATAATACCACCTATTTCATTACTGAGAGTACTCTGACATAAATTTTTTGTTACATGGAAAATCCAAATAACCTGCTGAATTGGTTTATGTTGCAAAATGATAGGTGGTGTGTAACTGTCACAGGCAAATTCTGCAATCCTATAATTTGTGTAGATAAGAGGGCTTAATGCTGTAATTCCAACAAAAAAAAAAAAGCACAAGTAAGAATGAGTTTAATACTTTAGTGTCCTTGTATTTTTCTTTATCAGATTTAAAATGTAGTAAAGGCTTCTATTTTTATTCCTGTGAATGAAATTTTTCATGAATTGCACCAGAGGAAAGATTACCACCTACCAAGTAACTGAAATCACCTTTCTCTTAAGGTATAAAGTTTTCAGTGTTCACCTTAAAAG
Source organism: Motacilla alba alba (assembly GCF_015832195.1). NCBI lineage: Eukaryota > Metazoa > Chordata > Aves > Passeriformes > Motacillidae > Motacilla > Motacilla alba. The sequence continues at coordinate 11,686,737 of NC_052021.1, read as the reverse complement.
CCAAGGCTTGAGCTTTACATATCTGGTGAAGCTTAAGCAGTGAAAAAGCCTGACAAATCGAGTAACTGAAGAACCTATCACCAATTCCAGTGCAGCAGTTCCTTTGAAACTCCACATCTCTTCTTAAAAACTGCACAGCTCTCTCCAAAGTTTAAGACGTAGAACAGAAGTCTGGGGGAATTGTCTTCCATTCTGAACTCTGCTGTGATCTTAAAATATTGGAGTTTTTCTTGATTTCCCTCAGTGAATCTGGGACAATGCTCAGCAATGCTTATTTTAGTTGCAGTGTCCAAGAGAGCCAGTGGGTCACCAGACATCTGTGGTCCCTAATCTGTTTATGTCAATCTATTTGTATTTACAGTCTGAAAGAAGGAAACTTCTATTAAATTCTTAGAATTTTGGGAAAAAACATGGAAAACCTGACAGTAGCTAGGTATTAAATTTTTATATTAACAGCATTTTTCTTGTTAGGAGCACAGTGCAAGCAGTACAGTGCAAATTACGCTCTCAACTCTCTCTGTGTATCTGCAGAAAATATGTCTCTTGGTGCTCTTGTGTGCAGAACACTTTCAATCCAAAACTGCATAACATGAAAAAACATATACTAGCAACCAGGACGAGGCTGCCAAAACTTGTGTTTTTCCAGGGCCCAGGCATCCAAAAAGGATATATGTTTTTAATTAGCTGCTTGATGACAAGATTAAGAAGGCAGGCACTTCTTTTTACTTACCATAGTCCCACAGCTCTTTTGGGCAAAAGTATAAAGCTGGGGTTTTTTGGGGGGGAAAAAAAGGAGTGTAGTACTTAGAATTGAATTCCCTTAGTTACTGCTAAATGGTATATGAGAATACTCAAGGCACGTTATTTGTAGGAATAGATTGATATAGATCCATTAAGTTAATTGCAGTTAAGGTAATTTAAACTTGCTGAGAATGTAACTCCTGTGGTGAAAAACACGAGGGAAGGCAAACACGATTTTGTGTGATTCATTTCACTGGGGAGGGAACGATACCTTGGGGTCTTTGATACGCAATGGGGCAAATCTGTGGCTATTTCCATGACTATAAAGTGCTCCGAGTTCCATTTAGGAGTGGACTAACATCAGGGAATAGTTGTTTTACAGACTTTGGAGAAACAATCTTGGTATGCAACACTTATCTGTAATATGTAAAGAACTTGGGGATCAATGAATGAAAAGTGATATGGAAAGGCAGATGATTTCACTTTCATATAAATGTTGATATCATGTCAATTGCTGTTCTTACATGTCAGACTTTAGAAACTGAATATTCTCTGTCTTTAAACTATGTACAGGTCTAGCTCTATTTCCCCCAGATAATTTTGGGTGGGTCTTTGAAACACCCATTCAAATATCTCATTATTTGCTGACTACTCTGAAATTCAGTTTCTACGTCCTAGTGCTCTGCATGTACCCTTTTTACTTTCTCTGTGCTGGGAAACTGTTGTAAATTATTTTCTTTGGCTGGGTCAGGAAGTATTTTTCCATTTGGCTACTCTTTATTCCTGCTTTTCATTTGCAGAGTAATTTCATAGTTAGACACTAGGCAGCTGGTCTTCTAATGTGTGGACTGGCTTAGCAAATAATTTTATTATGTCTACAGTGCACCAGGTTGCATTATAAAGTTTCAGACAAGGCTATCTCCTTCCTTTCTCATTCATAGCTTTTAGCTACGCCTATGCAATTAAATGAGGTAGCTGACTCTCTGCGCATCTTGATAGATACAAAGAGGAATAGCCTCTTTGGGTTCTGAGGGTGTTGTTTCAAGATTAGTTTAAGCCAATCTAATTGCAGGCAGCTCCTGTTGACTTGCATTGTCCCTGCTTCTCTTCCTCCCCAGAAATATTTTCAGCTGAATCAGGTTCTTGGCATGGTTATGTGCGTGTGTGCCAGTGGCAGCAAATGGGAAAAGTAGGAAGGAGGAGGAAATGACTGGCCTAGTCAGGACCCAGTCACACCAAGCCAGGGCCAGAACGGTGCCCTCCTCAGCAGTGCAGACTCACCAGGGTGATCAGTGGAATTTTGCTGCCATTTGTGCAGGTGACTTTTGGCAGCGCTTTCATCTCCAATCCTCCAGTAGTGCACTGTACATTACTGGCAGTGTTCGGTCTTCTTGCTCAGATTTGGAATCTTGTAAGATTCTGTAAGATTTGAAAGGTGTGCTAAGGCAAAGGACATGAGTAGAGGTTTTTATGATTTCCATGTTTATGCTGAAGGCACATTAAAGTGTTCAGTTTAAGATACAGCAGGTAATTTTTATCAAGCATTATAGCAAATACGTTTGTGATACTACTTTTATTTTTGCAAATAGTATAGATTTTGGACACCAGGATACAAAGACAAGACAAAGTAGTTGTCATTATATTTCATGGCAAACTTTGCCTTGAGTTTAGAAAGGCCAGCTTCAGCATCTGCTTTTCTCAGTGGCAGCACTGTTTCAACAAGATAGTCATTTAGATTAAATAAATAAGCTTTAATTCTGTTAAACAGACCTCAAACTCCAAGGCATGCAGATACACCCATCAGATGTAAAGAAGCCAAAACCAATCTCCTCAGCACCAAAAGAAAACATTTTAGGCACATGTTCAGAGAAATCCTACTCCTAGTCTTAGAGCCAATGGGAAACACTTGTCAGTGACATTTTGATTTATTTTCTACTTTATGAATGCCTCCTGATGACCCACTTGAAAGGGTACTTGCTAAGTATTTTTGGGCAATGCTGGCAACTAAACTGGCATTTGGCTTTTTTGTCATTGTCTTTAGTATGACTCCCATAACTGCATATATTTCTGAGCTGTCTTTTAGTATAGGATTTGGGTAATATCTATACAGTGTTACAAGAATGACTATTTCTGGCATATGTAGTCTTAGCAAATTAAAATTTTCACTAATAAGAGACAGAAAACAATTATAATAGCAGTCTGTTTACAAAGCTGAGACTCTCCATATCACAGAGATAAATTGTGACTTTGTGAGGCTGATAATTGTGGAAAAAATTTGGCTATAATGTAAGATGGGAGATTATGAGAAGCTGTTGCCATTTAGAAAAAATATTTCCTCTCTGTTCTTTACATGAAGAGCTGTAAGTAATCAGTATCTATAAAAATGTGCCCTCCTGTAGTTCTTTGCCAAGGTGGGTCACCTGCATTGCTGTTGTACCTGCTCACCATAGGTCTGTGGATACCCTTTCTGTAGCACCATTAGCAAAACATGCTTAACCCAATTAATTTAATCTATTTCCATCTGGAAAGTAAGTAGATAGTGTGTGGAGGGAATGAACTTCTATCAAGGCATAATTGAGAAATGCTTAGCCATTTCCTCTGTCTATAATTCTATCACAAATTTGAAAAGACTGGTTTTGCCTTTTGTGCTAATAGAGACAGAAGTAGTTTTCCCTGTGGGTTTGAGAAGTGCTTTAGGATGTACAGTTGATGCATGTATGTTGGGACGTGTTCTGTTTGTCAGGACCTGTTTTAGAGTGCCGTTTGTCTGGTTGCATCTTGGGGAAGACCAAGTGCCCAGGCTGAGCTTACACAGCCAGCTCCATCTGGTGTAACTCTGTAGCCCCACACTCCAGGCACAGCTCCTGTCACTGCCAGCTGCTCACCCTGCTCCTCCTGTGCTCTGGGTAAGTGCCTGGGTCATCGTGGCCTGAATGTAGAACAAGGGACCTCATCCAGCCTAAGAACTAATCCTTCTTACCTGGCCAGTTTGTGGTTGAATCAGGCTCCCGATGCAGCCATGTTATGGTGGTGTGGTCATCAGTGTCAGCCCAAGGTAGGAGCAAAGAACTGGGAACCAATGCTAAGGCCGCATTCTTCAGGGCACCTTAGAATGGTGTTTGATTAAGATAACTTTATAATCAACTTCCTAATGATTACTTTTATACTTAAATACTAACCATGTTGAGTACTCTGTCAATAATGATGCAGGTGATTGCTATGGAAGTTCCCAATGAGAGTGGATATATGATCTGTTTCACTGGAGTCATATGTTTCCTTCATGCTCTTTTCTTGCACTAGTGACATTTGATTTCTTCTGATGCTTAAATCCACATATTCAGATGAGTCTATTGCTTCCCCCCTGCTGGTGTTTTTTTGGGTTTTTTTTGTTGGTTTTTTTTTTTTTTTTTTTTTTTTTTGTTTTTTTTTTGTTGTTGTTTTTTGGGTTTTTTTTTTTTGTTTTTTGGGGGTTTTTTTGGTTGTTTTTTTTTTGTATTTTTTTTTAATTCCACTGAGGCTGTTTATATGTTTATTCAGTGGTTATATCTGAAGTTACTGAATTTTTCCTTTATGAGTTCCAGTGCTCCGTTGTGAATCCCAGAAAGGAAGCAGGGATGGGCTGCCTCTATTTGGAACATACTGATTGTTTTTTAATATATTTTTCCCTGAGTGCCTTCCCTGTGATTCCATACAGAGCTCTCCAGCATTCAGCTGAAAAACAATTTCATATTTCCTTGCATTTCTCTGCCAGCACTACCCTGGATTCTGACTAATGCTAACCAGTGTAATTATCTGTGACTTTCCTCCTAAGCTTTCCATTTCCACTCAGGCCACAGAACGGTGTTCTCCAATCCACAGCAATTATGAGCGTGATATATGAGACAGCTGGAAGAGGGTATTGAGGATAAAAAAATGAGATGGTAAACAACAACCACTGCTAAGCCAAATGCATAGCTAGTCTCAACTTAGACTCTCTTCAAAACTGCTACTGAAATCATTGAGGATTCTGCCTGCATGTCCAATGCTTTGATCTTTATTATTTAGTTATTAATTCTGTGTTTGAACTTGGCCCACTCTGCTAAGATATTTGAAACACATAGTTCTGAGTTGTCTTTGCTCTTTTGCATGTGACAAACCAGGGCCAGCCTGGGTTTTTCCCCAACAGATGGAACCGAGGTCCATGTTTATATAAAGATGTGTGGAGAACCATGGGAAGGTTTTGTATGAATATGTCCTGAAATAACATCCACATTTGATAACTGGGGATATAAGATAGAAGGGGCCGTGGATTTCTGCCGAGGCCCCAGGAAAACATGGTTTTGCACTTCTTAAAGAAGGGGGTCAGGAGTCTGGGTAGTTGGATGTCTCATGATACTGGGTTTGCTGGATGCTAAAGTTATTTGAGAGCATCTCCTGCAGGTCCCCTTCAGCTCAAAGTGTTTCTAGCAAGGGATGCACAAATCCCAGTGGATTAATTACCAATCTCACATAGTCAGTGCTCCTTTTTGCTTCCGTTTGTGCTGAATTTTACAGTTTTGTTATCTATTTAATAGAAATATGTAGGAAAAGTTTCTCAGTTTCTTTTGTGGGTCTCTGACCTTTGCTCTTGCTGTTACCTTTTCATGAGGAGTCCACAGGTGGAAGGCAACACAACTGAGGTAAATAGGCATATTTTCTGAAGAGATTGTGCATATACTGTGTGTGCCAAACAGATGGGGTATAGAATTCGCTGATTTTATAAAACTACTGGAATTATAAGGGATACACATTGAAAGAATAGTAGCAAATTATGGTGAAAGAAGCAATGCAAAGGCCACTGTTTATTGAAATAAATATGATTTCCACTACTATTTGAATATTTGTGTTGCTGTGGGAAATACAAAAAAAGAAATGTGGGAAAAGTTGTATATTGAACGGTAAAGTGTGAGGTTTTCTTTTTTTTCTTAATTTCTCATGCAAAGCTTTACATTTTGATTTTTATTTTTGGTTTCTTTTACCTTTTTATTGTATTGAAATGGAAAGGGTTGCAGTCATTTAGTTGTACTAATCCCTTAATTAAGCAACCTCATATTCAATTTAACTGCATATCTTCTTGATCCAGGAGTACAAATATGCCCCTGAAAAATGAGTTTTCTGTATTTTTGGCTGTTGAAGTAAGAGCATGATTTTCAGAATTGTTAGGTATGCTCTGCTATTATCATAAAAAAACCTTAGAAGAAAAAAATGCAATAAAAAGAGTAAACCTACAAACTCCTTCTTGTTAAGAAATACAACTTTTAAAAAACCCAAATCCTAAAATATTTTTTACAGTAATTTGTGGAATGACCTGAAGCTGGTTGAAATATTCTAAATAAATAAGAGTGGTGTCCCAAAATTATTAAAAAATTGTCATCTATTTTGCAGTACATTTTGAGGTTTTGATTTTGCCATTTAAATTCCAAAAATAAATGGTATCTAGTATCAATAGCATTATTTTATATAGTGTTACAAAACATGATTATATATGTGAGAGAAATTATCTTTTTGTATTTCTATTATTTCTATTCTCAATTCCATTTGAAACAAGTTTAAAAAAATTTAGACTTCTTAGATTTTTACGCAAAATACAGGTTCTGTTTCTTCAATGTTTTTAATTTAAATCTTATTATTCACCCTAAGTCTGCAAGTAATATCTGCTACAACAGTGCCTGCCAGTTTGGATTACCTTCTAAGCTCTGCTACAACAGAATCTAGTTTTTGGGAAACATTTAGGGAAATAATGAGTGGTTTCCATGGGCTTAAACTGTGACTCACTGTGAACATCAACTTAAATAGCTCCTTTTTTAGTGTCTTAGTGACATTGGTCACCTTTGTGATTCGAAGGAGATTTGAGGATGCTTGTAGTGAGGTCAAGAGCTACAGGATACAACAAATATTGATACTTAAAGTTCTTCACCCCAGCCCCCTGTGTGCACGCACAAGTGAGTATTTCACCTCTAATTCTGTAGCTGTGCCCCCAGTCTCAGTGGAGAAAGAGGTGACTTGAGAGCCGGTGATGGAGCGAGCACAAATGAGCTGCTGAATGAGGCTCTCAGTTGGAGGGTATCTATTCCCAGTTTTCCATGAGGCTACTGATTTTGTTTGCCTGCAGAAACAGGAAGATTGCACAATATTTAATCATGTTCTGGAAGTTGTTTTGCAAATGTTAAACCTAGGAACCAAAATTCTGCTGCCTCATTTGTCGTGTAAGGAATTAAGTGTTAGTGAGCCGCAAAAACATCTTCTGCTCAGAGACGGTACGAGAGTGTAACAGCAATAAAATTGAATTCTTCTGTGTTTAATAGTTTTGGAGAGACAAAGGACCTACTGTGTTACAGTCCTAGTTTAGACCTCTGTTTAAGTTCCATTTTTTAGCACCCTGTGAGTTAGAATAATGTTGTCAGTTCCACTGAAGCTGAAGGTAGCTTTTGTGGGTTTTACAGGGAATTAATAGGGCACACAGAAAGTCAGCATATGCTCTTCATTTTATTCCATGAACAAGTAAGAATTTCTGCAAAGAAATAAGAAAATAAAATGAATCTTACAGCACTTTATTCAGTTACCTCAGATTTTCTTGTGTGAAAAAAAAAGCATACTTTTATGCAAATTGTAAGTTGGTTAACCCTTGCTTTTTCTTGAATCATGTCCACTAATGTCTGATTTAGACTTATGATTTTATTTATTTCTTTCCAGGCTGAAAAGGTTATGCTGTTGCATTGTAAACAACCACTGAACCTTCAGAAGTGATTTCTCATCTGGGCTGTTTTGCTGGTGAGTTGCTTGAAGCCTGATGCTATAAAGATAATAGAATTAGGAGACCTAGCAGGCCTCATTATTTTTAATTACTATTGCTGCTGCTCACACACTACATGTAATTCAGTAAAGCTGGAGTGGAGTGAGGGGGGGACCCAACAACTCTGCATTTCAAAATGGGCCATCAGAAGGGGCAGTTGTCAAACGTTTCTGTGAATTATGTGTTTTTCAGATGTATTATTCTAATAATATTTTTAACATATCTCAGAAATTCGGTAAGGAAAAGAAGAAAAGGGAATGTGGGCCTTAAATAGGTCAAAAATCTAAGTACCTTCAGCTCACTTTTTGGTTCATTTATCAAACCAAATCAATTGTTATTATTAGCCTATTATCATCATCCTTCCAGTGAGTTGGTTTCATTGCAATCAATATTTCTAATTAAATTACATCAAATGTGGTTTTTAAATTGTAGCAACCTAGCTTCATGTAGGCTAAATTTATATGCATATCTTTATCCATTATTTTCATTCTCTCTTTATTAATGAAGTATTTCTTTACAAATAAGCAATAAGCAGCTGTGTTGAAGCAGCTATCCATCAGAGTTGATAGTGGACCACCTGCTATGCTGAAATGCTATTTGTCTTTTATTTGTATGGACTACAGGCTTTAAATAGCTCTGAAACTGCCATTGAATTTTCCAGTCACAACCCAGAGAGACTGAAGACCAGTGCTCTGGGCCATGGTTTTGACTGGCTCTTTTTGGCTTGTAATCTCACCATTTATGGACATAGACACAAATGACACAAATACCATTCCTTGGTAGTTCCTTTTCATCCTGCAAGTATCTGCTCTGCTCCTTCAGCTACCGAGCTGTGTGTGCCTCAGTGCTCTGATTCCCCTTGGTCTGGTACTGCTTCTTTGTGAATGCAGTGCTAAAAGCAAAAGTGGAGTTAGTCTTGTTTTCCTATCTTGCAGTGTCCAGAGCAGAAATTTTACAGCTTTTGAGAGAGCAACAAAAATGCACTTACCTAATTTGTTGGGGTATTTTTTATTATGGCTGCCCATTAGAAGGCTCTGTGGATTGTCCTCTTCTTCCCTGCCATTAATACAAATACAGCGACTGTGCTATGGTTGAGAATAATTGTTTTGCTTCCCTGCAGGGATTTAGACACTAGTTAATCATGCAGTAGCAGTTTCCATAAGATGTGCCTTCCAGGATGATAATGTGGTTCTAGTTCAAGCATTCATGCCTTGGAAGTATTCAATAGCTGTGTGTCTGTGCTAGTTTAAGGCAGCAAGGGAAGTCTTACCTTCATTATGTTTTTCATAAACACATGTGTGTGGGGATGGGTGTTTGCACACTTGTTTATGCATGTGAGTGTTTGTTTATAAAAATCAGAAGCCTTTCTTTGGTGCCCAATGAAGAGATTACTGGGAGAAGCCTAATCCTGTTGCCAGTGTATGGAAGTCAATCTGAACAGTGAGGTCCACAAGAGCACACTCAGTACTGCATCTTTCCAAATAATTCTGTTGTAGTTTAATTGATGTGACTCTAAAGCCATGTTTTGTATTTAAATATAATTCTAATCCTTAACTCTTTTACTTATGTATTGTTGCTGGTCATCCAAGCATTCCTCTTAGCAACAAATGTATAAACTCAGAACAATCTAACTTTCCTTGGCTCTGTGGATGCTTGGGCATGCCGTTTCTTAAATATGCAGTTTCTGGTTTTTTCACTTTATTTTGTCAGTTTTGAGTTTCATATTTCCTCAAATGTATATTCTGAAGGCAGATGCACTTTTCAGTAATACTCTAAGTGACCAATACCCTAATGGGAACTGAAGTGCAAGTAACTATATGGCAATGTTATTATGCTTACTTCTGTGTCAGTCATATGTGTGGTTAGTATACATGTGTGGAGTGCAAAGGAGAAAGTAGCTTTAGAACTGAAATATGCACAATCTCTAAATGTTTCAAGGCACATTCAATTCCTTCTTCACAAAGTTTCTCCATTCTCTTTCTTCTTAGGTTAATGTACAATCTAACATACCCACAGCCTAAATTAGGCAGGTCTCAAGAAGGAAAATGTATGGAAATATATTTGAAAGCACCTGCTCCTGTGCCTCCCACCACCTCCTTTTGTGGAATGTTTTAAAGGATTTATAAAGTTCTTAAGAATGCTTTCCCATGTGGTATAGAGCATTCCTTGCAATAATAACTTTGCCAGTGCCTACAGTTACTCTGCTATCACAGATGTTGCAGGTGTTTGTGAAGGATTGATTCCTGTCATAAGAATTTTAGTGTTGCATGCATTTTAGAGTACTTTCTTCATCCATAGACATGAAATAATGGCACTTACTCATCTTATTGTGCTCTCTAATTTAGAAAATAATATTTACTTGTGTGTGAATTAATCTTAACACTCAATACTCTAAAACCAGAATAATCAAGAGTGCTAAGGGAAACACTTTCCCTATAAAACTTAATTAATGATTTTGTCTAAGCTGTTTAAACACCTATTTTGCATATTCAAAACATATTCCTTATACTATCTGGTATATTTAACTGAGCTGTTGCTGATATATTGTATACACACCAAAACTAATCAAAATACATCAAAATCCTTCCAAAATATTGCGGGGTGGGGGGGAGGGAGGAGGGCTCTGTGAGGATGGAGAGAGCATATTCTGAACACTTAAAGAATATAATGAGTAGAGTGCTCAAACTGTAGCCTTTTAGTCCTGATTTCAGTTGTTGCATACATGTGGACTCCTTCCCTGTCACTTCTCCCTTTACTCTGCTGATGGGATATGTGAGGTGACTTCTGTGATAGAGGAAACCTATGAGGCTTCTGCTAAGTGTAAAACCAGAGTCCTCTCTGTAGTGATAGCCTAGAGATTAGCACTTCACCTGCAGGTAAAAAGAAGTATTTTGCCACTAGAAGTTGGTGGTGTTTTCTGCAATAGCTGATCCCTCTGACTCTTGGCTCTCCATCAGTGGGTTCCTTAGTACATGTTGTCCAGGTGACTGAATCAAACAGAGTCAACACAAAAACCAGTATTTGCTCACTGAGCAATTTTTGTTTTTTTTGGTGAGTATTGTAGCCGTGCAAGATAAATACTTGATTTAAAAAAAAAAAAAAAAAACAAACAATTTTTGGTACACAGATTTTAAAGCACATGCAGAAAAAGAGTTAATATAACTTTTCCTGACTGATGTACTTACAAAGAGGTCATGGCACTGGGCAGATGTGGCAATGAAGACAGCAATATAAGGACCTTTGAAGTATAGGTTTGGCATAGGACAAAGGACATGTGGTGAATCAATCTTTGTCCAGTTAACCATGTGGTGAAACTGGTGGCCTGTTGATGTACTTGTCACAGTATTCAAGACTAGATAGGTCATTTGCTGTCTTGCACTTCACAGTACACAGACATGCTCCTGAGAGCACAACTGAAATCCTGCATTTGTAAGGAATGCTGGTGATATGGAATGTGGACTGGAGTTCATTTAGGTGGTAAAGGGAGGTGTAAAGAGAGTAATTAAAATGTTAGTATTTCATGTGATGCATCTTTCTCAGAAAATAGCCACACAGTGACTTCTGCACCATTCCCATTCATATTGCAGCTGAATAAAATCATGGCAAAGCAAAGTTTTATAAAATTTCATTCTGTATTGTAAACAGAATAAAATACTAGAAAAGAGTAGAGACAAAAATGAATATTAATCAGGGAAAGGGTGTTCAGTACATGACGATTTTCCCATTCCTGTGCTTCTGCATTTTTTTCCTTCCAGGCTTTCAGATGCTGGGGTGATTTTAGGTGCATCTTTATTTCAGAAGCAATTTAAATACAGATTTGCATGTTTATTTGTGGCTTGGGTTAATTAAAGGTCAATATTTTGGGAGGGATTACGGGGTACGTGCAGTTTCCATGGGATGAACCTCAGAAAGATACCAGTGATTTATCTATCCATATGTGTGTGTCTGTGTGTGCATATAAGGTATGGTACTTAAACATCTATTACAGAAAACAGCACCCTGGGGACTTGGGTAATAGATCATTTTAATGTATGAATAGGTTACATCCCTAACTACTAGTTGGGAAGGGTTACTTCTTATGGGAAGGGGACTAAAGTAAATGGCCAAGAAAATTTATAGTGTTGCAATTCAACAAAAATATTGATTAGAAGATGAGGAACTCCATTTTTATAAACTTAATCAACACTGATTGTTTGATTTCAGCTAGTAGTCTGTCAGGGAGAAATAAGAGCTTTGAGCTTGGAGTGGTGCAGGGGGGGAAAGGAGCTGGAAATATTCTAGGGGAAAAAAAGTACCAAAAAGCCTAAATCCAAAAGCACTAATGTAACTTTCCAGAAGATTCAAAGACTAAACATTTAAAAGGGAATAGAAACTGCCTAGGTTTTGTTTTGTTTGCACTGCCATATATTTCCCTGACTGGAAATTATATTTCAACAAGCAACTGCTGTATTTATTGGCTTATATTTTATTTTGCTAATATTCTGCTAGTGTCCTGTATTTCCATAGGAATCATGTAATAATCTGTTCCACAAAATAGTAGGTTGCCAAGATCCATTTGGAGCCCTGAGTGCTGTGGCCAAAGGTCAGTGCCGGGGGAGCTCTTCTCCTCAGTGTGCAGGTGCCACTTGCATCACGGCCATTAAGCATGAAACTAAAATCAATTTCACTGCATCTTTGCAAGCTGGCAAACGTAGGAGTCACCTCAGCAGAAAAAAACCCTGACCCAACTGGCACATATGGTGTGCCTCTATAAAGAGCTGGACAGGACCTGAAAGAAGTTTGAAGGAGCCTGTAACTCTGGTTGTGTCTCCAAAACCAGCTGTTGTATTGTCTCTGCTGCCACCATTCAGGTCTTCTCTGCTGCATTTTTATACTGTGTTTGAAGTGACTTGCCAACAACAGTTTGATTAATGCAGCGAGGTTTACAGTGGCATCAGAAAGTGTCTCAGAGTGTGGGCTTCTGATCCTGGATTTAAAATTACAACATGTGCCTCCTCCTCAGTATGTGATCCACTATGACTGTGTGCTTTCACTGCCATGCTAGAGATTCTGCTCTACCTCCTTGTTGAAAAATTGACTTTCCTTCCTTCACTGATAACAGAGAGACGACAAACTTTTAAGAAGCTTTTCGTCCTGAACTTGATATGATTTATGAGGAAGATGACAATGCCTTTCAGGTAATTTAGTGAAAGGGCACCCAATTAATCGATATCAATTTTTGAAAAACCAGTTGAATACCAATCATTTGCCATAACAATCTTGGTTACTTTAAAGTCAAAGTCTAATTGTTGGTGAATTTAACAATGGGGAATAAAAATCCTAAACTTGTTTGGCCCATGGGTACAGTTTAAGTTACTGTTTAGGATTGTGTTTTGTTCTTTATATGAGTTAGTTTGGTTTGTCTTCAGAAAATTGTATCCTTATTGCTTCCATTCATCAGTGATTTACAAGCACAGTGGTATAAGGTTCTGAAGTACCTGTGAATGGCTCAACCTTCCAAGATTCTGTCATACATGTCATAAGTACTCATCTTTTACCTGAGAGCTTTATGTGCTTTGAGGGCCCCAGGCTGAAGGAGGCTTCCTGCCTTGGCACAGCTACCTGGAGCAAGAAGGAAGCTGTAATTTTGCCTGGAAGTCCTCCCCCTTAAAATAGTCCTTGGACTGGGGAGTGATCCATGGCTCCAAAGAGCAGTGAGCAGCTGCTGCTGAGGAGCACCCTGCAGGACAAGGGCACTCTAGGATGTCTCTCACCCACCCTGGCTGCCAGGAAAGCTTCTCCCTGCTCTCAAGGGCTTTCTTGGTTGTGGGGTCACTGCTAGATCACTTCAGTTTCTGTTTCCTTCAAACTTCTCTTAGCAAGATGACCACTACTGAGTGCTTTTAATTTTGACATTTTCTTTACAAGCTATCAACATCCCTGGGAATAACATCTGTCAGGGAGGTGGCAAGCTGGGAATTGGGTGCCTGCCCAGCCATAGCATAACAAGGCCACAGGGCACAATTGACTGTAGTGAACAAGGAAATTTCTGAGCCATTGATCCACAAGCCCATATAATGTGTGAAACTGGAAATGTAGCCTGTCAGAAGAAGCTAGCCATATATTTTTAGATTATCTTTAGAAATCAGTGCCCTGAACCATTGCTTGGTAGAAAAGTCTTTGTTTCTTTTTTTCTGAAGACTGTTTTGAGGGGGGTTTTGGTTGGTGGTTGTTGTTTGGGGGGATTGTTTGTTTTGGTGAGGGTTTTTCTGTTGGTTGGTTTGGTTTTTTAAATTATTTTCTACTGGTAATGATTGTAATAATGTTCCTTTCAAAATCATTTTACTAGACCAGCTTCTCTTTCATATCACGTAGCTTTGTGTGAGCATATATACATACATAGTTGTTTACATAAGTGGTTTTCAGAGGCCAGCACTAAGAAGCATTTTGCATTATATTTCTGGAGGGTAGAACTAAAGACCTGGCAGGACAAGAAAGAGTGCTGAGACCTATTTAACTTGCAATGTCACCAAGATAAATGAATGTGTAACTGCATCCTTAGGAGAAGTCTAATTTCTTCCTACTTACTTTCTTACCTATGCTTGCAAGTATCTCTTGGCTTCAGTGAAATTATTCCTGATTAGCATGTATGTGAAACCATCCTAGAGGCTATCATACATTCCTCTTTTGTCAGTTTTTTCCCTCTTTTTGAATGGTTATTATTGCACCAGTTCTTTGATTCCTGAAAGAGTTTTCCTAGCAGCTGTGAAAAGTTTGTTGGAATCTGCAGCATGCCTGCTTGAAGTAGTTTCTCATTCTGTGAATGGATTTTTCTGTCTCATTTGCCAAAGGAATATAAGAAATAAGGTGGCTAGGCTGGGACAGCACTTTTCAGCACAGCTACCCCCTTGATTAGTCCATCCACTCCTAGTGAGCAGTAGCAATTACCTCTTTCATGAAGCTTTTTTTCTTACGAGGTATGATGAGAACATCAGCTATTCAGAAAATGGAATATTGCCATCTCTACCTGTGGGAAGAGAAGTGAATGCTGTCTGGGCATTGACTGCATTTTAATGTTTGCAAACCTCTTCAAGTTTGGGAGATCATCTTCTGTGCTATGTGCCAGTCTTCTGCCAAAGAAGGCTGTATGCCTTCAGCATACAAAATTCAGCAATTTTATTCTCTCTCAGCTTAAAATCAAGGTGATAAACCCTACCTATAATTTTCTTTTTAAAGCTGTACACAATTTGAGAAGTGTTTCTTTATGATGGGTATGAAATAAACGTGAAGCAATGTTTCACAAACTACTATTTAGTAACATCTCTCTCTTAAGGAAAAAACCCCACCACCTTTACTACATGTTTAGGGTAGTAATGGCAATTGCACAGGATTTTTAAAATTAAAGATTTTCCATGACTCTCACTAAAGAGTAAGCAGATCATTCCTGTACGGCCTGTTAACTTTTACACAGATTTGAGAGCAAAGTGCATTTAAAGACCTTCCAAGAAACAAACTAGAGTTCTAAGTCACCTGGTAGTTTAAAGAGTTGGCCAATGTGAAATGAAACTAATGAACTGTGCTGCTATTTTGGTAAGAATTGAAATGTGAATCAGATCATAAATGTATATAGATTTTCCTACCATCTCTTCTGAGTTTCCCTACTTTTGGTTGCTGAGGGCAAATGTTTTTTAACTGGTAGTCCTGTAAATATTCTGTATTCTTGGTAGCAAACTAATTAACTAGAAAAATATAGAAAGTTATGACCTAATGTCCCATTTCATTGCTTATCCAAAGCACATTAAAACCAGTTTCTCAAGAATTAGACCAATCCAATTTGTGTCTAAAGTTTGCTCTGAAGAGCAAATATTACTGTTTAATTAAAATTAGTAAATTTATTAAAAAAGGAGAAGAAAAATGTCAATGAGATAGCCTCTAAATGCACTTATTCATTCAAATAGGGAACTTCTAATATATATTGAATCAAGAATAAATAATAGGAGAAAGAACCTTTGGTGAGAAAAGTTTTGACATTTCCTTCATTGTATACCAGAAGTAGTCATAGTTCTTAGCACATGGAGGGAGAAAAGCTGTGCTTCCAATCATAAAGATATTTACTGCAATTATAATCTAGATAGAAAATCAACAAGACACCAATGGAGTTCTTTGTAATTTTATTTAAACTTTATCTTCTAACTTTTTAAAATAAATGCAGCCAAGCTGAAGTTTATTTGTGCACATCTCTACCCCATAGCCTTCAGTACTTCTATGAATATTAATTTTAATACTATCTCAGGGTTTCCAGTGTTGCTGGTTCTCGTAGCAAATTATGTCCTTCACAAATTACATCATTTTTGTTATTAGCCTCATATAAATAAGTAGATTTGCCTGGATTTTAAGATGTTCAGTTTTGCTTGAGAAATTAAGTGAAAATACTAATTTCTATTATTTATCCCTTTTCCAATAACATATCAGACATTTTGCAGATGCAGAGCAAAACTGATCCTTTCCTCAAATACTTTATAACTTGGGCTCCATCATTTTCAATTTTAAGCCTCTCAGAAAATATTGAAGTAATTTTGCCAAAATAAAGCATTTCAAACTTGTTCCACAAATTCAGCTAAAGACTTTCTCAGAGCTAGCTGAGTTCTGATAGCAAGATTATTTCTAGCATGAGTTCAAACAAAAATGGTGATGTACACAGCCATATGCCGTTTTTTCTGGGTTTTCTTGTTGTTATGGCATAGCACTTTTATTCAGGTGGTCAACAGGGCCTGTTGAGCCTTTTTTGATGCTTTTATATATTTTTTTATGCTTATATATATATATAAAATTTCATCCTTATAATCCATAAGTTTCCTCTTTGAAGGACAGAGAGTCAAATTCCAGCAGCCTTACAGGAAGACCATCTAATATATGTCAGAAAGAAGAGAGAGGTATGTGGACCCTGACTAAGATATTAATTTATTGTTGTTACAATGATTCATCATTCTGTCTGATCTTGCCCTCTTAGAGTCCATGTCATTAATGAACATTGGCATGACACAAAATCAAAACTAATTTCATTTTGTAAGGGACACCCACAGCTGTGACTCTTGCTGTAAATATGATCATGTTGTTTTTCTGTCACAATGATGAGTAGATGTATGTAATGTTAATAAGATAGCCTTTCTAGCAGTGCTAGGGGAGAAAGAGTTCAAACTGAATTGTGTAAAGCTTGGAGTTTATATGGATGGGCCTAGAGAGAGATTTCTAGCTATTCATCATATTAAGATAGTTCACAAATCAGGTGGAGTGTTCTTTGCTTAATTTGAAACTGTTGGATTACATATTTAAAAACCTAAAATCAATATTTTGAATCATGAAGGAAGCCAACTATAAAGCTTTTTTACACCAGAGTAGGAGGACAGCTCTAGATGCACAGGATTTATCAGTTCCCTTCAGTTATTTTTTCAGTACTTTTGTAAAAGAAAGACAGAGAGCTCTGTGATTACCATGTGTCAGAATGGCAACACAAGCAACTGAAAGGTTTAAAGAGAAAGATGTGATATCCCCTTTGGTAAAATCGTTATTGAAATGTGATAAAGGGAATTTATCCCTCAGTTCTAGAGGCAGTTTACTAATTTCTGAAATCTCCTATCATCAATGATTGAATTACTATGTTATAGCATAGAGAGGAAGTTAAAAATTAACAACCTCGCCCCTGATCCCACAATGACAGCTGGCTATCAACTTTTCTTCTTTTCAAGGGTCAATCTACATGGGAAAGACTTGCTTTTTCTGTGCAAAACTTGCTCTCACATGCTGCATGACAATTGTGTTCGCATTAAGCACTTCAGATAATGTAATCAAGTCAAATCTGAATCTCCCTGTTCTTTCACTGGTGCTCTTTGAGGACTGCTCTTGAACTCAAACCTAAATTAGGCTGCTTGGATTATTCTCTAGTAGAAACATATCCAATTTGGCTACTTTTTTTCTCTTGAATATGCTGACTTTATTAAGTCTATGTAGCATTATTTATGGTTAATTTTGGGGTTTTTTTATTATCTATACTTCTGACCCTAACATGGAATGTTTGGGCACATAAATAGGTCAGCTGACAGACAGCAAATGCACACACAAAAAGGGAAGCAA
Organism: Motacilla alba alba; assembly: GCF_015832195.1. Classification (NCBI taxonomy): domain Eukaryota; kingdom Metazoa; phylum Chordata; class Aves; order Passeriformes; family Motacillidae; genus Motacilla; species Motacilla alba. Next base: position 11,669,075 of record NC_052021.1, on the reverse strand, counting down.
AAACTCCAGCAAACAAACAAGCAAGCAAACAAACAAACAAAAAAACCCCCACAAAACAAAAAACAAAAAACAAACCCAAAACCAGCAAGAAAAGCACCACATTGAAAAAACCACATCAAAAAGCACTAAAAACAAACAACACCCCAGCCCCCCCAAAAACATCAGCAGCAAAGCCCCTAGTTTTTCCTCTTCATTTAATGAGTCACCTCTGTATTTCATTCTTGTGGTCCTTCTCCTTTGCAGTTTGGGGCTGAAATGAACTGTTGGAAGCAATTGCTTCTGCTCATTCTCTAATTACAGTGTTTCCATTCTTTCTCTCTGCTGCACCTCAACCAAAGGTTGGATTTCGAAACCTTTGTAACTACTATCAAAAATGAAAGGGCATCATTTTGACATGTCAGAATTAACTATTTCAGTCCCAACCCCTTCTTTTTCAGATTATTGCTGCAAGCAAAAACTAGCTTTAGTCTCAACCCTCTATAGAAAAGAAAAGAAAAAATTCTAGGAAGGACAATTTTCATTGTTTTTTTCTGGAACTCATGAAGAAGTTTAGAATTCTCTTATAGAAGCAACCATCAAGACATTTTATCCAGGCCATGAATAGGTGCTCTCTTGTTAAGCAGTTTCACTTTGTCTTCAATGTACCATGGTCTTGTCAAACAGGCTGTTGATTACCACGATTAAGGCAAACAAACTAACTCTTTAGCTTCTAATATAAACAGTAATTACCTAGTAAATCTGAGATCCTAAAATTAATACTAAGGGAATCTGTAGTTTGTAGTTCTGGAGTTGTAATGATAGTTTTCATTAAAAATCATTCTTGATCTTTAAGTGTTTAAGGATTGCTTTTCTAAGTTGAAACTTTCAAATATGCTTAATAAATGAGTAGGAAGACAGGATGGTGATCCAAATGGCATAATGGTCTACAAAGTCCTAAAACTTTCAGTATAAAGTTTAAGAGTATGATAGGAGAGGAAATGTGAAGGTAGAGTAACATGATGTAACTTGTTCAGTTCTATACTGGCCCTGTTCTATTAGACTGGCTTCTGGAAACCCTGAAATTTTCAGCCTGATTCTGATCATAAGTGTTCATCTCGGGACAGATGCATTACCTGGCTCTGAAAGCTTCTGTTAGTGTAAACAGTATGACTGCAGGCTGGGAAACTGGGAAGCACTATGTAGTCCCTGTGCCCAGGCACCTCAGTGGGGAAAGAAACACCCATATGTTCCCCTGCAGCTTAAACTGTGCCCATGCCCATCAGCACCAGCAAGCAGTGCTCTCAGTAAACCAGGGGGAGTTTACTCTCTCTGTAGGAGTTACTGTTTGGGCAGATGCTCGTGAGGATGTTTAATATATTAACCACTGTTAATCCTCGTTTCTAAGGCCAGCTTTGAGTGAGAAGGGGAGATTAGTCTCAATCTCCTCATAGTTTTAGCCTGTACTCTACAGGAATCATTCCCATTTTTGGAGCACGGTACATAGGCATTTTTCAGATTCCCTTGTCTTCCTCTCCCATCTGATTCATGTTTTCAAGCTTACCTTTGCTATTCGTGAAAGCTTCATACAATTTTGAGAGAGGATTTAAAAAAACCAACAAAACAACATAAATCCAGCAACATGGAAAGATTTGTACTGTGTTTGGTATGCTTTTGGGTGAGACTATAAGTCACTGCAAGGGAATCCTATCTGATTCTTCAGCCCTGCTGTCCCCTGCCAGGACAGGGAATGACAGTCATGCTTGTTTCCTTTGATGAGGCAAGTCCATTGCTCTGCACTCTCTCTTTTTAACCTGAGAACCTGAAGATGAAACCAAAGAGCAAGAACTGCATAGTGTCACCCTGATTTTTAAGACTTTGCTAAGCCTTCTGATGTTTGCATTCTTGTAACAAACTTTCTCACACACAGTTCTGTAAGTAACTTCTGTTTTGCATTCTTTCATGGAGGAGGAGAGAATTGATGGACTCTTGGTCTGTCCAGTGTCATTGGAGAGGTGGCACTGTCACCCTCCAATCCACTGTCACTTTTGGAAAACTATAAATGTTGGAGTCAGAAAATAAAGGTCCCTCTTTTTTTGTTCACCTGGAGAGCAGCAGTGTCCGTGTCGTCTTTTCATGTCATATTGTGACAGCATAGCACCCTCCTGTTCTCCCCTGTCACTGTGTCGTGACACAGAGAATAAAGGGCAGAGGAAAGTCCGGCAGTTTGCAGCAGGCAGCTCCCCAGGCACTAAATCCACTTTCATGGGCCCATGGCTGAGGTGGTCAGCCTGCTCTGGAAGCTCCACCTTACACACAGCTATAAATTGTTCCAAAAGCAATTTCTAAGTCACTTCTGTTTTCATTTGGGACATATTGACTATTTGAAAATATATTTATTTCGTATTTTCCCTTCCTCCTTGATCCCTTTGAAAGGTGTAAAGGTGAATTAAGAATATAAAGCTCTAGCCAGCCAAAAGCGTGTTGTTTTCTGTTTGAGGAGCTGCTTGTCATGAGAAAAATCCAGATTGCTTGTTAGTACTGAAGCTTGAACTTCAGAGGAAACAATTACCCTTGTTAAAAGAACTCAGTTTAATGTACAGTGCATAATGAGAGGACAACAGGGAGGATCATTTCACTACTTAATGGACTACAATTAAACTTAAAGCAAACTTTTTTCCTCATTTTCACCAGTGCAACACAGGCCAGGATTCTCCTCCTATGACTGAACAAAATATGAAAGGTATAGTTCTGCAGCTGCTTTGTTTCTGTGGAAAATTTCCTGACAGTGAAGTACTGTGCAAGAAGCAGCTGCAGAATCAGGCCCTTTGTATACATGCACTTGTAGTGATCTTTAAAGAAATAGAATGGGACCAGCTATATGGCACTTCAGCTCAACGAAAAATCCAGCGTCTTCCATCTGCTCCCTGATCTTGCAGCTGCATTGAATTATGATGTGCTGTCACATTTATAGGGTGATTTCATCAACTGATTTATTTAATTAATTTGGATTTAACATTGTACAAAGGGTATGTGATAAAGTGGTGTAACTCTTTCCTCAGCCACCACACCAGCCAAGATTTATTTTGAGTATCCTCTGCCTCACTGTGTCCTCCCTTGTGCTTTTCAAGCTGCAGCCAAGGGAGAGTTCAAAATAGCTGGTTGGACCTAAAGCTGCTAAACTAACAGTGCTGCCATGGAGCAGAACTGGCAACTTGAATCTCGTGCTGTGATGTTAGAGTTAAAACATCCATATAATCTTTCCACCAAAAAATATCACCCTGGTGTATCCCTAGTGACTCCTGAATGTGCACAATGTTTCATGTGGAAGAACAGATGCACCTGGGGCCAGGTGGATCCTTGGGGTGTTAACGATTTTAGGATATGCTTCTTTAATACCCTTCTTGGATATAATCGTGAAATGGCATAGACTGCACTCTTTTACTTTGTTTCTGTAGAATAATGAAATCTATAGATGCTAATAGATAAAATCAGTAGCATCATAAATCCCTAGTTGTGAGTTGGGGACATGCTGGTTGCAAAAATAAGGGATACTTTCCGGAGATGGTTTCAATAATCCTAGTACATTTATAGAATGCTATGATATAATGCAGATATGAGGAAATCAGGGCACAGGTTTTGGCAACAGCTGTATGCAGGCTCAGAAAGTCATGATCTCTGTGCTGAAAAACTTCATATCAAAAAGGTGAGATAATAGAACAGAGGTATTCCTAATTAAATATACTCTGGTATACATTTATATCTCTGTGTGTGTGTGTGCATGAGAGTGAGAAACAGGTGTTTAATTACTCTTCTTGGCTGGGTGGACACAACTCTGAGAAACCAGAGGAAGTCACAGTTTCAAATTTTTTTGTCTTAATATTTCTTCAGTGCTCCCTATGAATGAGGGCAAGGGCTATGCTGAGTAAAACCCAGTAAAATACCAAGAATGGTTTAACTGAGTCAATGCAAAATATCTACATTTCTAACACTTATTTTGTAGTATTGATCATGCTGCAGTTATGAGCCATAAAAATTCAATTATTCTCATATATAAGCAAAAAAATCAATCGTTTTTGATGGAAGAGAGAGTGAAAACAATCAAAAAGGGACTGGATATTTATTACAATGTGTACAGAGAGGTGGTCTGGGCATCTTTTTTGTACCCCTGCTTTATGAAGCCAGAGACAATAGAATTATCCTCTGTGTTTCATTTTCATTTGTCTTGCTTTGTTTTTCATAGTCCTGAAAAATTTTAAACTGTATTTTGCTGGTTTGTTTCCTATAAATGAATATTTACTAAGAACATAGATTATCTCTATGGAACGAGACCACAGAAATAAAATAGCTTTGTTCTAGTAGCAAAACTGTAAAATAAAAGCTCAGTTAAAATGCATGTGTTTCATCTGAAAAGCTTCGAAGTTCTGTTGGCTGTTCTAATTTCACAGTGTTGGATAAAATCAGTACGAAGGGAAAAGGATTATTACAGAAACTAGGCTTGTTTCCACAATGCAAGAATTAGGATTGAGACCCTAGAACTTTAAGCAGCATTCAGAAAATAAAATTGAGGAACACCCCAATAGTTTCTTAGATAATCATAAAAGCAGTCATCATGTGGTAATTTGAAAAAAAATGAGTCAAAGCAGTGTAGGAATTATATCTTAATTTCAGAAATGTTCAGAGTAATTAGAAGTTGAGAATGTCATTGAGATAACGACTCAGACTTTTTGGAAGTTTGTTAATCAAAAGGTGGAGATGAGAGGGAGAAAACAGCACAGCGTGTTCAGTAGTACAGAATCATGAGGTACAAATAAATTACAGAGAAGATCTATTTTTGTAATAATAGCCATTTCTAATTATTTTTTACCTTGTGTCTATGGCTAAAAGTGGGTGTTTGTGTCACAATCAAATCAGATTTGCTTTCTCTGTCTATAGTTTATCTATAGTTACTATAGTATAGTTTATCTGAGTTAATAAAATTCTTCTTCCCCCTTCCCCCACCAAGAGTTTGTGTAATTCTCATGTCGCAACAGACCCACGTGTAAAATCAGAGTTGGTTCTCTGTCACTACTGCACAGATTAACTGCTGTTCTTATTGAGCAATTCACCTTTTGGTTCTCCAATCAATACAAATGGCTTGGCATGGATGCTGCTGCCTCCCTCCATTGCTCTCTTTCTTTTCTGTGATTTCTACAGTAGATATTGATTGTCATGGACCCATGTCCTGGTTCCTCTCACTGAGGGGATTATTTAGGCTGCCCTAGCTGAATACATGTAAAATTAAGGATTCCTCTTTTTTAAAGACATCTCTGCTAAATGCTTTCAAATCTGAAGCAGCATCATGTGAGTTGGTAGTTATGGAGAAATATAGTAGAAAATACTATGTTTAGCCAGAAATTTTATCTATTATTTTTGAATGAGGTGTTGATTTTTATGAACATATCACGTTTGGCAGATTCCTCCAGAGGTGTGTTTAAAATTTTTGTCAGTTTTACCTTTTCCTTTCCTTCTTCCTGTTAATGTTCAGCTCGAAAACTATCACCACTTGCACCACTTCCAGACTGAGCTGTGGTTTGTCTAGGAAGTGAAAATGAAATGCTTCTCAATCTGAAGTCTGATCTCCATATGGTTTCTCTCAACATTAATAAGAAGCTAAGAAAAAATCATCCCCTTTTGTCAAATGCAGAATGTTTGACTTTCATATCCACTTTTTAATTAGAGAAACATGTCTGAACCTGGGAGATCAAGCAGTTCACAGACAACAAGTTAATCCATCACAAGTCTAACAAAGCTGCATTTAAAAATAGTCTCGAAGCTATCCCTCGGTCAGTAACAAGCCTTATGTTGTTATTACTTTGTTATTAATGTTCTTTTCTCAGTAGTAGTCAACTGAGATGTCTTCATCAAACTGGACATGATCTGATGAATGAAGCTATGGTGGGAAATATAATATTGGCCCTAGCCAGCAGAAGAGAGAAGTAGCAAAGAAAAGTTTTATTTATCTTTGCTTACATGAGATAAAAAAATGTTGAGACATTTTGTCAACAAATCAAAAAGTTCTCTGTTAGACACGTTTACAGATGCAATTTTTTTACCCTAAACCACTAGAGAAGCTTATAGAGAAAAAAATTTGTTCAAAGATTTCTTTATTGGGTTCATTACTTGCTGTTTGATTGGAAAGAAATAATAAATTGCTCCCACTTAAAAAAAGAATATTAGTCTAAAAGATAGATCATGGCTAAGAAAAATTTCTAGAATCAGTGCACTGAATATTAGTGAGAAAAATAATTAGTGAGAAGCAGAAAACCCTTGAAATCACTGCTCATTCATGAGGGTTAGCCTCTCATTAGGTAGCAGATTAAGACCTTGCTCACAGTAATACCTTCCAAGATGAAGTAAATGACACAGTGTGTGCTTGCTTGCTGTGCAACTTCTTGCCAGACTCCTCTGAAGAGAAGCTAAGATCACTATTTGAGCTGTCTAGTGTGCCTTTTCTAGCAGCACTTATCTCTTTCCAGACACCATTTTTGAGCATCCTCACCACCCAGGCAGACCTCTTTTCCCACTCCTAGAATTTTCCTGACTTTCATACTCTTGATGGCTGTCTTCTGACTCCTCCTGCATTTTATGCCCTGTATCCTTTCTCTTCAGTGTTTGCCTCTGCACTGTGTGATCACGTTTTCTTTCTGCCTTCAAAAATCTCATCTCCTGTGTCAGGCTTTTTAATTCCATAGCTGGTTATATATATATATATGGTGGTGAAGGGGCCATTGTCTTTCCTGAGAAAAGTACACCTTTAATGGTCTATAACCATGTGAAATAGTAAAATCCTTCTGTGTGCTTGTCTAGGCACTTAAGCAAAAGGAATCCAGCCATCACATCAATAACAAGAATGCAGTGAGTATTTTGGTTATTTGAAGCAGATGAACAGATCATGAGAAAAAACACCCTCTAACCAAAATAAAGAGTAAATGCTGTGAAAATTGTGAACTACATTATGTTGCCAACTCTTGAATATTACAGTTTTGTGAATCTTTCTACTTGTTTGTAAAAAACACCACCATTATGTCTCCAGAGATTTATGTGATCTCTTGTCTCTTTTTACTCTTGCTGGCTTTTGTTTGATTTTCATATTTGAACCTTTGGAAGAGGACATAATAAAATTCATCCCAAATTGCTAAGATTTGCTTGGTTTCACATTAAATGATACAAAACCTCTGTGTTCAGCATAATTTCAACCTGAAATCGTAAATCTGCTCACAGTCACTCAGCCTAGGATCATGGAGAAAATTTTAAAGGGCCCAAATGGAGGTTTCATAATTAACCTGTCAGCAGGTTTGGATTTCATTACGAACAATTTGAACAGTTCTTTTACAAAAGCATGCACGAGCAACTGGCCAAAAGACCAATCACAACTGAGTTGTTCTATCACCAGAAGGAGGACATGAATTTTGTCTAATGATAATGGACCAAAATGCTGTTAATATTCACCACTGGTCTTTTTTTTTTTGGGCAGAACAAGTCATTTAGTGGTGCTCAAGACTAGGATTTTGGCAACTAGACTAAAAACTTGCAGAAAGTTAACCAAACACAGCACAGATCTTATACTGGATAAAGGCCCATGAGAAGGCAATAAACGCACCATAAGCTATCAAACCATGAGCAGCTGTCTGTGAACCTAAAGAAGACAGCAGGTTAATGTCACGTGTTGAGAACTGCCTCCTACAGAATTAGCAGAAGCTGTAAAGGCTGGAGCTCCTCTGTCTGAACGTTCGTGGCTTTTTGATCGGTATTGAGAGGAGCATTAAAGAAAGAATAATTCTAAAGACTTCTCTCTGTTAAGAGCTATGCTGCCATTTTTAAAAATTAACTTTTTAAGAAAATGACAGGACTGTGAAGGCCAAAATAGCTGATATCGTTTAAAAATGGGGAGATTATTAAACCCATGAATAGAATTTGAGAAATTGTCATGAAACTGCAGCATTCTTGCAGACATATTGTCCATGCTCAAGATATATGACAGGACTCTGGGCACCTATGTGTAATATATCTTAAATGACTTCCTAGAAAGGTCTTGCTAAAAATACTGCTGTCTGTCTTCATAATTGAATGGCTCTAATATGTGCCTTTTAAAATGCTTATGCCCAGAAATTGTACTAAGGCTACTATAGTTCTAGAAGTTCCTTACATGTGAAAAAAAATCAACTATTTTAATGTGATATTGATTATAACATGATATATTAATTCACAGTGTCCTTCTGAATTTTTATTTCTTTAATGAATAAAGGTGATTTAATTTAAGATATTTAATTTATTTAATACTTTTCATGAAACACAAGGAAATGTATGTCTCTTGATTGAGAATTAACTATTCTTAAGACTTTATGAGTTTCTTTGAAATATCCGTGTACTATTTTCCAGTCCTTTACACTGGGTATTTAAGTAAAATGTTGGAAGAAGGCATGATGGTTTTAAAGGAGAAAGAAAAATCAATAGGCAGCTACTTAGAGTATTGCAGTATGCAGATAAGCAGCTTTGCTAAGTCTGAACTTTGCACAGCAACATCAATACAACTTGTAGAACAATGAACTTCAATACAAATGCTGTGGAAGGAGGGTGGGGAAATGCCTCTTATAAACAGAGCTGTAAATGGTGTTAATGCATGTTGACAAGAGCCTGCTTGAGTAATTTACTGTGTTCAAATACTTTGCAAACCAATTCTTAGCAATAACTGCTTCAGAAAAAAGGCATGGAACTGATGTGGCCTGTTTGTGTGAAATGCAGCCTTCCACCACTACAAAACTGACATGTGTAGAAAGGCTTCATTTCCACAAGGTGTATTAAGAGAACAGGGGTTTTTTTAAAATTGTGTAGAATTTAAATGCCTGTATACGGAAAAGTATTTCACATGAAAATATTTCAGTATAAAAGGTTAGAAGTATTTTGTGAATCATAGCTTCTTAAGTGTATGCTTAAGTGTATAAGGGATTGTATTGGCATGTGTCCTGGATAACTGCATTACACTTATGAGTGGTGAAGGCATGACTAAGTTATTGGTTACACTAAAGAAAGGATGTGGTGAGCGTAAGAGTTTTAAGTACCTACTCCTTATGCCTCAAAAAATAATTCATTGCATATCTGGCTATTCATTCAGCTTTCTAAAATGCAGAAGTGACAATGATCTAGCCTTCAGACTTTCCAAGCACTGAGTGGGGCTGAAATAGTAATTCCACATGTAAAAGACAAATACTTCTGTCAAATTTCTAGGTTTGTTGGGAAGGCTGGCTTCTAGGAAGTTCTTGAGCAACCCTTTGTAGAACTTCAAGTGATCATTTGTCCTCACACTTGTGTCTGGAAGGTATAATTAATGCTTTGCCAAACTCCTGGTTTCTTATTTTTGGGGAGCATCTCATAGTTGTCTTACTGAGCTTTTCCTGTCTTTTAGTATGTACACAGAGGATTAATACAATGCTGGAGACTGGCTGGTTTGGGTTGGTCAAACAAATTGTTAAATTAATCACTGGTCCCTGAACTAGTAGCTAGAAACTGGCAGCTGCTGCCCCCTTCTCTGTAACTTGGAATGCATGTCTGTTGTTGGGTGGCAATTGGGTGTGCAATTGTTTTTGCCTGCCCTTGTTTTCTTACTCCTCAAGTCCACTGGCAAAAGCAGATGAGAAATCAACCTCTGGTTATATGAAGAATTAATTTTCAATGAAGGAAATCCTGGATGTTCTGGTAATGTCAATATTTATATTCAAAATGCATAGGTAGAAAATCTAAGGAAAAATATTATAATTAGGGTTAAAAACCAAGCAGTATAAGTATGGGAAGCAGTGATCTCAAGAGTATGCATCTCGTTTTGATTCCTAGAGAAGTACATCCCAGCAGAACCTTCTGACTGTTAAGCAGATGAATTATAAGCAGAAAGAGTAAATGTGTTCACTTTTATGAAAATGGAACTGCTAAATGTTTTTGCTGTTTACCTATTTCTACATTTTATAACCATGGATATCACAGTAGTGGGAAAAAGTGGAAATTAATATAATTTTAATTAAAAACATTATGAAAATTGACACTTCATTGCAACATAACCGATTTCAGCTACTCTCATTTAAATGTTCAGAACAGTTTTAATATCTCATTTTTAGCTAACTGTAACTTTTTAAATATTGCATGATTTCATACATTTATCTTGACCCAGAAATAAAAACCCAAAGTTTTAGCAAGCAGTCTTCAGTGTACAGAGGGGAAAAAAAAAAAAAAAGGCTGTAGTGATGTAAGATGCCTGAGATCAGATGCAGGAACACACCTTGGTATCTTTTTCAGTCCTGGTCACTTATTGCACCATGGCCTCAGGGAGCACTAAAGATTACAGTTTTCTCACCTGATGTCTCCCAAATGTCACTCAAAAGTTGTTCTGTGTCCAGAGCACTTTTATTATGCAAGCTCCAATTCAAAATGCTGGAGGGTTTTGGATAGTTTTGTTCATTTTTTGGGGTGGTTTGTTCTTTCTGTTCAGTTTTGTTTTTTTTAAATTTATTGTTCAGAACAATTTTTCATAAGACCTTTAAACTAAGATGATGGTATTACAAAATGACCAGCTACAATTTCAGCTCTGTCTTTCCAACACTGTGATACTTCTGAGTCAAACACATTAATCTTACGTGACAGTCAGGAAGAATCAAACTGTTCCGGTGCCCTTCTGTCTTTGCTGGATACTTAAAAGTCCAGACTTTAATGCATTGAAATCTTCACTGTTATATTTTTTTTATTGTAAGTGTTTTTAAAATCATGGACTTACCAAGAGCTGAAAGGGCTGGTATTGTTGAAGTACGCACTAAAGCAGGCAAGATGCTTTTTGCAGCATCTGGTACCCTTTATATCACTTTCTTTTGGGGATCTGAATTACATAATTTAAGAGAATTTTAAAATATTTTCATATTTTTGCTTCTCGTAATATTGTATGAATATTTTTGCTCCTGGTGTCTCTGTTAGCATGGAAAATGTCTAACTTCTCTTGCCTCAACACAGTTTTTTCAGCTAGCTGCCTGCATTTTGCTACTTATATTTGCCTCGCTGGTCTTTGTTAATGGCACAAGTTAAAGCTGACTGTATACTTTTTCCCTAAGGGTGAAGCATTCAGCTCCAAGGAAAATTCCTTAGCCAATGGGAAAGCCACACAACTCTATTTGCCCAACTGCAGCAACGCTGTGGTACATCCGCTCAAAAATCCACTTCCATGCATTTTGCAGGTCTTTTCAATGACAATGAACCAAGATATTGCTACTGTGCACTTTGATTGTTTCCTGCACTTTTCTCTCCTGTAGTGGGAGGTGTAAATCTAAATGTGACTTTCAACATTCTCCACTCTGTCTGATGGGGATTTTTTATTTGTCACATCTCTGCCCTCTGTGACTACAGTGATTTGTTTCTTTTCTGTCCTTCTGAGAGTAATGTTATGTGATGTTGATTTGAAGAACTGGCAGAGAGGCCAGTCGTCCATTTATCTCAGGGAGGACATTGGAACTAAATCATTACTCAGCTGCTGAAGTAAAGGAATTGTGCAGGAGCTGCTCAGCAGGGAGGACTGTAAGCTTGTTCCCAAAAGTCTGTCTTACTGAAAAGTAACTGCTGTGTGAATGAGGCCCTGTTCATCATCCAAATAAGTGAAAAGACTGTTCTCTGATGCATCTTAAGTGCTTACTAACATGAGCCACTCAGAAAATAGGGTGTATATTTCCAAGGAAAAACAGGGATCATTTCTGATCATCATTTTTGCTTAATTCACAATCTCTGGACACATTTGGAAAAGCTCTACTTCATGGATATTAATTTGCAGTTTATGAAGCTGTGATGCCAAATGTAGTGTTTCTGCAGTAGGTCATAATTCAACATTCTGAGTACACAGCAGCGTGCTATTGATGCTCAGCCCCAAGGGAGGGGGTGGGCAAAAAATGTGAATCTGATTTCCAGGACTGACTTCAGCAAAGGAAAATGTAAATAAAGTGTGAGCTTTTATATCTTTCACAACAAGGGCTGCTTCCCTCTTTGTTCCTCTTCTCCTGTATGGGAAATAGGGCTCTTTCTGCATATTGCTGCATGCTGTCCTTTCATGTTTCCACTTCTAAAGACTTTTTCTTCCAGATTTTTCATCTATTAGGTTTGCATATGCGGTATTATTTAATCCCAAGAATAATTATTTAATCCCAAGAAAAAGTGTTTGATTTTCATAGTTTTAAGTTAAGAATGTTGTCATTTTGGGGCATCTACTTCCCCTTTGACTAGGAAATGAAGTTTCCAAAGTTTACATGTTCAGTTCCTCTTTCTAAACCTACTGGGTACATCTATCTCAGATGCAGTTATATTTTGAAGAACCTTCTTCATATAGAGGGGAGTAAACAGCAAATAACCAATGATTTATTTTGCCTCTTGAGTTCCAGTGTTTGAAGGTATTTGTTATCTGGGAACAATGACTCAGGTAATGTAACTGGAATTATTAATGAGTTATGGATGATTTTAAGCTCTTTTTATTCTGTATTAGTAAGAAACAAAATGACCAATGAGACCTTTAACAAAGCATAAGTTTAATTGCCTGAACTTCATGAGGAGCAGCCATTCACAATTAACATATGACAGAAACATTGAAATTGGGGGTTCCAAAGTCAGAAGATTAAAAATAATGCTTCTGATAACATAATATCTCCTCAGCAGTTTGGAAAATGGACATGTAAATATGCTAAACATATTTAAAAGATGTGATGCCAAAGGGTTATGATGACATGCAAACCTAATGCACAGGCTTGGTTCACCAGCATTGGTTTTTGTATGTATCAGCAAGCTGAGTCAGATTTTGGAGACATTTGACTTTATGCTTATTCTCTTGAGCTTTTGGGGGTTGGTTTTGGGAAAAGAGTAACCACATTCTTTTTAAATGTGGTCTCAGTACTTAAATTTTGTAGGACATGGGACAAGTAATTTTAATTTTGCCATCCACATTGTTCTCAGCAGTGTTTTCTACGCTGTGTTTGCTAAGCAAATTCTACTGCGATAAATGTAAGCAGTGAGGGATGGAAAAATATTCAGAATTTGAAACTTGTTCTGCAATGATTTCTCACCTAATCATCATTATGTTTTTTTGAGAACTGTTTCTGAAATGGAACTCCCTATACAGGCAGTCACTTATATGCGTTACTAACTCATGTTACTTATTTTTGTGATTTTTCCCAAGATAAGAAATTGGGGCAGGAACATTGCTGCTTAAATTTTATTCAAACTAATCAATCAGAACAGAAAATGAAGACATTATTAACATTCAAACTGCATTTTCACATCCCACAGACATGTTTTTTATTATTATGACTAACTGTGTCAGCGGTCAGACTAGACATAGACTCACTGCCAATTAATATAAAAATTCCTTTCTTTGATTTACTAGGAGAGACTGAAGGGACAGAATTGTTTTATTTTAGTTCGTGCATTTCCTTTCCCCAGGCTTCACCTGATTGAGGTATTTGCTCTCTGTGGGTCAGTGTGTTTTAAAGTTATTAATTACTTCACTTCAATCTATGATACTTAATTAAAGCTTTAAACAAAAATAAATTGGTTATGTTTGGTGAAAACATTGTCAGTCAGATGGGATTTTAGCAACACAATAGAGCCGATACATTTGTTTTGTTTATAGCGATACTGAATGACCTTGAAGTGTTCATCTGGCCAATGTGGACTCTTTAAGATAAGAACCCAATTTCTTTTCTTCTCTTTACCTGGGTTAGGATTAACAGTCTGCATTATCAAAAGGATATTAGTACATGACAAGCCTACAGATATTTCTTCCTTCACTTTGCTTGCTGTCACTTAGAGCCAGCATGAAGGCACTGTCAGCAGAACTCATGTATTTGACTGCAGCTCTGGCTGAACAGAGAAGACGGTAGCTTTAGTATTCACCCTCCGAGAACTGTTATTGCATTTCTTAAAATTTCATTGTGTGACTGACCAAACAATGCTGTTGTTCTGTTGCTCTGAGAGGCAGAATTCTGAAATGAAAAAGTTATTAGATTGAAACAGACATTTCCCTGCATCCTTAGAACAGAGAGCAACCAGATTAAGAGTTAGGTATTAAGCTCTTCCAACCCTCTCTCCTTTGCTGGAATGATTAAAGTCCAGAGGACTTTGTAGCTGATATCATTTAAAACCAGCTGGGCAAGTAAAGCATTTTCAACATGCCACAAAATATTCTGCCCTTTTCTAGACATCAGTGATAGCTACTCTGCTATTTCTATACTTTTCAGTTGCCAGCCAGGACTAGGAACACATGTTCTTTCTGTAATAAAAATAGAAACATTTCAGTAAATAACTCTATTATAAACTACATTTTTATCCCAAATTCCACATTTAGGCAACATACCATGATGTCCTAGTTTTCATCCAGCTGTTTCTCTAAGGTTAATTCTCTGTGAACAGAACTTGCTTTTGATATCCTAGAGAGACTTTTATACCTTTTGAATAACATAGATGCTCTGTTTTCTTTGGAATAACTACCATGGTCTTGTGAGGTGCTTCCTCCCATCTTCCTCCCTTCTGTAGTACAAATGCACTCCTTTAAAGGCAGCATCTGGGCCAAAGTTTTCTCCTGCTTATATAAAACCAAATGTTAAAAATGAATTTTAAAAAGGTCATTGTTTGGGCTATGAGTGCCAATCTGATATAGATGTTACTCAAAACTGAACACAGGCAAATGCCCTTTTGGCAAAGATCAAATTTAGCTCTGGTTTAATATCTGATTTATCTTACATTTAGCATTTTCTAGGTTAAATCTTAAAAAAATAGTATGTAATTTTCAGTAATTTTTTGTGCTGTGTACTCTTGAAGTTCTGGGCACCAGCTTTTGAGATGTAGTTAGGTCTGTGTATTCACTGTAAGTTGAAAACTCTTACAAGCCTGACATTCACTAGTCTGCAAACAACTGCATGGTATCACAGCTGGCTATCCTGCTGATCCTGAAAGACAAACCTTCTCCTTATACCCTGATATTTCTTATGTGTATGATCTTCACACTCAGAACACTCTGGAGGCTCAGATTGTCAATATGTACCTTGCTGTTGGAAAATGCTGTCTCCAGGCTCCTGGGACTGCTAATGCTCAGGAAGCAGGCTGAGCTGAAGCACTCACAGACACTGAGGAAATACAAGGCAAGGGGCTGAAAGAGGAAATGGAGAGATAGAAAATGCATGAAAATATTACCCTCCAAGTCATATATTTGTGTCATGTGGAGCCTTTTCTGCACAGCTTTGTCTGGCCCTTTAGTGGAATCTATAGCTCTCTGGCAAGAGGAGAGCCACAACGTCAATTTGTCTGAGTCAAAAAGCCAGTTTAGTGGAGCATGAATTTGCAGTGTACCTGAAAGGGTAGGCATGGATATACAAGCAGAATTTCTTGTTTATATTCCCATTGCATAAGAGAGATTTTCATAGAGATTTTATTGCATTCAGCAGAGATTCCTAACACAGGAAAGTCTTGCACGAGGTATGCAAGTCCATGGCTCCATTGTATACCTGGCTGAGTTACTGAATATTAAATCTTGTGTGTACATGAAAACACTGAGAAAAGATGCACAGAGACACATAAACCTAGGTATGTATTTTTTGCACCTGAAAATTTTTCTTTGATGTTGAGAATTTAGTCTGATTTATTTTTCCAGAAAATATAGGAACATGGAAAATAATATAAGCACCATACACTAAGGAAAAGCAGACAGTGTGCAGCCAGTCCAGAAAAATGAAACTCCTGACTGTGAGAACTTGTTAAAATTGTGAGATATTTGTAGTGGTTCAGCCTGTGCAGAACAGATCAATAAACTGAAAAGCTGTTGCTCAGCAAAAGCTTGATCAGTTCAGGTTTGCAATTATCTTTGACTCGGTGATTACATAACTCTGGATCCTTTCTACCTGTCACATCCTCTGATAATTACTTTATATCCCTTAGTGTCACAATGTTGTATCTTAAATTAGTTGATAATGACTTTACTAGGGTCATACCTTGCATTTTATAACCTGTTTCCTATTTTGCATCTCTCGTGTGGACCTCATGACACTGTGTAATGTTAATAAATTCCCTTCAAATTTAGAATCTCTCCGTTTGATACATAACAATGGCATTTGGGTGTTTATGAATGTCATAACCCAAGTGACATGTAACAGGGAAACATACTGAGGCTGCAAAAAATTTGGTTTCATTAAATATCTTAGATATCACTGGGATTTTTTTTTTACTTGATGCAAGACCTTCAGATGGCCTAATTTAAACTGCACATAGGTAAATTTTCTTAGTCATATTCATTTTCCCCATGTTCATGCAGTCAGTGCTTTACCTTTTCAAGACTCTTAAACCAGGGAAGAAGTAAGTGATCGGCTTGTGAAGAATAATATCCTCAGCATATCTGAGAGAGTCACAGGCAGAGGGCCTCAGTTATTTTAAGCCCATACTTTTGCCTAGAAGTAGTAAACCTACTGTGAGGAAGTTGATTATTATGGGAAGTGGATGCCAGTGGACAGCAATGTGGCTAAAGGTGTTAGCAGAGCAGCAAGGCCAGGTATTTTTCCCATTCCCAGGGTGCAGGAGCAGCACTGTTGCTGGCCAAAGGCTCAGGTGAACTCGCTGGTGTTCCCCATATTCTGGTTGCTGGCTTTACAAATCCCATTGTGTTGACAGAGGGGTCAGTGCTCTGAAGGTGCTGACATATGATAGGGGATGCTGACATTACCAGTGCTCCCCTAACAGAAGGCAATATGTGGGTGTGAAGTGGGCTTAGAGAACATAAGCTCTGTACAAACACCGTGCTCTTTCTGCAGGTTAATCAGGTCTTTAATAAAAGACCATGAAAATGTCAGCAGTCTGAACAAATAAACCAGAATTGTAACTGAGTGTTCATTCAAACAAAGAAATAGAAACCCTTTTTTTATTAATGTTCTTTGCAGAGAGAGAAAATGGATTAGAATTCTACTTAGAAAATGTATATTTTTGAAATATTATCTATAAATTTCATAACACACCTGAATATACATTACACACTAATCTTAAAGAGATGATCACACTTTAGGCCTTCAGTACTCATTTAGTAATGAAAAATTTTTCTTGGTAAACAGATTAAATAGATAGAAGAATTAACTAATTAAGGAAGCCTTGTTATAGTATTAATTGAGATATAATAATGACAGGAGAGAAAATATGATTTTTTTTGTATAAAGCAAAAGGCCAGTCATTTATACTTCTGGTCAGAAATATAAAATGCTCTTTAGCCAACCTTTTCTTGCAGGTAGTGGTGAAATACAGTTATCCATGGAAATAAATTTTTCTGACTACTGGATGACGAGTCTGAATGGTGACTGGTCTTAAGAGATCCCACTATTGTATCCTGAATTCTCCATTAGATATATAACTAATTATCTTTCCAGTTAGTATAATTCCCATGATATTAAGGGGCTGGGGGAGGTTTATGTGTGTTGGTTTTTTGTGAAGGTTATTTTTTAAATCATATGAAAACAGGCGACAAACCAGTTTGTTTGCTTGCTCTTATAATACTTCTCCCACTTTTTAAAAAATACTGTAGTAAATTTTCTTTGGGCTTGCTTACCTGTAAAATAAGGTTAATATAATGACACATCTCCTAATCACTGGAAAGTAGATTGAAAGACAGGAAAGCTATACACTTTGTAACTGCAGATAGGTGCAAATACAGTTGGCAAAGCAAGATGGATTAAATTGCAGCGAGGAACATTTACATTTAGTATAAGAAAAAACATCCACTCTTTAATAAGGAGATGAAGCATTGGAACAGAAAGCCTAGCCAGACCTTATATTTTTTTTTTCAAGAGCTCGTATGACAAATATTAGGAATGACAGTCATGTCTGATCCTTCTCTGGAACTGGGGATCGACTGTGTAACCTTTGTAGAAGAATGAGTGTGGAAGGAATCGTGCATCACCTATCTAAAAAGACTGATGAAAAAGTCAGTAGGCACTTCATCATTTTTCACTGTAGGAAATGGTTTCTGCCTTTTTTTCTCTTTCTTTTCATTGTTTCCAGATGAAATGGGACAGGGTTTCCTAGATTCTATCATTCTATGGATGTTGTCAAAGTTGATCATACCTGCAGAACCATGACCACATCTTCTGGATCCTTCCTGTGCTCTCAGATTTTCTTCTATTTGCATTGTTCAGCTGGAGATAGGGTTAAAAAGAAGACTTATACTTAGTAATGCAAGGTTAAGTCTAACTGACATCTTGTTTTGGCAAGGCTTCTCCTCTTTTATATGCTTAGCTCTAAGCTCTGGGTTTTTTTGGTGTTTTTTGACACAGGTGTGGTGTAGTGCCATCGTGTGGATTCAGGATGGGTGGAGGCAGAAAACTGGCATTAAAGACACAAACAGGTGTGGGGTGAGTTTGCAGGTAGTTTGAATCACCACAGCCAAAGAAATGACAGTATTATCCTAGATTATCAGGTTCTGAATAGCCAGTCCTCCAATATTTCTTGAATAGTGAGCAGCATTCAATCTAGTAAACTGTAGAAGTAAAATAAAGATACATAATTGTAATCCAGAATTTGTCACAAGCAAAAGCATAGATTAGGAAGAATTATTTTTAAGTGCCCTTCTCCTTTCCTAAATGTCTTTTTTTGTTGCATGTCTATCATGCTTATTGCATGATCAGTGTAGGTTAGTATACTTGCAAAAAAGTTTTGTTCTTTGCATGATGGTCCTCCTAACTAAGAAATAGTGTAGATTATGCCAGGACAGTGGAGTCCAGAATGGGACAGAAAAGAGAGATACACAGAACAGTCATAATGGAGACTATGAACTCCTTTTTACATGGAAGCAACTAAGTCTGGAATGGAGCTTTGCAAGTAGTCCCCTTAACTGGACCCTATTTTGCAGAATCTGTTAAAGAAAAAGACATAGAAGAGATCACCAAGTGGGATGTGAATTAACATATCGTGTGATACATTGTGTTGTAATTGCCCATGGAAGAAAAATTTTTTGCCATGTAGAAAATAGCAATGCATATTTTGAAACTTTGCAATGAGTTAAAATAACAGTCTGGAATTCATGCAACAGTTTAAAACCCTTTAATGCCTACATGGTTTGATGGGTAAACTGGTGTTGGGTAGCTGATTCAGCTTGCTGAATCAACCAAAGCAGAAGAATATTTTCATCATCATTAGTCTTTCCAGAAAGGCGTTTGAGTGTCTAACAGAGTTCCTGTTGGGTACTGTCCCTGTCATTGAACATATTATCCAGACATTAATGTTGATAGCTTTGCCAGTGTGTTTATGAGAAAGGCCAAAATCTTAAGAGGCACAGACTAAACTAAGTCCTTCCTTCCTTCCTTGTTATGGCCTTGATACTGTACGTGAATAGGAAACCTATTATTACCTCTGCAGTGCCTGTCTTAGGGATTAATAGCAGAATTTAGCCTCCCTGCATGTTAACATGCACTACTCTCTCAGCAGCAATAAATTCACACAAAGGTACCAACAGTTCACCAAAAACATTGAGTCCTGTGCTCTTTTGTTTCACCTCAGGTGCACTGTGTCTGAGATTTCATATGAGTGAGTCTGCTTGATGACTAGTACATGAGAGAAGCCACATTACTGCTTTAATTACTTATAATGAAGGATCACGGGATGGTGATGTCATCATTTTAAGGCTGGCTATGTCTAAGTGCACTGCCAGGAAGAGGAAAGTTGAATGATGATTTATGTACCTTGGACAAAATTCAGGTAAAAACCACTTCAAAAATGTTAATTATTTGAGGTCATTTTCTATTATATAGGATCTGTTCTTTAGAATTTCTTCCAGGCTAATAGTATTCAGCCTGGGCTGGTTTCACAAGAAAAAGCATCAACTGTGTGGGGGGAGGGAAAAGAAAGAGACAAAGGGTGTGATTTATCGATGTGCACTTTGCTATTTGTGACTAACAAAGAGATGGTTCACAAGTGTCTCAGACTCGAAGCTGTGATCTGTCAGAACTGCTGAGCTGGGGAAATACTACCACTAAGTGAAAATAGATTGGTCAGCAGTTGCAGACTTATCTGTAAGCAGGTCATCCCATACTATCTGCATGTGCAGCAGGCAGACCATTTTGCTGGGTTAGGAGTAAGGTAACTTTGTTGCTGTGTTGTGCTTATCAATTAATGGTTTTAATTAGTTACATCATTGGGTAATAAAAGCCCTCCCTGAATGATTGATTTTTTTTTTCTGATCTGGCTTACACTTGCTTTATTAAGAGGTGATTTTTCATTTGAAATAAATACTTTATTATCAAAGTGTGGAAGGTTTTTGTCACTTCTGAGGGAGTGGAGGAGTAAAAGTGAGCAGAGGCGAAGGAATACTGACATATGCCTGGAAAAAACATATTAAAGGTACTACTGATCACTGTTAGTCTGATAAAAAATATTTGAAGGCTCTGTGAAATAGTTGTGAGGGTCCCAACATTTTTTTGAAGTCTACTGCCACTTGCAAAAAAGCAACCTTTTTCAATGATGAAAGGGATTTGGTTTAATATTATAAATATTTTAACACTTCTCCTATGCTTTGTGATAATGTTGATTGCATAATCTGTAAATACCCTTACATTTACTAAACAATAAATCTAATGCTTATTTACAGTTTTCTTAACACCTGAACTCCAATACAGATATATATATATATGTATATATAAACATCATAGAATCAGAGATTATTCTTAATTGGAAGGAACCCACTCTTAGCCCTACCCAGGACCATCCCTAAGATTCCTACCATGTGCCTGAGAGCATCAACCAAATGCTACTTGAACTCTTGAAAAAGCAAACTGTTATCATGGGTAGTTATGTGCATATGAATTTGCTCATCATAATCCCGAGGCAAGCTTTGCTGTGGTTAGCAGATCCCATCACAGTAAACAAGTGGTGGCATTGACTTGGCTCATGGGATCCTAATCCACATATGTGTGTCATTATAGCTCGTGATAGTATCTCTGGAGTGGTAAATACACTGTATGTGTCCCAGGAATGAGCTTGTACAATGTCTGGAAACACTGGAAGAGCATCTTGACCAAGACTTGCAGGGAAAATGGACTGAGTTGTATAGTACATGGTTGTAGGATTTTGGAATGCTAGGCTGGAAAGTGTGAGCCTTGAATAACAGTCTAGGCAAAGCAATTTCTCCTGGCATATGGACCAGGATCTAGTTTTATTTTCTTCATCTCAGTGGCTTTATACTGTTCTAGCATTGAATAACTTTATATTCCGTTGTCTGTCATTGACCATGTTGGCTGTTTCCCTTGATTGAGAAAATGTTCCTGCTTGCTTGTTTCTGTCTTGAGAAAAAAAAATTATTAGACTAGTAACCCAATTAGTCTAATAGAGCACCAACAGAGTAATGTGACTGAAGTTCTCCAATGACTATTATGGGTTCATCCACAGGCCTAGAAGTCTGACTAACACCTGCAGGATCAGAGTGAATTACACATTTATGATTTTCAGAGATTAGAGATTTAATGAGAAAACATCAAACTGACAGAAGATGTACCAGCCTGGTTACTGATTGTGAACCAGGTCATGCAGTGGGTATTTAGTGGTGACTGTACACTGCAGGGAATGAGGAATGTACACAGCTAAGCTTACCTGGGGCTCCTTGCCAACTTCCAGCAGACAGGTAAAACTTTCTTCTGTCTCCTCCAGCCTGTCAAATACTGTGGTCCTGGTCTGTATGTACTGACTCTGAACTCTGTTCCCAGCTAGTGACTCTGGACAGCTCACTTTGTATCACAGACCACCTTTGGGGTCTCTAATTGCAAATGTGTTTTTCAATGACTCCCTTTTGAGATGAATAATAATAATGATAATGGAGAGCATGTGGTTAATGTTGATGCAACACTAAGAGAAACAGACGTGAGTTATTTCCATGAACAACTCTGTATTTCTATTACAGAAAAATAAATCAAAAGCTTATTTTGCTCTGGAGCAACAAAAGCAAACTATGTTCTAATACTTGCAGTGAACTTTTTTCCTGGCATCTAGATAGAAAGTAGTTGAATCACTTTTGCTGCAACAACTATGCAAACACGAAATACTCCATGCCTGCTAAGATATCATAGCTCTGCTTTTTGGTACCTGATGGTTTAAATGCCCATTGTTAGCCAAAGGTTCTTGAGCCAGTAGCTAATGAATTGCTTTCTGCAAAGGGAGAGCATTACAGTAATTCTAATATGTGCACAATACTTCCAGCTCTGAGTCTTTGCTAAGCCTTAGGTTACCCTTATGCAAAAGCAGTGAAGCAGGTGATGTGCAGAAGGGAAAACTGTCACTGCCAGATCCTGTGTTTCAGAGCGTGTCCACTCACACACTGGAGACACTGAGCAGCTGCCTCAGCCAGGCTCTGGGCTAAACTGGCTGCTGACAAAATCACTGGGTTTATTCGCTGGAGCCCAGTGCAGCTGATGAAACCCTCTCCTACTAGCTGTGGAGTCAGCATTTTTACACTGTGCAAGGGGAAAAACGTTGAACAGGAGGCACATTCTA
This sequence comes from Motacilla alba alba, assembly GCF_015832195.1. Lineage (NCBI taxonomy): Eukaryota > Metazoa > Chordata > Aves > Passeriformes > Motacillidae > Motacilla > Motacilla alba. Next base: position 11,646,542 of record NC_052021.1, on the reverse strand, counting down.
TTTGGGGAAAAAATGTACTCTGTTGCTTTTGCCTTTAAACTCAGTCAAGAGTCCTGTCCCAAATGTTGCAAGCTCTGACACCTGGGACTGGCTTTAGATGCTGACTAAGGAGATTGCAGGCTGAGCTATATGTGAGCTGCTTGCTGACTTGTACTGGGTCATGGATGGCAGCAAAGCAACTTTCCAAGGTTCATTGCCCAGCTTGGAGCAATAAGGCCACTCCTGTGGGCTCTATCATCAGTGGCTCTGGGCCACTCTGTCTGCCACTTTGCTCTATGACTTGTAGCCAGTCTGTAGCAGCCAGTACCAAAGTCTAGAAATAATGTGGGCCTGGGACCCTAATTTCCTCAGGAAGCAGATCCTGGTGAGCCCTATACAGGTAAGATATCTTAAGTCAATCCTGACATTTCACTCAGCATTTGTGCCGGAAAGGTGACTGTTGGACACCGACAAGGACTGAGCTTGTCCTGCCCTGAAGGTGTCCTCCTGAGGAGCATTCACTGCTCCCATGCAGTGATGCATGTTCAGGTGCATGACCTTAGTTCAGGTCCCTTCACTGTGCCTCATGCAAGCCCTTGTGCTTTTATGTCTGTATTACACAGTCTTCAGGGAAGCACTTGAACACTTGGTTGCAAAAGGCTCATTCGCAGACAGAGAAATTACACAGAGAAGTACAACAAGATGTAGACAAGAAGAACGTGAACCTCAAAGTTCAGGGAGGAAGTTGGAAGTACAAACAAAAAAAAGTTCAGAGGACAAATCTTTAGTGTGATCTCATAGTGGAGATGTTTTGAATTCCGACTCATGTAGGATTGTGTAGTGACATTAAGTCACCCTGCTTAAGTTAAGTTCTGAGTCATCTTTATGAAGTCACTGCAAGTTTCTTATGGTAATAATCAATAAAAACTTCTTTACAGTCTTATTTCAAGCATTTTCTGGAGGGAAAACTATTTTCAAGAGTTCTCTCTCATGGGTAATGACAAGAAGTTTGAAGAGGATAGGTGTATTGCTGACACAGATACAATGGCATTTCAGGATGTATTTAAAAAGGCTGGATTAGATTCACAACGAGTGCACAGAGCAAATTAACTTTGTCTGAAAGCATCCAGCAAAAATAGTTTGATTAATATTGTAGAGCAAGACTCCTACCCTAACAGCCACAAATTTGGGATCTGTGGAACACTTAGGTAAGCTTAAATCTTTGACATCCAAAATGGAAGATGTTGAAGGCAGTAGGTGCTTTAAGATTACTTCTGGGTTGTGATTTGAGGTTTTTTGTTTAATAGCTTAGAAGAAGCTATTACTCTTAACTTCACGCTCTGATAATGTGGTTCCAGTTGGTTTGTGCTAGAGCCTCCTGTCATTCTCTGTCTATTTAAACTTCAAGTTCCCAGTGACTTGGAAATCAGTTCTGAGCAGGCATTCTTGTTTCCAGTCTTCAAGAACAAGATGTCAGCAGGTGACAACCAGTGTTTCCTTAATATAGTTAACAAGGTTCAAAGGACTTAATCCATGGCCCTTTCTTGTGAACGGCTTTCTATTCTGACACTGTTTCCCACTAGTACCTTAGGCAATGGGTACTGAGGACTGTCAGCTTAGTGTCTAACATTTTACTTCAATGCAGACTGCTTAATTTCATGTCCTCTCATCTGTGGAATCTTGTTAAGAATTATTGTGTTGGGCATGCAAAATAAAGTAGATTCACCAAAGGCAGTACCCACTTAGCTTCTTGGAAGACTCTATTGAGCCAGTCTCAAGTACTTTTAACCTGTGCTTTTCTCTTGTTTCCTGGCCAGTGGCATAGAAAGCTGTGTATGCTTTGTTTCGAACAGGCAATTTTTTGTTTAATTTGATTTGACATTAAGCATCCTTTCCACATAGATATACAGCAGCCTCTGAAAAAAGTGCACACAACACCTCTACAACAGATCCCAACAGAGCTGCGATTGTGGTCAGTAGAGTAAAAATAAATTCCCTATAAAATAATATGTAAGTAGTTGCTATTACATAGGGGGGACAAACTGTATTATACATTATCCCTTATCATTTTAGGCTGCTTCTGGGATACTCCTACAAGTTGTGGGGGCAGCCTGCCAGTGTGTCTGGGGACTGCACTGGCTGCACATGCCAACACCTTGGATGTCCAGACCCCAACAACTCTGCTCTAGGACCTCACTTCTTACAGTCTCCATGATTGTTTGTTAGAGACATTGCTGGTTTTTAATATACCAGACATCCCTTTCATTCAGAGATGCCTTATGCAAAGCATTTGCTGTGGAATCAGTATAAAAAACTTAAGACAAAACCACCTTCCCCACGGGAGCACTTCCTCAGTACATGTTGATGAAATATGTCAAGACTCTCTAAATTGACTTCTTAGGTTCACTGAACGGTTTCTCTTTCAATCACAATCTTTTGTCCTGTCTGTGCCTTAGTTGTATATATTTTGTTACTCCTTCCATGGTTGATTTATTGGTGGAGAGACCAGCTGTGCCTAGTTTACATGAGCTGTGATATAGGAGGCCTGAAAAGGTCTGGTTTAACTTAAAAATATTGGAGCTGTAAAATTGATGATTGCAGCTTGATAGAGCACTGATTTACCTGAGTTCTGTTTACCTGGATCAGTCGAACCAGTTTCTCCCAGGTGTTAACTGACCAGTGTAGAAAGTGTAATGGGAAAAAAGGGCCATTTCAAATTGCATCTCACGAATTTTGTCAGAATCTAAGGGACAAAGGCAAATATTTCTAAATTTCCTCTTCCAATTACTGAGTGGTGAGCCTGCTCCACAACTATTGCCCTGCATCAAACACCACTTTGTGTGGCCTTGCTTGTGCTCACTGAGCTCTTAGTTTTAGTTAAATGCTGCTGTATGTGCTAACAAAACTGAAACAGCTGTGTTGAATTGTTCTGAGTTGCAGTGGTTAGAAACAATAACTGTTTCCATCATATAAGCAGCTCCAGAGAAACTCCAAGAAAGACAAATATCTCTGAGCTAAAATACAGGATGGTCTGCAGCCCAAACAAATAGAAACAGACTTTGAGTAGCTGAACTGACCATGATGACTTTAAAAAGAAACTCCTGGCTGTTGATAATAGGAGACATGCACGACTGTCAGCTCATCTCGTAATACGCATAAATTAAAAATACGATGGTAACCTACTTTTGCTTAACTGCTTTAGGAACTTAAAGTTTCTCTTGTCTTTCTCCCCTGGGCTCTGATTCCTGCTCTTTAAGTTCATGGAAGTCAAGGCACAAAGGAACAGTAGAATGAACTTCTAAGGGTTTATATTATTTCTATGTATGTGTGTAAAAGTAGGCATAACTTCACTAAAACAGAAATCTATCATTCCTTCTATCTGAAAATGAGAAAAATAAATATTAAGCTATCCTCTGTGATTTGACTGCAACACTAAAAAAAAACCCTGTTACTTTTATAACCTTTTAAACACATGCTTTACACTGCTAAGAGTTCTGTTTACCGTTATCTCATACTGTTGTTGCTGTTTTTGCTAGGGAAAGTGCAAGTCAGAGCCTTGTGCTATGAAATGGGTACCTGGGCAGACACCCTGTCTCTTCTCCTTAATTAAACCTTATGTAGGATTTTGCACTTTCATATAGGTAAGGGTATCTTGTAGAAAAGAAATGGTGTCAGTGTATACTATGGAAAGCTGTCATGACCTGGCATTTTGAGCAGGGACCTCAGGGAAGAGAGGTTTGTTCCCATTTCCTTGAAAAATCAATCTACATCTGCCTGTGCATTAAGCCTCTAACTAAAAGAACTTGCACCCTCAGCACTTTCTGAAGACTTTCTGCTCAATCTCCAGAGTGGTCCGTTTGACCAACTGTTCTCCACTGTACAGAGCCTCAGGGCCATGCAGGATGTTAGAGGGTCAGGGACCTCGTGCTTCAGGATGAATCCCTACTGGGCTGGCCAAGACTTAGCACCCCTCATTTTGCTTTTTGTTTGCCATGATGATTTTGAGAAATTTCTAGTCCTTTTAAAGTTCAAATTATGATCAAATTCCAAAGTTAAGGAGCAGATATGAGTTTTTTTGCTGTACGTTACTCTTGTTTTGGGGCTTGTCTTCTGTTTTTTGCTTTTTTAGGGAAACGAGGCTGCACTAAATGCTTGGCATCTTGGTCATAGTTACCTATTGTAATGAGTACAAAAGATTCTTTTCCTTTTAAATAGTTGGTTTTGGCCATTTAAAATCTTGTTGTAACTTACGCAGCACTCAGTGTGGCTTCCATGTGCTGTAATTGTGAAATTTTTATTTTAAAAAGTTCTAGGAAATTACATACTGGAAAAGCCTATATTAAAGAACAGTATCATAGTATTAGGCACTCAAAACATAAACAACGTTTACCTTTTCAATCTGAATTCACCCTCTTTGTTCAGAGCGTCTGAACATGTAATTGTGTATTCTTGCATTTACTGGACTCTGGGCTTACTCAATGCACGGGAAAAACAAGAATTCTTCATGAGTCTTAGGTATGTTATTTTGAGGTTACATCTTTGGGTTGAATCCTAGGAATTTAGAAGTTCCAGCATGAGTTCTGACACATTCCTAGCTGTTCCTGAATGAGACTTGTAAGGTATATCAGTAAGCAAATAAAAAATGCATGGGGCAATCTCAGTCCTAACATTTCCTCACAGGCAAGCTCTTGATTTCATTTTTAATGTGATGCTCTTTAAATGTAGAGATCATGTGCATGTGTAATAGAAAAACACATCCTGTTAGATCAATGGAATACAGGGGCAAACGTGCCTCTATAAACCATGGCGCAAATGAAGATGTGTGACCTGACTATCTGAGTGCTCTCTTTTATGGCCATGATACCATATATTTAAAGTTACAGTACAGTGGGAATCCAGATCTCTGGAATTACCCTAGGATCATATTTCCTGGTTTCTAGTGATTACGATTTAGTAACATATGGTGCTGAAAGTAAATCAGATTATGTAGATCATTTAACCCAATACAGGTTAACTTAGAGGTGAAGTCCCTTATAAGTCCTGATTCTGATATTTTTATACTAATTCCTATAATGACAAAATTAATTGTTTTTCCATTGAATGTGATCTTCTCTTCATTAACTTTGGTGTGCCTTCATGCTTATAATGGTCATGATGAATAATAATAATATTCATGAATATTATAAATATTGGTCATGAATAATGGTCATGATTTTATCAGTTCTTCCCTGACAGAATTCGACCTGATGATTTTGGAGACTGAAAACTCTTAGGTCACCATTCCCCCTGATGGCATGGAGGCTAACCCACCAGTAACATTAGTTATAGATACTATAACTATTCTGAACCTATGAAAGTTTGAAAGAAGTGAGGCCCTCTCCTTGTCCCTATGGCATGTACTGAACCTTGCTGTGGGAGGCAGGAAGAGTAGCACTGCTGGGAAGTCTCTCTTGGCTCCCTCATGCAAAGCTGGCTGTGCCTCTTCTAAGGAGCACTGAGACAAAGTTAGACCTGACAAGATTTTGGAGCCAGGTCACTCTAGGGGTATGCAGCTGGCAGGGAGCAGGAAGCTTGCCTTGGTCATAACCCAGGCTGGAACTTCATGAACTTTATGAACGAGTAGGGAATTGAGGTTACACATCTCTCATGTGGGCTGTTATATTTGACACCAAATTCTAAGAAACTAGGATGAAAATAATATTTTATTGTTATGATCACAGTAGTGTATTATCTGCTGGAAATGGACCTGGAGAAGAGTCAACAAAGGATGTTTTCTATTTTGTTAGCTGGTTTTAATTTATCAGCTGCCAGTTTCAATGTATTTCCCTAACTTTTGTTGGAAAAGTATCTACCCCCTGCCATTCAGATTCTGATGGGGGATGTGTGAATATCCTTGTGTGTGATCATAACATTTCCAGGCAGATCCCAAATGTTTGTTTAAAAGCTAGAAAAATCCACCCTTCAAAGTTCAGAAGAACTTTACTGCTCATACTGATGCAAAGAGATTTATCGTGCCAATATCTGTTAATATCTTGGGGAAATTAATACCTCTTGAGTGATGGGATAAATGTTGAGCCTCAATGCCAAGGTGCCTGTGGGTTACAACTGTTGGGTTTATGTTATAGTACGGTTCCAGGCAAAAAGGATTGTCTCTGCAAATGAGATAACCATGAGTCATCAGCCCTGCTGCTGTCCCTGATGCTAGCCGGGGACATTCCTGCAGCGGTGGAACCACAGCTGCCGGCACAGCTCTGCTGGATGCCCTGCTCCAGGCACACCAGGGCTGCAGGCTCTCACACCAGGCAGTGCTCATCATCACAGCAAGAGGTTTACATCCTCATGCACTCACACTCCTGTAATCCTGCTGCTCCACCAGAGTACAAAAATCATAACTTTGGATTTCACTGAGTTTGGAACTCACATTACTGAAAGTACAACAGTGTGTATCACAGTGACCTTCACTCCAGATGCCTTTTTCTGACATGATAAGTGCATCCATGGCACTTCCAGGACAATCCTTAGAACAATGACATGAAAACTGAGCTTTTATTTCCTGTCAGTTTTAGAGGGCTTCTGTAACAAGATGACATGAGATTCTGAATAGAATTGAAACAAAAAAAAGCACCTGTTGTTTGCATATATTGGGAGAATTTGTTTCCTCTCTGCATGGAAAGGCTCCAGGATAGTCATCCTCTGCTTCATGGAAACTTGCAGCAACAAAGGCAAGCATTTGAAAATTTTAGATAAATGGTTAGAGACCTATTTTGGTACTGACTTCTGATGGCACCAGACATTGTAATTTATGATTTCATGATTGTTTTGATAGTTAAGTTTAGGCTTTCAGTGAAACAATCTGATGGCCAGGAATCCGGCAATTTTTGTGGATTAATGTATTTTCAGAAAGGCTTTATATTACATTTACAGTGACACAAACTGCTGCTGCTGGAGGAACTTAGAATTTTATTGCCAAGAAGCAGCAGCAAGGTCAGATGAGGGCAGTCCTGGTGCAGCCAGCTCCCAGGAGGGACAGCTTTGTCAGGTCACTAAAGGACATTGGTTCTTCCTGGTCATGGTCCTGGCCCAGGCTCATGGTCTGTTCTGCTTTCCTTCGTACAGCATCTTCACTTATGCCAGTCCCTTGTCACTGTTTCACAAGAATCCTGGTTTTGCCTTGAAATCTATTTCTTGGACAATCCTGAGCTCTTGCTTAAACTTCTTGTTATCCGGACAGTCTGGAGCACTTTCTCAACAAGAATGGTGTCTTTCCTCCTGACTCAAAAGAAACAGCTTCTTGGTTCCCTTCTCTAGGTGCCAAGATGGTGACATCTCCTAGCACAGGTGTGCTGCTTCTTCATGGTAGTTAGTGTTTCTGACCAATTCATAGCACTTTTGGATGAATATTTTGGGAAAACACACTGCTTTTAGCTCTTTCAATGCTCTCAAGTGGGCAAAAATTAAATAGATAATGTGGACACTGTGCAGTTTATATGTTAGCAATATCTAACAAATAGAAAAGAAAGAAATTGACAGACGAATAGGAAAATAGAGCCCAGGAATTGAAAAAAAACATGTGTATAAGAACTTTAATTAAGTATGACATGCAGATAAATTCTTTGTCACTGTGAGGATCAAAATTGGATCTGTCCTTTTACTATTAGATCTACCTCAGGAAGAATATCTGTTCAGTGTCACTGAACAAGTGTATGAAAGACTTGTCAGTTTGATCACAAAATACCATGAGTGTTAGTAACCTATTTTTGTAGTTTTAAAATATTTTTTCTACATGATCAACAGCAGCACCTCAGACTGAGTTTCTACAGTAACCAACCTCATAGCATGGGAGGAAAAAAGTATTAAAGTTCCTGAAGTGATCAAGAATTGGATTTTAAATACAATATTCTAGGAAGAGTTTTACCTGAAAATATTTCAGTGTTCATGCCTGAGTGTTTAGAAAACATGGAAAGGTAGAACAGTCCTCAAGTGTCCTGCCCTGATGCTAAATGAACCTGATCTAAGACTTGTGATGAAACCAAGAAACAGTTATCAATCAGCATCAGTTTCAGGAAGCATTATTGTATCGAGACATCTCAGGGTGCCTTTATAAAAGAAAAACCTACAATAATTTAATGGCTCAGCCTGCTGTGCCAAATAAATGAGTCAAAGTGGGAGGAGGGGTGGGGAAGAGAAGGAGTATGAGCCATAGCTTCACAATTGCACTAGCCTGCAGGAAAGTGTTGATTTACATCCAAAGTATTTCTGCTCGGAGAATGATGGGAGATGTCACTGCAAAGCTTGAGCTTTTCTGGGAAATTAAGGACACCTCGTTTTTTCATTCCCCATTTACAAGCACTGATTTTCATTCAGTTTTCAAAAGGCCTTCAGACAAAGAAACCAAGTGAATGATGTGAAAGTGTATTTTATGCATAGTGGAGCAGAAGTTAGCTGTTGGAAAGAGATGGTTGCTATAGGCTTGTATGGCTCATGTAAACTCAAGGGCAGATGGTTCACAGCCTGTGTTGGGCCTCTTCGGGAATGTGGAAACCAGTCTGGGCAGGAAGGGTTTAAGTTTTTTCTCCTGAAGTTTGAATTTCAAGTGGAAAATTTCAAATGCCTCCATTTTGATAGGCTTTTGCAGGGTTTGAGAGATGCTGCAGTTATGTTATTTTTGTCTTCTGTATGGTAGGCTATGTTTCCTGGATGAACTATGCTTCCTCAACACACCATTGCTGACCATAAAGGACAACAGCTTCAGGAAGAATGGTGGCTACATTAACATGAGAGATATGATCACAGTGGCTGGAACACAGAAGACACATGTATTAGTCCTGTTTTCATCCAAGTTGCCCAGTTTTTTCCAGGTGTGTTGTGTGTAAGCTACAGTCCTCTGAAAACACATAGATCTTAAACAGCTTAAAAGCCTGGAAATCAAATGAAAAAATTATTCTGGTGACCTTACTTCTGTTCCTTGCATGACGAACATGATGGCATCTAAAACCAGTTTTAGTGTGCTGGAGCAGAGCCTGAAGCTGGCAGAAGAGTACAGCTTTGGCTTCAGTTGCTGAGATGCCAGAAGAGATTGTAAGTCCTTGAAATTCTTCCAAGAAGTCACTTTGTCCTGGATGAAAACTGGCATTTATCAGTGCAGATGATAGTGGTGTATTTTAGATGGCATCAATATTGATTTGTATACTGCACGAGCTTTTAAATATGATTTAAGATAAAGCTTAGCTTAACGTAAGACATTTCTCCACAAAGCATTGATTTAATGTTAATGTTTTATGTGTTGTTTTCTTTGCTATAGACTTTCCTCGGGTTCACAGAGACTTCCCAAGTAACCTTCTCAGTTCCCTCTTTCAGGCACTTGCAAAAGCCTCACAAACACTTGACACGTAAGTACTTGAAAGTTTAATTTATACTATCTGACAGGCAGCTTCAAAAGCAATTAATTAATGGTGGTCATTACTGTTCATCTCAAATTCATTATTACCCTTCTAGTAGCTTCAACTTGGCTTATTGTTTTCCCAAGCCTTATGAAGACCATGGAAGAAGATCTAACTTGATGAAGATCTAACAGAAAAGTTAAAATAGGTTAGTTCTTTTACCATTCCTACAGGGTAATTTCTGATACTTTGCCTCCTAAAGTGCTAGATATTGTAAGCAGAGTCCTTATTAATCTAGAGAGAGAATTTCCTATTTGACTTCTATTTAAACAATCTATAGCAATTCTCGCTAGGTGCAACGGCACTGAATAGCAATCTACTCTGTGTGTCTACTTGACCTTGCTTGGGCGTTTCAGAGTGTGAAGGCTGGGGAAGCCGAACGCTGTAGCTGCTGATCTGTGTCTGAATCCTCACGACCAGATCTGTGGAGCAGCGCGGCTGTGTGGAAGCAGCATCAGCTTTCGGGAGAGGAGTAGGAAACATCTCGTCGGCAGGTTGGAGATGCCCTGACAGGAGAGGTGCTGGAGAGGGGCAGGGTTTCTATCAGCTGGCAGTCGCCGGGGCCCCTCCAGAGCCTGCGCGGGCGCGGTGCCCGCGGGTGCCGGGAGGCCGTGCCCGCCCTATCCCGGGCTTCCCGCGGCTCCGGGGCGGCTGCGGCAGCCGGGGCAGGGCGCGGGCGGGCCGGGCGCTGCGGCGGGGCCGCCGGGCGGAGGCAGCGCCGGCAGCGGCGCAGCGGGGGCTCTGGGCGGTGTTTGTGAGCGGCGGCTTTTTCGGAGCGCTTTTCTCGGCGAGCCCGACCTGTTAAAGCGTATTTCAGCTTTGGCTCGGTGAGATTTCCCACCCCCTCCCGCTTGCGGTTTAAAAGTGGCGTTTCGCCGCTCAGCGGGACGCGTGCGTTCCGGGTTACTTTGGTTGCCTGCCAGGTAGCGCACATCTTCTACAGCATCCTCCTACCATCAAGCAAAAATTGTCTCCTCTCCTAAGGATTAATTATTCAACACGTTTAATGTGTTTCGGCTGACGGGGAAGACGGCCGCTCGGGTACATCCTGGTGCCGCAGCGCCTGTCCCCGCTTTGTCTCGCACCTGGTGTGTTTGCGCGGCTCGCCCGTCTTCCTCCCCCCGAGCCGCCGCCTCCCGCTCCTCCCGCCCGCGCCCCGCTGCTGCCCGCGGGGCCGGGGGACGCGGGCCGGTGCTCCGGGACGCCGCGGCGCTGCCGCCCGGCCCGCACCTTGCCCGCGGGGATGCGCGGGGCGGGGCCGCCGCTGCGCCCCCTCGGCGGAGGCTCCGCGGGCGGGGCGGGGCGGGGGCTGCCCGCCGGGCGGGGCGGCCCGGGCAGAGCGGCCCGGCGGCCGCGGAGGAGGGGCCGGGGGCTGGCCGGAGCCGGGCGGTGCCGCCGCCCGGGCAGCGCGGGGGGCTCGGCGGCGGAGCGGGGGCTTCGCTCGTGACTTCGCTTCTTCCCGCAGAGCCCGAGAGGAGCGGCACCGCCGAGGGAGCGAGGCGCTTTCTTCCCGGCCGGTGGCGGCGGGGCGGCACCGGACCCAGGAGGACCGAGGGAAGGACCGGCGGAGAAGCATCCCGGCGCGGGCCGTCCCGTCCCGTCCCCGCCCGGCTCCGTACGTCCCATCGCGGCCCGCTGCCGCCGGCCCGGGCCATGGGCCGGCCCGACTGAGAGCCCGCGGACCGTCCGGCAGCCCGGCCGGTGCTGCCCGGAGCGCCCAGGCGGGGCCGCAGCAGCGCGGGGAAGATGCGCTCGGCGGCGCGGACAGCCGGGCTCCTCCTGCTCTGCGGGGGTAAGTACCGCCGAGCCCGGCCCTCCGGGAACTTTGAGGAGCTCAGGTGCCACCGGCGGCTCGGTCCGGCTCCGAAAATCTTGCCACAAATACGGACAAGATATATATAATCCTGATACGTTTTCTTCGTTTTTGAAAAGCTAAGTTAGAACAGATGTGAGTTTGCTTTTCTCTGAATTTATGATGTGAAAGGGAAAATATTAAAGTATATTTCCATTTTAAGTTTTTTAAACACGATTTCTTCTCTGCTATCCCACTCCCAGAGCTTTTTGTATCATCAGATAAAATGGGATTGGTAAATGAAAATGACCAGAATATGAATACGGTTGGATTGTAACTTAGATGATGCTATCCACAGATGTCAAGTTTCTAAAGCAAACAGAAAATCCATTATATCTCTTTTTCTTCCATATGGCTTTGTTTGCTGATGTATTTCTGACGTTTACATGAATAAATCAAAGTTGTATGCTAGAGAATGCAGTACAACCTTGCACATTAAGAATGCATTTCTGAAAAAAAGTAAAGTCCAAACTAGTGCACTAGTTGGTCTAACAGTGAGTAGAGTGCAATATTAATTCTGCCCTTGTGATTCCCCATAAGCATGTGACGTTTTCCTTCTTGTTATTAATTCAAATTAACTATTATTTTGTACCATTTTAAACTACTTTCTGTACTTGCAGAGATTATAAAGCTCCTATTTAATTTTTAAATTATTTTTCCTTTGCAATGCTAAAATACTTTAAGTTGTCCATATTTTTTCTCTTCTTAATATGTTGTTGTTAAGGCCTGATCTTTGTGAAATCTCACTAGGAGTGAAGTCTAGGATATGAGATGATAAAATGTGTAGGATATACTGCATCTAAACACACACATCTAGTGTAAAAAAAATAAAGTGGGTTGTATCCCGAGACATTTCACTGTCAGGAAGAATTAGCTGTACTTGTATTGCTAATGGATGATCTATCATGCCTGCTTTGCTTTTATCTTTGGCAAATCCATTTTCTTTAATGTTTTTGGCAGAATTAGGAGAAATGTAATTTACGTAAGTTCTTCAGCTTGAGGGGTATGTTTTCATTAGCCAAAATGATTCACATGCATTTGCTTGAAGATGACTTTCAGTGATTTCTGTTTAAGCTGGACAGATGAGGTTTCTTTGATTCATGCTATGATACCCCAGATTATTGCACATCCTGAACTAGCTGGTGTTAGGAACTCCGGAGCTGCTCTCTCAAATGGCTTTTTTTTTTTTTTCCCTGCAGCCTTTCCCTTTCAGTTGGACCACCATTTGATTTTACTTTTAGGTTTACAACTTTACAGAAATTTCATTCTGAAACTCTCAGATGGAAAAGAGGTTCTCTCGACTGAAGACAGATATCTAAACCTTTCTAAATATTAGACCTCAGCAGCTGGAAATAGTTTCAAATATTTTTTATTATTAAATGTAGCCCTAAATTGTTAACTTTTGGATCTGCCAAAAATGTATTTGGAGGAATATTACAGGAGCTAATTTATTTGGGTAAAGTAGGCTGCCAAGTAGATTTTTTTTTTGTATGCTGCTTGCTTATACTCAAAGTTGCAAGTATTTTGTTTATGCTCTCAGCTTTGACTACTGAGGCTTAATAATTGGTTCCTCTTAGTTTCTACTAAAACTATGGGGAAGAAAAGTTGTATACATTTATGCCTACACTTTAGGGTAATTGTTTTCATAGTTATTTCAAGAAGTCCAGTGTATTAGCAACGTTCTATGGGTGTCTGTTGATAGAGAAACACTGCTTCACGTTGTTTAGGTGTGTGACACTAATTAGCTTTTATGCCTAAGAGCTGAGTTTACAGCAGGGGTATGATAAGCATTACATCTTGGAGGTACTAGCAAAACCCCTGCATGCACAGAGTTCCAGTTTAGAAACACAGCTGTCTTAGGAGTGACGATGCATTCCCCTGGTGGGGAGCGCTGTGAAACTTCCGTGGGCTCCATCCTGGGGCAAAGCCAGGGATTCTTCCATGGTAAGTGACATGCTCTTGCCAGGTGTTGTGCAGGAATCTCTTTCAGCTGGGCAAGACCTCATCATAGAGGATTGCCACCCAAAGTTAACCTGCAGGGATACCCTTGCACTCAGTTGCTGTTGGTACATCTTTGGTTTGTGTAAAGGTTTTGGAAAGCTTAAAACTGCTGCAGTTCATAAAACATGTGCTCACAACAAACCCAAAGGCATTTTACAGAGTGAGCTGGCGTAGTCAGTCTGGTGAGCGTGCTGTTAGTTGAAAGGATTAGATTTGGTTATTTTGTATTGGCGGGCTTCAGAAAGCACACTGGACCATTTGTTCTGAAGCAGAAAGGCACAGCCTTGGCGCTTTTGCACCACAGGCAACTTGTGGGTCTCCTGCAGGCACTGTCCTTAACGTGCAGTAGCCTAGAAATAGCAAAAATAAAAGGATTGTTGCTTCTCAAATTAAGGCTTCTATCTCTTTTACCAATTAAAAGAAATGCAGGGTTTTATTATGGAGTGTGCACATGTCTTTTTCCAAAGTTTTACATCTTGGCAGTTGTAGTACTTCAGGGTGTTTACTTGCCTATCACGCTGCCTGGCTGTTTGGTGCTGGAGTTTTGATTCTGAAAGCTCGTTGATATCAGAGGAGGACCTTTTTCAGTTAAATGTAGAAAAGAGTGCCCCTGGGAAAGACTTAGTAGGATTGTCTTGTCTGGAAAGTAATTTTTGTTATTAAAGGGAATACTTTTGAAGAGATAATTTCTTTTCAGTGAGTGAAACACAGTTTGTAAGCATGACACTATGCAAATTTTTAAAGTTTGAAGGGAAAACGTGCTCTTGAATGCAGATTATTCACACTTTATTTTACTGACTGTGATATAAAACTTCTGATGAATGTACTAGTTCTGATACTTGTTTATGGACTGTTTGGGATCGATTATTACAGTGCATTTCCCTGCTGCTAGGATTGCTGCTATTGTTTTGACTGGTTACAGTTTAGAGCAAGTCCAGGCTCAACTCATGCATCCAGATGAAGGACAGACCTTCAGAAACCAACTGCAGATACTGACATTCTTCTCTCCCTAATGTGGATTATTTCACGTAATATTTGTATTTCATGATAGAAAATGCGTGCTTTCTCTAGGAAAAGAATACTTATGTGATTCTGTCAAATAAAAGATCTCCTGTGTGCTCATGTTTTTAGATCAAACCAGTTCTAGTCAGGTCACATGATGGAGCAGAGACCATTGATTGACTTGTATCAGGAACTGGCTAAGACAAACATTTTTTGTATGGTTTTTTTTTTTTTAAATTTTAACAGTTATCTGTCAGATAATATATGATCAGGATTTTACATTGTAAAGTAAAAATTACTCTATTTTATTATAACCCTCACTGTGGACAAAGGGAATTTGTTGACGACCATGAGAGGCACTTCATTAGATCTTACATGTCTTAATCAGGAAGGATCAGAGTTATGTGGGAATTTCAAACCTTGCTGCTCTTTTTGATAGGAAAAGAAGTATTAATCACGATGTTTTGGTTCCTTCCTACTTTGTTGTTTTTCTCTGCCCAGAGGTTCATCATCTTACCTTCTGGCTCTTGCCCAGGTGGCACTGTCTCTGGTCACCTGCTGCTGCCTGCATTGCGCTGTGAAAGTGCTGCTTCACTTGCACAGCACTCACCGGGGTTCATCCCAGTGCTCCTACCAGGGAAGGAGCCTGGGCTCTCTGTGGCCCTCTAGGCTTCATGTCTCCCCTCATTTTACTCCCACTGTCAGGTCCTTCACCTTCTAGTTTCTTCACAAATGAGATTTTGCAGTGAAGTTCCCCTCCTGCAGCGTTTTCATTTTCATAGAAAGTAATTTACTGTGTTCGATTTTTTTTTTGATCCATGCTAATTGGATCCATATTTGTGTAATATTTAGTTCCCTTCTCATTGTTATGTGCTGCCTTCTCAAGGTGTCAGTCAGGGCAATATGTGCTATTGGCTTGATTATTTCTGCCAGTCAGTTAGTTGCAGTCTTGCTCCTTGGCTTCATTCAAGGATTTTGTTTCTATCATAGAGACAGTATAAAGGAAATGAATACAAAGATAACAAAAAGCCAGCATTTTAATGCTTAAAGCTCATTTGTTAGTCTTTGATTAACAGACAAGATTTCTCATAGCATTAACATCAGCAGTCAGTCTGAGCAGTAGTGTGGGTTCAGCACCTGAATGCAAGATGCATATTCAGCAGCATGCCCACCATCAGTTTTCCATCTGTATGTCATGTCATAGTCTCTTACTTTTTTTTTTTTTTAATTTTTTTGAAATGACACACATTGTTTGTGAGAAAGCATGTATTTTGTTAATCTCTATTTCTTCCCTTTTCCCCACTTTGGCCCCTGGCAGGAGGGAGAGGATTTGTTCACTTGTTGCTGTACTGTCATGCTTGGCTTGGTGCTGCTGGTCCTGCTCCTCCAGGCTGCTTTCTCTCCCATAGAGCAACCTAGCAAACACAGATATGGCATGGGTTGGAAGAAATGCACACTGTAGAAGCGTGGTGTTTTCTGGAGAGCCTTGTTGTGAAAAGGTCATTTAGAGCCTGTCTGCGGTGAGGAGAGCGTTTGCTTTGTTCAGACATTGGCATCCTTCAGCTTTCCGGCAGAGCTCTAAGTGGTGCCAGCTGGTGATGGACTGCAATTATCTCTTGGTTTTGAAATGTAAAAATTGCCTGACAGTGCTTATTGAGCGTGGGTATTTGTTTCAGGAGCATTGCAAAACTTACCTGAACACAGGTGGTGGTTCCCTGTGGGAGCAGGGTGGATGTTAAGAGCATCTTCTTCCTGGATTGTGGCACGTTCATGCTGCAGTCTGTTCTTAGCTCTTGCTCTCTACTTTTGTTTGGTTTCGCAGAAGCAAAGCTTAAAAAATCACCAAAATGTTCTGAAGAAACTTTGGAATTGTTTATTCTCCAGATGATTTTTTTTTGGTAACTGTCTTATATTTTGGAAAGCAAGCAACTGAAGCATTGCAAGGATAAATACAGCAATTACTGCGGGAATAGGAGAGATTTGAGGTTTGCATATTAGTTTGGTTAGATCAGGGTTCAAATTCAATTGACAGCTGTGCTACACATTTGCTCGTACTCTCACACTCTCTCTCTTAGTTTTCTGTAAAGTACCGCCACCATTACTTTATCCTTAGAATGGCATGTGCATTGTTGATTGACTGATGCAGTTCCAAACTGGGTGATACTGGAGCTGATGCAACGTAGGGAAAACACAATGGGAAACCTTACAGAATCTATAGAGTGATAATGAAGCAACAAAGAATAGCATTGGAAAAGCTGTGGAATGAAATCTGTTCAAAGGCTTTTTTGTTACAGTGTGTTTTTTTCTTTTATCGGTGAAATATACTGAGATAATCCACAATGTTTTGGCAAAGTCATTATGAGCCTTTTAACAAGTTTTCATGTAGATATATTGCTAATTAATAAAGTTATTAAGAAAGGTTTTGTTAAAAAATAGGAAGTCAACTGAGGTGTGAAAAACAGATGGATTTTGATCCTTTGGGGAGCTCAGGATTTTTTAAAATTTGTCTAAAGCCATCTCTTTTTTTTCCCCACATAAGGAGAACGCAAAGTTGGTTTTCTTAAAGATTACTTCATAAAAATGGTTAAATAGTTTCAGATTTCTGGATCTTGAAATGAGACCATAAACATACTAGGAACATTTTAACCTAAGAGATGCTCTGTAAATCTGCTGAAACAGAGATGATCATCAGCGCTTTAGAGCCTGAGGGAAAATTACAGTGATCGCAGTCAAAAAAGGGAATTGGAAACTTTGCTGGGGTAATAGTGCCAGAAATGTTGTTTGACTGAATTAGTTTAGAAATTTGGCTGATTGTAAATCAGGTGATTGTAAAAAGAAAATGGATGTATTACTCCTAATGGCTGTCTAATGGCTTTTCAGTGTATGCATTTAGAAAACTAATTAAACAATATATTTAACTGGTATAACAAAGTTGCTTGTGTTGCTGTAATGGGTGGTTGGATTTTGGTTGTTTTTTTTTTTTTTTAATGTCCATTATGGCTTTTTTTCTAAGTGAGACAAATTTCAATCTCAGATAATAAAATTAAATCTAGCTTTTTCTCCTAATTCAGAGGCACCAAGTTTTCTGATATGGACAATTCCATTATCTGTTCTTTTCACTTGTGAAATGGAAAGACTCAGTTTGACGTGAGTAGACCAGAATTTCACCTATCTCCAAAGCCCCTTAAAGGTTGGTTTTGCCACTGAATTAGAGCAGGCATCCTGTCAGTGCCATTCTGAGGGTGCCTTGGAGATGAGACTTAAATCTCCCCGTGGCTTAAAGACACAAGTGATGGTTTCTCTGGATTTGGGAGGAGTCTTTACCATTCCTGCATAAATACTTTCAGTTTGGCCCCTAACAAGGATGATGTAGAGCAGCTTTCTTTGACTCCCTTAGGAGGGGATGCTTTACACTGGTTGGCTTCTGGAGATTTTTCGTCTTTGTTGGTGAGGCGCCCTTCCATACCCTGTTACCTTAACGTAGACACCAAAAAGTATTTCTGTGCAAAGAGAAGTAAGGATGTAAAAAATATCAATGGTTCACAAGATGCTGGGAATGGATTTGATTCTCTAGGTTCTCTTTCCACCCCTGCCACTGTGCTGCTTAAAACTTGCCTCTTGTGTTAAAAGTAGCTCTGTATGTTGCTGCATTTGGGAGGAAGGTATTGACTGCCAGTGTTCCAGCTATATGGTCAAGAAGGGGAGTAATAATTTGCATTAATGCAAATAAAATGTAACATAAAGTCAAAGAAAAACTATTGTTTACTGAAATTTAGCCCATAACAATTTATGACTTTAGGAAGCTGATTAAAAAAAAATTAATTATGTCTTTTTGGATGGGAATAGCCAGTATAGCATGATTAATACACACATTTATGGCAGTCAGTCATCTCAGAAGACCAGAGGGTTTGAAATGTATATGTACTCTAGGGCAGCAATCAGGCTTTCTTTTATGCAGCATAAAAGTAGACACTAGAAAACTGTAGGAACACATTTATATTGCCAGATTGTGGTGTGCAAGACTGTAAGTCAAAAGTGTGCTGTTCATGAAATCTGAATAACGGCGAGGGGAAAGGAAAGAATCCAAAGAATTCTCATCAAGAAAAGGTCTGAAGTTTTCATTTTAATAGGAAAATATGTTTTTCAGAGGAAAAAACACACACACACAAAAATTAAAATTGGGAGTAGTGGAAGAGAGTGGATTTGGGTAGAGGGCATTGGCTGCCATGTGAAATTTGCACTGTGGTGACTGGGGAGTTCTGACAGGACCTTTGGAGAAACTATCGAGCGCTGATTTTTAACAAAACAGAGTGCTGCTTTGGCACCTGCAGTGAGAAGTCATAATTTTGTAAAAAACTTGAGCGAAGCCTTCTCACATCTCTGAAGTACTTAGGCATATGCTTAGTTTTATCCTGCATCAGCAAAGCATTTTAGAGCGGGACTGCTGCATCAAAACCCCGTAAAGAATTGCACAGTTCCCAAAGTTAAAACTCTCTGGCTGTACATTCAGGGGCCAGATTTCTCTTTGCTCCCGTTGGATACCAAGTTCCCCTTTAGTGGCGTGTGCTGTCTAACCATTGAAATGGCTCTGAGGTGCAGGATTTCCTGCTATGGGACCAACACCCCAACAGTCAAAATAACATCTCCAATTCTTTTGCTGCATGGAGGATACAAGGATTCATCTAGTTTGGAGTCTGCTGCACATGTTATTACTCAGGCATGTAGGTGAGGCTGGCTTGCACAGAGCTCTGTTTTGTCTTGGTTTACAATATTTGGGCTAGTTTGTTTAGAACTGGTTTGGATGTCTTTGTCCTCCCTTGTCGCCTGAGGTTTGGGTACAATGTTCCTGACCACTCGAGTGGTCAATATGGCAAGGCTAAGATACACATCTGAAATATCATGAACCATCATGAACCAAGTTCTGTGTGTGTGGATATATCGCAAGAGTGACTCTTTTAAGTGGATGGTTTTAATGAGTAGTCTTAATAGTCTTGACTTTCCTCAGTTAGACCAGGGGAGATGCCCTTAAGCCTTTCTGTACGACTGTTGTTTCCCCACCAGAAATTTTTGTCAACAATTTCTGGTGCTACCTTGGCTTGCTTCTGCTACCTTTGAACTGTCAGTTATGTATTGGGTGCCCCATTTGTATTTTGATAGTCACAGTGTCTTCGGAGAGAAATACAGAAACAAATATTAAAAAAAAAAAAAAGATGGTTGTCTGTTACTGCTTTTCAGCAATTCTGGGTAGAGCTTTCTCTAGCAGAGCTCTTGGATGCCAGTGAAGTAAAAAGGACTGAGGAAGATGATTTGTGTAAAATGGCTCATCCCAATTGCTATTATGAAACAGAAAAAGCAATGGAAGTGTTTAGATTTTGGGTTTGAACGTACACGTTTTAAAGTAATGAAGGGGAAACAATATGGCTGTAATATAAATTTTATTACACATTTCAATTCAGCATTGCTGACATGCTCTAGATGAGAAGGCATTTTAAACAATTTTATTGCTTTGGTAAACTTTTGCCTTTGTAAAGATTAGAAAAGTTGTCTTAAATTGCTTTGCTGGGGACTTTCTGGCTAGTGAGAGAGTTTATAACTTGTATTTTGCAGATTTTTTTTTTTATTTAAAAAAGGAGACAAAACCCAAATCTTTAAAACTTAGTTTCTGTAGATTTAAAAACAAACAGGATCGTCATAAGAGACTGTGATAGGTCATCCTTAAAAGCTCTATGAAAACCAGAAACATATATAAAATTATTTTTTCTCACTGAGGCATTGAAGTGAGGCTGTTGTTGGAAAAAGGGTCTTTTAAAACTATTTATTTTCTTAGATTCTAGTCTAATAAAATTTGAAATGAAAGTTGGACTGAAGGTTTTAGGACAGTAAATGTCTAAAGAAAATAAGCAATAATAGCCCAAGGTTTTACTTATGTTTTTGATGCTGTCCCTCCACCTATTTTTTTTTTCAATCTAGCTGCCATAGACTATTTTTATTTATGTTTTTATAATTTTTCCAATAATTTCTTGAATTCCTGTTTTCTTGGCATCATGCAGTTGGGTGTCAATTTTTAGTTTATTGCAAAAATTTTGTCCTCTGTCTTTGCACAGGCAATTTGGCATCATGGCAGAGCCATCCTTAATATCTGGCAGTTAGAAAGCAAAGGGGATGAATCTGTGCAATTTTCTACTTTGGCCTTTCAGAATATGTTTGTCCACAACACAACTTCCAGGAAAAGGAAATGTACGTTATTTAAATATTTGGATTGCTCGTCAAAAACTCAGTTTAGATTGTTTATAGTAGTTACATTTGTCAGTGTAATAAGACTGGTAGCAAGGACTATTACTTATTTTATAAAATGTTGTGTTAAAGAGTCCTTATGACAAAAGATTTTTTTTCTCCTTCCCCTGGTAAACCTTGGTAATAGTATGTAAGATAATATAAGAATTACTACATAGAGTCATGCCTGACACAGTAGTTTATTTCCTGGTGATGCCTGGCAATATCCAGTTTTGAATGGTGCATTTTGGTTATCACACTTCTTGAAATGCAAAGGATAACAATGAGAAATTTAGGAAATGCTGGTTTTGAAGAAAAATATAAATGAGAGGCAATATTTATTTACAAAGAAAATTGAGAAAGCACAGAGTTCAGATTTTTCAGTTTAAGCTGGAGTATTACAAAGGTGGAAGTACTGGTGGAAATTGAGTGATGATGGAAACTAAAACTTGGGAAATAGCAAGGGGTATAAGGGAAACATTTTGGTAGCACGGAGCTACAAGGATTTTTGTCCACAGTCATTGTGGGATTTCCTTTAATTGGGAATATCTTAAGAACAGGTGGGACAGCAGTGTGTTCATGTTATATATAATCAATCCTACCTTGGATGAGTTAGATGACATCTCTTGGAAACTCTTGACTTCATCTTCTTACGGTTTTGTGCTTAGGGTGTTAAAAACAGGACAAATGCAGCCTTTGTATGTCTGCTGAAGCTAATGTCTGGTGTTTGGTCAATCAGGGCTCCTTATGAGATCATGATAACTTAGTCTGCAGTTAATGTAACTTGAGAGTTAATACCAAAATACTTATATTGTTAATCATCAACAGCTGAATAGACAGGAGTAGATGCCTTTGATGTCAAGACGAGCTTCTGGAGTTTCTGGTTTTCAGAATATCCCCAGGGATATATTTGATATATGGTGGTCTTTGTATTCTCAAAAATCAATTTCTAATTCCATGCTCAGCATTCTCAAATCCTAGGCAGTGAGCTGGGGACCTCACACTGCCACTGAGCGTTTCCAATTAAGGCCTTGAAAGTCTGTATACATATGGCCTAACCTTGTCACCAAGAAGAGTAAAGAGTGCGCTGTTTTCTTCAGATAAAAAATGAAATGCATTGGGGTGATGATGTTTGTTGAAGTAGACACAGGATTTGAGCATCCATTTTCTCAAGAGTTAAACTAGATTAATGATTTGGTAGGCAGTTCTCGTTAAATTAGAATTTAATGATAGGAGAGAGACCATGAGAAAAATTAGCACTGGGATTATAACTCTACTTTCAGTATTTTTCACCCTGAATCCTAAATTGCAATTGCTAGGATTATTTTTCTGTCTTTGACATCAGCTGCTGAGATCTCTCCCTTTTACCAATGCAATACTTTGTTAGATTTTGATCTTTGAAGAACTGCAGCTTGTATTTTTCTACTGTTGGTTCTGTTTCATAGTTAGCATCTTACACTGCATTCATTATAGTTTCACATTTTCAATTTAAATATTTGTTTAAATATGCTTAATTTAAAATGGGGTTTGGGACATGAGCTACTTAACTACTGTTGGTTGGCAGCACTGGTCTCCTGGAAGGAGCTGGTGATAAGGTGTTTTACAAAATTCCAGGGGAATATGGTGCAATCCTATAATGTTACCCTATTTCCCATTCTTAGAAGATTTCTGTTTACCCTATACATGCCAGCATGACGTTATCCTGCTCTGGATGTGAGAAAGACGGAGGAAATGGCTGTGAAGAAAGAAGACGACGACTATTGTTCCTCCTTTCCGAGGACTAAACTCAATCCTAGCTAGTCTTGATTTGAAGCAGAATTGTTGCCTTGTCCCCTTTTCTGGCATTTGGACAGTAAGCTACAGATGTGTGGAACTGCCATTGAAAATGAAATTGCACTGGGTGCGTGATTACCTTTCCAAATGTCCTGATAGAGAGTGCAGACACTGTCACAGCATCTGCGATTGTTTAGGCATGTGATTTTGTCTGGGAGGAATGTTTTATTTGGATTTTTTTTCCACATTTAACTTTTGAATAGCTTGTGAGTCCAATCTGTCTCGCAATAGAATGAAAACATTAAGCCTTAGCTCTTTCTGCATTCATTAAGAAGATAGGAAGGAGCATTATCATGGCAGAGGTGATTCAGAGAAACTGCAGAACCTAATTTTTGCCTTTTCACACTAGACACCTCTTTCTAACAGCTTTAATTACGACCGCCCTTAGATACTGCCAAATAATGTGTGTAGATATACCCCTGGATCAGGGAGTATATTGCCAAAATGGTAACAACACTGAAGCCTTTTGTGCAATTCCTACCTGTATCTTTTTTTGTTAAATGTCCACATGGATTTAGAATTGACCAGAGTTCCAAACTATTTAGAAAGAATGAGCTTAAAAAATTGTCAATGAGATAAGAAATTAAAATAATGAAAAACCACAATGAAATTAATTCAGCTGCTACATTCCAGCTTCTGTACCTGTTTTGTTTGCCTGGGGAAATCTCAGCAAAGTGAGTGTTAAAATGCTTGTTTCTTTTCTGTTCCTTATACCAGTTTTATTGGATGAAGGAAAACAGACTGAAGCTTAGGAAAAACCATGAAACTGTTAATGCACAAGTACTGTCAAAAGCAGAATGGGCAAGATTTTCAGATGATGGTTTGCTTCTGTGTTTAATGGGGTCATAGTTTTTTCCGGCATTACTTAATGAAGATGGATTTCTTACCTGGATTCAGGTAACCTGGGGACTTTAATATAATGAAAACAAGAATGCTATTGTCACTATTGTTAATAGTGGGTGGGTGGGTGGTTTGTTTTTTGGTTTGGTTTTGTTTTTTTCATTTTAAGATGCCATATTTGCTTCTTAAGAGAGAAGAGAGAGCACAGTGGGACTTAGTTTCTATTTCTATTCCTTTTGCCGTGATGACTTTTCCCAACATGAAATTATGTTGGGAACATAAGTTGTCACACATTTGGTGACAACTTCCTGAGTTGCAAATCACTTTGGAGGAAAAACTGTAGGAGTGAGGGATTGTTCCCTTTATCTTAATGAGACATTAATGCTGAAATCTTAAAGTCGTTTGAATGTGGTCAGTGGCAGCTTTCTCACTGCTGATGTTTTTGTAGAGTCGTCTGTGTGAACGATTTTGGATTGTTGTGGGAACAAATGGCCAGTGATGGGCATAGTGATCTCTGCCAGAGTTAGGTCAATATTTAACAAGGTCTTCAAGCCCTAGTCAAAAATCACCTAGCAATCCTACCAACAGAGTATCACACAGGAATTTTTCATGGGTCCCTCTTTTAAGTATCCATGGGTATATTTTTATAACGAGATGTTGATATGGTGATATATGAAGTGTGAAGTTGCAGAGTGACCTAAAATGAGTACCCTGGAAATTAAATAAGCCACATGAACTGTTTCACTGATTTTTATCTCCCTAGATAATGTTCCTGTTATTTTGCAAATGCTGGTGGAGAATCAGGTACATTTAAGGCACTTTGCATTTTCAGGAGTCTGTGTTTCTCATTAAGAAATTAAGAGTCTACTTACCATCAAGTACACAGATAAATATACACAAGTTTATTTGGGTTTACTCTTTCTAGAGTGGTCCTTCTCAAACTGTGGTTTCCTTCAGTACGTGGTTGACATATGGTGGTGGTCTTTGTCTCAATGTCAGTGTTTCTGAATTGTGCCTCTGGCAGCTGAATATCCATGGGAAAACGGGTTACCTTTTGATCACTGGTTTTTGAACTGTAGGTTTCTGATGGACTGTCAGCCATGGTCAAGATCTAAGATTCCTTATTAAACAACTGTTTCAGTAGTGCTTGCAATTAAAGCCTTGATGATAAACATGTATTTGGTCATAAGAAGGGGATGAGGATTGGGAGACATACAGTAATACAAATTGTTGCGAACCCCTCTTGTGACAATCTTCCATAACAAAATTTTTGTTAAACAGTTTTGAATTTTGAATACACAACTGCTCGTTCCTTTTTTTTTTTTTGTTTTTTGAGAGGGTTTTCATCTTTTGTGGAAAAAACTCAATTATATGTATATATTTATATTTATATTTATATGTATATGCGTGTGTGTAAAAATAACAAGGTGAAGAAAAAAGTAAAAGCAAAAAAATTTCTGACTGTGAAGTAGCTGGAGGGCATTTGCTGCTTTTCTTTAAGCGCAGAAAAGGACTTGTAACTTTCTGAAACAATGGACATTTTCATTATAGGAGACTTAAAAAGATGTTCAAAAATAAGCTTAGAATCAGGCCTTTGTCAGAATATATCCTGTCTGCAGCTGTTAGGTTACTTGGTTTGTTTAAATAGGAAAGTTGTGAAGTCAGGATTATTCTGCTGGATCTGTAAGGTAAGGATTTCCTCCTCATACACTTAGGCCTGTCAGATCTGGTCTGGGCACTGATGTCATACTTAATATATTATATTTTAGCAGTGGTTGATGAGCACCAATTCCTGTCAGCAGAGCTGGATGCATTTGTCAAGGGAGAAAGTGAGAAACTGCCGTTTTGCATCACACTGTCACGTCTCCCAGCACTTGTGGTATTAAGCCCTGCTCCCCTCACACTCAGTGTGCAGAATGAATGAGGCTGTTTTAGCATGACTTCTGTTTTTATAGTTAGCTGAACTTTGAAATTGTCTCCTAAATCATCCTTGCCAATAGCATTAACTACCCCTTTGCTGGTAGTCAGAGATTATTCTGCAGTAAGTTAAAGGGTAACTCATCTTCTTTTGTGATGACAGGAAACATGGAGGGATGTAAAAGATAATGGCTAATTCAAAGCAGAGCACTCCACTCTGCTTCTGGAAATCCATCAACTCAATTCAAACACGGATCTGAAATTTTGCAACAAACTTGGAAATCTCTTTCCTTTTCGCCGCTTCAGTAAATTGTTATCTGGGGGAGGATGATGCAGATGCCCATGAATTATGATGCCTTTCATTACAAGGGGGTGAATTGCACATTAGCCTGGCATTCAGAAGCCTGGAGGTTTCTGCCACTGTGCTTTCACTGTTTCTAAAAAGGTACAAGCGTGATGCAAAGTAGATAAATGAAGTGGTATTAAAGAAAGGTCTTTATCCTTCCTTCTCCTTTTGCAGCACCAAAGCCCTGAATAGAGATCATTGAGAAACGTTCTCGTGCAGAGATGAGTCATCCCCGCTGCACGGCTGGGCCAGGTAGTGAGCGACAGGGCAGGTGGAGCAGAGGAACAGCAGGTGAATTGATCCTTGGGTAAACACCTGTGTTTGCTTTTTTAAAATTTTCTTGTTAAAGACAGCTGCAGCAAGGGAACAAGAAAAATCTAATGTAATAACAAGCCATGGAAGGACATTTCAGAGAGTTACTTTTTTTTTTTTTTTTTTAGAAACAAACTGTATCTATCTGCCTCTTTTCACATGGCAGTTCTATCCATGCTTCCTCTTCATTACCTGG
Source organism: Motacilla alba alba (assembly GCF_015832195.1). Classification (NCBI taxonomy): domain Eukaryota; kingdom Metazoa; phylum Chordata; class Aves; order Passeriformes; family Motacillidae; genus Motacilla; species Motacilla alba. The sequence continues at coordinate 11,620,551 of NC_052021.1, read as the reverse complement.
GGTTGCTTCTGCTAAGTAAAATCTCGCTGTTGCGGCTGACAGACAGATTGTTGTTCCTGTTATTAGCTGCTTCAAAGAAATGACATTATTTTCTGCAGATGGAGGAGTGGGATCAAAAAAACATTCCTGCTAAGTCAAGAGCATTACCTTTTCATTTACCGTGTTCTTCTGGAGCAAGGCATCTTGTAAGACCTTGAGCAAAACACGTGAAAATTCTGGGTCAGATTGTTTGCTCATGAGGAAACATGGACAGTGAAAAGACTGGGTGGAAACAGGAGCAACCCACTTCTTAAATGTTCTAAAAAACCTAAGGAAACCAAGACAGATTTGAAGATACCCCTGTGCTTTGGGGAGCTTTGGAGATGGAGGAAAAAGACCAGATTCTTCTGTTACAGCCACTCTTAATCCTTGAGTATAGAAATAATTTACTTCTAGAATTAATTTACTTAGGCAACATTTAGGTATGGCAGTCAAAAGCGCAGTAAAAAATTATGAATTAGATTGGTTTTGTTAGACTGTGATGATACTTATTCACAGCTCTTGATAGGTGTCATGTACTGTGAAGCATTTTTAATTTCCTGAGAACAATGTAACTTAAGATATCTTCCTGCACCGGGCCATTTGATTTATTAGAAAACTGCAAGGTCCGTGTAGTGCAGGCTCTGTTAGTGATTGTTGTGTATCATCCCCACTGTGAAAAAGGGGAAGCATGGTAGCATGCATGTGATAAATTGATGCATGTTTTAACATGCTACATACAGTATATCTTATGCGTGCTACACGCATTATATATTTCTATATAATATCTGTCAGACATAAAGAAAACAAATATTGAACGCTATCCCTCCACAGTCATTGTAAAGGAGAGAAGGAGTTGCCTTACTCAAGTGCTTTTTCTTCCTACTCTGCCACATGCAAAAGAGATTTATGGAAAACAACACTGATGAGAGAAACAGATTTACAGTGAAATCCGCTATCACAATATAGCTGCACTGTTTAGCAAACACCTTATGGAAGACAATACAATGTGCCAGCAAGACTGCTTTTATTTTACAGTGTTTCTTTGCAAGCTAATAGACAGTGCGCTTGATAAAATAATCTTGTTATGATAGATGGATTATCATTGCAAGTAAGTTTTACTAAATGAATTAATTTGTTTCATTTACCCCTTGCAAAGTCAATATGTTACTGGAGATTTAAGCAGTTATTTGCTTTCAGTGAATTAAATTATTAAGAGGGGGGAAGTGAATAAATAAATGAGCTAGTAGGAGATAAGATAGGCATCCACCAAAAAGAGTTTAAATTTTGTCCAAACATTGACCAGCACTGCTGCCTTCAGAGGGTTTGGATCAATCCTTCTGACTCACACTCTTAAGAAAAAAAGAATAAAATTAAAAGCATCTGAATGTTTGCATTCACAAGCTTATTATCCATGATAAATCAGGAAAGGATATTTTGCACAAAATCAGCTATTGTCTGAAAAGTTTATAGGTATTTAATAAAACAAGTAATTGGTAGTATTTTGTTGCATGGATGCACTTTTTTTAACAGATAGTAGGCTTGCATGATTTTGACTTGTACTGTTCAGGTGCTTTTATTGGCAGCTTTCATGATTTATGGCTTGCTGAGTGACATTTTATTTCCTATTCAAGGTAGTAACAGCTTAGAGTCTTCAATTAATCACTTTTATAAGTAAAACTGCACTGGGTATTTCTAGAGCAATATTCAGGCTAGGTTCCTTGAGAGATCCAAATTGCCAAGAAAGCCATCACAGCCCAGTGCATGCAGATATATATGAGCCAGAGAGGATTAAAGAAGGAGGCTGTGGCTGTAGTGTCTAGACTAGCGTTTGTGACTGCTAATACACTGCTAATATGGGTCTGTTTTTTCAAACAGAGGTGTTCAGAGGGAGCTTAAGGTCCATTATGAGTTTTCCTCCTGTGATAGAAGTGAAATAACTTTGGGTAGGATCAAGCTTTGTGGATTTCTGCTGCAAAACTCTCATTAAGTTTCATTTCACCTTTTGTGTTGGTTTTGAGACCCTGTCAGAATTGCATTTGGCACAGACAGAGCAGTGAGTTCATTGAAGAAATACAGCTTTAAAAAGCATGATTGCTTTTACAGTCTCGTGCTGTGTAGCCTGGCAGGACAAGTGTCTGTGCCCAGAGACTCTGTAGTTCATATCCCTGTATTGATGATTAGATTTAATTTCTTAATAAAAACATTAAGTGTGGTTTAGGGAAAACATTGCAGTGAGATGATTAGTGGTGGACGGAAAAGACATGCTCTTACTGGAATTCAAGTGCCTTCCTCTGATTTTAAGGCTCACAGTGATGAATATGCTGCTGCTAATGTGTGTTTTTCACTCTTAGCCTTAGAAGTTGAGGAACACTGAAGAGGGGTGAATATAAAAACCTGAGGAACTAAACTGGTCCAGATACCTGAAGGGAGGTTTGTTCATACTTGGGAGAATAATGGCAGTGAACGAGCAGGTTATTGTCAGAGCTTCTGCATGTGAGGATTCTTTGTATGGAAAAGAATAACCTCCATGATCTCATGGGATTTTGGCTTCTGAGAGGGCAACACACTGGCTTGTCAAGAAAAGCTTGACAGGCTGCAGAGGACAAAATGTCAGACGAGGAGTTAGGAAAAATGGTTTCCTTTTCATTTCAGTTCTTGGCCAAATTTCTTCCACTTTACCTGTTATTTTCTCCTCCGATTTATGGCGATGGAGATCCAATATTGTAAAAGCTCTTTGTGGTCTGTGAATGGAAAAGTACTCTTAGTTCTAGTAACTAACTATTACAGTCTTGTTTGCTATTCTCCAGTATTGCTCTAATTTTTTAACTATCTCAGTATACAGGTTAGTGAAAAATCTTATCTTTGTTTCTTTAAAGAGATATTTCTGATCAATTTCATAATGTGAGGCACTGCAGCATTGAGGGAATGGTGGAAAAGGATAACTGCTGTTAATCCAGTCTTTTGTTGGTTTAAGTAGTATTCTCTCGTGTATTGCCTCCATTTGGAAGAATCAGGGAGTACTTTTTCCTGTTATAATATGGTGTTTGTTTAAAGGCAAGATTCCAAATATATTTGTTGGCTTTTCTCCTGAATCATGACTGTAACAGGGACATGGATACCTTAGAGAGCTAAATATCCTGCAGTCTGGTTTGCTACTGATGTGCATACATAATTTCTACTGACAGTAATGGGAGTTACATGTGTATAGAAAACAAAACAGACCCCTTAAAAATGTTGGTCAAATAATAAAAGCTAGTCTAAAGAAAGGGTGGAAGTATAGAGTGGGAGGGAGACTTTTTTTTCTTTTTTCAACTTGCTTTGTCTTTAACTCATCCTCACTCTGCTTATGTTAGCTTAATATTATTTTTATGGATTCCATCCCGATCTGATATGACATGAGGGGTGAGAAAACATCCATGTGAAACAGGTAAGCAGAAGAAGATTTTAAAATATATTTACTCCCTTTCCCAGCTCTTAGAGGAGTGAGAAGTTTCCCTGTGTAGTGGTGGTGCCACAGAAGAGCCTGCTGTACCCATGTGCTGCTGAAACTCTTTTTTATTATGCAGGAAATTGTAGCATTGCCCCCGCAGCAAGGGCAGGGCTGCAGAGCCCCTCTGCCACTGAGTGAGTGCATTCCAGCAGCATCCAGCATCCAAAGAGTGAAACTGGCTATCCCAGTGTGTTTATTGGGAGCTCTGCTGTCCTTTGCATGCTCTGTGATATTTTGAACTCTGGAAATGAGAAACGTAACTTCTTTGGAGGCTGACAGGACTTGGAGTGTTTTCCTTGAGCTTCATTGAGAAGGGAGAAGCAAATTCCTGGATGCTTAGACCCAGTGCTCTGCAGTCTATCCCTTAATTAAATTCTCTGCAACCTGTGTGTTTTTATTGTTAATCAATGCATATTTGTCCTCAGAAGTAACTAACTCTGGGGAGTGTAAGAAAGAATGAAACTCTTCAAAACACCAAATGTTACACAAAGGGCATAAAAATAAAATTGTCCTTTTCTAAAATAGCTGAGCATTATGGCATCTTGAAAAAGGGAGTGCTAGAATATGTTCTCCTAATAAACCTCAGTTAAAACCTCTAAAAATAACTACACAGATATATTCTAAGTTGATTACCAGTAATTGAACTGACTTAATGTAGTTGGATGATGTCATGTAAAATATTCCTCTAAAGTAATTTCTGTAGACAAGCCATTTGAAGTCTTCTTGCAGGCAGCATAAACATCTTCATGTTGCTAAACTGAGCCCTCGGACTAAAGCACTCAGCAGGAGAGCTCTGACATCTCTCTGTTTTATCTCCTTCCTTTGAGCCACTCTGGCTTGCCTGTTAGAGGCAGCTTTGCAATGACAAATGCCTCGTCCTTGTTTTAGTGAAAACCTGGAAACTCTGTAACAGTTCAGACCCCTTCCTTGTAGAATAAGAGAGGCTAAAGGTGGAAAGGGACTTTTGAAAGTGTCTGGCTTCCAAGTTTCCCTGCAGTGTGCATTTCCAGCATTCTGTCCAACTTCAGCCTGCCTGAGCAATGGGGACTGTTCCATGGCCTAATTCATCTCATGAGAAGGAAGCTTGGAAAATGATTTTCCAAGGTTTTGGTCGTGTTTTTGCATTTGCTTATACATTTCCTTGTATATTGGCTCTTGTATTTTTTTAGCCTTATAAAGCCTTGTAGCTGTTTAAGGCAGATGTCTTCTTCCAAAATTTGTTTAGCTTGGATTCTTACTTTTGTGGAAATGGTTTAGTAGCATGGGGTTTTTTGGCGTGTTTATTTTTTTTCCTTTTTATTTTCTCTTTTATTGTTTGTTTATTTTTTGTTTACTTGTTTAGATTTGGGTTTTTTGGGGGATTTTGGTGTAATTTTTTTGGTTGGCTGTTTGGGTTTTTTGTGTTTTGAGTTATCCTCTGGGGGATACCCATGACTGATTCAAATGTTCAGGATGTAAATGTGGATTCTGCAGAAATAAAGTGCTGTGTCCCTGCTCTAGATTTTTCTATTTACTGATCTAGCTTGCTTCAATATAGAAGCACCTCAGACTTTTTCTTTTTTTCTTTATCAGCTCTATGTATCACTGATGATTTCCTTCTTCATGCCCTGAAGTACTGCCATATCAATAACTCCTGGGCAGTTTTGTTTACTGGGGCACCAGTATATTACTTACTGAATAATCATTCTGCTGATACAATGGAGAAATTCAGTCCAAGATTTGCTCTTCCCTTTACCACATCTGGAACAATGCCCTGTGAGAAAATGTCATAATTTTGCTGGTTTTTTTCCCTAAGAATGCAAGTTGGGTTTTTTTTTCTTTTTTTTTTTTTGTTCCAGAAAGGCTGGTCAGTGAGTGATTCAGTAAAGCACTGATGTGCAAATCCTGTCAGAAATTCGTGCTAACCTCCTGAACCTGTCAAAGTGCCAAAGGCACTGTTAGTTACGATGCTGCCCTTAATCAAGAGGCCTGGCAGGGCAAGAGCTGTGGCTTCTGTTCTTGTATTATTAAATATCAACAGCTAATAGCATGCTTAGTTAGTACTAGTTGATTCTTTGAATGATAGCTTATGGGGGAAGAGCACATCCTGTGTATGAGGGGAAGAGTCATTAACTTCCCCTTGAATAATGACATTTAGGAGCAGGCTTCAGCATGCCCACTTTGCCCCTTCCCCTGTTAGCCTTTGAAGAGGCGATTTCCTCCTTCTCTCATTCATTGTTTTGCCAACTGTCCTGGGTTGCCTGCCTGAAGCATTGAGTTCTCTTTCCCCAGAGGCCTTGTGACATGTTTTCCTGCTGGAGCATGAACCTAGCTGGCTGAATGAGTATCCTTTTTAAAACCTCTGTTCTCTGTGCACTTAAGGGACATGTCTGTTGTAACCTTTTGCAGAATCAGATGCTTGCCTTGCAGGTTTGAGAGGTGCTGGTGAAAGCTATTGTCTTCCTAGTCGTGGAACGCCAGCAGGACATGAACTGACTGATTTTGGAGTTACTCTGTCCCTTAAAGACAAGTCTTTGTCATTCAGACCAGGACTGAACCTATAGTGTTTTGAGAGAGGCTGACAATGCCATTTTTATGTGCAACAGTGCACTCTCTATTCATCAAGGAAATGAGCACAGAAATGTGTACCCAGCTGTCTCTGTATCAGTAGCATCTATGCATAGCAGCTGCTGATGTTTGTGATCATTTCCTATCAGGCCCTTCTTCTTTTGGTGGATAAGCCTCAAAATAATTAGTTAAAATCTTGGAACTCAAGGACACTTAAGAGCCAAAATCAAAGCCATTTCAGTAACATTACTCTTGCATTGCCTTAATCCGGTCCATTTAAGCCGACGTTGAGTGATGTTCTCTCAGGGAGTTTGTGGCAGTATTCCCTGCAGTCCTTGTCCTTGAGTATCCCCTGCTGCAGCCCTGATCTCATGCCACTGAGCCCAGAGGAGCCTCTGGGGTCCCACAGCACCCTGCAGACCCGGGTTAGCTCCATGTGCCGCGTGGGTGTCGGGTGCTCACATCTCCAGCTGCTCAGGACATGCCTGCGGCGCTGGATGCGGAGCATGCCTTGGCCATCAGCAGATGCCATCTTAGCAAAGTCCTACTCTAACACTTGGATTTTTTGTTGCCATTTTTAAATCTTTGTCGCTGCCTTAATAAAGAGACCTTCTGGCTCATCTAAAGTTGTTTTTGAAAGTCCTTTTTGTACAATTTTACAAGAATCACAGCAAGAAAAGAGATTATATTGTGACCACAGCTTTAATCTATTATTTATTAGACTTCAATTAAATGAGATGCCTGTGACAAAGCATGGTTTTAGTAAAATCCCCTGGGTCCCTTGGTATGCAGTGTATCAGAACTGTCAGTGCAAAGCACTCTTAGAGAGGAACTTTATATTTGGACATAACCCCCTTAGTAGTTCCAGCTTCTCTTTGCAAAGGAAATTGTGTCTTTAAAAGGAGATTGTGGGTGGATTAGGTCTGTACTGAAGATACATCTGTGTTAGTGATCTTACCTGATGGACAGAGTTTTACCATTTAGATATATCCTTAACCTTTCTGCCCCAGTGCCCCAAGTGTAAAACAGGGATAAAATTCTTGACAACTCAGAGAAGTGGAAATACATTAAACATTGTGAGACCACTTAGTACTACAGTGATGGGGAAGAATTCTCTAATGAGGAGATAGAATTTCACATTTATGTTTTTAAGGGCTTGGCAATACTTATCCACACAGAAACTACACCGCACATTTGTGTCTGCTATTCCAGCTGCAAAGGGGGAATCTTTTGCATCTTAGAATATCCGAGAGCTGTTGTAGACCTGCACATTCAAACTGTCTTTTGCTTCTCTGTTTGGGCCAGTAAATACTTCTCACCCTAGTGTTGGAACTTCTTTGTCTTGTCATAAGTCAGGAACTGTGAAAAGAGCATAAGGTCTGTGGAAAGGATGAAATAAATGTGCTGGTGATTCAAAAATTTTGTTTCTCCCAGCAAACAACCAGGAGTATGTAAACAAACATTACTTCTTTTTTTCTCCCTGTTTGTGTGATTTAACCCAAGTGAGTACTTAGTCAGTACAAAAAGTATTCCATGATTTTGTGCTGTTGGGGTTTGGGCAGGAGGAGATGTGGGCTGCGAGACTTTGGACATTGAGATTCTTTGTGGATATTTTGCTCCACAACGCAGCAGTCCCCATCAGACACTTCTCAACAGCCTTAGTTTTTCAGTAACCTTAATAATCTTTCAATTGATGTTACTTTGAGAGCAGAACTAACACACTGAGTACTTACAGAGGATGGAAAGACATTTAAGATCAGGTTTGCCTTTTTTCCAACCCCTTGACAGTGTACACAGAACTGATATAGCTGACAGTGGTATGATCCAGGAGGCTGCTCTAAGTGGCTGCTTTTTCAACCACTTGCTGGAGCTCCCAGTCTAGGCTTTTCTTCCTGAGCCATTGAAGCCTTCTCTGTCAGATCAGTGACTTGGAACAGTGATCAGTGCAGCAGATTTCTCATTTTGCATGGTTTCCTGACAGGAGGTAGACTTCTTTTATTTCTAAGAGTTGATAAAATCAGAACCCAATTGCAAGGCTCCCAGTCTACATCCGTGTCAGCTGTGTATTAGCAGGATACCTTTGTTTTCTAAGGTGTGTAGATTGATCCCAGACATCCCCAGTGCACCTCACATATTGTACTGACAACAGTTCTAATGAAATAATCATTTACTTTGACCCTCTTTTTTTTTTTTTTTTTTTTTTTTTTTCATGAGTAATACCAAGCCAATACCAACAAATTTTCTGAACACTTCAGTTTCATGGTTGGTTGGTTGCTCTTGTTTTGAAGTTTTTCCCTCTTGTTATTTGAACAGTTGCAGTAGTTGTCTTTACGTGGAGAACAGGCAAATTTGTGGTCATTACAAATAGTTCAGAGAGCAAACCCTAATAAAAGGGAGGAGTTGAGCACTGTGCTTCTCATGTTTTAATAATGTATAGAAAAATACAGACAGAAGACGCAGGGACAAGTTATACCCAAGTAGTGTATGCTGCTAAGACAGAGACGCTTTTCTGTGCAGGCATACTCATGGATGATTTGTGCATGTGGCCACCTAACCATAAATCAGTATCTTTTGGATGACACACTGTACTCTTTGCAATTACCCACAAGTTTTAAGAAAAATAAAACCCAGCTGAGTAGAAGAGTGTGCAGAATATAGCATTTTCCTGCTCAAACTGATGTTTTAGTATCAATGAAGATTGAGTTAATGGTATTTTCCTCATAAGAAGAGTTCAAAACACCAATTTCCCTTTTTTTCCTAGTATGTTGTCCAGGAAAACAGAATTGGAGTGAATTCTATTAAAGTTACTGGAAAAGTCATGGAGGCTCTCCTCCTGGAAAGAATAATGGCAAATTTCATTGGGACATCTGTTTGGTTATTTGGAAAAAAAAAATTGGCATTATGTTAGCTTGACTTTTTTCAGAGTGGTTATTTCAAATAGTATTTAGTTGAAAAGAAATATTTTGGATTTTAGTTAAAGGTATATCCAGTGCTTTTCAGGGTGCACATGTTTATATACATGCAGAGAAATAAAAATCATTGTCTTATTTAGCTGCTCCTTTCTGACACAGTTTTATTCCATTCATGGGAGAAGAAGTAGAGAAAATGTAATAATAAACTTTATTGTGGTTAATGCCTTAAAGATTGGAAATCATCTGGAATCTGTGATCAGATTACCAACTATTATTATTTTAAGTACCCATTTTCTGTTTCCATCTAAATAATGATGACCAGTAGGGAACTGCTGCATTACTTAGCATGTTCATTAGCAATTTTTCCTTTTGATGGGGCTTACCAAAAAAAAAAAAAAAGAAAAAAGAGGGAGAGGTAGGAGCTGAGTCTGAGTCTGAAGGTAATACTAATTTGGATTAAGTTAATAATGGTATTTCCATTTTGAATGTTCAGAGGAGCAAAGTACAAACCCAAATTAAACTGTATGTGGATTCAGCAGTTTTCAAGGCTGAAGCAAAACAGAAGTTAAGGGTTTTTTTCATGTCTCTCTATTGAATTGTGATAATTTCATGAAATTACTATGCGGCTGATCTGGGCAGGAAACCAAATTTCTCAGTCCAAAGTCTGATCCAGATCTGTAACTCTGAGAGCAAATTTATGAACATGGAACTCAGTATCACCTCTTCACTCATTCAAAAAAAATTTAATTAAGGCATCTTTTTTGGCTCACTTATAATTTCAGAAGCTTACTCCCACTAGTTTGCTCATCTGCCTCTGTATTTTGCTTTTACCAGATTTATGTAGCCAATTATGCTCAATATAAAGGTACATTAAATAATTTAAATTATTATAGAATTCACATGGTCTGACCAGCCAGAATAGTTTTTCAATACTTAGAGCATGGGTTTGAAAACTACTTCATAAAAATAATCTAACAATCTCCAAACTCAGGCTACCTTTGAGAAGGAGATCTCTGTATTTTCTGGAGTCAATGTTACTAAAATGTAATGTGGATAAAGGGAGGAAACTTGTAAGAGTGCAGTCAGCTACTGAAATGCTCTGTGAATTCATCCTTAGATGGTTGCTGAAAACTGGTACCTTAAGGTGAGAAAGGTGTGAGGTAGCTGTGTAGACTGAAATTTGAACAGCCTGTAGATGCACTTTGCCTGATTCAATTTC